>NW_026526765.1:94989389-95613317 GCF_024362965.1 Panthera pardus
TTGGCCGGTATAACCTCATTCCTACTCCCTTCTGTCTTTGTCTTCCATTTCGTGCTGCTCATAGAGCTCCTTTCTATCTGCTAGATTGGATGCTGCCCAATTTTAATCCAATTTTACTCAAACTCTTAAATTTTTAAATATGTCTCAGTTTACCTTTTAATATGCTCAACTCTGAACGCAACAAGGATCAGTGGGGATGTGTAGCCAAGAGCAGAGGGAGAGGATAAGTGGATGGAGATTATGAGAGGAGACATCAAGTGTAGGGGGATTCTTGTTCAACTGACAAAACCAAGACTCTTACTAAAGCCAGGCCAAGGATTTATACATCGAAGGTGAGGAATGAAGAACATGAGCGGATATCAAGGGTGGGGGATTCTTGCTAAGATGGGGCTGTGCAGGCCCAGCAACGAGAGGATGGACACAGAAGGCCCAGACCTAGTCAAGAAGAGGGCCCAGAGGAGCCTGACTACAGTTTGGTCGAGAAGAGAGGGTCTTTATCAGAACACATGCACAAGCATGCACATCCAGAAAATGCACCCACATGTTCATCTCTTGTCTTCATGGCAGCACCCCTCTGGAAATTTGGGCTTAGGACTGAAATTAGAGCTTTAGAGTGGCTGCTGTCTTGAACCAAAGAGGTGGGAAACTAAACGATGTTGTTAGTGACTTAGGGAAGAAGCCAAATTACAGGAAAGCTACAGGATTGAAGCAGACATGCAGAGAAATAGTTGTGAAAGAGAAAGGGGAGGCGGAGGGAGCGAGGACGGGCTTCTGCATGTCCTATGGCATCCAGTCCCCCCAGCTCTAATCCATTCTGGAATTCCATTTTATTTATTTTTTTCATTTTTTAAAAATGTTTATTTATTTTTGAGAGAGACAGAGACAGGATGTGAGTGGGTTAGGGGCAGAGAGAGAGGAAGACTCAGAATCTGAAGCAGGCTCCAGGCTCTGAGCTGTCAGCACAGAGCCTGACGTGGTCGAACTCACGAACCATGAGATCATGGCCTGAGCTGAAGTCGGACACTCAACCGACTGAGCCACCCAGGTGCCCCTCTGGAGTTCCGTTTTAAAACCATAATGGTAAATTCAGGTTTATGGAGTCCTTGATGTTGTGCCTGGCATAATTCTCACAAAGATCCTATGGGCCTTAGTGTTTTAACCCTCATTTTACACATGAGGAAAAAGGGCAAATTTTCTTAAGATTCTTACGAAATGCATTTGTTTTTACAGAGGTGGCCAAATCTCCCCTCTCCCCACCCCTTTTCCCTTCTTTAGTCTCTATGCCTCCTACCCCCGTCACCCCTTTAGATCAGTTTTTCCATTTTACGTGTATAGCTTTCTCTTGGTTTTCTATTTGTATCACAATTATATTGGTGAGAAATTGCATTTGTGTGACCTACTGGACCTCAGGGTCTTAAACACCTGAGATTTTGGTTTAGCATCTCAGGGATGTCAGGCAAAAGGTTACTGTGAATTTCTGATTTTTCCTTTGTGGCCCTCAGGGGCTACTTTGCAAATCCATCTTCTGTACATTCCAGGCAAAAGACCAAGGTAGGGTTCAGGGCTCCCTGGTGAGGAGAACATTGCACATTTGAGGGCAGGAAATCTAAGGGTCTGGAATATTCCGTTATTGTCAGTAAATAAGAATACTTTCAAAGACTCTGATGACAAGCTAAGTTATGTCTAGTTATGAATTTTACCTAGAAATAAGTTTTGTAATCATTATAATATGTAGTGTGTTTTTCTGCTTTTTAGGGTGAGAAGGTGAGTAAAGAGACTGATTTTAGAATTCTTTCAATAATTCATAAGAAGATATAGGTAATTAAGTTTGAAGTCAATGTTTAAATGTTTAAGTTTTAATGTTTTAAATTTATATGGTTAAACTTTTTACATTTAGTGTGTGTGTTTTTTAGGGTTATTTATTTTTGAAAGAGAGAGGGAGAACAAGCAGGGGAGAGGCAGGCGGGGGGTGGGGGCGGGGGGTGGGGTGGACAGAGTATTCAAAACAGGCTCTGTGCTGACAGCAGAAATCCCAATGAGGAGCTCGAACTCACAAACTGCAAGATCATGACCGGAGCCGAAGTTGAGTGCTTAACTAACTGAGCCTCCCAGGTGCCCCAATTTAGTGTGTTTTAAATATTTAGAAAGATTTAGTCTATAGGAATGTGAATCTACTTTTTTTTTGAATTTGAAGAAATTTGACAAGATCAAATTTATTAGATTGTAATTTGAACTTTGTAAAAATTTTAAAAAGCTGATAAATATTGGGGTGTACTTTATCAAATTTATAAGCCTAATTACCTAATTAGGCTTATAAATTTATTAGTCAAAAACAAATGAAATTGGACAATTAAGTATTAACACAAAATTCATCAATTTGAAAATAAAATTACCTGAGTTTAAACGCTTAGAAATTAAGTTTTAAAATACATTACTTAAATATATAAAATGTAAGTTGAAACTCCACTTATTTATTGCAGTGCATGAAAGCTCTCTTCAGACATAAAAACTCCTGTTGACAGTGGGTGTATCAGTCAGCATAGGCTTAGTTATGCTGTGGTAAGGAGCAACTCCAGAAGTCTCAGTGATTCACAGTGACCAAAATTCTGTTCTTACTCATGTTACTTGTCAACTGCGGGCCATCTGCTTAGTTCTCTTCACTCTGGGAGCCAGGTTGATATAACAGCTTCTATTTGGGAATAGCTTCATTCTCTAATGAAGGGTGACAGAATGTGTCACACCAAAATAGGCCACTTTGGCATAAGGATTATTGCGAGCTGAAGGTAAGTGAGAAGAAACAGAAGAAAAGCTCTGCTCTCTCCCTATTTACCTAAAAGCAGGGCATAAAATACAAAGTTATCCCCCAACCTCTCTGTACCAGGAAGGAGAAATGTTAATCCCAGAAGTCAACAATGGAGGAGACACTGACTTAATTTTTAAACCTTACTCTGGTTTGCCGTGCTCTTTCTGGTTACCTGTCCGTAAATGACCTCCCCTCCACTTTTCTCTCTTTTGTCTTAGCTGAAGATGTTATTTAAGCCTGAGTGGTAAGCCATTTCTGAGAGTTACTTATTTTATCCTGGGTATCTCTCATGTTTACATGGGGTATAGAATGATGGGTAGCAGACATGCCACTTGGGCATATTGATTATTTTGAGCTGTATGAACTTTAAAAACAGCAAATGCAGGGAGAAATTTTTTTTCAAATCTCCTTGTCTGTGTAAAGATAGATCCTCCAAAAGGAACTCAGTTATTATAAATCCCTCCCTGGGATTTTCATCAACCAGGGAGGATTGACTTTCATCACAGGAGAGACTAGAAGTTGACACCACACCCAGATGAACCATCCCAAACTATCATACCTCCCATCCATTCTCCTAAGGGCCCATTCATCTTTCCTAAAAATCCTTTACTCTCCCTATGAGGCCTACATCCCATCCCACTGCCTCATCCCTTTTCCTATTGAGATTGTAGTTAAGCCTGAATTCTAAGCCATGTCAGGGAGTTACTCATTTTCTCCTGGATATCTCCCATGTGTACATGAAATATACACATTAATAAACTTATGTTTGTTTTTGTCTTGCTAATCTAGCATTAATATAAGAATCTCAGCCAAGAACTCAAGGGTAAAGTGAAAATTATTTTCTCTTTCCTATGAGATGTCAATAAACTTCTGTTTGTTCTGTTTTTAAACTCTTGTTATAGGGTCCCCAGTCTAGAAGTTAGAAGGGTAGAGGGAAATTATTTTTTTGCCCCTACACTGGTCTTTTGGAAGAAAGAGAGAAGATGGCAGAAACACATGGTGATTCCTAAATCTTCTGTTCAGAGGTGGTACACATTTTCTGTTACCATTACATTGCTCAAAACAAGTACTATGGCTACTCTTGAGGTCAGCAGGGAGGGGATATATAATCCTCCCACATGGAGGGCCACACAAGTCACATACCCAGGGCTGATGTAATGAGACAGGGAAGTAATATATCCCCCCAAGGGTGGGGGAGCAAATATTTAGAATAATCATATAATCTCTAATAGGGGAATAAGGAGATTTTACATTTCTTTAAATATTTATTTTGAGAGAGAGAGAGTTTGGGGCGGGGAGGAAGGGGAGAGAGACAGAGACAGAGACAGAGAATCCCAAGCAGGCTCCACACTCAGCACAGAGCCCAATAGAGAGCTTGATTCCATGACCATGAGACCATGACCTGAGCCAAAATCAAGAGTTGGATGCTCAACCAATTGAGCCACCCAGGTGCCCCAAGAATCAGGAAATTTCAAAAAATTTCTTACATTTTCCTTTTTTTCTGTCACACATGTTGTCAATATGTCCTAATTTACAGAATTGATTGCTGCCAACTGTTAGAATTATATGATTTTAATTTTCTTATTTGGAATTTCTACAATGAAAATGGCCAGATACTGTGGCCAGATTAAACACTTTAAAGTTTTTAAAAAAAATTCTTAACGTTTATTTGTTATTTTTGAGAGAGAGAGAGAGAGAGAGAGAGAGAGAGAGAGAGAGAGAAAGAGGGAGAGAATGAACAGGGGAGTAGCAGACAGAGAGGGAGACACAGAATCCGAAGCAGGCTCCAGACTCTGAGCTGTCAGCACAGAGCCTGACGTGGTGCTCAAACTCATGAACTGCAAGATCATGACTTGAGCTGAAGTCGGACACTTAACCAACTGAGCCACCCAGGTGCCCCTTAAATTAAAGTTTTTAATTAAAAATTTATTTGGTAGCCAGATTAAAATTTATAAATTTTATTTGGGCAAAAAGGCAGTGGATAACATTGTTTCTAATAACAGCGGGTGGTATGTGTGCAACTTCTAAAAAGATAAATGTCACAACATTGAAGGAAAAATGATTGTTGGCAAGCTTACATTTTAGGTATATCTCTATTCAACCTGTCAGCATAATAAGAACATGGCTACGAAATGGAATGTGTTTTTTAAATATATCAGTCAGTAAATGATGAATGTTAGTTAATTAGTGGGGAGAGCATAGTCTCATGATGGCTTACGGACATCTTGTATTACAAGATACATTCTTTTGTGGTTATCTGGCTAATGTTATGAAATTCTGACTTTTGCCACCAGGGAAGATTATATTTCTCCTTGGCAGGAAGTTTCATATTTAGTACAGTTTGGATCTTACTGCATAACATCACAGCAAAACTTTTGTGCTTAATTGACTCTTCATTTGCTTCTGATTTTATAGTCAGTACTGATCTTACTGATGAACTAGCTTTTTATAATCCAAATTGGATCTCTGCTTAGTTGGTCATTTTTGTCCCAGTTCTACTTGATTGAGACTCAATCAAATTTTCAGTTCTCCTCCCACCCCCACTATTTTGACTTTGCATTGTATTTAACTGAATTTTCATAACAATGACGCTGAAGTGTTCTCTTCCTCTTTGTCCCATGGAGACAGAACCAAGACCACATTGATAGATGACCCTTAAACTCCTCACTCAGATAGTCTCTGAACTGCACAAATTTTAGACTAAATTTACAGAAGATTCATGATTCAGCCTTGTGTGTCTGCTCAATAAATGCTGATAGAATCCATCTCTTAATCTTTTTTCCACTATTTCAAGTAATAACTTTATTTATGTATCTTTCTCTCACCACCCCACCCACTGCATGGCCTTTTCTTGCCCCATGCAATGACATCTCTTGAATCACTTTGCTCTTCTCCATCTTCAAAGCGACTATCTTAGTTCGCCTTGGTCATCCCAAGGTCACTGCAACAACTGCCCACCTGCATGTTTCCATCTTCGGATACTCCCAATCCATTACAAGCCACGCTCACCTTTCAAGAAGGTAACTCAAGTTACCTACATCATGCCTATATAGGAAGCCCATTGCCTTCATTATATGCTTATGTTTTTCATGTCCCTTCAGATCTAGTCTCTGTCCCCTTTTCTAGTGTACCTCCCAGTACTCTCACCCCGACATACCTCATGTCAACCTTTCTGTACTACTTTTGGTTTCCCCAAATGCTCTTCCTTGGCAATGAACCTTACTGCTGCCTGGTACACTTTTCCTTCCCCTATTTCTAACAACCATGCTAATTTTCAAGATTCCCTTAAGGTATCCTGTTCTTTAGGAAGCATTTCTTGACAGCCTTCTCCTCAGCCCCACCCCTGATCTGACTTGGGTTTTAGACTATAATATTTTGTACAGTATTGTGATTTTCCACTTATGTGGTGGTATGGCCCTCTCCAAGAGGGCATAGATTGTAGTTTTACCAAGTACCTAGCGTAATGTTGGGTTTGCAATTTCTATTTGTTAAATGAATGAATGGGTGATTGGCTGCATAAGGAAATCTGACTATACCACGTTGGTTAGTGATACTGAGATACTGGGAAGCACAGAGTCTAGCACCACATAAATACTATCTCTGTATCACTGTGCTATCAGGAATGGGGTAAACCCCTTTGGCTTGTCTGCCCCTCTACATTTTCTCTGGGAACTGTCCTCGCCCCAGCCTTTCCTCCGAAACGTTATAGGGGTGGGATGATTGCCACATTCATAAACAAGACTGCCCACAGCCACTCACCGCCTGCGTTAGGGGGTTGGGGACTTAGTGAATTATTCTAGAATGGTTCTTGACCCAAGGTGGTCTGGTTTGTGTCCCTTCCCCTAGAATTTGTAATCAAGATGGGGTGTGGAGTGGGGAGGGAGAGTCGTCTCTCTACAGGTGGCCAATCTCCATTAAACACAGGCCATTCCCATAGTCACATTTTTTGTCATGTGGACCAGAGTACAGAGAATGAAGCCTGTTTTCAATTAGACAAGGAAAAGAAAGATTTTTAAGAGAAGATGCAAGACAGTGAGAGATCTGTGGCGGGTTTTCCAGACTCTGGTTCCAGTGTCTTCCTGTGGCTCAGATGCTTTCCTGACCTTGAGGTTCCACAAAACACTCTTGTAGCCTCCTTATATAAAAATTCCCTTTTTATTATTGGAATTAGTGTGAATAATTCACATTACTAAAAACAACTAGTATGTTACTTTATCTCAGAGCCCTCAACCTACTTGAAAAAGAAGTCTGGTGTAAATAGATAAAGACCTCCTACGTGGGAACAAGCAACGCCTATCCAGAGCTTGCTACAGAGCAGGAGACTCAGCCCCATTACTTGAAGGGAAGTACATTGGCCTTTGAAATCACTTTGCTCAACGTTTTTTCTTGACAGCAGTGCCACTTCTAAGTTTTGGATGTGGCGGCTGGTGAAGTGGGGGGTAGATTGTCACTGCTATAAAGCTGAAGCTAACATCCAGCCCCTGCTGTGCTCCCACCGCAAGGAGCAAGGAGCTCCTGAATATACAACTGGGCACTAGGAACTGAGCAAATGGTATTCTCCACACATTTATTTATTTATTAAAAAAAATTATTTAAGTTTATTTATTTATTTTGAGAGCTTGTTTGGAGGTTCTAGCAGGGGAGTGCAGCTACTCATATACCCTTGACTGAAGAGCGGTCCTCCTCTATCTGGGAAAGTCATCCTCTTTGACCAAGCACACAGCTCCTGGAGGGACACACATGGAGAGGTGAGGGAGGAAGGGGACGCCCACCTAGCCAGCCAGATCAGCCGAATCAACCCTGGTGATCTTGAGAGAGAGTGAGTGAGAAGAGAGAATGGCAGAGAGAGAGGGAGAGAGAGGGAGAGGGAGAGAGAGAGAGAGAGAGAGAGAGAGAGAGAGAGAGAATCCCAAGCAGGCTCTACACTGTCAGCACAGAGCCTGACACGGGGCTCAAACTCATGCACCATGAGCTTGTGACCTGAGCCGAAACCAAGAGTCAGACACTGAACTGACTGAGCCACCCAGGCACTCCCATACCAATATTTTTTTTTTTAAGTTTTTTTTAAATGTTTATTTTTGAGAGAGAGAGAGAGAGAGAGTGAGAGCCACATGAATGGGGAAGGGGCAGAGAGGGAGACAGGGGATCCAAAGCATGCTTTGCACTGACAGTGGAAACCCGACATGGGTGTCTACTAACTGCAAGATCATGACCTGAGCCAAAGTCGGAGGCTTAACTGACTGAGCCACCCAGGCACCCATCCCACACCATATTTTTTACAAAATAAGTTAAAAAAAGGTTTAGGGAACGTATTACTCTTCTATTGTTGTTATAACAAATTACCACAAACTTGGTGGGTTAAAACACAAATTAATTAGTTCACGGTTCTGAAGGTCGGAAGTCTGGGTGGGCTTGGCTAAGTTCTATGCTCAGGGTATCACAAAGCTGTAAATTAGGATGTTGGCTAGACAGAGCTCTTATCTGCAGGCTCTAGGAAGAATCTTCTTTCAAATTATTGGCAGAATCCAATTACTTGTGGCTGTATGTCTGAGGTCCTTGTTTCCTTGCTGGCTGGTAGCCAGGGGCCGACCTCCCATTCCTTCTCACAAAGCCCTCCATCTTCAAAGCACCAAGGACATGTGGATTCTTAGCACACTTGAATATCTCTGACTTCCCCTTCTGTCTTTTAAAGGGTTCAGGGGTGCCTGGGTGGCTCAGCCGGCTAGGTGGCCGACTTCAGCTCAGGTCATGACCTCACGGTCTGTGGGTTCGATCCCCATGTCGGGCTCTGTGCTGGCACCTCAGAGCCTGGAGCCTGCTTCCGATTCTGTGTCTCCCTCTCTCTCTGCCCCTCCCCTGCTTGCTCTCCATCTCTTTCTCAAATAATAGCCATTAAAAAAAATTAAAGGGCTTATGTGATTGAATCAGTCCCATTGGGATAATCTCCTTACTTTGAGGTCAGTTGTCTTGGACCTTTAATTACATGTGAAGAATTCTTTTACAAAAGTACCTAGATTTGTGTTCAGTTGATTGAATAACCAGTGGACAGGAATCTCAGAGAGGCCGTTTTTAGAGTTCGGTCTATCACAGAGAGATCATGTTTTATCCTATAAAGACATTTTGAGTAGAGGGGTGCCTCAGTGGCTCAGTTGTTTAAGCATCCGACTCTTGATTTCAGCTCAGGTCATGATCTCATGGTTCATGAGATCGAGGCCTGTGTTGGGCTCTTTGCTGTCTGGAACCTGTTTAGGATTCTCTCTGTCTCTGTCTCTCTCTCTCTCTCAAAATAAATAATTAAATATCTAAAAGAAAAAGACATTTTGAGTAGAATAAAATTTGCACCAGTTCTGGGTAATGTGTAATGATTATTTGGAGGTGCAGAAAGAAGATAAACATTTCCTGACCACTTATATATTAGTGGGAAAAAATAGATTCCAAAAATATACAGGCTTAGTTCTCATTTGCAAAAAAAAATTCCAAGGCAAGTATTCTTGGTGGTGGTGGCTCTCCTCTGTCGAGTGATTCAGAGACCCAGGGTTCTTTCATTCTTTCATAATTGTAGCTTGCCTTTTCACTAGGACTAATCACCTATACCCAATTGGTTCAAAATGGAAGAGAACATGGAGGAGGCACATCTGTTCCTGAAACCTTGGTCTAGCACAAGCACACAACACTTACACTCATTTCCTTGGTGAGCACTAGTCACAGAGTCATACCTAACCATCAGGAGTTTGGAAATATCGCCCAGGTGTGTAGCAGTGAAGAGGAGGAAATGAATTGGTGAACGGTGGCAGTCTCTGCTTCAACCTACTGCTGGCATTCTACATAATTGTCATTTAATCAACCCTGCAACCCTGAGTGATATATTACTCCCACTTTACAGAACTGGAAGCTGAGATCCAGAGAAGTCAAGTAATTTTCCCAGGGTCCCACAACTTTCATGTGGAGGACCTCAGTTTGTAATCTTTATTTATTTTTGAGAGAGAGAGCGAGACAGAGACAGAGCATGAGCAGGGGAGGGGCAGAGAGAGAGGGAGATAGAGTCTGAGGTAGGCTCCAGGCTCTGAGCTGTCAGCACAGAGCCTGACATGGGGCTTGAACTCACAAACCATAAGATCATGACCTGAGCTGAAGTCGGATGCTTACCCGACTGAGCCACCCAGGTGCCCTGAAGACCTCAGTTTGGATCTCAATCCTGTTTGACTCCCAAATTCTTACTCTTTCCAGTTTGACATATTGGCTCTCAGGTAGAGGGTTTGGAGACTGAACCCATGGCTCTGGATGGGTTGGTTGGGTTATAATTTCCTTATCATGGCTGGTTTTCTCCAAGTGAATCAGAATTACCCAGGGCACTTGTTTAAAACGGTTAGTTCCTGGGGCACTTGGGTGGCTCCGTTGATTAATCATCTGACTCTTGATTTCTACTCAGGTCATCATCTCAGGGTTTTTTAGTTCAAGCCCCATGTCAGGCTCTGTGAGCACAGAGCCTGCTTGGGATTCTTTCTCTTCGTCCCTCCCTCCCTCTCTCACCTGGGTGCTCTATCTTTCTCTCAAAACAAATAAATAAACATTTAAAAAAAATAATAAAATGGTCAGTTCCTAGCCCCACTTCACTAAAGCTTCATTCTGCCAGTCTGGGGGGCGTGGGCAGGAATATGCATCAGCAAGCTCCCTGGGTTATTCGGATATGTTGTAATGTTTGTAAAATGCCAGTGCAGCTGGCTCTTTCAGAACAGGAGAAATGATTAGGTGAATTCCCAATGGAGGTCTGGAAAAGTGCCCCACTCTGGGAATTGGGGTTCATGAAATTCTGGGGCTTCTCCAGAGTAGCTTCCCCTGCCCCACTCCAAGGAATGAGGTCACCAGGAAGGGAGTCCAGAGAATGGTAACAACGGGGCCAAATGAACACAGTTCTGTGCCTGCCCTGGTTGCCCTATTCTCTGCTCACAGCCCGTGCAGCTGGGCCCTCTAGCAGCCTCTTTCAGAACTCTGGAGAACTTGAACCCAAGTTTGCTGTTCACCTGTGGGGTCTCATGAACTTAGTGATGCTTGGTGTCTAGGTCACTGTTAAGGCAAGTTTTCCGCCCATCTTCGCTGAGCGTGGCCACATGCACTGTGCAGACCCGTGAAGGAAGCAGAGGGCTGGCAGCCTAGTAGGGTAAACCTACCATTAACGTGAGCTAGCGTTTGCTCAGGACTTTTTTACCTGTTGGCTTCTTGAATTCTCACAAACAATCCTGAAGAATTGGCATTGTTGGCCCTTTCCCAAAAATGGAGGCTCAAAGATGTGAAGTAATTTAATCAAAGTGATGTAACTAGTTAGTGGTGGTGGAATTGGTAGGAGTCCAGGTCAATATGATTCTAGAGTCTGTGTTCTTAGTTACCCTGAGTGGTGGATTAAAAGGTGGCTTCCCTCAGATGTGTCCACATCCTAATCCCCAGAACCCATGAGTGTCACCTTTGCAGATGTGATGAAGTTAGGGAACTGGAGATAAGAGCATCCTGGATTAATAAGGTGGGTGACAAGTTTCTTTATAGGAGACACCATAGCAGAAAACAGACACAGAAAAGAAGGTGTTGTGCCCACTAGGCAGAGATTGGAGTGAAGCAGCTACAAGCCACCGAATGCCAATAGTCATCAGAAGCTAGCAGAGGCAATGGATGGACACAGAGGGACACAGAGGGAGTGCGACATCTTGATTTCAGACTTCTGGTTTCCAGAACTGTTAGAGAATAATTTCTGTGTTTTAAGACACCAATTTGTGGTAATTTTTTCCAGCAACCACAGGAAACTAATACAATCTGTTTGTTTGGGGTTTTTTTTTTGGGGGGGGGAGGGGGTAACTTATTTTTGAGAGACGGAGAGAGAAAGTGTGAGTGGACGAGGGGCAGAGAGAGGGAGGCACAGAATACGAATCAGGCTCTAGACTCTGAGCTGTCAGCACAGAGCCCAATGCAGTGCTCGAACTCACAGACCATGAAGTCATGACCAGAGCAGAAGTTAGACACTCAACCACTGAGCCACCCAGGTGTCCCTAACCATTTATTTTAAGCAAAAACATCAGGGAGCATTCAGGGCTGATGGAATGGCATGTGCTGACAGATTGGAAAAAAAAAAATCAGAGAAAGAGATTGCTGGAACTGGGGAGTCAGTGTGCCCATGTAATTATCGGTCAGCATCTGCCGCCTTCCTCTTGGTTGTGGCAAACTAATGTCATCATCAACATCACCTTTGTCATTTCTAATATTGAGCACCTAATGCGTGCTAGGCACCAGGCACAGTGCAGACCAGCACACCTCAGTTAAACCTCCCACCAGTTCCCAGGTAGGTACCTGTATTAGGCTGTTTTACAAATGAGGAAAAGGAGGCTCAGAGAGGTCATATTCCCTCTGTGGTTGGATGGCGTTAAGTGGCAGAGCGAGAAATGGAACTCAGGTCTGTCTTACCTCCAAGTGTTGGATTAAGCCATTCCCTGCACCACTTTCCTTCTGAGTTATTTCTCTAGCGCGTGCTTAGGTTAGTCATTGCAGTTCAGGGCTCCACAACTTTAGATGGCCAGAGCAGGGATGTGGAATGAACAATGGTCTCCATGAGGCTGAGCCCTCCAGGCAGGTCTGGCTCCGCAGAGGTGTGCTAATGAGTCAGATGCATGGGGCTAGATGCCAGCTGAGCTCTGGCTGCTTCCGGGCCACTGGAGGGGTGTATGACATCCTCTTGGAGGTAAGCCACCAGTTTCTGAGTTCTGCCACTGAGCTTCTGCCCACAGTGGGGGAGAGGGTCTGTGAGAGCTCCCTGTCACTCCTCACCTCAGCCACAGGGCATGGAGAGAGAGCACGCAAGTCCCATAGAAGGAAATGGGGACTATGGACTGAAGTTTCCTATAAGGTTCGTGGTGACCTGGACCGATTCGGCCTGTCCCACCCTTTTTTCAGTTAGAGGAGGCATAGCAAGGCTGGATTTTCATTTCTGTTTTTTTCCCAGAAACTATCGACGTTACAGAACTTGAGGCCCAGGTAAAATATCCTCAGTTCAAGAGGCAATGGAAAGTGTCTGGCCCTGACTCTTGACAGGAAAGCCTGGTTTTAGAGTTTGTAAAGGAGATTGAATATAGCCTGCCTCTCCAAGGAGAGGAAAGACAAGACAGAATGTCAGCCGCGCCAGAGGTAAGGGGCCTGATTTTGCATTGCAGCAGCCAAGACGAGGCTTTCAGCCCTGCCCCATACTCATCTACCACCCCCAGCCTTCCTCAGCATGGCTTTCCCAGATGAGGCCAGATTGTTGATTTCTTTCACATTTGTTGGAATTGATGTCTTCTATCCATTTCAATGTTGAATTGACTTTGTGACCAATCTATTAAGCACCCCAATCAAGGATATCCTTCCTTTCTACAATTTTCTCCATTTGTTAGCAGAGGTGGGAATCCCCACTGAACATTTATCATAGATCCATAGGAGAGTTCTAGATGGCCTTGCTTGCAGAGGGTAACTGCACTTGACCTCTATTTGTATTTTTTGTAATACTCTTACCTAGCCTTCCGAGATTCACCTGGTATCGAAATGAGCAAAACCGTATAATCTTTCATGCAGTAAGCAATACAGTCAGGAAATTTTCATTTATTCAACAGAAGTTTGGTGAATACCTACTATTTGTCAAATTCTAGGGATATTAAAGGGAACAAGTCCTGCCCTCAAGTTGCTCAGAGTTCATTTGGGGAAAGTATTATGTAGCTATTGAAAATCATGCTTTCAGGGAATCTGGGGAGCCCAGTGTGGAACTGTATACTGATGGCACTTAAGTACATACAAGATGGGAAGGACATTTTTCAAAATGTTAAAATGGATTATTTTTTGACTTCTAGAATTGCAGGATTATTTCCTTCTTTATACTTTTCAATGTCTTCTAAATTTGCTAAAGTGAGTTGCATGATTTTGATAATCAGGGGGAAGAAAGATGCCATTAAAAAAGGATTGCACCTGATTAGCTGCAGTCCGCGCTCTCGGTTGCCAGCTGATACTCTGCCTTTGGCAAGAGACAAAATTCATAAGCCTGGAAACCCTGCCAGGAAAAGTGCAATTAACCAGAACGAATCCTCCCTGGGGCCTGGGCCAGCCCTCACTGGAAGGAGGGAAGGTGCAGAGAAGTCCATCTGGAGAGGGGCTGCGTTGTCCCTGAGAAACAGTTCAAAACTGAACTGTGCCCACCTATGGATTCCAGGGCCCTAATTTACAGATTAATTGCTGGCGCCGGACCGAAAGCCAGCTAAACGCCACCCTAACTCTGGGGCCGTGTGCCCACCTTGAAGTGTGTGCAAATGTGTCTGGGCAAAAGCTCAGGCGGATCTGCATCCCCCTCTGAGCCACCGGGGAGAGCGGCACACTTTCCTCCAAACAACCATCAAGCCGCTTGACTGAGAGTCCAGGTTTCTGCCACAGTGCGTGTGAGACTCCAATTCCCTCCTGCTGTATTGTCTAGCACTTTCCCACCCTGACCAGTAACATCTGTATCACCAGGGGGAAATGCAGAAGCTAGAGTCTGCAGGCTAACAAATCCCCAGGTGCACTAAGTTTGCATAACACTGCAGGGAGCAGGAGGAGAGGGGCCGGCTGAGGAGCTGGAGCCTCTGGGAAGCCTCGCCTTCAATCCTGTGGGCTAGAGGCAGCAGGGGCTCCTGAGGCCAGGGCAGCTGGAGAGAGCAATGATGCACATCTTCTGCTATTTAGGGTAAAGGAGGCTGGACAATAGCCTATTCCAGGGCAACCTTCTCTAGGAATGTGGGGGCTTAGTGGATAATCTTTCCCTGTCCCTCACAGGGTCCTTGGGGCTTGGTAGGAAGCAGAAGGTATTATTTTCATTTTCCAGATGGTTGTGTGGGGGTTGGGAGGAGGGGGGCTGGGATGTTGCCAGCCTGCTGAGAAAGCTCAGAGCCCTCTCTTCAGTTCAAGGGTGCCAGCTGGCTGTCGGGCCAGATATGAAGGCTGCGTTTAGGCACACTATCATTTCGGATCTCCAGAGAGTTGACAGCAGGCTGCTGGATTCTCTTCTCACAGCAGAGACACGGCATCCGGGCTGCTCAGAGGTACAGAGAGACCCGAGCCGCTTTCATTTTTGAGGGGTGGTAGTGGTTTCCAATATATTGAAAAGGCAGAAATGCCCAGATTAAAATGTTATAGTCTTTTAATATTTTCATTTAAAAATTAATGTGGAAAGGGGCACCTGGATGGCTCAGTTGGTTGAACAACTGACTCTTGGTTTTGGCTCGGGCCGTGATCTCACGGGTTTGTGAGTTCGAGCCCTATGTTGGGCTCCGTGGTTGGCAGCACGGAGCCTGTTTGGGATTCTCTCTCTCCCTTTCTCTCTGCCCATCCCCTGCTTGTGCTGTCTCTATCTCTCTCAAAGTACATAAATACACTTAAAAAAATGTGTAATAACACACACGATAGGAATATTGATAGGAATATTGATTTGCTAGGACTGTAAGTACCACAGATTTGGTGGCTTCAACAGCAGAAATTGTCTCACAGTTCTGGAAGCTGGAAGTCTATAATCAAGCTGTCTGCAGGGTTGGCTTCTTATGAGGTCTCTCGTCTTGGCTTGTAGATTTCCATCTGTTCCCATGTTTTTTTCTGTGTTCTGTGTCCAGTTGTCTTCTTATAAGGACACCAGTCATGTTGATCAGGGCTCACGCTAATGACCTCACTTTAACTTAATTACTTCTTTATAAACCCTATCTCTAAATCAAGTTACATTCTGAAGTCATGGGGGTTAGGAACTTCAACATTAGAATTTTGGGAGTGTTATGCCCAGAATTTGTGATCCCCAAAGACCACCAGGGAGCTGAGTCCGATGCAAAAGCAAAGAGCCTTTATTTGAGGTAGCTCGAGCTCAATCCCCTACCTGCACCCACGCAGCAGTGAGATGCTGGGGAGAGAGAGCGAGTTTCAAAAGCACAAAGGTTTTATTGGGGTCTAGGGGCAGTTGGTGAGGTAATGGCTGTGACCTCAGCCGATTGGCTGGGGAAGGGTCATGGCCTCGGCCGATTGGCTGGGGAAGGGTCGGAGTCCTGTTAAGCAGGTCGCCGGGCGTGTTTTGATCGGGAAGTTTGAATGAGTGAGCGGGAGGTTACTCAAGGGGTGGAGGCCTGGTCTGAGGTTTCACTCAAGGTGGAGGACACAGAACAAGATGGAGTTGGCCGGCGTAGGCCCGCCCTTTCTGGAGCACACAACTCAGCTCATAACAAACACATTTGGAAATAACATCAGAAGTAAAATGTAGATCACAAATGTAAGGCAGAGGCCCCGTGGCTCTCCTTCCTCTACCCTGTCCGGTCCTGGACCCATAAGCCATTCAAGAGGGCAGGGGGAGGGGCTTGATTTTTCCGGTTTTTGTGTGTGTGGTGGTGGTCCTCCCTCCCCCTTAGGCAACTCTGGCTGCTTGCTGTCCTCTGAATCAGTCTCCACGATGGTCCTCATGGGGATCCCAGCAGATTTCCCTTTGGTGGAAAAACTGGGGGACTTGGTTTTAGCCAATGCCTATGGCTGGGCACAGTCTCCTCAGAGGCCAGGATTCTGTTTTACCCATATGTGGGGCATATGCACAGGCATAACGAAGGCCTCTGCAACATGGTATCTTTTGGCCTTGAAGATGTTCCTACAGTTCCAAATCCTACAATTAATTCAGTAATCACAAAGTGCAAGACTACCCAATACCTATCTGTGCTTGGGGACCTCCCCCTTCAAATGGCCAAATTTCAAGTCTTTCAAGTCCCCCTCCCGGAAGCCACCCATTACAAGTTAAATTGTGTCCCCTAGAAAAGATATATTGGAGTCCTAACCCCCAGTACATCAGAATGTGACCCTATTGGAAAAAAGGGTTTTTACAGAGGTCATCAGGTTAAAACAAGGTCATGAGACTGGGCTCTGATCCAATATAACTGGTGTCCTGGTAAAAATAGGACATTTGGAAACAGATATGCAGAGAGGGACAGCGATGTGAAGAGAAACAGGGAGAAGATGGCCATCAAGAAGTTGAGGAGAGAGGCCTGGACAGATCCTTCCCTCTGGGCCCTCAGAACAAACTTTGATTTCCAAGACGAATCTCTGGAACCGTGAGATAATAAATATCTGTGGTTTAAGCCACTCAGTTTACACAACTTTTTTACAGCAGCCCCAGCAAATTAACAGAATGCCTGTGGTAACTTCTGCCTCCCCGCCTCCCCGCCCCCCCCCACTCCTTTACAGTTTGCATAGCTCACTCTTCATTACACAGACTTGTCTTGGAGAGAACTTGCTCCTTCCCGATGGTGTCTGGTCTCATTCACTTATGTGAGAATCGTGGTTCTCTTCAATGATCATAATAAGCTGCTTGAGGACAAGGATCAAGGCTATGTTCCTTTTAGAAGTTCCGCTGGCCCTTTGCCCAGTACTGGCTAGAAGATCAGTGAAACTATGTTGATCTGAAGAATTTTCCTCCCTGGCTCTGTTCCTCTTATGCTCTTAGACCTGCTTGCATGGTTAGGGTGGGGGGCTGAGCGTAATGTGATCCTTTCAGGTGGGCCCGGGGCACAAGAGTAAATTCATCCATGGGACAGGTTCTTGTGACTTGCTCTCACTTTGACCTTTCAGTTTGATCCTGAGAACAAGCCCTCTTAGTAGTGGAGAGTGTCATTATCTCCTTGAAAGGACATTGGAGAGCAAGCGTGAGAATCCCCAAGAAGGGAAGGAGAGGCCACATAGAGAGGGGAGCTCCGAAGTGGGTCCTGTAAAGGGAACAAAATAGACTCACAAGTAGGGTGCAGGCCTCAAAGCTGCACACAGCCCCTCCTTGCCCAGTGCTTAAAGAGGGAGATGTCGGCTCCAACTTAGTAACCAAGGACGGGAGCCTGGGAGGCACCAAGTGCCAAGGGCATTTTAAAGAAGAGACCACATCAGGAGAGTGGCAGGAAAACATGTTTGCTTTGCTTTGCTTCTCCCAACCCCCACCCCAACACACACAAACTTGGACCTGAAAGCCGCTGATTTTCCAGGCCCTTTGCTTCAGGTAAGGAATGTGCCAGAGAGGAGAACAGGACCAGGCCTCAGATTCTGAAAGCCTAAAGCCACTCCAGGACAGAAAGGACTCTGGATCTAAGCAAAGTATTTGGGATGTAGTATTTGTTGTATTTGAAGAGAGGGTGATTTCCTCTGTATATGACAAAAGATCCCTCTGGGGTGGTGGAAGGGAGGGAGGAAAAAACAATGACAGGACAGAAATGGTGGTTCCTAGATGGAGAATAGGGGGTGTCCTCCACCCTGCAAACTAGAAAGAACCTTGGGAGATCCCAGATAGGAAATAGCTTATGTGGTGTGTTCAGGCAGAGGTGATACCTTGGCCTCTAGAGGTCCCATCCTGGTGTGGTTCAGAGCAGAGCAAGTGCCTTCCCATGACAGCCAGAGTAATAACAGTGAGGCTTCAGCATTAAGAGGACCATGACCTTGGGGCACCTGGGTGGCTCAGTCAGTTAAGTGTCTGACTTGGGCTCTGATCATGATCTTGCAATTCACAAGCACAGAACCCCATGTTGGGCTTTGTGTGACAGCTCAGGGCCTGAAGCCCACTTCTGATTCTGTGTCTCTGTCTCTCTCTGCCCCTCCCCTGCTTGCATTCTCTCTCTCTCTCTCAAAAATAAATAAAAACATTAAAAAAAGGACCATGACCTTGAAAGATTGGCTCATGTTCCAGTGACCGTGGGCTGAAGCAGCAAGCGATGTCTCAGCAGCTCCCATGGCAGCTGCAGGCACACCTCTGGAAAGCCTTCACACAGGGGTCTCCATGGTAGTTGGAATTTCAGAGATCCCTCCCTGATCCCTGAACCGTTCTCCCACCCTTGTTATTCAGATCAAACACCAATTTAGTACAGCTGGGAAGGGACTTTACAGGTGGAATTAAGGTTACTAATCAGCTGACCTACAATAGGGATGCTAGGGATTAACCAGGTGGGCCTGATGGAATCAAGCAGAGGAGGAAAGTGGAAGAGTCCCTCAGAGAGCTGCAGCAGGAGTCTAAGTCAGAGGCTTAAGCATGAGAGGGATTTGCTTCTTCTTTGTTGGTGCCCACGAGTACCATGAGCTACCCATGAGTAAGGCCAGGGAGGAGACCTCTAGGAGCTGGGGGTGACCCTGGCCTACAGCCAGCTGGAAAATGAAGACTTCAGTCCCTCAAATACAAAGAACTGAATTGTGGGGTGCTTGGCTGGCTCACCCAGAAGAGCATGTGACTCTTGATCTCGGGGTCATGTGTTCAAGCCCCACATCGGGCCTAGAGATTACTTACTTAAGCAAACACACTTAAAAACAAACAAACAAACATCACAGAATTGAAGTGGGCCAAAAACCTGAACAGGCTTGGAAGATGACTTTTCCCTATGGCCTCCAATAGAAGCCCTGCTCAGCCAACACCTGAGTAAAACCTGTGTTGGACTTCGGACCTACAGAAGCCTTAAGATCATATATTTATGTCGTTTTAAGCTGCTACATTTGTGGTGATTTGTTACAGCAGCAATAGAAGAGTTTTGGATGGTGCGTCTGCAGTTGGCAGGGCACAAGGTAAGTGACCGTATGTGACACCCTCCAGACACCGAAGACCCCATCCCTCAAACCCCAGAACTGTGACAAGATCTGGGGTTCAGGGGGTAAATTCCAATTTGAGATTACATCCCTGCCATGTCGGTGAGACAGGGATCAAAACAAACTGAAGGATAGGAAAAGTTTGTTTTTCACACACCTGAATTTGTGGCCTGAGATTGGGACCCCCTTCAAGAAGTTTTTAGAGATCTCACATTCGATGGACTTGGAATGTTTCCTATGGAACTAGAGTGTATTATGCTAAGTGAAATTGTCAGAGAAAGACAAATGCCCTATGATTTCACTCAAATGTGGCATTTAAGAAACACAACAGATTAACACAGAGGAAGGGAAGGAAAAATAAGATAAAAAACAGAGAAGGAGACAAACCTTAAGAGACTCTTAAATACAGAGAACAAACTGAGGGTTGCTGGAGGGGTGTTGGGTGGGGGATGGGCTAAATGGGTGATGGGCATTAAGGAGGACACTTGTTGGGATGAGCACTGGGTGTTATATGTCAGTGATGAATCACTAAGTTGTATTCCTGAAGTAAAAAAAAAATAAAAAATAGAATAAGAAAAAAGAATTAATGTTTCCTAAAGGCTGAGAGCTTCTCTGTCCAGGTCAGCATTTTTTAAAGAAACGAGCAAGGGAGAGAGAGGCAGAAAAAGATAGAGGTAGGGGCTCCAAGGTGCGTCTCCACCGAAGCCATAGCCTGTGCCCACTGAACCTTCCAGTGCCAGATGCTCTTGGCATAGTTGCTCTTGTGCTGGTGAAGGACTGGAGGCCTTGTCTGTTGTTGCCTGGGAGAAGGTGTCACCTGTGTGGGGCGGTCTCAAAACCACCCGAGCTTCTGCTTTGGCAGCCCCTGAGTGAGATGAGGGAGGAGAGGTGAGGCTGGTGGTTCCTGGGTGTGGGAAGGCAGACAAAATGTGTAAGAGGGTCTAAAGGTACACACTTCCAGTTATAAAGTAAGTCCTGGGGGGGGGGGGGGGGCCTTATGTACAACATGGTGACTGTAATTAACAATACTGTATTGTTTATTTCAAAGTTACTAAGAGAGTGTTAAAAATTTTCATCATAAGAAAAAATTTGTAATTGGTGACAGATGGTAACTAGAGTTACTATGGTGATCATTTTGCAACATACACAAAAATCAAATCATTGTGTTGTACACCTGAAATTAATGTTACATGTCACTTTAAAAAAAACTGAAAGGTGAAGTCTGTTGGACCGCCTCTGGGTGGCCTGGGTGCCAGAGGCTCCCTAAGCTGAGGTGTTGAGCTCCATGCTCCTGGTGCATTGCTCTGCTCAGGTTATCATAACCGTTTAATGACCCACCTGCCATCCTCTTTGGGGATCTTAAGGGCAGTGGGGCAACTGGGTCTCGGAGAGAGAGCACTGGTAAGAGGAATATAAAGTCTTGGGGATGGATAAGAGGGCAAGCTTCATGGTCAGATGAACTTGGTCCAAATCCTGGCTTTCATCATTAGCTGGTGAACTTGCTTCTCTTTTTTTTCCTTTTTAATTAATTTTTTTTTTTTTTAAAGTAGGCTGCTTGCCAGATGTGGGGCCAGGACCCTGAGATCAAGAGTTGCATGTTCCACCGACTGAGCCAGTCCTACGCCCCAAGGGTGAGCTTGCTTCTTGACCTTTCTGGGCAGTAGTTCCCTCATTTGCAAAATGCGTCTGTTGCTCTGTTTTAAGGCTTTCTCGAGAGAACCCATGTGAAGCAACTGGCACGTAGGACATGGAGGAGCGACCTTACCTATCTGTGATGATGCACAAAACGTCTGGAGGGGGAGATTACACATTTGATAGGATTCTCAGATTCTATTAAAGGTATTCCATCAGAAGTTAGAGAAGAATGTTTGCCTACTAGGAGGCAGCATGCATTCCTGATTAGTGGCATTTGTAGTTTCTGGGTGTCCATTGATGAGGTTTTTTTGGGGGAGAGTGGGGTTTGCGGGGTCCAGAGCCAACAGCCCAGAAATAATTCTTGAAGACATCTTTGGTGCAAGAAGGTGATTTTATTAAAGCACAGGGATGGGACCCGTGGGCAGGAAGAGCTGCCCCGGGACCATGAAGAGACACAAGTGATATACTATGGAGCTGGGGGAGGCAAAGTCCAGGGGAAGTTTCCAATGAGATTTTCATGTGCTAAAGAAGACTCACAGGATACTGGGAGCCCAGCTATTGTCAAGCTAAAGTTGTTTTTCCCTCTAGCAAAACATCAGCATTAAGGCAGTAGGGAGTTTCTGGAGAAACCACCCTCACTGGGCTGCAGGTTGTAAGGAAATTTTATTTTATCTGCCATTTCCTTCTGCCTTTGTTTCCCACATCATCCAGCAGCTCACCCTCTCTTGCCAACAGCACCTATTACTTTACGTTTGCGGACAGTGTTCTTGTTTGTGGTCAACTTTGAGAAAATGCCTTGTCTTGTAGAACTCAATGGGGCCAGATCCTCCCCGCCCCCCCCCTCTAGCTGTGGGTTGTGCAAATGTCTTTGGCTTAGCCAATTAAACTTTTAAAATTAAACTTTTAAAATTTCCTGGAAATTGTCTCTGATTTTTTTTTCTGGACTCTATTATGTAGATACTGAACCTTCTCCGTTGGTCATCTTTTCTCTTTCAGTTTCTACCTATTTACTTTGTTCTCTTGACTGGATAGTCCCCTCCTTTTATCTTTCAGAGTTTCTGTTGAATTTACTATCTTAGCTATCATAATTATAACTCACAAGAGCTCTTTTCTGTTTCGTGATTATTCCTTTTCTTTCCTACATATAGTATTCTGTTCTTGTTTCATGGATGCATATTGCCTTAGTTCTTTCAGGCTGTTCTAGCAAAATACCACTGACTGGGAAACTTATAAAGAACAGAAATAGATTGGCATGGTTGCCTTCAGGTGAGGCCTCCTTCCTGATTCATAGCCAGCACCTTGTCACTGTGTCCTCTATCGGTTCAGTGCAAGAGGGTGGGCTCTCTCTAGAGCCTTTTTTTTTTTTTTTTAAATAAGGCACTAATCACATTCATGAGGGCTCTACTCTCTTGACCTAAACACCTTCCAAAGGCATACCACATGATACCATCACCTTTGGAGATAAAGATTTTAACATTTGTAAATTTGGGGGAGACACAAACATTCAGTTCATGGAGAGTATTATTTAGTTTTTTTTCTTTTTTTTTAAGTTTATTTATTTTTTGAGAGAGAGAAAATGAGTGGGGAGGGGCAGAGAGAGCAACAGAGAGAAAATCCCAAGCAGGCTCTGCACTGTCAGCTTGGAGCCCACTGGGGGGCTTGAACTCACAAACTGTGAGATTGTGACCTGAGCTGAAACCAAGAGTCGGAAGCTTAACAGACTGAGCCACCCAGGAACCCCTATAGTATTTTTTCTTTTAAGTTTTCCTCTTTTTATGGTCCTTTTCTCTCCCCTCTGAGTTGCTTTTATTCTCTCTCTCTCTCTCTCTCTCTCTCTCTCTATATATATATATATATATATATATATAATTTTTAAAAAAGTTTTATTTATTTATTTTTGAGAGACACAGAGACTATGTGAGCAGGGGAGGGGTAGAGACAAGGAGAGGGAGAAAGAATCCCAAGAGGCTCCGCACTGTCAGTGCAGAGCCCAACATGGGGCTTGAACCCAAGAAATGGCAAGATCATGACCTGAGCTGAAAACAAGAGTCAGACACTTACCTGACTGAGGACTGAACCACCCAGGTGCCCCTGAGCTGCTTTTATTCTGATTGCTTGGTGTCTTGCCTTTTAGAGGAAGACACTAAAAAGCAAATCAAAAGTTCTCTGGGCATTCCCACCCTATCTCCCCATAATTAACAGCAGTCATGATATTGCTTCTCTGTTCCACTTCTTTTCTCTGAATGTTAACACTTTCCGTTGTTTGATGTATTGCACTACATTAATGACTTTATATACTATAATTCCCAATTGTTTTGTAGGGTATTAAGGTTTTTTGTTTTTTTTTTCCTTTTACAGGTACCTTGCCAGACATAGTTTTCCACATATGGCTTTTTTTTTTTTTTTTTTTCATCTAAATCACTGTCTTGGAATAAATTCTGGGAGTGGGGTTACCAGGTCAGAATCTTGTGGGCATTTCCATTACTTTTTCCTGTGTGTTGCCAAATTTCTTCCTAAAGGTAGTAGATACAGGTCCAATGTCAACAGCAACAAATGAGTACAACCTTTCAAGCATATGATTTCTGAGTCTTTCTTGTTAATTTCAAAAGTACAAATTAGCACTGTTTAAATCTCATTATTTAGATTTCTCTTTTCTTTGGTTACTAATGAGGTTGAATAGTCTTTCACATGGATCTGCAAAAACAGCCTGGAAAAACACAAGGAACCCCACTGGACATAGAAAAGCTCCTCAAAGAACTTTCAAACAGTTGCGAAAGCAAAATATTTTGTGTTGGTGTGTTGGCAGTGTGTGTGTGTGTGTGTGTGTGTGTGTGTGTGTGTAATTGACATACATCACCATATACATTTAAGCAGTATAGCACGTTTCATATGTATTGTGAAATGATTACACAGTTGGTTCAGCTCACATCCATCATCTCATATAGATACAATAAAAAGAAAATTTTCTTTTTGTGATGAGAATGCTTGGGATTTGCTCTGTTAACAACTTTCCTACATTTCATACACCGCTGTTAGCTATAGTCATCATGTTTATGTTATATCCCTAGTACTTATTATCTTAGTTATCTTATTTGTCTTTTAACTGGAAGTTTGTACCTTTTTGTTTAAGATTCTATTTTTAAGTTATGTCTACACGCAATGTGGGGCTTGAACTCATAATCCTGAGACCAAGAGGTACACGCTCCACTGACTGAGCCAGCCAGGTGCCCCAGAATTGTGTACTTTTTGTCCACCTTTCTCTAATCCCCCTTCCTCTGACCCTTTGCCTCTTGTAACCACAAGTCTGAGCTTGATTTTCCTATAAGTTTGATTTTTTTTTTTAGATTTCATGTGTTAATGAAATCATAGAGTATTGTCTTTCTCTGACTTATTTCACTCTGCATAATGCTTTCAAGGTCTATCCATGTTGCAAATATTAGGATTTCCTTATTTTTTTTTAATGCTGAATAATATTCTGTGTATGTGTGTACGTGTGTGTGTGTGTATACCACACACATATACCACAACTTGTTCTGTTTTAATATTTACTTTGAGAGAGAGAGAGAGAGAGCGAGTGTGCAAGTGGGGGAAGGACAGAGAGAGAAGGAGAGAGAAAATCTTAAGCAGGCTCTGCAATATCACCACAAAGCTCGACATGGAACATGATCTTAGAACCATGAGATCACGACCTAGCTGAAATCAAGAGTTGGATGTTTAACCAGAGAAGCCACCCAGATGCCCCCACAACTGCTTTATCCATTTATCCATTGATGGACACTAGGTTCCATGTCTTGGCTATTGTAAATAATGCTGCAATGAATTTGGGGGTGCAGCTTTCTGAATTAGTGTTTTCATTTCTTTTGGATATATTCCTAGAAGTGGAATTGCTGGATATAATAATATAATTTTTGAGGAGCTTCCATATTGTTTTCCACAGTGGCTGTAGCAATTGACAATCCCATAAAGGTTCCTTTTTCTCCACTTCCACACCAACCCTTGTTATCTCTTGTCTTTTTTGGTGATGGCCATTATAACAGGAATCAGGCAAGATCTTACTGTTTTTAATTTGCATTTCTTTCATGACTAATGATGCTAAAAGCATCTTTTCATGTACGTGTTGTCCTTTCATATCTGGACATTTCATTGGAGAAATAGCTATTCAGGTGCTCTGCCCATTTGTAATTTTTTTTTCTTTTGCTGTTGCATTGTATGGGTTCTTTATATTTTTTTAAAATATTTTCCCCTTATCAGTTTTATTATTTGCAAGTGTTTTGTACCATCCTGTAAGGTGTTCTTTTCACTTGGTTGATGGTTTCTTTTGCTCTGCAGGAGTTCTAGTTTAATCTATTCCCACTTCTTTATTTTTTATTTTGTTGTTTGTGTTTTAGTCGTCCCATCCGAAAAATCATTATGAAGACCCATGTCAAAGACATTTATTGCTATATTTTATTCTAGGAGTTTCATGGCTACAGGTCTTACATTTAAGGCTTTTTATGTCTATGTATTTATTTTGAGAGAGAGAGAGAGAGAACAGGGGAGGGGCAGAGAGAGAGGAGAGAGAATATCCCAAACGGGCTCCATGCTGTCAGGGTTAGAACCAGGCTCTGGGCTTGATCCCACTGTGAGATCATGACCTGAACCAAAATCAAGAGTTGGTTGCTTAACAGACTGAGCCACCCAGGTGCCCCAAGGCTTTAACCCATTTTGAGTTAATTTTTGTGAATGACGTTAAGGTATGGATCCAGTTTCGTTCTCTTACATGTGACTATCCAATTATCCCGGCACCATTCATTGTAGAGACCACCTTTACTCCACTGAGTATTCTTGGCTCCCTTGTCAAATATTAGTTGACTGTATATACTTGGGTTTATTTTTCAGCTCTAGGTTTTGTTCCATTGGTCTATTTTTCTATCATTATTGCCAATACCACACTTTTGATGACTATAGCTTGAAATTAGGAAATGTGATGCCTCCTATATTGTTCTTTTTCAGGATTTCTTTGGCCATTCGGGGTCTTTAGTGGTGTTACATTAATTTTAGGAGTGGTTTTTTTTTTTCTTTTTTTACTTATGTAAAAAGTGTCTTTGGAATTTTGATAGGGATTTTGCAGAAGTTTTTAACCTGGGTGTCATGGGCTGCAGTGGGTTGACTTCCTGAAATGATATGCAAAATTTTGTGTATATATGCACATTAGCAAGAGGGGAGGGTCCTTGACTTTCATCACAACCTCACAGGGATCTGGACCTAAAAGGCTAAGTTATATGATGAAATGTTTCTGCCCCAAGTAACAAAAAGGTAATACAGGAAGACTCTGGAGTAAGACTTCCTTGGTTTGGAATCTCATTCTGCCACTTGTCAGCTCTACAATCTTGGGAAAGCTACTACTGTCTCTGTGCTGTGAGATGGGATGATGGTGATAAAGAATTTGCACATAAAGTACTTTTAATAGTACCAGGCACAGAAAAAAGAAAAAAAGAAAAAGAAAGGGGCTCCTAGGTGGCTCAGTCCATTAAGTGTCTGATTCTTGGTTTTGTCTCAGGTCATGATCTCACCGTTCGTGGGTTCAAGCCCACGTTGGTCTCTGCACTGACAGCCTGGAACCTGCTTGGGATCCTTTCCTTCTTCTCTCTCTGCCCCTCCTCTGCTTTCTCTCTCTCTCTGTCTTGAAATAAGTAAGTAAACTTTAAAAAAATAGTACCTGGCACATAGTAAATGTTTAATATATAATACATATATATTATAATACATAATATATGTAATACATATAATACATATATAATATGTATTATAAATTAAAAAATAATAAATATTTAGGGGCACCTGGGTGAATCAGTCAATTAAGCATCCGACTTCGGCTCAGGTCATGATCTCATGGTCTGTGGGTTCAAGCCCCGTGTCAGGCTCTGTGCTGACAGCTCAGATTCTGTGTCTTTCTCACTCTCTCTGCCCCTCCCCTGCTCATGCTCTCTCTCTCTCTCTCTCTCTCTCTCTCTCTCAATCTCTCAAAAATAAAATAAATATTAAAAAATTTTTGAAAATAGAATTTGTCTAAAAACTTAATAATTAGAAACTTCTAACCATAGGATTGGCTATGGCATGTAGCAATGAGTTCCCTGTTGTTTGAAGTGTTCATGAAATAGATGACAAACATCAGGGAGGCTTTTGAGAGGATCTCTGAATTAGAAGAGGGGTTGAATTAGGCCCTCTTAAGTTTCTATGAATTAAATTTTCCTTTCGGGCAGGTGGCAAGGGTGAGACCAGCAGGCCTCCAGCAGGAGTGACAGCTGCTCTTGCTAAAATGGAAATGTATTTGTGAACAAGCAGGCTGTTTCAAGAGCATATTTTTGGCACACTCTTCAAGACCAAGTGAGATTCTGCACCATTATGAGCAGAGAGAGTACGAGTGGGGGAATCATCCTGGGTGCCCTGGGAGATCACATAGTAGGGGATTAGGAGTGGAGCCTTGTGGAGCAGAGGCTGCCTGCTCCAACTGCTCCTCTGATTAACATATTTAATGAGGACTTACCAGGCCTGAGGGCTGGGTGTCATGGTGGGTGGTGGGTGGGGTTAAAAGATGAATGAAATCCAATACCACTGTTCCTTCACTGTGCTAGTTTTCATTCCACTTATTGGACTTATGGGCTATTCATGGAGGGTTAATAAAGTCCAGCCAAGTGACTGAGTAATATGGATGTCTTTGGAATGGTTGGTTCAGAGAGAAGTTCTCTGTGTGGATGTATTTTTGCTCATGAGCATAGGGTATCCATGCAAATCTCAGATTCCCGAACTCTGGATTAAGTAAAATTTGAGTGGGCTTGTGCTGAGTGAAATTTTCTTCTGGTTGGTTTATCCAGAAACAGACTCTGAGAGAAGGATTGCAGTACACCCTGTTTATTTGGGAGGTGAAGGAACCCTAGGAAGGGGAGGAGAGAATAAGGCAGGGATGGGGAGGTGAGTATCACTTAATTCCCCTGCACTTGTAGCCTGCCAAGGGAGGGGGGGGTGCGGAGAAGGCCTGAGTGCCAGAGAATGCTCTGAAATAAAGAACTGCAGGTATTGGCAGTTGGACATCAGTGGGTGACAAGTGGTAAGAGAGATGGACAGGCCACCAAAAGCATCTGTTACAGTGTTTTTGAGTACAACACTGATGTAAGCAAGGCCCAGTGTGCATTGAGAAGCAAGTCCCAGTGAGTTCCTTCTCAAGCCTGAGGTTGACCAGGGGCCCTGTATAAAGTTGTTGGGTCTTTGTTCTTCATAAAGGCAGCTGGCCATGGAGGCACAGGTGGGGCTGAGAGAGCCAGCTTCTGCTCAGCATATGGCACCTGAGTAAGAGATACTACCAGTAAACCCAGGTTTGAACTCTGAGGGAAGATGAAAGCATGAAGTCTCAGAAGGGTGAGAGGAAGGTGTAGAGAAGGAAAGTGGGGGCTTCGGAAGTCCCAGGATGTGCCTACCTTCTGCTAGGTCTTCACCAAGACCAGCAGTGGGGATGGCCTCCCACGAGATCCCTGGAACTTTGTCACATATGCTCTGTCAATACTTTCTGTTTAAGTACCCTGAAGCCTTTCATAGTTAGTGGAGGAGCATGAGCCTACAAGTCCCCAAACCTGGGATCTAGTCCCTGCCCTGTTGCTAACAGCCATGTGACTTTGGCAAACCAGACATGACCAAAGTTCAAGTTCTCAGACGCCAGTCGAGGGCCAACTTTGCAAACAGGCTTTTAAAAGGATAACAATCTCAGGCCTGCTATGTTACCTGTTTCTGGCACAAACTGATGAATATTTTCTGTAACTATATAATAACTTCAGGTTTGGAGCTAGTGACACTGAGTTTGAACCTTGCCTCCAACATTTATAAAGTAGGTGTCCTTTGCCAAGTCCTTACCATCTCCTGTGCTTCAATTTCTTCACCTACAGAAAGAAATTCCTTCCCCTGCAAGATTAGAGGGAATGTGTGCAAAGTGTTTGGAAGGTAAGCTGAGCTATTCCTGTTGGTGTCCATCTTTTCTCCTCCCTGTCTGTTGGCAGTATGATGTTTTGGTCCGATGCCTGGGGCACAGGGCAGTGTGGTGGAACTTCACAGAACTTCGAGATCAATTCAGGTGGAGGAGGAGTTTGTTGAGGTCTTCTCTGTCTGGGGCAAAAGTGAGGCCCACTTCCTGCCTGCTTCCACCCTGCTTTCCATCTCACGGGGCTGGATGAACATTTCGCATTAATGGACCCCCTTGTACACCTGAGTGCTGAGTTTGAATAACTGGAGAGGGGGGAGGACATGGGGTTGGGCTACTTATTTCCTTGGTTCCTTCTCCCTACGGTTTTGCGGGATTGCTGTGCCCATCTATCCAAGGCCACAGCTGTTGTCCACTGACACTCACTGCACTCCTGTCCTCTCCTGGAATGATGATTATTCTTTCCACTTGCTCTGTCAAGGCTGGTGGGAAGGGGTGGGAGCAGCTCCCCCCTCTTGTTTGGCCAGTGGAGGGGAACGTGGGGAGGGATACTGTACTCTCCACTTTGGTTTCCTGAAACCTGCCCCAACCTCATAAATGGCCCTTTTATTAAAAATCCAAATTACCTAATTGAGTGTGCCATCTGTTTCTAGTAGAGCCCTGCTGGTAGGAGGAGTTAGGACTCCTGGCTTGGAGCCCAGGCCTTGCCATTCGGTAGCTGTGGAAGTAGGAACAGGTCACCTAACAGGTGTCGACCAGAGGGGTGGAGTCTAACCCTCCTCTGTCTGTGCCTTCAACATCACAAGTTGAGGGTTTCAGACTGTCACTTCTAGGGGCTAGACAAGAGCTCCATGAGTGAAGAGGGTTGAATGAAGAGGGAATGTGGAGAACGCAGCTCTCTCTAAGATTCTTGTGCAGGAATGCAGATAGTGTGGCCAGAGCTTTTCATTTTTATTACTGTTACTCTGCAATACATTTTAAAATTCTACAGTAAGGGCAAACACAAGTGTGTTTCTGCCCAGGATTGAACTGGGGACCTTTACACTTGTGAGGTGAATGTGATAACCACTACACTATGGACAGCAGTCAGAACTTTTGATTTCTTAAGAGAAGCTGAACATCCAGATTTTAATGTGAGTTCTTATAATTTTTTTGCTTCTTTATTTTGAACTTAAAAAATTTTTGTTCATTTTGAGAGAGAGTACAAGCAGGGGAAGGGCAGAGAGAGAGAGAGAGAAAGAGAATCCCAAGCAGGCTCTTTACTATCAACACAGAGCCCAATGCGTGGCTTGAACCCTTGAACTTCGAGATCATGATCTGAGCCAAGATCAAGAGTCAGATGCTTAACTGACTGAGCCACCCAGATGCCCCTCTTTTTTTTTTTTATGGCTTAATAATATTCCAATGTGTGTGTGTGTGTGTGTGTGTGTGTGTGTGTGTGTGCGCGCCACTCTTCTTCATCCATTCACCTATCACTGGACACTTGGGTTGCTTTCATACCTTGGCTATTGTAAATAATGCTACAGTAAACATAGGGGTGCATATATCTTTTCAAATTAGTGGGTTTTTTTCCTATTGGGTAAATACACAGTAGTGGGATTACTGAATTGTATGATATTTCTAATTTTTTAAACATTTTTTGTTTTGTTTTTAAGTAATCTCTACACCCAATCTAGGGCCTGAACTTACCACCCTTGAGATCGAGTGTCACATTCCATTGACAGAGCCAACCAGGTGCCCCATATTTCTAATTTTTGAGACACCGCCGTACTGTTTTCCACAGTGGCTATACCAATTGACATTGTCACCAACACTTAAGGAGCATTTGTTTTTCTCCATATCCTTGCCAATACTTGTTATTTCTTGTATTGTAAAAAAAAATTTTTTTGTTTTAAAAAAATTTCTTATTTAAAAAAATTTTTTTTAATGTTTTTATTTATTTTTGAGACAGAGAGAGACAGAGCATGAGCCCGGAAGGGGACAGAGAGAGAGGGAGACACAGAATCTGAAGCAGGCTCCAGGCTCCGAGCTGTCAGCACAGAGCCTGATGTGGGGCTCGAACTCAGGGACTGTGAGATCATGACCTGAGCTGAAGTCAGACGATTAACCAACTGAGCCACCCAGGTGTCCCCCCACCCCTGCCAAATTTTTTTAATGTTTATTTATTTTTGAGAGAGAAACAGAGTGTGTGTGTGGGGGGGGGGGTGGGGGGTGGCGCAGAGAGAGAGGAAGACAGATACAGAATCTGAAGCTGTCTCCAGGCTCCGGGCTGTCAGCACAGAGCCTGATGTGGGGCTTGAACCCATGAGCAGCGAAATCATGACTTGAACAGAAGTTGGACGCTCAACTGACTGAGGCACCCAGGTGCCCCATTTCTTGCCTTTTTAATACCTGACAGGTATAAGGTGATATCTCATGGTGGTTTTGATTTGCATTTCCCTGATGATTAGTGATGTTGAACATCTTTTCATGTATCTGTTGGCCATCTGAATGTCTTTTTTGGAAAGGTGTCCATTCAGTTTCTCTGTCCACTTTTTAATTGGAATTTTTTTAGTGTTGTAATAATTTATAGATTTTGGATATTAACTGCTTATTGGATAGATTTGAAAATATTTCCCCCCATTTAGTAGGTTCCCTTCTTGTTTTGTTGATGGTTTCCTTTGCTGTTCAAAGCTTTTTATTTTGGTGTAGACTCAACAGTTTAATTTTGCTTTTTGTTTCCCTTGCCAGAGGAGACATATCTAGAAAAATATCGCTAAGACTGATGTCTAAGAAGTTACTGCCTATGTTTTCTTATAGGAGTTTTATGGTTTCAGGTCTCATATTTAGGTCTTTAATCCATTCTGAGTTTCTTTTTGTGTATGGTGTAAGACAGTGGTCCAGTTTCATTCTTTTGCATGTAGCTGTCTAGTTTTCCCAGCACCATTTATTGAAGAGACTGTCTTTTCCCCATTGTATATTGTTGTCTCCTTTGTCATAGACTAATTGGCCACAGAACTGTAGGTATATTTCTGGGCTCTCTATTCTATTGATCTATGTGTCTCTTTTTGTGCCAGTACAATACTGTTTTGATTACTACAGCATTTTAGTATATCTTGAAATCTGGATGGTGATACGTCCAGTTTTGTTCTTCTTTCTCAAGATTACTTTGGCTATTTGGGGTCTTTTGTGGTTCCATACCAATTTTAGTATTATTTTCTCTAGTTCTGTGAAACATGCTATTCATATTTTAATAAGAATTGCACTGAATCTGTAGATTGCCTTGGATAGTATGAATATTTTAATAATATTAATTCTTCTAATCCATGAGTGTGGAATATTTTTTCATTTGTGTCATCTTTAATTCTTTTCATCAACATTTTATAGTCTTCAGACTATGTATTTTAATTCCTTCGTTCAGTTTATTCCTAGGTATTTTATTCTTTTTGGTGCAGTTGTAAATGGAATTTTCTTAATTTCTCTTTCTGCTGCTTTGTTATTAGTGTAGAGAAACACAACAGATTTCTGTATATCAATTTTGTATCCTGTATCTTTACTGAATTATTACTTCTGATAGGTTTTTTTTTTTTTGCAAAATCCTAAGGGTTTTCTATGTATAGTATCATATCATCTGCAATTAGTGACAGTTTTATTTCTTTCTTACTAATATGGATGTCCTTTTTTTCCCTTGTCTGATTGCTGCGGCTAGGACTTCTAGTACTATGTTGAATAAAATTGGAAATCCTTATCTTGTTCCTGATCTTAGATGAAAAAGTCTCAATTTTTTACCATTGAAATGATGTTAGCTGTGGGTTTGTCATATAGGGCCTTTGTTATGTTAAGGTATGTTTCCTCTACACTTGATCTTAACTGTAAGGCTGAGAAGTGATGGGTATGTTTCCTCTAAAGCCACTTTGTTACCAGTTTTTATCACGAATGGATATTAAATTTCCTCAAATGCTTTTTCTGGATCTATGGAGATGAATGTATGTTCTTTATCCTTAATTTTGTTAATGTTGGGTATCATGTTAATTGATTTGCAGGTAGTGAACCATTCTTGCATCTCTGGAATAAATCCCCTTTGAGTATGGTGAATGATCCTTTTAATGTGTTATTGAATGTGGTTTGTTAACACTTTGCTGAGGATTTTTGCATCCATGTTCATCAGGAATATTGGCCTGTGGTTTTCTTTTTCTGTAGTGTCTTTGTCTAGTTTTGGCATCAGGGCAATGCTGGCCTCATAGAATGTATTTGGAAGCTTTCTTATCCTATTTTTTGGAATAATTTGAGGAGAATAGGTATTAACTCTTCTTTAAATGTTTGGTAGAATTCACCAGTCAATCCCTCTGGTCCTGGACTTTAGCTCATCAGGAGTTTTTTGATAACTGATTCAGTTTTATTACTAGTATTCATTCTATTCAGATTTTTTTATTTTTTTCTGATTCAGTTTTGGCAGATTATATGTTTCTAGGAATTTATCCATTTTTTCTAGGTTGTCCAATTTTTGGTTATCATTTTTGATAGTAGTCTCTTATAATCCTTTGTACTTTTAAAAAAATATTTATTTTTGAGAGAGACAGAGTGTGAGTTGGGGAGAGGCAGAGAGAGAGAGACAAGAACCTGAAGCAGACTCCAGGCTCTGAGCTGTCAGCACAGAACCCAACATGGGACTCGAACCCACTAGCTGTGAGATTATGACCTGAGCCAAAGATGGATGCTTAACTGACTGATCCACCCATGTGCCCCTAATCCTTTGTATTTTTGTGGTGTCATTTGTTACTTCTCTTTCATTTCATTTCTTTTCTTTTTTTAAGGTTTTATTTTTAAGTAATTTCTACACCCAACATGGGGCTCTAACTTACAACCCCATGATCAAGAGTCACATGCTCTTCTGACTGAGCCAGCTAGGCACCCCTCCTCTTGAATTTCTGATTTCGTTTATTTGGGTCCTTTCTCTTTTTTTCTTAATGCGCCTGGCTAAAGGATATTAATTTTATTTATCTTTTCAAAGAACCAACTCTTGATTTCATTAATCTTTTCTCTCTCTCTCTCTCTCTTTTTTTTTTTTTGTCTCTATTTTATTTGTTTCTGTTCTGATCTTTATTATTTCCTTCATTCTACTAATTTTGGGCTTTGTTCTTCTTTTTCTAGTATCTTTAGGTATAAAGTTAGATTGAGATTTTCCTTGTTTGTTGAGGTAGGTTTGTATCACTATAAATCTCCCTCTTAGAACTGCTTCTGCTGAGACCCAAAATTTTTGAATTGTTGTCTGTTATTTTCACTTGTTTCCATGTATTTTTTAATTTCCTTTTTGATTTCCTCATTGACCCATTTGTTGTTTAGTAGCATGGTGTTTAGTCTTTATGTGTTCATTTTTTTTCCCAGTTTTTTTTTTCTTGTAATTGATTTCTACCTTAATACTGTTGTGGTCGGAAAAGATGTTTGATGTGATTTCCTTCTTAAATTTGTTGAGATTGTTTTGGGGCCTAATATGTGATCCATCTTAGGGACTGTTCCATGTGCACTTGAAAAACAACAACAACAACAACAACAAAACCCTGTGTATTCTGTTGTTTTTAGATGGAATGTTCTGTATATATCTCTTAAACCCATCTGGTCTAATGTGTCATTCAAAAACATTTCCAAGGGAGGGAGGGAGAAAAAAAAATTTCCTTATTGATTTTCTGCTTGAATGTTCTATCTATTGATGTAAGTAGGGGTTAAGTCTCCTATTAGTATTGTACTCTTGTCAATTTTCCCCTTTATGTCGGTTGATATTTGCTTTATGTATTTAGGTGTCCAATGTCGAGCATATAGTTATTAAAATTGTTACATCCTCTTGTTGGATTTATCCTTTTATTATTGTGCAATGCCCTTCTTTGTTGCTTGTTACAGTCTTTGTTTTAAGGTATATTTTGTCCCATAGAGGTATTGCTACCCTGGCTTTTTTCCCCCCACCTTTATATGGAGTATCTTTTCCATATCTTCACTTTCAATTTGTATGTGTCTTTAGTTCTGAAGTCAGTCTCTTGTAGGCAATATCTAAATGGGATTTGGTTTTTTTTTAGTCTATTCCATCTCTCTATATTTTTTGATTGAAGCATTTAGACCATTTGCAATTAAAGTCATTATTAATAGATATGTACATATTGCCATTTTATTCATTGTTTTCTGGTTGTTTCTGTATTTCTTCTCTGTTGCTTCTTCCTCTCTTTATGATTGATGACTTTTTTTTTTAAACATTTATTTATTTTTGAGAGACAGAGCATGAGCTGGGGAGGGGCAGAGAGAGAGAAGGAGACACAGAATTTGAAGCAGGCTGCAGGCTCTGAGCAAGCTGTTAGCACAGAGCCTGATGCGGGGCACGAACCCACAAACTGTAAGATCATGACCTGAGCCGAAGTCGGATGCTCAACCGACTGAGCCACCCAGGAGCCCCTGATTGATGACTTTTTTTATTGTTATGCTTGGCTTTCTTTCCTTTATTTTTTGTGTATCTCTTACAGGTTTTTGGCTTGTGGTTACCATGAGGTTTATGTATAACATTCTAAATATATAGCAGTCTATATTAACTTGAGGGTCACTTAAGTTCGAACACATTTTATGTATGTGTTGTCATATTTTACATCTTTTTATTTTGTAAGTCCTCTTAATTAATTTTTTAGATGTAATTGATTTTACTACTTCTGTCTTTCAACCTTCATACTAGCTTTATAAGTGATTGCTGTGCTACCTTTATGTTTGATTTTACTCAAGAAATTTTTCCTTTTGTTTTCTTAAGATTTTATTTTTTGGTAATCTTTACACCCAACGTGGGGCTCAAACTTAAAACTCCAATATCAAGAGTTACCTGCTGTACCAACTGAGTCAGCCAGGTGCCCTGAAAATTTTTCCTTTTATAATTTTTTTTTCTAATTATGGACATTTCTTCTCTTCTTACAGAAGTCCCCTTAACATTTATTTTAAGACTGGCTTCGTGGTAATGAATTCTTTGATTTTGTTTGGGAAACTATCTTTCCTTCAAATCTGAGTGATGTTCTTGCTGGGTATTCTTGGTTATAGGTTTTTTTTTTTTCTTTCAACACTTGGAATATATCATGCCTCTCCATTCTAGCCTATAAAATTTCTGCTGAAAAAAAAGCTGATAGCCTTATGGGATTTCCTTTGTATATGACTCGTTGCTTCTCTCTTGCTGTTTTTAAAATTCTTTCTCTTTCATCTTTGACATTTTAATTATTATGTGTCATGGTGTGAACCTCCTGGGATTCATGATGTGGAACTCTCTGTGTTTCTGAACCTGGGTATCTGTTTCCTTCCCCGGGTTAGGGAATTTTTTAGCTATTATTTACTCAAGTAAGTTTTCTGCCCTCTTCTCTCTCTCTTCTCCTTCTGGGACCCCTATAATGCAAATGTCAGTTTGCTTGATGTTACCTAAGAGATCCTGTACTCTGTCCTCATTTTATTTTATTTTTGTTGTGTTTTGTTGATTAAGTGTTAATTTTAATTCCAGTAGAGTTAACATACAATGTTACATTAGTTTCAGGTATACAATATAGTGATTCATCAATTCCATATATCACCCAGTGCTCATCATGACAGGTACACTCCTTAGTCCCAGTTTCCCCCTCCCCCCACCCACCTCCCATCTGGTAACCATCAATTCGTTGTCTATAGTAAAGGATCTGTTTCTTGGCTTCCCTCTCTCTCCCCACCCCCCCTTCTCTCTCTCTCTTTTTCCCTTTGCTCATTAGTTTTGTTTCTTAAATTCCACATATGTATGAAATCATATGGTATTTGTCTCTGACTTATTTCACTTAGCATTTGACTCTCTAGCTCCATCCATACTCTAATCCTTATTATTTCCTTTCTTCTGTTAGGTTTGGGTTCTGTTTGTTCTTCTTTTTCTAGCACCTTTAGGTGTAAGGTTAGGTTGTTGCTTTGATTTTTTTTTGCCTCTTGAGGAAGGCCCGTATTGTTTTAAACTTCCTTCCTAGAACCAGTTTTGCTGCACCCCCCAAATTTTGGACTGTTGTGTTTTCATTTTCATTTGTTTTTATGTATGTTTTAAATGTTTATTTATTTATTTTGAGAGAGAAAGCAGGGAAGGGGAAGAGAGAGAGTGGGGGAGAGAGAAAACCCGAAGCAGGCTCCATGCTGCCAGCACAGAGTTTGATGTGGGCCTCAAACCCACGAACCATGAGATCAAGACCTGAGTCAAAACCAAGAGTCAGACACTTAACTGAGCCACCCAGATGCCCCATTTTGCCATGTATGTTTTGATTTCTTCTTTGATTTCCTGGTTGACCCATTCATCGTTTAGTAGCATGTTATGTAATTTTTTTTTTTTTTTTTTCTCTTTCCAGACTTTTTCTTGTTGTTGATTTCTAGTTTCAGTGTTGTGGTCACAAAAGATGCATGGAATGATATTGATCTTTTTGAATTTCTTGAGACTTGTGGCCTAATATGTGATCTGTTCTGGAAAATGTTCTATGTGCACTTGAAAAAATTTGTATTGTGCTGTTTTAGGATGGGATGTTCTGAATATATCTGTTAAATCCATCTGGTCCAGTGTGTCATTCAAAGCCAATTTCCTTGTTGATATTCTGTTTGGATGATGTGTGCTTGGATATAAGTGGGGTCTTAAAGTCCCCTGCTATTGTATTACTATTGGTTATTTCTTTATGTTTGTTATTAACTTGTTATGTATTTGGGTGCTTTCATGTTGGGTGTATAAGTTTTTACAATTGTTATATCCTCTTGTTGGACTGTCCCCTTTATTATTAAATAATGTCCATCTTTGTCTCTTGTTGTGGTCTTTGTTTTAAAGTCTGTTTTGTCCATTTTAAGTATGGCTACCGTGGCTTTCTTTACATTTCATTTGCATGATACCTGTTTTTCTATTCCCTCACTCTGAGTCTTCAGGTATGTTTAGGTATGAAGTAAGTCTCTTGTAGGCAGCGTATAGATGGGTCTCTTTTTTCCAATGTTTGTTTTTTTGAGAGAGAGAGAGACAGAGAGACCAGCATGAGGGGGGAGGGGCAGAGAGAGAGGGGGACAGAATCTGAAGCAGGCCCAGGTGCTGAGTTGTCAGCACGGAACCTGACGTAGGGCTTGAAATCATGAACCCCAAGATCATGACTTGAGCTGAAGTCAGCCACTTTACCCACTGAGCCACCCAGGCAACCCCACCATTTTTATTTTAAAACACCCTATGTCTTTTTTTTTTTTAACGTTTTTATTTATTTTTGAGACAGAGAGAGACAGAGCATGAATGGGGGAGGGTCACAGAGAGAGGGAGACACAGAATCTGAAACAGGCTCCAGGCTCTGAGCTGACAGACGCGGGGCTCGAACCCACGGACCGTGAGATCATGACCTGAGCCGAAGTCGGACGCTTAACCGACCGAGCCACCCAGGCGGCCCAACACCCTATGTCTTTTGATTGGAGCATTGACCCATTTATTTATTTGAGTCCAATTTGAAGTTATTATTGATAGATATATATTTATTGCCATTTTGTTACCAATTTTGTGGCTGTTTTAGTAGTTGTTATGTGATTCTTCTCTTGCTCTCTTTCATGGTTCATTGGCTTTCCTTGAATTCCTTTCTGTTTATTCTTTGCCTGTCTATTACTGAGTTTTGATTTGTGGTTACCATTAGGTTTGTGTATAACATCTTCTGTGTATAGCAATCTATATTAAGTTGATATTCACTTAAGTTTGAACCCATTCTCTACCCCTTCCCCCTGTCCCCCACATTTTAGATATATGGTATTGTGTTTTACATCCTCTTATTTATTTAGTGAATCCTTTGACTTATTTTTACAGAAATACTTACTTTTACTGCTTTTATGGTTTTTTTTTACTTTTCATACTCTCACTTATGTTCTTTCCTTTCCATTCAAAGAGTACCCTTTAATATTTTTTGTAGGGTAGGCTGAGTGGTCACAAATTCCTTTATTTTTTGTTTCAGAAACTCTTTATCTCTCCTTGTATTCTGAATGATAGCTTTGCTGGATAGAGTATTCTTAGCTGCAGGTTTTTCCCTTTCAGGACTTTGAATATATCATGCCACCCTCTTCTGGCCTGTAAAGCTTCTGCTGAAAAATCTGCTGATAGTTACATACAGGGAGAATCTAATGATGCTATCTTCTTTTCTGTTGCTGCTTTAAAGTTTTTTTCTTTATCACTACTTTTTGCCATTTTCAGTACTATGTGTCTTGGTGTGGACCTCCTTGAGTTGATTTTCTAGGGGGATCTCTGTGCCTCCTGGATGTGGATATCTGTTTCCAGATTGGGGAAGTTTTCAGCTATTATTTCTTCAAATAAATTTTCTGCAGCCTTTGCTCTCCTCTTCTTCTATGATCCCTATAATGCAAATATTATTACGTTTGATGTAGAGACTGAGTTCCCTAAGACTTTTCTTAATTTGCATATTTTTTCTTCTCATTTGGTCAGCTTCATTACTTTCTGTTACTTTGTCTTCCACTTCATTAATTCATTCCTCTACTTCATCTAGACTGCTGTTTATTCCGTCAAGTGTATTTTTAATTTCATTTATGGTATTCTTCATCTCTGATTGGTTCTTTTTTTCCCCAGAATCTTAAATATTCTGTATTTCATTTCATTACATTGTTATTGAAGTGTAGTTGACACAGAATGTTATGTTAGTTTCAGGGCTACAGCACAGTGATAAAACAACTCTGTATGAAAGGAACTTGATAGATATTTTCCCAAAAGAGACAACATTCTGACAAACGTACCTGACTATCAATAATGAGTTGTGAAAGTAAAAGAAGCTTTTTAAAAATTATCAGTGATAGAAACATGCTCGTCAGGTATTCTAGATATTGACATAAACTATCTTTTTAATCTCTATAGAAAATGAACTTACACATTTTTGTCATAAGAGGCAAAGATTTGAATCTGAAAAGTGTATTCTAGAGATGTGTCGGGCAGTAAAAAAAGTACAAATACATTATTTATATATAGAAAAAATTCAGGCATGAGCAACACCATCTGATGGGTTCTTTTTTAAAAAAAATATCTGTTAAAGATCTCATTGATGTCCTCCACTCTTTTCTCAAGTCTAGTGAATATCTTTATGATCATTATTTTAAATTCTCTTTAAGTCATATTATTTACATCTGTTTTCCTTGGGTCTCTTGGTCTGGTTTGGTCCTGGTCTTTCATTTGGGACATAGTTCTCTGTCTCCACATTTTGTCTAACTCTCTGTGTCCATTTCTATGTATTAGAAAAGTCAGCTATGTCTCTTACTCTTGATGCTAGTGGCCTTAAGAAGAAGAGGTCCTTAGTGCATGGCAGTGCAGTGTCCCCTAATCCCCAGGACCTGGTGCTTCAGGGAGTGCCTCTTATGTGTATATCATGAGCTGTGCTGTTGCATCCTGACCTCTTTTCCCTTCAGTCCATGTCTCTTTGCCTGTTGTGGGCAATATTTTTTCCTCAGAAGGGGTGGGGTGTGTTTTTACAAGGTGTGTGCTCATCTGCTTGTGAAATGAGACCTGCTGCTACTGCTGGCACTGAAACTGAAATCCTGCAAAACTTGTTGGTCAGGAGATGTGGTGTTGGCAGGGTTTGTGCCAGTCTTCTGGGGGAGGGGGCCTGTAGCACCAGGACTAAGGCCAGTGTGACTGGAAAGGGCAGGTCTACTGATGTGGGGGGTGGGTGGGCATGGCTTGGTGTAAACAAGTTAGGTAATGAGTGTCAGAGGTACACTTGTTACTGTAGGTGGCCGCTGTTTATGCTGCTGGGAGCAGGAGGTAAATGGAATGTGCCAGTTTGTTTGTTCCTGGAGGGGGCTTCTGTGATCTCTGTCTCTCTGAGTCACACTCTGAGATGAGTAAATCACTCTCCCTCCCATCTGCCCCAGTGTATTTCAACTGCTGATTCTGGGCTGTTTTTGCATGGGCTGTTGTGCTCTTTAAGGGTGGCGACTTGGCTTCCTAACACCCTCTGGGCTCTTTCAGAGCTGAGACCTCTGATTTTTTAAAAAAATCCCAGGTTTCAAGTTCTGCTGGTTGTACAAACTCACTAAATTTGGCCCCTCTCACTTTCAAAGCCAAATGTTATGGGGATTTGTCTTGCCTGTGTGGGCTCCCTTGTGTGAAATTTTGTTTTTCACCCTTCTCTGTGCTACCAGTTCCCTCCCTACCATGGGTGGCCATGGTCTGTTTTGTTTCCAAACTGTGTCTTCACCCTTCCTACCTTCCTCAGTGTGGCTTCTTCCCAGCCTTTAGTTGTGGACTTTGTTCTGCCTGTCTTAGGGTTATTTCCTAGTTATATATGCTGATATGAGTGTTACTTAGTTGTATCCATGGGATAGAAGGAGCTTACGGGTCCTTTTACTCTGCCATTTTCTCAGTCTCTCCTATCCTCATTTTTGGACATTGTTTTTTTGTGGGGTGCCTGGTAGCTCTGTCAGTTGTGTCTCACTCTTGATTTCGGCTCAGGTCATGAGCTCACAGCCATGGGATCAAGCCCCATGTTGGGACCCCATGGAACCTGTTTGGGATTCTCTCTCTCCTTTTGCCCCTCCCCTGCTTGTACTCTCTTTATCTCTATCTCTATCTCTCTCTCAAAAAAAATCTTTTTTGGGGGTGCTGAGGTGGCATTTGGTTGAGCATCCAAATCTTGGATTGGCTCAGGTCATGATCAACCAAATGCCACCTCATGATCAACCAAATGCACTGTACATGGAGTCTGCTTGAGATTCTCTCATCCTCTTCCCCTTTGCCCTCTCCCCTGCTCCCTGCTTGTGCTTAAAAAATATAAAATAAAAATAAAATAAAATAAATCTTTTTTATTTTCATCTTGGGTGCTTTCCCTTATCCTGCCTTCCAGATCACTGATTTTTCCTTTTTCATCCTCTAATCTACTGTTAATTCCCTCTTGGGTATTTTTCATTTCAGTTATTATATTCTTCAAGTCCTTCTGAGATTTTTGTCTTATTCTTCTGTGTGGAACATATTGCTCTGTCTCCTCATTTTGCTTGACTTACTGTGTTTCTGTGAATTAGGTGAAACATCTACTTATCCTAACCTTGATGGAATGGTTTTGTTTATCACAGGCCATCCCCTGTGAATACTGTGTGTTCCTGGTGACTTTGGTTGGTTGGCTGGAGATGTGGCTGTCATGGGCTGGGGGTCCCAGGCTGCCCTGTTGGGATGGTTGGGACTGAAGTAGGTGTGGGCCAGAGTGGTCCTGGGACCCTCTCTGCAGAAGGTACCTTGGCAGGACAGCTGAAGCTGAAATTACAAGCCAGGGTATTCCAGGGTACCCTGTGCATGGCTGGAGCTGAGGTGTGCACAGGCCAGGGGATTCTGGGATCCTTTGTATAGATGGTTTGTGCCAGAATGCTTAGAGCCAAGGTCAGTGTACCCCCAGTTGCTCTGCACTGGAGGGGTTCCCTGGCAAGTTGTCTGGAGCCAAAGTGATGTGGGTCTGGAGAGTTGCAGGGTGCTTTGTCCCTGTGTCGCCTTGGTGAAACTGCCATTAGCTGTAGTAAGCATCGATCAGGGATGTCCTGGTGTGTGCACCATGGTGGGGTGGCCTTGGTGGTATGGCTGTGACTGCTGTGAGCTAGGGGCCTGGGGCTCACTGAGGCAGCAGGCCAGCTATGGCACTGGGCCCTGCTCCTGTCCATACTGTCAAGGTGGAGGGGGAATGTAAACTGTGCTGCTCACTAGTCCCTCTAACCTCGAGAGTGTTCCCGCAACTCTCCTACCATCTGGCAGGATTTTAGGGTTGGTTTGTTTATATTCTAGTTGCCCTTTTAAACTTGAGCTTTTTTTTTTTTTTTTTTTTTTTTTTTTTTTTTTTTTTGTGCTCCAGGGAAGAGGGATCTCCCAGCCTGTGGGTAGCATCCCTCCCCAGTGCAGTTGGGGATTCCCCTTGTCGCTCAGTCTCCATCTCTTGCCATTCTCTCTGGGTTGTTTATATCATTTGTTGTGCAGAAGCTGTTCAGACAGCCCTCGGTCCTTCTCCAGGAGGAATTGATCTACAAATGGGGGTAGATTTGGTATACCTGTGGAGGAGGTGAGTTCAGGGTCTTTGTGCATTGTCATCTTAGACTAGAGCTCCAAATTTGTCTCAGTTTTTAAAGTTTGCATTAGTTAACAAAACAAACAAAAAAGCCCCAAGAATAGTGAAAACACTGTGCAGACCAAACAGTTTTTGACTGAATTAACTTCTGTCAAGCCACCTGTCCCTGCCTGGTAAGCTATGTTGTGTTCCCTGGAAAGTCATTCTTTCTGGTGAGACATTTAGGACAAGTCTTTTTTTTTTTTTACTTAGCTAAAAACTCTCAGGATTAAGTAAATGGGGGTTCTTTCAGTGGACAAATGCTTTACAAATAGAGTCAGAGAGCAAGCGTATCCAGCAAGTTGCTTTAATAAAGTTTCATCCAGTCCTAAAACAAATTATTCTTTTGCAATTAACAGTGTTGGAGTGAAAATGGCTCTCACTCAAATAGAGACCTGGACTAATGCCAACTGGATTCACGTACTTTTTTGCGTTCCTCCCAGTGCCTAGCACAGCGCCTAGCACACAGCAGTTGCTCAGTAGGTGTTGGTTTGATGTGTGAGTGAATGAATGATGAATGGATGGATGAATGGCTCTTTGCTTGGCTCACAGAGAAGACCCACATGTGAATTTAGGCTGAGGGACAAGGAAGGTCTTCTCTAGGCAATTCCAGAAAAAGAGAGAAAAAAAAAAAAATGAGGCTTCTGTGTTCATTCACAGCCTCATCTGTAATAATTGAAATATCATTTGTTTCATGTGTGGTTGTTGGTTTTTGTTTAATTTAATGTTTTGGTAATGAGTTCTTAAGCACTGAACTATTAGCAATGTTGTTACTAAGAGTAAAATAAGTAATAAATGGTAGTTGTTTGATTTTTAATGAACTTCAGGTGTTTTTTAGCTAGAAAAGGGCAGCCTGCTCAGAATAGTCATGTTTTTGGAGGATTGCCGCCCCCTCGTGGATTCAGTGGAGAAAGACAAGAGTTTGAAGCCTCCTGCTCTTGGCTTAATGGAGGCAACTGGCTTTTCCAGTTCAACAAATACTTTATTCAGGGGCTGAGGGTAGGGTACAGATAAGAATATTGCATACTACTCATCCTCCAGCAGCTCACAGAAACCACAGAGCTCAAAGGGACTTTTGAGACGTTCGTTTTCAACCCCTGGTCCTCAGAAGTCTGGTGGGAGCGATCCTCTCTTGGCTGGCTGTTGAGAGCGGACAGTGCGCCATGATGGCACACTTTAGGGTACAAGGTAGTGGAGTGCTGCCTGCCCACCCCGAAATGCCGCACTCCACTGTTGTATCTCCTGCGAGTATTTGCACCTAATCATGTCATCGTCAAGTCCCGCTTCTGGTACTTTGTGTCTGAAGATGAAGGCTTCAGGGGAAATTGTCTACTGTGGACAGGTGTTTGAGAAATTCCCCTTGTGGGTGAAGAACTTCGGCATCTGGCTGCGCTATGACTCCCGCAGTGGCACCCACAACATGTACGGGGCGTATAGGGACCTGACGACGAGGGCGCCGTCACCCACTGCGACCGAGACATGGGCACCCCACACCCCTCCCTGGGCTGCTGGATCCAGATCATGAAGGTGGAGGAGATTGCAGCCAGCACGTGCCGCCGAGCAGCAGTCAGGCAGTTCCATGACTCCAAGAATCAAGTTCCCACTGCCCCACCGGGTCCTGCGTCGCCAGCACAACCCGCATTTCATCACCAAGAGGCCGAACACCCTCTTTTAGATGCAGAGCCTCCCTGGCTCCAGTTCTGCCCAAATGAATTCAATGGGAAAACAAAACAAAACAAAAATCAAACAACAAAAAAAGGGCTTCTTGTGAAGATAACAGAACACCTTTTTCTCTTTTCTTTTCTTTTCTTTTTTATGTTTGTTTTGAGAGAGAGAGAGTACACAAGCAGTGGAAGGGGCAGAAAGAGGGAGAGAGAGAATCCCAATCAGGCTCCCTACTGTCAGCGCAGAGCCCAGGATGGAGGGGGCTCCATCTCAGGAACCATGAGATCCTGACCTGCGCTGAAATCAAGAGTCCCACGCTTAACCCACTGAGCCACCCAGGTGCCCCTAATGGAGAACACTTTCAATGAAAAACTTACTTCCATAAGTTTTTCTTAGACTTGAGATATCTGCTACTGTTTTTTTCTAGTGGGTGCTATAAAATAAGCAATTAATGAACAGCTATTTAGAAGAACCCCCCCCCCCAAATATGGCAAGAGATGTTCATATAGTTGGACAACTCTTCTTTGCAGAGATGTATGTGCCTCACAGTGATTACTTATTGTGTTTTATAATGTATAAACCTGATATTACTTAGTAAGGTAACCTTAGTGAAGGGAAGACATGTGTGCTAGATCATAGCTTGGATAAGGGTTTGAAGTGAATCCTTTCTTCAGGGTACTTTGAACCAAAGCTGTGACTTCAGGAGCTGCCCCCTTGAGGGTGCTCCACCCACGTGGAGCACTTCTCAGAGGCTGTTTGTAGAATTTCTAGGTGGAGGACGTGGCCTGGTCTAAACATAGGCATCTTTTCATTTTAGGAACAAATCCAAACAGTAGGAACTGAATAATCCAGGTCCAGCAAATAGTGGCTGAAGAAACTGCGTTGGGGTCCAGCCTTGGTGATGTGAGTTGTGAGGTAAGGTCAAGGTTGTTTGTTTGATTTTCATTTTATTTTTTTCCCTTTATGTCATTTAATCACCCATACTTCTCTTAGGTAATATTCTGCTGAATCTATTTATCTATTTATTTAAAACAATGTTTATTTTTTTGAGAGAGAGAGAGAGCACAAGCAGGAGAGGGGCAGAGAGAGAGGGAGATACAGAATCTGAAGCACACTCCTCCACACTGTCAGCACAGAGATGGATGCAGGGCTTAAACCCACAAGCCGTGAGATCATAACCTGAGCTGAATGAAGTCAGACGCTTAGCCAGCTGAGCCACCCAGGCGCCCCATGCTGCTGAATCAGTTTTAACGGCTCATTGGTTTCTTTGGTACTTTCTTAATGTTTATTCCATTTCTTCTTATAGAAACAACACATGTGCAGGAGTTTTAGAATAGTGAATATGCTTGGCGGGCTCCCCATTTCTGCATGTGGGTCCAAGGCTGCCTGTTTCTGCCTCTGGTGACTGGAGGTTGGATGGAGAGTGTCACCAGAAACACCTTCTGGAGTTGGGAGTATAGGGCCTGGAGGTTGTCTGGCTCTCTGTATGACCCTCTTCTTTTCCCTGAGCATAGGTCCCTGTGGCCTCTGTTCCTCAACTTTTCTTTGGTCAGCTCCCCTCTGTTAGAGCTGAGCAGAGCCCTGCTCCTGTTATGCCCAGAATTTATGATCCCCAAAGACCACTAGGGAGCCGAGTCCAATGTAAAAGCAAAAGAGCCTTTATTCAAGCTAGCTCGAGCTCAATCCCCTACCTGCACCTATGCAGAGGTGAGATACCAGGGAGAGAGAGCGAGTTTCAAAAGGACAAAGGTTTTATTGGGGCCTAGGGGCAGTTGGTGAGGTAATGGCTATGGCCTCAGCCGATTGGCTGGGGAAGGGTCCGAGTCCTGTTAGGCAGGTGAGGGGGGGGTGTTACTCAAGGGGAGGAGGTGTGGTCAAGGTGAAGGACACAGAACAAGATGGTGTCCGCTGGTGTAGGCCCGCCCTTTCACTCCCTGCTCTCACTTTGTCCCCCTGCCCTCTCACCTAGCCAGCCTGCAATGTCAGTCCTTACTGGGGCTCCTTCCTTAGCCCCATTCTACAGGTTCTCTGTGTGTATTGGGGGGAGGAGGTGGTGCTTCCTTTAGGAGGGCTGCATTGGTGCTCCTCGAGATCAGCCTGCCTGCTGCCGTAAGCTTGGCCATCTAGAGCCCTCATCTCTGCTCCAGGGTGCAGGCTAAGTGTCCAGTCCACAGTCATGACCAGGTACTCCCATCAGAGGCTCCTCTCCATTTCTCAAACCATTTAGGAGTGGAGCAGACAAGTCCACTCCAAACTCCACCATGCCTCTGCTCCCCCAGCCTTGGGGAATCCCTTTCTCTTCTTTCTCTGCCACCACACCCCTCTGCCTCTTGAGCACCTGCAATTTGATTCTGTAAGTATGGCTTTTCCAAACAATATTCCTGGTGGCTTTTTTTTTTTTTTTTTTTTTTTTTTTTTTTTTTTTTTTTTAGGCTCCAGAAACCCAAAGAGGATCCTATACTACACCTTAGGTCATCATCATTTGGGCTCATTCAGAATGTGGTGGGGTAGCACCAGAAGACACTGAGCCCATCTCCCTTTGATATTTCCCTATTCCCCAATTCTCCATTCAGAGGGTGGACTCTGAGCTTATTACCTCAGAGGGGATGTGGCATGTGTGAGTCAGAGCCGGCCTGCAAGCTAAGCCTTTAGGGGAACTTAGGGGCCATAAGTAAAGGAAGACTGGGAACAGACAGAATTTCTTTGCCAAAAGCAAGGAGGGAGGGCAGACATAAGGCTTTCCTTCTCAGATTAGGGACAGATTGTCCCATGCTAGAGAGAGAGGGAGAAGAGGGGCTTCCTGCAGCCCTCCAGGTGAGGGCCAGTAAAGAAATGGCTCCAGGGGTTCATTCAGATTTGGGGGCCCTTTTGTGGTTTTATGGCCTCTGAGAATGGGGGTGGTGGTGAGTGCTGACCATGGTCGTGTTAGGAGGAATCTGTGTGGACAGCCATTCCCCAATCCCTAACACTTTGGTACTGAGAAGTCACCCTAGGGTGATTCTGAGAGAAGAGTGGAAACCCCAAGCAAGACTCAAGTAGTACTTGTCTGGAGTCTGGGAGAATGAGTTTTCAAAATGAAAACAAGTTGGAATTTGGGAATTAAAGTGGTTTTTCTCACAAACCTGAGTTCAAGGGCTGATTCATGTCTACTACATGGCTGAGGAGGCAGGTGATATGCGGAAAATAATTGTCATTGTTTCACAACAGGCTCAGGAAGAGGCCACTGTTACTTCTGGGGCATCTAGCCAGAGAAGGAAGCTTTAATTCTGCAGGTCTCATTCACCCCCAACCCTCCAGGTAAGTAGGTGCATTTACACTTCTTTTTAAGGTTTAACATGGGGGGGTGGCAGGTAGGAGGACGAGAACAGAGGGGTGCTTCTTGCCACATCCCTACCTGAGGCCCCGAGTCCAGCATGAAATGTTCTTTGGACCAAATGGTCAACAAATGAGGGTCTGATTGCTGAAAGCAACATCACCCAGGCCATTGAGATGCTGTAGCAGCTGCCTGGTGATGCCCGGGGAGCCATAGGGAGCGGTACCAAGGCTCTTTTCCCCTCTGTGCGGTGACGGTCCCCATTGTAGAAATGCGCTGTGCTCTAGAACAACTGTCACTCCTTATTTGGAGTTGACGATGTATTTCCCCAGACTAGCACTGGACTGTATTTTGTTGGTTTTATTTTTTGCTTATGAGGGCAGTTTTTGTACATAGAAAGCTATTAATAATGGCTTTTATGTTTTTTAAAAAAATTTATTTACTTATTTTGAAAGAGAGAGAGAGGGAGGGGGAAGGACAGAGAGGGAAAGAGAGAATCCCAAGTAGGTTCTGCGCTGTCAGATCCTACTGTCACCATGTGCTGTCACCATGGGGCTCCCTCTCACAAACTGAGAGGTCATGACCTGAGCCAAAGTCAAGAGTCAGATGCTCAATCCAATGAGCCAGCCAGGTGCCTGAGGTTTTTAAAATTAGTATTTGATTAATTAAAGATACAAATTGCAAAACCTTAAGTTTATAAGTTCAACTTAAAAATTTGCTTACTCTTCTATACTCCATAAATATACAAATGTACTTATAAATGTATTATAAATGCACTATAAATGTACTTATAAATGTACTCTAGAACAATTTATCATCACTTTTAAGCTTTTGATTAGTGTTTAGTCTCATTTGCAAACTTAAATTTTAAATTGCATTTATAAGTTGAATATATTAATTCATAGCATCTAAAATACTATATTAATGTATAATACACTATGAACTTAATATGTTTATTTTTAAATGTTTATTTATTTACTTAGAGAGAGAGAGACTCCCAAGCAGGCTTTATGCTGTCACTACAGAGCTCGATGTGAGACTTGATCCCACGAACAATGAAATCATGACCTGAGCTGAAATCGAGTCAGATGCTTAACTGACTGAGCCATCTAGATTCCCCCAAACTTAGTATGTTTAAATTTCATTTATAAAATTAATTTTTGTATCATTTGTCTGGCAAAAACTACCTAGGTACTCAAGTAACTCTTGTAAATATAACAAACTTATAAATATTGTGGATTTAATTTATCTTAATCACCTCACTCTTATTTATATAGTCAGCCAAATTCTTCCATACCCTTTAACTTAAAATCAGAAGTCTAAAGTCAAATACACAACTATATGTACAGACGTATATATAATATGTAATACATATTATATATATATATATTATATAAATAAAAATGTTTATATTTTTATTTTGAGAGATTGCAAGCAGGGGGGAGGGGCAGAGAGAGAAGGAGAGAGATCCTAAGCAGGCTCTGCACTGCTGGTATGGAGCCCCACACAGTGCTCTGTTCCAGGAACCCACAAGACCATGACCTGAGCCTAGATCAAGAGTTGGATACTTAACCGACTGAGCCCCCCAGGTGCCCCAACCCTGAAAGATTTTTTAAAAATAATGGATGTAGGGGCGCCTGGGGGGCTTGGTCGGTTAAGCGTCCGACTTCGGCTCAGGTCATGATCTCATGGTCCGTGAGTTCGAGCCCTGCGTCGGGCTCTGTGCTGACAGCTCACAGCCTGGAGCCTGTTTCAGATTCTGTGTCTCCCTCTCTCTCTGCCCCTCCCCTGTTCATGCTCTGTCTCTTTCTGTCTCAAAAATAAATAAACGTTAAAAAAAAAATAATGGATGCTGTGGTCAAATCCACAGATATTCTAATTTAATTGGTTGGGGGCAGGGCATAGATTTATTTTTTAAGTTTCCCCAGCTGATTTTTTTTTTTTTTTTTAAGAGAGAGAGAGGGCACAAGTGAGCAAGGGGCAGAGAGAGAGAGGGAGAGAATATCCCATGAGGGGCAGAGAGAGAGAGAGAAGCCGGGTTCACCGGGGTTTGAGCTCACCTGAAACAAGGCTTGAACTCATGAAACTGTGAGATCATGACCTGAGCCAAAGTCAAACGCTTAACTGACTGAGCCACCCAGGCACCCCTCCCCAACTGATTTTTATCTGCAATTTTAATGAGAACCACCTTTCTGAGACTGGGAATATGCTTTACCTTTACCATTTTATATTATTTTATTTTATTTTATTTTATTTTATTTTATTTTATTTTATTTTATTTATGTTGCATTGTGTTGCATTGTGGTCCATTCAATTCCATCTCATTGCATTGTATCCCATCCCATCCCATTCCTTTATTTTAGAGAGTGAGAGCCAGGGAGAGGGACAGAGAGAATCTTAATCAGGCTCCACACTCAGCATGGAGCCCAATGTGGGGCTCAATTTCATGGCCCAGGGATCTTAACCTGAGCCAAAATCAAGAGGTGGGCACTCAATGGACTGAATCACCCAGTTCCCCAAAATGCTCTTTTTCTAAAATGAGCAGGTGTTTGTTGTCAAGAGAATTAACTGGGCAAAGTAAGAAATCAGCAATCCTTTATCATCCCCTGAAATTTATTTTGAAATCTCAAAAGAAAGCCAAAGGTTTGGGAGCGACTACATTAGAGGGTAGTAAATTATTAGGACTCTGGAGTTCTTAGCCCTTTAGGGAAGAGGAGTCTGATATCTTTGCATCCCAGGTCTAGTAGAGTGCAGAGAACATAGGAAGCTCAATTTTGCTTTCAAATGAACAAATAAGTTAGGAAAAAAGACTTTTGAATTTCAGAAAATGCGTTTCTAAGCATGGAAACTCTAGTTGTAAGTGGGAACTTAAAAACATGCCTAAATGAGGAAGCTTCAAATGTGTTTTTTTTTTTAAAGTCTCTTTATTTTAATAGATAGCACATGTGCACATGCTCAAGTGCAAAAGTGGGGGAGTGGCGCAGAGAGAGAGAATCCTAAGCAGGCTTAGTGCTTTCAGTGTGGGACCCTACAAGTGGAGCTCGACATGGGGCTTGAACCTACAAACTGGGAGATCATGACCTGAGCTGAAACCAAGAGTTGGATGCTTAACCGACTGAGCCACTAAGATACCCCAGAATGATATATTTTTAATTGAATCACAAGTTCAATTTATTAGGTTCTCTAATATGCCAAATTATTTAAAATATTTCAGGTAATTTATTTGTATTTTATTTTTTAAAGTTTATTTAACTAATCTCTACACTCGTGGGGCTTAAACTCACCTTGAGATCAAGAGTCACATGCTCTTCTAACTGAGCCAGCCAGGTACCCTTCAAGTACTTTAAATACCACATATTCAAAAATAATTCCTAAACACTACACAAAAATATTAGGACAGTAGGTTTAGTATCTCTATACTTAATTCTAAGTGTTTTTAGGAATTAAAAATCCTTACCCATTAAGGAAACTACACTGTCTCAAGAAATTTAGGGTAAACTTCTCAGTGGACTGTGTGCCCTCAAACAAGGGCACCTCATATCCCACTTTTGTAGGTTCATATAAATGATTTAGTTCTCAAGTTTTTTTCAGACCAGATTCTTTTCTGTCCCTTGAATATACTCTGAGTTATCTTCCTAGTCTGGGTCATTAAAAAAATGCTTTACAGATACTTCAATAATGGGTGACTAGATGTTGCATCTTTCTCATTTTCTTTGACTCTATAGCCCAGAATTAAAATTAAGCTAAGGATAACCTCCCATGATAATTCTGAGATATGGGAATAATAACCTGGAAGGAGAGAAGCAAGAGCTTCCTTTTTTGGGGGTGCTCTACTTCCCTCTCAGCCCCTCCTCCCATGCCCCTGGGGCTTCTCTTCATGGCCCAGGGCCCTCCTCCTGCCCCCCAAACTCTTCCCTCATCTTGTGGGTGTCTACCCTGGAATGGTCTTTCCCCACAGTGACATTCTCATTTTTCCATCACTCCTCCCATTTCCTCAGAACCCTTGATCTCAGTGAACAGTCAGGAGGAAGACAGATAATAGTATGAAATCATGAGTGAGTGAGGGCTGCTCACACTCTTAGAGGTATTAATAAGATTATTCTTCTTTTATATTTATTTCTATAAGGCAATTATTCTATGTTTTTAAAAATTTTTTATTTATTTTAGTTACATATTTTTTTAAAGTTTATTTATTTATTTATTTATTTAGAGAGAGATGGGGTGCCTGGGTGGCTCAGTCGGGTTTCCGACTTTGGCTCAGGTCACGGTGTCTCAGTTGGTGGGTTCAAGCCCCGCAGCAGGCTCTGTGCTGACAGCTCGGAGTCTGGAGCCTGCTTCGGATTCTGTGTCTTCTCCTCTCTCTGCCCTTCCCATGCTCATGCTCTGTTGTGCTCTCTCAATAATAAATAAACATTTAAAAAAAAAAGAAAGAATGTGACTGGGGAGGAGCAGAGAGAAGGAGAGAGAGAGAATCCCAAGCAGACTCTGAACTGTCAGTATGGAGCCTGATGTGGGGCTTAAACCCACAAACTGTGAGATCATGACCTGAGCCGAAATCAAGAGTTGGATGCTCATTTGAGCCACCGAGGTGCCCCTATGTTTGTTTATTTTTGAGAGAAAGGGAGAGCAAGGAGGGGAAAGGGCCGTTAATAAGATTCAAATGAAGACCTTGCTAACATGGATGGAACTCTCATAGAAATTTGAGTTTCTGTACTAGAGTTGAATATAAATATTAAAAACTCCCAGGTTTCAATTTGGGGGAGAGGGCACCACACCAGCTAGGCCATTGCTATAGTTTGTCGCAGGCATCTTGCTAGCCTTTTTCAAGTGTTTCCTGATTCTCACAACTTTCTCCACTTCTCCACATTTAAAATATTGAATATATTTGACATGTAATGTGCAAATTTAATGCATACAACTTATTAGTTTGATACATCTATATATTGTAATATAATTGCCATTGTAGCAATATTTAACCCCTCTATCATGTTATATAATTATTCTTTCTTTTTAGCAGTTGGGATAATTAAGTTTTAGTCTCATAGTAAGTTTGATTGTAGTACAATATTGTACAATATCATCTACATTCATTATACTGTATAGACTTTAGATCTCTATGACTTATTTACTACTTATTGCAAGCTTGTGCCCTTAAACACCATCAATCTTTTTTATTTATTTTTTAAACGTTTGTTTATTTTTGAGAGAGACAGAGCATGAGCTGGAGAGGGGAAGAGAGAGAGGGAGACACAGAATCTGAAGCAGGCTCCAGTCTCTGAACTGTCAACACAGAGCCTGATGCGGGGCTCGAACTCATGGACCACAAGATCATGACGTGAGCTGAAGTCGAATGCTCAACCAACTGAGCCAGTCAGGTGCCCCAATCTTTTTTTTTTTTTTTTAAGTTTATTTATTTTTGAGAGAGAGGAAAGAGTACGTGCATAGGGAGGGGCAGAAAGAGAGGGAGACCGAGAATCCCAAGCAGGCTCTTTGCCAATGTGGGGCTGGAACTCATGAACCATGAGATCATTACCTGAGCAAAAGCCAAGAGTCAGATGTTTAAATGTGCCACCCAGTGGCACTTACTGTTCCACATGTAAGTGATATCATACAGTACTTCTCGTTCTCTGACTTACCTTGCTTAGAATATTGTGCCCAAGGACCATGATGTTGTCACAAATGGCTGGATATCCTTCTTTCTCATGACTGAATAATTTTCCACCATGTATATTTACCACATATTCTTTATCCTTTACTTCACTGATGGACATTCACGTTTCCATATCTTGGCTATTGTGAATAATGCTGTGATAAATGGGAGTGCAGATATGTGGTTGAACTCCTGTTTTCCTTTCCTTGGGTATATGGTAGCTCTTTTTAATTTTTTTGAGGAGCCTCCATATTGTTTTTCATAGTGGTTGGACCAATTTACATTCATATGAATAGTGTAAAAGGGTTCCCTTTTCACCACATTCTCACCGGCACTTGTCTCGTCTTGATGATAGCCATTCTAACAGGTATGAGTTGATAACTCATTATGGTATTGATTTGCATTTTTCTGATGGTTGGTCACGTGGCATATTTTTACATATGCCTATTGGCCGTTTTGATGTCCTCTTTGGAAAAATGTCTGTTTAGTTCTGTCCATTTAAAATCAGGGTTTGTTGTTGTTATTGAGTTGTATGAATTCTTTACACGTATTGAATATTAACCCCTTATCTGATGTACATTTAGTTTCTTTTGCTGTGCAGACGTTTTTGAGGTTGATGTAGTTCCATTTGCTGACTTCTGCTTTTGCTGAATGCTTTTGGCATCATATTCAAATCACTGCCAAGACCAGTGTCCAGAAGCTTCTTCTCTACATTTTTTCCTGTTGCTTCTCCATTTAAAGAAGAAGTTTTCTGAAAGTTTCAAGCTTTCTACAGCATTTCCCAAGATACTGAGGAGGGACAACCAGAAATAAGACAGAATAGTATACCCCACCCAGTTGTGTGCTGGTAAATGTTTGACCATCAGCTCTCTGGAGCCTTGCTTTGTAGTGTTTGCCAATTTCTGTGGTGTAAATATTCTCATGATGGCTATCAAACCATCAACAGCTTGACGGGATATCCTGTCTTCAAAACATAATAGTTGGCTCTCCTGAGCTAGTAAGCACTGGCTTCAGCACATCACTGGGTCTGTTGCTCTCTGTATATAATGACCTTTGTCTTCCCAATGGTCTAATAAGCTCCCTAAGGGATACAATTGTATTCTTGATCTCTTATAGGCCAATGGTACTAGCATGGTTATAGACACAAAAGTATCAAAGAAACTTTCCTAAGGGTATATTGCTTTCCTAGAGCAGCTGTATTGCTAACAGCAGGGAGACTTGGGGGTGGGGAGGGGACAGAAAGGCTGCCTCCTCTTTCCACCAGCATCAGGGAGGCAGTAAAGGAGAGAATATGGGAGCCAGAGATGGTTTTGATAAGGAAATCAGGCTCACTGAAAGTCCGATCAAAATACTGTAAGAATTCAGCTCAGCTTCACAAGCAGATCTGATTAACACACTCTCTTTAACTTACAGAGTAGTTTATTTCCTGTCCAGGATCTGGTATATACTTCGGTGATGAGAATGAGATCTCTGAAGAAACAGATTTGTGGTTTTCATCACAGACTGCCTAGTAAAGTGCCAAAGACTCAGCAGAAGGGCATAAAAATAGCTATAAAGGTGTAACCTAACTGTATTGTTGACAAAGTGTGTGGAAGACCAAATGGGCCAGAGAGCTCCAAGAGGCCCTAAGGGCTCAGTAAATAATAAACTTTCAGTGAGATTAAAAAAAAAAAAAAAAAAGGAAAAGGACTAAGATTGAAAGAGGATGATCTCTAATGAAATGAACTTGTTCTTAGTTTTTTTTTGGAATTGGGAAAGAATTATAGGTGTGAAACCACAAACTGAAAAAAGCCCATGACAGCAGTATGGTCCAGAAATCCTTGAACAGTATCTCCTGTAACATAGTCCCCCTGGGAGACTAGACAGTGTCAGCGGAGGGAAAAATTGGTAGGCCTGAATTCTGTCCACTCACTGAAGACCTTGATGTGGGAGATCTAGTGTCCTGAATTAGGAGGCAACAGACACCTCTAGGCTTTACATGTGTAGCGGGCTGTCTTGAAATCCTGCATATCTCCTATTGCTTACGCATATGCGTCGTACTTTAGGACTATTGAAATCATGATAAAACTGTGGTGATAGTGTTTATCCTCTATTTATGACTTAAGATACCTCCAGGAGTATTGGAATAGGAGGATATATTACTACCCAGCAATATTCTTTAAAACAGAATTCTTAGGGAGTTTATAAAAATGGGCCTGGATCTTTGCCTTATAAATGGAATGGGTATGTATAAATTAGGCACTGAAATTAGGTTACTGATATAATCATAGAGCATATGTTGTGAGGGTTTTTTTAATTTATTAGAGAGCGAGAGAGCACGCATTAGTGGGGGAGGAGCAGAGGGAGAGGGAGAGAGAAAATCCCATGCAGGCTCTACCCTGTCAGTGCAGAGCCCAACATGGGCCTCAATCTCACAAACCTGTGAGATCATGACCTGAGCTGAAACTAAGGGCTGGGTGCTTAACCGAGCCACCCAGGCGCCCCTGTGAAGAGCTTTTTGAGTTGTGGAAGGGCTTATATGATGCATCTACACTTTTGTCCTTGTTACTTAAGAGGCATTCAGCCAGCAAGCCAGCAAACATTTACTGGATATCTACTATATTTCAGGTAACTATGTTGGGTACTGGGAATACTGATTTTAGTTAAGACATGGTCTTTGATGTCAGTAAGCTTACATTCCACTGGGGGGAGCCAAATATATAAATAAGCACAATGACTGCTGAATGTGCGGGTGTGGAAAGGTGTGTGTGGAGTGGGGGAGGGTGTCAGAAGGAATTAGACAGATTGGCTCCAGGACTGGTCAGGAAAAATCTTCTTGGGGAAGGTTCCCCTGAGCATGTGTTTTTGAGGCTGCTGAGGTGAGCAATGGCACTGTTAGGCTTTTATGTGAAGATAACCTGAGGGACCAGTGATCAGACCTTCGGCCTGAGTCTCCTGATTCACGCACTTGCTCAATCTCACTGATTCACCCAGTCTAAGCAAAAATTCCCCCTACAAGTTCAAGATGTATACCTCAGAGAAGCACATACACACCATCAAAGCCTGAGCCACATGTAAGCAATGTCTGAGTAGCCCAGGCTTTAGAAATTATCTCTTCTTTATTGCCACATCCATATAAAAAGTTTGATATTATTTGGATTGGTAAAAGGCAGGCACAGTGTATATAAAAAAAAGGTGTAGTAAGTTAAAAAATATATGGCTTTAGTGCTTGGAAAAACAATTATGGATTGCTTCTTTGGTTTAATTATCCAGGCGATCGAAATTCTGGGTTTGAAACTCTTGGAAGTCCTCTGGGATGGTGTCTGCAAACCAGAACAGGCACAGCAGGGTTAGTAAAGTTCCTTCCACCTGGAATCCGGGACCATCTCGTGCTGCGCAAGCATCCTGTAGGGGTCACTGTCAGCCTAAGCAACAGGCCCCTGAAGCCTCCACAGCCATTTTCTACTTCAGGCTGCTTTGCAAATTGTTGGCTTAAAGCCCGGGAGTGCTCATTCATAGGCCTAGAGGAAATTAGCAGGCAGAATGGATTTTGAGTGTGATTATGTCTCAGCCATGAGAAAATAAAGGCTGCCGTAAATTAAATCTGACTGAATTTCTCACTGAACCCCAAATCCTAAGCCAAGCAGTTAAATTCTGTGGGTCTCAATGTCCTCATCTACCAAGTAGGAAAAATGAGATCTACCATTTACTTTGGTTACACAGAGACTGTTACATTTTAACGAATATGCCGCATGAGCTTGGAGCTCCTGAGAAGAAAATGTGCTGTAAAAATAAGGCGGCGTTTTCTGATTAATGATAGTAATAATATTGTATAGTAACAAGAATGCACATTACCATTGCAGCGATATTTGAGGTTGGACCAAATGATGTTTTCTTGGGAGAAGCAGAACACGCCAAGCCGGCCTCCACGCATGGTGGTGTCTATGGTGACCCCGGAGTCAGCTACCAACTCAGAGCCTTCATAAAAGCGCACTCTGCGGACAACACAGCCCAAGCCGGTCTTCATGAACCTCAAACCCAAGTCAAGGTGAAGCACCCACTGTGGGACCCAGGGGCCCCACTTAAAAAATTTTTTTTTTTTTTTAAATTTTTGAGAGAGAGAGCATGAGCTGGGAAGGGTCAGAGAGAGAGGGAGACACAGAATCCAAAGCAAGCTCCGGGCTCCGATCTGTCAGCACAGAGCCTGACAGGGAGCTCAAACCCAGGGACCACAAAATCGTGACCTGAGCCAACCAGCTAACTGACTGAGCCACCCAGGTGCTCCTGAGGGGCCTCACTTCTTAAATACCCACATCTTTGCTGTTTCATACTCCATTTTTCACAGCCCTGGGTTGTGCTCCAGCTGTGACCCCTTCCCTCTTGGACTGGAAGTTCCATGAGGTCAAGGACTGTATGTTCCTGTCCTCCCATATTCTTTCTCTCCAAAAGCCTAACACAATGCTGGGCACAGAGTCATATTCGATGGGTACTTGCTGATGAGTTAAAGAGAAACCACAGTGTGAACCATGGCCAAGAGGCTTTGTGACCTCATTGTCCTGTGAGTTACCTTGTCCAGACAACATACTGAAAAATCACTGCTTTTCCTGAGGTCTGACTGGTAGCACCTGGTTCAATCTCAGAATAGTGATCCTCCACGGGAGCAACAGCCCTCCCCTAAACAAGGGCTTTAGAAATTTGTGGCTCTTTGTCTGGCATTTTATGACAGAAGCCAGGGAAGCTGAATGGCTTACAAAGCCCTGGAGAGAACAGTCACAACTTGTCCTGCATCCTATACTCCTTTGGAGTGTTCCTTCGTCACTTGGGTAGGTGAAAACCCTGCTTATAATTATCAGGGCGGGCCTAGACCCTAACTTCCGTTTACTTGAGAACATCAAGTATTTTTTGCACTGTTTTAATATATACTGAACTTGGGGGGGGGTAAATTGAGAAACGACTACTTTGTTTTGCTTAAAAAGAGTTGTTCACCTTGTTAGAAGTTAACTCACCAGCAGAAAAACCTGCATTAGAATGTCACTGCTTCTATTTCATTTTGTGTTGTGGTGTAGTGGTGTTTAAGCATTTACATGATTTTGTCATAAATTATTATTTTTCTCTTACAGTGTTAGGGAATTAGTTTTGCAAATTATGTGCAGGCAGATTGTATATTCTATGACTGCATTTTGGGACAGAAAAGAAGGCATTAGGCTTCATAAGGCTCAGAACATGAATGTCTTACTGTGCGACAAACAGTACATTTGACTAAATGCTCAAAGAAGAACAAAACATGAATTAGCCACCATGATTTTCTTTTTTCCACCAGGCTGGTTTCCTGGTCAGGAGACTGCAACTGGTCTACATAAGCTGTCGTTGGTGGTGATCTGCACGTTTGAGGAATGAGCAAGTAAGTACATGGTCTAAATTTCAAAGATGTAGCCTAAGCCATCCTCATTTCTGAGAAGAGTTTTTAGTGCTTGTTTTTTAAATAGTCCTATAGGGAAATGAGGCAGATGGTGTTGGCTCACGTGAAGATCCGTTCCTGCCGCATGTGGTACAGGCCCGAGAGTGGGGAGACCAAGGTAAAAGGAGATACAGGCACTGTCTTCAGGGAGTTGATAGTCCAGAGGGGAAGAGACCAAAAAAGGGATCCACCGCAGTGCAGCATGAATATTCGTGAACAAGCCACCATACAGGGCAGGTGTGGATAGGAGGCTTACCCAGGCCTTGCCTCACAGTGGTCAGCATGGCAGAAAGGGGGTCACCACTCAAGCACCTCCTTCCCCAACGCTGACACCTCCCGTGCAGAAAGTCCCTCTACCCCCAGTTGGGCCGTAATGTCCAGCTGGTTAGTTTGAGCTTGGGTGTCTTTCTCCTACTACTTTTCTGGGAGCCATGGCCTGAGTCTTGGAAGCATGCCCTTGGAGGGCCATCCAGGGTCAGGGCGGTGAAGGCTCTGTGACGTACAATGAGGATGTGCTTTGCTTCAAGTGCAAGGTGAGATGTCTTCCACGTACCTTATGTAGCCCACCTGGGGCCTGTGCTGCAGGAACCAGCGGTAGGACACCTTGTCCTTCCAGCCCACGTTCCTCGAGTCCTTCCACAGCAGCCGGACCTGGTCACTCGTGTCCCCGGTGTGCCACAGGGAGTTGCGGAGATGCTCCCCTGGGCCTGTCTTAGACTTAACAGCCTGGAAAGGACACGAGCACGGTAGAACCAAATACACAGACCACCCTTCCTGCTTCCTGGGTCCCTGGGGTGGTGACTTCATGGTTACAATCTGGCTGTCTTGGATTTGGACAAAAGCGTAAACACTTAAATGCCCTTTCTCCTGAGGTGACCTTCAACCCTTTAATAACCAGCTCTGGCTGATACCCCACTAACCCATTCCACTTTTTTTCCTGCTGTAAATCCATTGCTCCCCACATGTGTTTCTGAGAGCTCTGAAGTGTGCCTTTTCTCCAAGCAGGAGTGAGGGAGGCAGCGGCTCAGCCCTCCTGTACACAGCTGGCCCCATCAAGGGAACAGATTAGCCAGTTAAACTGGTATGTTGTGCCTGGTGACATACCCCCAAATCTCTCCCAACTCTTGAGCCCTACTCAGACTGACATTTTCACCATCAGTCACCCAGAGGTTAGGACACAGCTTGTACCCAAGAATGAAGGCCAAGCCCTGGGTGTACTGTAGCACAAACACCTCGATTTCACAGATGAACTAAATGCTACATGGGACAACAGAGGATTTAAAAAGAGGGCTCCGAAGAGAGATGAGTATCTTAGAGCTGTTGGTACCTTAAGCTGGATGCCAGGTTCCGCCACAGCGCGGAATGGCGTGGCTTGCCAATATGTCTGCTCTGTCTGCTTCCACATGACTACGTAGAAGCTGGAGCTGTCTTGGTAACCAAAGATGAAGCCAGCGTAGTCATCGTCTGTCTGGGTGTTTACGTGGAAGGTCCCTTCAAAGTCAACTCCGTTGAATGCCGTGTACCCTGCAGGGATCAGAAGAAGATCAGAGAGGCAGACCAGCCACATGAGGAGCTGCAACGAGTGGATTCTATACACGTGCTCCTGATGCCCTGGACATACCCACTGCCAGGCCAGGATCGCTGTTCATAGTCTGCACAATCTCCATGCCCTGCAGAGAGAGTTGAAGGCCATCTTAGAGGGTGGAGAAAGCTCAAGGAAGCCCAGAGCCTCTGGCACCATTGGTGAGTGGTCAGCAAGGTCTGACCTCCACACAAAGATTTAATTACCTGAGGAACTGTTCTACCTCGTTATGTCCTCAAAGAAAGCACATACTTGTGAGGGGGGAAAGAGAAGCTGAATAGAGATTATTTTGCTAAAACTGTAATTAAGGGTTTATTGAATCAGCTTAATTGAGAGAACATAGACTTCTAATGAATGTGACTTCCTGGGTGACACTAAAAAACCCAAGCCTCTCTGTGCCTGCTCTTTGTAGCTACACAATAAGGAAGACATGCAGGAGGCAGTCCCCTGGAGAGATCAGTAGCATGGCTCTGGGGTCAGATTGCCTGGGTCCCAGTTCCAGCATTCTTAGCCATCACCTGCATTGCTACCCGGAGCAATCATTTCGGATTGATGGGACTTGATGTGTAAAACAGGGCTAATGAAAGTGCTCTGTCATAGGGTGATTATGAGGAGTAAGTGCAGTCCGAAACAGTGCCCCCTGTTACTGTTACCCACTTCTCCCAGGACGACCTGTGCTGAGAGGCAGAGCTGAGCTGCTGTTGACCACGTGACGCTTACCTGGTTCAGGACCACCCAATTGGGATCAATCTGGGCATCCCCTTCAGGGTCCAGGACTACTGTCTGGTAGGCCCTGAAGTCGGTCAATGTGACCTCCGCATTCTCTGGGCAGACATCGATCCGATCGATGACCTGGTCCTGGTCAAAGTCAGTCTCACAGATGTCTCCCACGCCATCTCCTGGGTGGGGCGGGGGAGGAGGAGAGGAGCTGGCTACCGCCCACTCTGTGCTTGACGGAGACAGGGCTGGGCAAGGAGCTGGAGGGAGCCCACACCCCACCTCCAGGGCTATGACACCCCACCTCCAGGGCTATGACTCTCCACCCATGTGGGCAGAGGAGCCCAGCAGCAGCCATGTCTGAGGTGGCCCCGAGCCCCATCCTGGAGTCATCATGGTTGGTTGCTGAACCCCACTGTAGGTGACCAAAAGAATTTTCTGGGGGTAGAGTGGTGTGGTAGGCAACTCTATAAAACTGATCTTGTCAGAAACCTTGGGTCAGGATGCTGGGGTTCACCAAGTGGTGAATCTTAAGGCTGATCTTACATAAGCAAACATCTATAGTACTTTCTCTAGAACATATGAAAAACAGGGAAATTATCATCACCAGACAGTCTCTAAGACCAGCTGGTGATCCTTAGGCTCTCTGGCTCCTCTGGCTCATGGTTTGTTTTGTTCAGCTGACCTGGTATTAAGATATTTGAACTGAACTGCTGAGCTGTGGATGGGCGTACCCTCCCCCACTCGCCAAGGTCCTCACTACTCTGTGTCATTTCTGGCTTTGTGCACACTCTTCCTTACTGGCCTCACCTCTGTAGCCATCTGAGCTTGGGACTCCTGTGAGACGAGCAGCTCCCCAAGCCCTTTGAGGGGAATCGTGTGGCTGCTTCCCTGGCCCACGTGACCTCATCCCAGGGCTACTCAGGCTGCAGGGCAGTGCTTCTCTGACGGAGCTCGCCAGTGGTGTCTACCAGCTGTCTGCTGACCACCCAAACTGTGGCTCCTCAGAGAGGCCCTAGGAGAAGCGTGCCACCGTGTGCCTGGCAGAAGGGAGCCTGGGGGCCCCCGTGCAACCCGAGGCTGAGCCCGCCTACTGTTGCTATCCTCCTGGGCTGGGTTGGGGACCAGCCGGCAGTTGTCTGGTCCCGGGGGCACCACGTCTGGGATGCCATCGTTGTCATCATCATCATCACACTCGTCACCGATGCCATCCTTATCAGTGTCCAGCTGGGCGCTGTTAATGACGGTGGGGCAGTTGTCTGTGCTGTCCTGGTGTCCATCTCCATCACTGTGGGAGGAGGAAGAGGTGGTTTGTGGCAAAGGTGACCGGAGAGCAGGGAGGAAGTGAGAGTTGGGTGTGGGGGCTTGGTCTCTGTTGACCCACATGTCCTTAGACAGGGCTGCCCTGTGGGCCTCCGAGACCATTTTCTCCACTTCCTCATCTTGTTGAAACAAGCACATCATATCCTACTCAAGATAAAGGTTGATTTTTGGTTTTGTGACCAGATGTTCCTATCAGTCCCTGGGGACTGTGATCACCTCCCCACACCCCGCCACCTCCAGCTGAGACTGTGCAAAGGGAACAAAGTGAGGGGCAGTGAAGCCAGGCTGCTCAGTGAATCCTGGCTCAGCCACTTACTAGCATGCAGCCCCAGGCGTGATACTTGACCCCTCTGTGGCTCAGTGTCTACATCTGTAAAATGGGAGTAACAGAGCCTACCTCATTGCGTTGTTATGAAGATTAAATGCTTCTGTGATTAGAATTTTGCATATTGCAATTTAATCTATGACAGAGTACTTGTATGTGCTGGCTCCTAGGAAGCCCTCCAGTGTTTTCCATTCCTCTTCACAATCCCTGGCCAGCAGACCCAAGAAGGATCGTATGTGCATGCCTCAGGAAGAATGGCAGAGAGGAGGGGGCGGCCCCTGCCTGAGAGGCAAGCATGGAGGCTGGGCTCAGTCCTGCTCTAAAGCACTTCTCAGAACCCTCATTCTCCACCTGACATTTCTTTTTTCCAGGCCTTAGAGCCACTCGAGGAGGAGACTGCCCTGTCCCCAGAGTTTTTTTCCCCGTGTTGATGGAGGCCCTCTTTGGCTACTCTGTATCAGAGCAGATGTCCCTTTCACCTCATTCTACCCATGGCCTATCCCAGACAGGGGAGGGAAGCCAGACACCAGCCCATGCCCTCCAGGCCACATGTCCCAGATGGGTCCCAGAGAAAACGAGGCCAACCTGGGCAAGTAGAAGATGACATGGCTCAAACAGCGGAATTCCTGTGCCTGTAGCAGGGCTGACTTTTAAATCCTAAGATCGAGCCGTTTCCATCAGCAGCCATTCTATACGGCCTTGCACATTTTTATGCAAAAACAAGCAGTTCCTGTCCTCCTCCCGAAGGTTCAAGTTTATGGGAATTAGAATGTAGCAGAATGAGTCATTTATTTTAGGCAAATATCTACAGGGTGACAGGATAGGATATTTTAGAGATTCCGTAGATGGCAGTCGGTGCAAGACCACCTGCACCAAGGGACATTCTTGATGTCCATCCCTTAGGGAAGGTTCCACTTAGAAATGGAGACCTCCTAGGGCAGACTCTGTGGCCCTCTCCTCGTGTGGTGGTAACAATAACACAGCCACTGTTTGGTGCAGGTCACCTGTGGACCAGCACTCTGCCAGCAGCGTTACCTACTTTAGCTTTTATTCTTACAGAACCTGCAAGGTGCATTTAATTCTCTCTACTTTGCAGATGAAGAAACTGAGACTGCATTGAGAAGTAGGATTAAGTGCACTTGGCTGACACATACTTTGCAGCAAGGACACTGAGCACAAGGACAGAAATGGGACTTTATGGCAGCTGTCCTTGCACAAGGTTGGGCTCAAGAACCACTGGGGATAGGGCCACCTCCCAGGGGTTGAGAAGGGAGGCCCTGCTTTGCCTTCCAGGGTCCTTTCCCTCTCTCATCCCTGTCCTGCCGCCCCGACAAGCATCCCTGATGGAGATCAAAGGGGACAGAGCCTGGGACCACAGGCGCCTCCAGGGCAGAGATACACTTGTCTGTGTTCTTGCTAATGTTGCTACAGCATCTGATCCAGCCCTGTGTCTTAATATAGGACTACATCGTGTGGGGCTAGACGGGTTGACAAAACTCATTTGCACAGGACAATACCACCAATAAAGGGACACAACACGAAAAAATTCCAAGGACAATGAAATAACAGTGATCTCTCAGCAAACTGACAGTTTCCTATTTTGGGATGATGGTGAAGCTTCCCTGAGCTGAAAGACTATAATAATAAAAGAGCTCATACCTACTGAGTGCTAGCTATGTAAGGGAAGCTGTGATGTGCACTCTTCGTAAATTAACTCCATCTTCACAACAGACCTGGCTACGTGCCATTGTCGTCCCCATTTTTCAGATGAGAAAACTGAGGCACAGAGATTTGATGACCTGGTTAAGGTTAGGTAGTTTGTAAGTGAAGGGGTTGGGATTTATCTAGCTGTGTATCATCCAGAGCCCGGGTCTGAAGCATGATGCTCTACTGCCTCTCCTGTGCTAGAATCTCACTTGCTGGAGTGCCTCGTGGCCCCTCCTGACACCGTCACCTGGCTATAGAGAACTTTCAAGGAAGTGTGGTGACCCTGGCCAGAGGCAGGGCTATTTTCCCACCAGGAGCTCAATCTCTCTCAATGTATTCAGAGAGATCCCAAAGCAAGGTGGCAGCAGAAAGCTCCGAAAGCTAAAATTCCCTCTAAATTTTTCATCGGGCCTTCATGCAGCTGAGAAATGTGCCCTACCTGTCCTGATTGGTGTCACAGGAGTCCCCAACCAGGTCGTTATCCACATCAGACTGCAAAGAGAACAGAGCATGTAATTATTTATCCCTGGGCCTTCATGCACAGAACGTTCCAGAGAAGGCAGATCTGGCCCCTCACCACTGCATCTCAGGAAGTCTCTCTGGAATTGGGTTGGTGCAGAACTGCAAAAGGACAGCACCATATTGGTGTAGGCACAATGCTGAATTGTCAAAAAAGCCTTCCAAAATATCAAGCCACATGGCTGGGCTGCCTACACACCAGATGAGCTGATTGGAAAGGGCGCCGGGGCAGGATGGTGGCAGGTGGAGACGTGGAACTCTGGCACGGGTCTGAGGAGAGCCAGCCAAAGGCATGGGGACAAGGCAAACTGATTTGGCTTTGCTTCTGCATGTTGGAATTAAGCCAGAATGGGAGTGAGTCACAGAGGGCAACAATGACGCCCCTCTCTCAGGGCTTTAAAAATACATGACACATCATACCCAATTATCCAGACAGGAAGCGAGAAGGGAAACAACACGGCGCTAACTGAACTTCATCTGAAATGTCCAGACATAGGCTGTATAGGGGCTTGGGGACTAAAAGGGCACAGGCTCCCAAAGGTTAGTTTCCATGCTACATTTTCCTTCCAGCAAAAAGACTTGTTTTGGGCATCATTAAATTCCTACTACTAAGGCACTCTACACAGGCACTCTACAGCCCATGAGATTAGCCCAGAGGGCCTTAGGTCTCATGAAGCGTTCTTCCTACCACCTCCAGACCTAAGGTGTGCAATTCTACCATGTCTGCTCTGGTAGGTAAGTGCAACAGCAAGGAGCTGAGCCAGTGTGCTCTGCTGTTTTTCTAGGCACCCGTCTTAAAGAATCTTCACATAGGGGAGCTCAGCCTAGAGTATGAGGCCCTCAAACACTCCTCACCTGGTTAGGGTTACTGACATCAGGACAACTGTCACAGGCATCCCCCACGCCATCACCATCCCTGTCCCGTTGGTCACGATTGGGAACTTTTGGGCAGTTGTCCAGAATGTTTTTTATTCCTACAAGAAAGGAATGGTTCCCTGAGTCAGGTGAACACACAGATCTAGAAGACAGGCTTCAGGGTGCTAAGAGATCAAGCCTCTACCCAGGCCTGGGGTGAGTGACTTCTGTTGAGCTGTGCTCCAAGAGCCACTACCTTTCTCAGCACTTATCTGGATGTACCCTCAAAGGATGGATTCTGGGACACTTAAAAATGAACAGCGATCTGAGGCATTTCTCCATGCAGTTAGAAGTTGTGCAAGATGTCAAGGACTATCATGTAACCAGATGAAAAGGTCATGAGGGCTAGGTGGGCCAGCCCTGGAGAGGGAGGACCTTGTGGCGATGTGAATAAAGACTGGGACCCAAGGGCTGGGCCCACCGTGCCCCCCCTCTTCCCAACTGTTGTCTGACTATGTCCTGTCATGCAAGCAGCCTGTAATCAGTCATGGTGGGAGTGGTATTTATAGCATAGAAACTGGCAAATGCTACATCTTGGAGCTTTTTTTGGTTTGTTGAACTGGTTTACCAGCATACCACTGGATCTGATCATCAGTAGGGCTTGCAGAGGATGAGGTCATGTTTTAGGGAGGTGTGGATATTCTGGAGCGGTGTGTGTGTGTGTGTGTGTGTGTGTGTGTGTGTGTGTGGTGGGTGAGTAGGTGGAGGGCCGGGAGTGTATTTCTAAAGATTTTCCTTCAAGGCCCTTGTGATGTGAAATATTTTTCAAAAACTATCACATCCAGCCTATACTTTGATGATAGTCATCTATATGCTATGGAAGCTACACAGAAACAAATGTTCTGCCTCCCATCCTGAGAGGCTCCAGAGCTCAAACTGTGCTCTGGGGGTTGCCATTCACACAGCCCACACTAGAAGGCCTCTTTAGTGGAGCCTAGAGCTGGCCCACTCCTGCCTCCACACTCTTCCCAGAATAGGCAGGGGAAGGGCCCGTCTTCCGGGAGATGCCTGATTCTCCGCAGGAGGAGCCAGACCCAGAATCTGTAGTTTGTGACCCTGCTCAAGGCCCTCTCATGCAATTCTCTGCTCCCAGGAATCTCACAGGTGGGAAGTGGGGGTGGGGGAGATCTACTCTTTCTAGGAAGACACATGGCCTGCAAATACGCTGCTCGAAGTAATCCCCACAAAGTTTCTGGCAAAGATGTAGAATTCCAGAAACACCCAGGGTTATTAAATAGAGGAGTGGGCTATGGAGTCTCCTTCCATAGAAAGAGGCGGGCCAGACACAAGCTGCAGGAAACCACTCCATGTGGGAGGCCTTCTGAGTTAGCAATGCTATTTCTGCTCCTAACAGAGAACAAGGGCAAAAGGACACATGAGTCCCACATAAAAGACAAAGCAAGACAAGCCCACCATCTCCATCCATGTCATCATCACAGGCGTCTCCTTTTCCATCTCCATCAGTGTCTTTCTGGTCATTATTCAGGACATTCCGGCAGTTGTCACAGGCGTCCCCAAAGATATCTTTGTCACTGTTCCTTTGGTCCACATTGTGAGTCAGGACACAGTTATCCTAACGGATCAGAAGACCATTTAATCAGACTTTACTGAATCCCTCCAAGGTCTCCGGTCCTGCAGTGGATGCCAGCCAGCCCCACCCCATTGTCATGTGCTGTCAGAACTCAGGAGAGAGAGCCGCGATGCCAGGGGATCACAGGCATGGCAACTACCATGGGGAATGACTAATACAAATAGGGGACTTCGCAGGCTTTCTTCTGCATCCCTGGTATGTGGCAATTCATGCGCCCGGCTGGCAGAGCAAGTACCTGCTCATTCAGGATCCCGTCTCCGTCAGCGTCGTCGTCACAAGCATCTCCTATGCCATCTCTGTCTGCATCTTCTTGGCCAGAATTTGGCACATACTTGCAATTATCCTAAGGAGAAGAAACAAGAGCTCAGAGAAACATCTGCATCTGACTTTTTTTTCAGCTTTATTGATGTATACCTGGCAAAATTCTAATATATTTGAAGTGTACACTGTGATTATTTAATATACCTTTATGTTGTGAAAGGATTCCCACCATTGAGTTAACACATCCAACATCTCACTGGCTCTTTGTGTGTGGGTGAGAACATTTAAGTTTTATCCTTTCAGCCAACTGCAGTTAGACAATACAGGGTTAACAACTATAGTCACCATGTTATACATTAGATCCTCAGGTTTATTCTTCTTATCCCTTCGTATCCCGTCTGTACCCTTTTATCAACCTCTCCGTATTTCCCCACCCCCATCTACATCTGTCTTAGGTCAGAAATGATTTCTAACCTCAAGACTGACTGTAGCCGCCTGACTTTCCTGTTGATGGCTGTTTGGCTACGTTTGATATGCAGCTACTTTCAAAATGCAGTTTTAAATGGAACCCTCCCCCATATAAGCTCTGGCTCTGGACAGCCCACAGCGAATGTGGTGTTTTTCTTGTGTGCCCTCCTTACCTTCTTGCAGTTCCTGGCAGAGCACGGCAGTTCTTCATCGGGGTAACTGTCAATGTCCACATCCTTTCCGCAGATATAGCCATCGCCAGCCCAACCAATGCCACACTGTGAAGGGAAAGCGCAGGAGAAGTTCGGGAAACCAAGCCTGGGAGGAGGCAGGTGGCTGACAAGGGCCTCAGCTCTGACCCTGTGAATCCCTGCTAATCATATGTGCTTCCCCAGAGGGAGGGCCCAGAGCTACACCGCCTTGTTGGGTAGGATTTTAAAACTATTATTTTTTGAATAGTCTTATGAATCAAAAGGTACAAAGGGAGATAGAACCAAGACTCCTCCCCATTCCTATTTTTTTGGCTCAGGCCATCCATTATTATGTATACTTCCACAGATACAACATGCACAGACAAGCAAATACACGCATTCTTTTTCTTTTGACTTTTAACACAAATGACAGCACCTATATCCATTGTTCTGTACTTTATTTGGAGCTCTTTCCATATCACTCCAAGTAGATCATGTCACTCTTTTTAGTGGTCACAGATATATCATACCCAAAGTGGTAGGCATGTGCCTTAATGAATTCAACCAGTCCTCTACTGATGGGTGTCTGGTTTTTAAAACATTTTTCTATTGCAAACAAGGCTACAACAAGTTACTCTAGTACATAGGTCATTCTGCACATGTACTGGTGTACTTAGTGTGGAATTCCTGGTTCAAAGGGTATTTGTAATTTAGAGTTACTGTTAACCTGTTCTCCACATGATTATTCAATTTCCTCTCCCAGCAGAAACGAATGCATGTGGCTTTTGTGCCACTTCCCTTATCATTCTTGAACCGCAGTCATATCTCTGATTTTAACAGTCTTCTAAATCAATTTCCATCAAAAGAGTAACCTTCCAAGGTGCTTTACCTTTATTCATGCCCTTTAGCAGAAGAAGATTCCCACAGGTCCAGGGCTGGGCCTGTGTGTTCTCTCCACCCCTGGAAAAGTCTACCCAAGTACCCTGTTGTCACCAGCCCTCACTTCATTGCCAGCATAAGAGGCATCAATAGTTATTCTGTATCAGACCCTACACCCATTGTCTCCAATCCTTACAATGACACTGCAAGGTCATTGTTACCCCATTGTAGGTGAGACAAGTAGGCTATCGAGCAAGGATCGCTGGCAAACCGAAGACAAAAGAAGTTATTCAGTAAGTAGTGCCCTAGGCATGAGGTAGGACCTGGGGGCCCAGCCCAGGAACAGGACAGGCACCTGCAGAGGGGGAAGGCAGAACAGAGGAACTAACAGTGAGGAAGAGGACCTGGAAAAGGACAGGGAACCAGAAAGTCAGGGAGAGGACAGAGAGCCTGAGGAACAGAAGCAGGGTTTAGGGAAAAAGAACTTGACATGAATAAACATTAAATTTCCTGGCCTTGCTAATCAAAAGAAGGTGATTGAAGACCAGTGACTTCCTAAGCGGCAGCCTGCCTGTTCTCAATCATCCATGCTTTCCTTCTGCAACCGGGAATTTAGAAGGCAGGAGGCCAAAGACACCCCTCCCGTAAGTGCCCCTATTTCCGTGCAGTTGCTTCAGCGGGCCTTCAGAAGGCCTGGAAAGCTTGGCCATGGGGTATGGTCCTTGACTCATTTTAATGAAAGAAAAAATTTCCTCTAGGAACAAATACATTTTTAATGAGCCATTTTCTGGCAGATTAAATTATTTTAGTAGTCACACCAAGTGTATTAATCCTTTACCATCTGTTGTCGTGCCTTATTACAAATTCAAAAACATATTAAGAGCTCCATCACCCACCATCCCAGGGAAGTCATTAATTTGTTCACAGAAAATTAGGATTTAAACACAGATTTACACTCGCCTCTCAATGGTAATAAACATGCCCAGGCAACAGGAATTAGGCAAGTTGTGGGGTTTTTCCCTCTGACCCAGCCTGCTCCTTTGTCAGGACCTTGTTACAGACTATCTGTGCTGCCAGAGAGAATGCATGTTATTACATTTCTTCAACTTCATTCTAATTCTTCTCATTTCCAATATTTGAAAAGCGATATGCTCCCAGTAGAAAATTTTGTGAGCATAATGATAAAGAAGCCTAAGTTCAAGGTATAGACAAGAGAGAAAGCGTCTCCCAGAATCCATCCTGCAGCTCAGGAGTGACCGTCGTGAACCTGGGAGTCCCACAGTCTGAAGGGCCACCTGCCATGGGCCTGACTTACTGGGAAGCAGCTGAAGTGGCTGACTTCTCAGTGTCTAGAAGCCCTGAGGACTCTGGAGCCTGGGATTTAGGAGTGGGTGTCAGAAAGGGCCCTCTTCTTCACCAAGGGCCCAGCATGCACCCACCTGGCCCGAGACCCACGTCAATTCTCTTGCCAGCCAGCTCCTCCCCAGATGGGCTCCAGGGTTGGGTAATGCATAGGGAGAAGAGTGGCCATCCGCTGAGCTATTCCTGAATCTGGGTGCAGGTGGAGACAGAAAAGTGCCCTCTGTCCCCTCGCGTTCACTGGCAGGAGACAGGAGGGTTCTCTGAGAGTTGCAACAGCCTACCGCTTCCCTCCAACCTGCTTCCTGGAGCATCAGGCCAGGTTCTAAGGACAGCTAGAAAGGATGGCAGTATGCTAATACATTCCCCGAATAAATAGGGCGGTGGATGGGAGGGAGGGAGGGAAGGCGGCCCCTTCGCTTCTTGCCGCCCACTTCTTGGCCCTCCACAGAGGGTATCTACCACTCTGTGGGTAGATATCTACTCTGTGCTAGAGTGGAGGGAGGGCTCTACCACTGATGTGCCTGAGGGAATGGTGTTGACCCATGACTGACAGGGAGAGAAAAGGCAGCTGATGTTCGATGGACTTCACATTGCTCTCCGCGAACTCAGCTGACCCTGTTACTATAAAATTCTGTGTGTGTCTCAATTGAAATGTTTTCACTTCTGAGTACTTTTTACCTGGAAGCAAGGAGAAACTGGGGAGGGCTTGGTGTTTGAAATGGAAGAGGAAAAAAATCATTGAGCAGGTGACAGACAACTTACCACACATGTCACATCCCCTTGCCTCTCTTCAATGCACTGTGCATTCACACTGCAAGGATTCAGCTCAGGATTTCTGCAGCTCCTTTCGGTTTTGCATCCCCTTGTCTGATCACCAGTGTACCCCAGTTTGCAAGGCCCGCAGCGGTAAGATCCCTGCAAAGATCAGATGATGAGCTGGGGCTCAGAACTGTGAGCGAGGCGACTGCAGTTGTGTTTATTTTTGTAGGTACTCAGTGATGCCAAGATTTAGGGACACCCATGCCTGCCTCTCCGCCCATGTGTACATCTTGGAAGACTGTGTGAATGTTGAGGAAGACACCGCCAGCCTGGAAGCTGCAGCGAGCCACACGGACGTGAGGGAAGAGCAGGGAGGGCAGAAGAAGGCTAGAGTGAACCACCGTCACCAGGACTTGCCAGCTCTGCCGTGGAAGACAAAAGGGGAAGGGGCTGATGGCGCCAGTGAGGCCCTGGGAGGCAGAGAGCATTTATTCTCAGGACAAAGGAGACGGTTTGATTGAAAAGCATGTTAGGAAAAAACAAGGTTTTTTTTTTAACTGTTCCTTTGGCTTTTTAAAAATGGAATGACAAAGAACAGTTGTACAGAGAAATGTCAATGGCTTTGCACGGAGAATTCTTGATGAGGTAGGCTCCGTGGAGAAGCCTGGCAAATGAGCTGTCAGCCCTGCTACAGCAGCCCTTCTACCGGCCGTGACTTTTTTTTAACAGCTTTACTGAGATGAAATTACATTTCATGAAAGACACCCATGTCACCTGTAGGGTTCAATGATTTCGGTCATTAACAACCTCTTACTGCCAACTCCAAAGGATGCTCTTCAGTGGTCTTCCTCGATCTACTGGCCTTACCGGATTGCTCCATTTGGTCGGTTCTCTCCTTTTCTTGGCTCTTGTTCTTTTTCCTTGGCCCATTTTTGAGGTTCTCCGGAGTTCTACTTTCTAGATGGTTCCAGCATCTAGTTTTCTTCCCCCAGGGTGACTTTAGTTATTACCTTTATGTCAGTGTCTCCCAAATCTCTATCTGCAGACTCACTGATAAGGGCCTGGTGAAAAGCTAAGAAGCAACAATCCCTATATATCCCTAGGTAGCCAAGTATGTGGATAGGAACACAGGCTGCAGCTGGAAGTCTTAGGAGAGGTGTGGTCTTGGCCCAGTTACTTTTCTGGAGTTGTTTCTTCAACTGTCAAACGGGAATAATAGTGCCTAGTGACATGGTTGTTGTGAGGACTAAAATAAGGGGCTTGATATTTATAAGATGTTTTTAAATTAAAAAAAATGTTTATTTTTCAGAGAGAGAGAGAGAGAGTGCAACAGAGCACAAGTGGAGGAGGGAGAGAGAGAGAGACACCCACAGAAATCCGAAACAGGCTCCGGGCTCTGAGCTGTCAGCACAGAGCCTGATGGCAGGGCTTGAACTCACAAGCTGTGAGGTCATGACCTGAGCCGAAGTCGGACCCTTAACCAACTGAGCCACCCAGGCGCCCCTATAAAATGTTTTTACATACAAGCAAACTAGAGTAATTTTCCTAGGGACAAAGTTTGAAGCAGTCACAAATGGAATCAGCAGGTCTCTTGATGGTTACTGGGCCACACCTCTATCTCGGAATCAGTTGACAAGAACTTTCAGAAATAAAACCATATCTAAATATATACACTTTAGACCTCTTAAGAGCTAAGCATTTTAATACGAATGACTTTTGGAGAGATTTATAAAAATAATGAATACTATTTGGGGATTGTGTCATCACCAATAAAATGTATATTCTGAACTGTATAAACTAAGAAGTTCTTCATATTTTTAAAATAAAAGAATATTTTAAAAATATATTCTAAAAGCCCAACATTGCAACTATGATTAAAATACAGCAGCTAGAAAATTATTCTCATATAAAAATTACTTATAAAATTACTCTCACATGAAAGACTATTTTTCAACATAAACTTTTATCTTCATTTGCCAACCAAATATGTTGTACCCACCTGTTCTATGTGTGTTTGGGGTTATGATTTATAAACATATGATTGTATCAATAACTGGTCTGCTTTGATAACATCATCCATGAAAAATACTTACCAGAGTGTTAATACAGATAGAGTTGAGAACACATGCTCCGTTTTGACACTCATCAATGTCAGTGCAGACCTAGTACAGGAAAGTTTAAAGACATACTCCATTTAAGCAGAAGTGCAAATAAATTTTGCTTTGATATCTTTGGGTGAAGACATGGGATTTCAGGTAAAATGGTAATAGGAGCGTCGCTTTAGCCACCTCCCTGTGTTTGTACCAATCTGAACTTGACCTAATTTCAAGTGATAGTTGCCGCCTTGGGATTTAAGGTTGTTCAGAAAACACAACTGGTATGATTCATCTGTTCCTGCAACCTTTTTACTCAGGAAAGGACTTCTATATCCTGTTTGGTACTAGATGTACTTCTGTATGAGGATTCCTAGCTTTCTTCAATTCTGGAAAATTCTCAGCTTCCCTCTGCTCCTACTCTTTCAATTCTTTCTTTGGAACTACCAATATAAGCCAATATTGGACTTTCTCATTAATTTCTCCTTTTGACTCTTAACCTCTTGTTCATATTTTCACATATCTTTATTTTTCTGTGCTGCATCCTGGATGATTTCCTTAGATGCACCTTCCATTCTATATATTCTCTGCTAGCTGTCTTGCCCACCTATTGAGTTTTTAATGTCAATGATTACATTTTTCACTGAGTAAGTTTAACCTGTTTTTCAAGGTTGCCTTTTATTTTTCACACTGCCCTATTTTTTTTTTTTAATTTTTTTTTAACGTTTATTTATTTTTGAGACAGAAAGAGACAGAGCATGAACAGGGGAGGGGCAGAGAGAGAGGGAGACACAGAATCTGAAATGGGCTCCAGGTTCTGAGCTGTCAGCATAGAGCCCGACGCGGGGCTCGAACCCACGGACCGTGAGATCATGACCTGAGCCCAAGTCGGACGCTTAACCGACTGAGCCACCCAGGCGCCCCAACACTGCCCTATTTTTAAATTATGATATCTATTCCTTCCTTGGCCTCTTTATCCTTTTGAACTGTTTTATATTTATCATGTATCCTCAGGGTAGCTTAAATCACCATTCACATAAATCACCATTTTTGTTTATGAACAAAATGTTTATGAACAACATACCTTTAGCGCCCTGTTTTTGCATGTTCTACTGGCACTGGGTTTCAGAGTCTCTGTTATGACTTTGACATTAGCCAGGGCCCTAGGGATTTTACTGCACCAGGGCTAATTTTTATGTTAATTTTCTGGCTTGTATTTCCATGTGGTATTAGTAACATAGATTTGAAGCTCATAACGGTATATGGCACAAACCTGGAGCTCTGACTTGTTGTGGGAAATATTCCTTTTTGTCAACCATGTCCCAAAGATGACATGAAGTTTCCTTGTTGATTTTGGGGGCTAGTAGTTTTCTCATCTCCTCGTAATGCATGGGTAGGGTTCATGGCTTTATGAAGGCATGGTAGGTCTTTCTAAAGGTCCAGGACTACATCTGCTATACCTACACAGGTGCTAAAACCCCTGATTCCCACTCCTAGGACTGATACCCAGCTCCTACCTCCCATAAGCATTAATTTGTTAAGTTTTAGCAAGGTGGCTCCTTCTACTTCAGTTGAGTCTACCATATTACTGGAAATCCACTGGGCACTGCTTCTTGCTCTCTTACACAAAGCACTGTCTATTTCATTTCGTCTATTTTCCTTGGTTTAGTCTTGGAGATTTTTGTCTTTAGAGGAGAGGATGAAAAACTTTGGGTCATTACTCTAATGGTTTCTTGTCACTCGTATATGTCCAGCTTGCCTCCTTTTTCTAGTCTTAAAAAATGATGCCCTCTAGAATCCTTTGATAGGCAGCTAGGAAATAATGAACCCTTGCCCTTCTTCAAACCTAATAATTTCCCTAAGGTAGTAAAATATATTTATAGACCAACCACTTTTAAGGGCTGAAGACATCAAAAAGAATTTCACAGTCAGTCAGTTAAATAATGGCCAGGATATAGTAGAACATTTGGAAATAAATGGAGACTGTCACAAAGTGCTCAAGTGCTTTATGGCAGTTTATAGCTTATATAAGAAGAAGGGGGGTTTCCTCAGGGGATTATTTCTACTCTTGAAATCCTCTCATCTCTAAAACAGCTTCTTATCAGCAACAATGACTCTATAAAAGTGACCTAATTTTTCAAAGCTTTTATTTGCTTCCTTGATTCTCAAGTTATTCTGCAGGACAAAACGTTCAATGGCTAACAGAAGAAGTCTGACATCATACCACATATTTAGTATTACCCCACTCATTGTTTTCCTAGTGATACTCTATTATCCTGATTTGATAGTTTCCTCCCTACTAGATATTATGAACATCTATACTCAGAAATGAGTTGGAAAACTTCCCTATTTGTCCTTTGTGCACCATGACATTCCACATGGCATTGGCTGTTCAAGGAGGTAAAGGGTTATAATGAAAGAGGTGAGAACAAACCCAAGGTTTTCTGTTGGTAATTAAGATAAAAAATGAGTAGAAAGACCGTAACTTCAGCCCACCTGCTTGTTTGACTTGGCAAAACTGATCCCAACACCCTGCACCATGGGCCCTGTGAAGCCCATGGGGCACGCATCACATCTGAAGCCGGGAGCCAAGTTCACACAGCGCACACCTGGGTAGCAGGGATGGTATTTGCACTGGAAACAAAAAAACCCAAAGTCTTTAGCCACATGGAGAAAACACACACTCTCATTCATCTATTTGTACATGCTTATCTACTTAACTGTCCATTTCTTGGTGACCAAGATGGTAAAAGGATATAAAGGCTTCGAATTTCATAGTTATAGACGGAATCTCAGACACACACAGTATAAGGCTGACTTCTAGTGGGCTTTGCTGTATTACAAATAATGGCATGGCCAAGTGGAAAAGGTCCTTAACGATAATCAGTCTACCTCCCAGTGTAAATTCTCTGATATTCTACCTTGTAATTTAAAATCACCATGGAAGGACAGTGTTCCTGGACTGCCTGTCAGGTGGCTGTTAGGTGAATCCAAATGCATTACTAAACCAAATTCTCAAATGAAAAAATCTCAAGAAGACAAGGCCAGGGTAGCTGTTGCTTTTTTCAACAAGATGTGATCTATTAGGGTCTGTGCCTGCCTTCATGCCCTATAGAGTCCACGGATGTTCCAAGGCTCTTGGTAGTCTAGGAGATTGGTTCTGATTTTTTTTTTTAACCGCTTCAACTAATGTAAAAAACATGACCACTTCCTGCCCTTTCAAAAGGAGGAAAATTCCAGCTCACAGATAAAAACCAGATGCAGTTCTGTGAAACATGTACAGACGTCTCTCCAAGTGAGGGATTACTACAGACCATCTTAATTGCTTACTACCTGGGAAAGTAATCAGCTGAGTGCTACCATGAGCCTGAAGGAGCTGTGTGTGTGTGTGTGTGTGTGTGTGTGTGCGCGCACACACACACACCTAACCTCTTTGCAGGCACCGTTCTTTCTCCTTCTAGTCCTCCTCTGGCTTGGTGGGAGGGGAAAGGCATATTCTGGTGGCGGCCTTGCTACCTACTGTGAACACTGCTTTGGGACTGGACTAAAGACTGGCTAACCACAGTCTTGAAACAATCTCCTTTAGAGGCTTTTGCAAGCCGGCCAAACAGCCTGTGTTTGCTGTATGTCCTTCTGGCTCCATCCCTCAGCACTTTTGGTTACTCACAGGTTATAGGATCTCCTCAACAGGCTTTGCTGGTCTGAGATTCCCCTCTGCACATCTAACCTGAAGAAATTAGTTGCAACCCCTGAAATATACCCTCACACAGATATTCCCCCTCCCGTGTTTGCAGAAGTGTAGAAAAATCCAAACTGTAACAATGACTACATGAGAGAAATAATCGATGCTGGGGTACAAATCTCAGCATTATAGTGACATGGCCCAGCAGAACAGCCGGGAACACAGAGAGGAGATATTACAAACAGAGCCACAATCAGGTGTCATGCCTCCTTCATCCTGCTGCTCATGGTCTTGTGCTCGCTAAGGATTCACGAGGGAGAGTATTTATGTTACCTGGAGAACAGCCCATGTCATCCCAGCATCATCAACCTGGCTTCCTTTTCCATAAGCTGTAGGGTGTACAAGATACTTAGGGAGCCCCTGTCCCGGGGAAGCTGAACTTTTACCTCATCAATATCAGAACAGGTGATCCCATTTCCTGTGTAGCCCTCGGGGCAGGGCCCACACTGAAAGCCATCTCTGGTGTCAGTACATCGGACACCGCGGAAACAGGAGTTAGAATCACAGCGGCGCACTGGGGGTGTCGAGGATGTCATGGGCGCTGGGGATGCAGGGGGCACCAGCGTGTTTGGGGTTGGAGACTGAAAGCTCAGTGGACCTAGAGGAAAACCAATAATCCGCAGACTTTTTGACCACCAGAAAAACGTAGCTGATTCAAAATGCTATTTGATTTTCCAATGAACTTCCCTTCCCTCCAACTCTGTGCCAAACCTCCAGAAACCATAGTCGGTGTAGCCTCACTCCATGGCCCTTCATCAATCCTCACCTGCTCGTCCAACTCAGGATGAAGCAGTTACTAGAACAGCACTTACCGCAAGCCTGGCACTCAGCTATGGTATTTCGCAAAAATGATGTTTCCTTGACCTTTAGAAATGGGAAGGGAAAAACAGGATGGAAAAGGAGTATCTGATATAGAATCCAGGAATGAAAGAATCCATGTGTAGCAATCTAGTAAACACTTCTTAAGGTAGTGCTAATGTAGCCTTTGATGGCTCCAAGGAGAGCCATCACATACCTGTCCCCCACTTCCAGAGCCCTTCGAACAGACCTCTGGGGTAGTGGGCCACATGGGGCCACCTGAGGTCTGCCTCCAGGTCCATCTCCCTGCCCCTGCTGCCTCAGCAGCTCCACTAGCTCGTATGATGAGCTTCTTTGACAGGACTAGGGATTTTCCATGCTGTGGCCTTGTTACCTGCTGTCTCAGAAGATCCTTCACCTCTCCCAGGAGCTGGTTGAGTTGGGTCATTTGCCCCAAGAACTGCCGATTAAAGTCTCCTGTAGCAATAGCAAAAGGCAAGGAGCATTCAGCCACTAACAGACATTTCTACCATGGCTCAAAAGCAAATGGTTTCCCAGAGAATCATCATGACAAAAACCCGAGGAGAGGAATTTAACTTGGGGTAATTCATCTAATTCACCTAAAAAAAAATGATAATGATGCCATTGGCTGTTAGCCCAAATTCATGAGTTATAAAAATAAAAGCACAATGGAAATATTTCTTGTCCCGCTCTTTGGCACAAGAGCCTGATTTCTGTAGACACATCCTGTACCTGTGCTCTACTGAAGTTCACCTTTCAGTGATGGGAGCCAGCCCACTTGGGGGCTCAGGGTTTATCTGTACTGATGAAGGTGTGCAAATTGCCCAAGAGCCCATACCTGTGCTTGTGGTGGCCAGTGGCTCACTCTGCTGTAGGAAGCAGTCTTGCAGGCTGGCCACCTGGAACAGTGAGCCCCTCACCACCAGCTTCAGCTCTTCCAAGGAATCCTGGAAGAAATCACATTCATACCACACATTGCTGACACTGTTAAAAAACCAATGTGCTTGCATACTCACATAATTTTCATAACAGAGTTAGTAGCCCTGTATACTTAGACTCTGACAGCTTGCATAATTTTGTGGGTTTGATTTTTCCTAAAACCTGCCAGCCCTATCCTTCTGACTGAAGCAAATATGGAAGTAGCCAATAACCTAGGAAAATGCTGGCATCCAACTTGGCCTGAGGGTTCATCAAGGTGTCTCTGAGAAGAGGAAAGGCTTTTGCTTTCATGGTAAACAAGCTATTTTGTGGCAGACACCTCTTAAGAATTGTCTGGAATTTAGTTATGGAGTTTAGACTGTAATAAATAAGACACTGATCTCAATTTTAAACGCTATTGTTTTTAGGATGTCTCGGCTCCAGGTTTTAGCAAAGACCCTGATTTCCTTGGGCTAGGAGAATGAATAAACAGTATACTCTCTGATTATCAGGTAGTTGGAATCATACTTTCACATTATTGGTTGATATCAATCATTCTAGTCACAAAGTCAATTTCCTCACCTCTTTATAATTTTTAGTCTACTCATTATTGTATACTTGTGACAGAAAAAGTTTATGTTAACTGCCAGTGTAAAGTTATCATCCTTATTTTATTATTATTTTTTAAATTTACATCCAAATTACTTAGCATATAGTGCAACAATGATTTCAGGAGTAGATTCCTTAATGCCCCTTGGCCATTTAGCCCACCCCCCTCCCACAACCCCTCCTGTAACCCTCAGTTTGTTCTCCATATTTATGAGTCTCTTCTGTTTTGTCCCCCTCCCTGTTTTTATATTATTTTTGTTTCCCTTCCCTTATGTTCATCTGTTTTGTCTCTTCAAGTCCTCATATGAGTGAAGTCATATGATATTTGTCTTTCTCTAATTTCACGTAGCATAATACCCTCCAGTTCCATCCACGTAGTTGCAAATGGCAAGATTTCATTCTTTTTGATTGCTGAGTAATACTCTATTGTATATATATATATCACATCTTCTTTATCCATTCATCCATCGATGGACATTTGGGCTCTTTCCATACTTTGGCTATTGCTGATAGTGCTGCTATAAACATGGGGGTGTATGTGTCCCTTCGAAACAGCACACCTGTATCCCGTGGATAAATGCCTAGTAGTGCAATTGCTGGGTCGTAGGGTAGTTCTATTTTTAGTCTTTTGAGGAACCTCCATACTGTTTTCCAGAGTGGCTGTACAAGCTTGCATTCCCATATCATCCTTATTTTAAAAATGAGGATGTTCTTCCAATGGAAAAAAGACAGTCTCTTTAACAAATGGTGCTGGGAGAACTGGACAGCAACATGCAGAAGGTTGAAACTAGACCACTTTCTCACACCATTCACAAAAATAAACTCAAAATGGATAAAGGACCTGAATGTGAGCCAGGAAACCATCAAAACCCTAGAGGAGAAAGCAGGAAAAGACCTCTCCGACCTCAGCCGTAGCAATTTCTTACTCGACACATCCCCAAAGGCAAGGGAATTAAAAGCAAAAGTGAATTACTGGGACCTTATGAAGATAAAAAGCTTCTGCACAGCAAAGGAAACAACCAACAAAACTAAAAGGCAACCAGCGGAATGGGAAAAGATATTTGCAAATGACATATCGGACAAAGGGCTAGTATCCAAAATCTATAAAGAGCTCACCAAACTCCACACCCGAAAAACAAATAACCCAGTGAAGAAATGGGCAGAAAACATGAATAGACACTTCTCTAAAGAAGACATCTGGATGGCCAACAGGCACATGAAAAGATGTTCAACGTCGCTCCTTATCAGGGAAATACAAATCAAAACCACACTCAGATATCACCTCACGCCAGTCAGAGTGGCCAAAATGAAGAAATCGGGAGACTATAGATGCTGGAGAGGACGTGGAGAAACGGGAACCCTCTTGCACTGTTGGTGGGAATGCAAATTGGTGCAGCCACTCTGGAAAGCAGTGTGGAGGTTCCTCAGAAAATTAAAAATAGACCTACCCTATGACCCAGCAATAGCACTGCTAGGAATTTATCCAAGGGATACAGGAGTACTGATGCATAGGGGCACTTGTACCCCAATGTTTATAGCGGCACTCTCAACAATAGCCAAATTATGGAAAGAGCCTAAATGTCCATCAACTGATGAATGGATAAAGAAATTGTGGTTTATATACACAATGGAATACTACGTGGCAATGAGAAAGAATGAAATATGGCCTTTTGTAGCAACGTGGATGGAACTGGAGAGTGTGATGCTAAGTGAAATAAGCCATACAGAGAAAGACAGATACCATATGGTTTCACTCTTATGTGGATCCTGAGAAACTTAACAGAAACCCATGGGGGAGGGGAAGGAAAAAAAAAAAAAAGAGGTTAGAGTGGGAGAGAGCCAAAGCATAAGAGACTGTTAAAAACTGAGAACAAACTGAGGGTTGATGGGGGGTGGGAGGGAGGGGAGGGTGGGTGATGGGTATTGAGGAGGGCACCTTTTGGGATGAGCACTGGGTGTTGTATGGAAACCAGTTTGACAATAAATTTCATATATTAAAAAAAAATTGAGGATGTTCATATGTGAAATTTAAGACACAAAACAGATGAACATATAGGACGGTGGGAGAGAGCAGAGAGGAAAGCAAATCACAAGAGACTCTTAACAACAGAGAACTGAGGGTTGATGGAGGGAGGTGGGTGGGGATGGGCTAGATGGACGATGGGTATTGAGGAGGGCACTTGCGATAATGAGCACTGGGTGATGTATGTAAGGGATGAATCACTGAATTCTACTCCTGAAACCAATACTGCACTGTATGTTGATTAAAATTTAAATTAAAAAATATGTAAGTAATAAAGAAATAAAACAAGGACACTAAGTATTTTCAGAGTAGTTCTGTTTTCTAATTTTGCTAAGTTAATACGCAACACATGCTATATAACAGATATTGTTTTGGACATCAGGCTATAAGCTCTATGGAGGCAGGGCCATGACTGTTTTGCCCACAATGCTTTCCTTAACACCTAGAATATGCCTATTTGTTAGCTGACTGAATAAATAAGAAGGTGACTATGAAGACAGAATACTGTAGTCTTTGATAGTCTAAGGATTTAGAACTTTTGGAAAAATTCCAATGAGTTTAGTTTCTGATGACCTTGACATGGCTGACTCCTGGCTTTTAGAAATTGACTTATTTAGTGGTACACACTAAATTCTGAAATGGTCAGTGACACAATCTGTGACTGTCATTCTGATTATTTGGGCTACTTTGGGGATTCAGAAATAAAGTTTTGCATATCTCTCTATTCACTATTTTTTTCTCTATATAAAAATCTATACTAAGTCTATTTGTGTTTTTCTCTTTTTCTGCAAAAACAAAAGAACCCTTGCATTTTAGCTTTCTTGAAGTTTCTGCTTGAAAATGCTTCCTATTCTCCAAACACAAAATTCCAGTATCAGATTCATTGTTTTTATATTATTATGTAAAACTTCTCAGCATTCTTAGTTGTAATGGAAATTATTGCTTATACCCAGTCTCTTTGTACAAAGGGATCAGAGCAGCTTGTAACTAAAGCACATACAATAAAATAAAGTAGAAATGGAAATGAAGATTGAGACACAGAAGATAACATTATGGGCCGTAACAGATGAACACAGTTACTGATTTTGGCATTGACTTCTACATCAATGGAAGGTAAAATTCAAGAACTATGACCAGTTATAATACATGGGAAGGACAAAGAATGCTAGTTCTTTATAGGAAACACATTATTTCCTGGCACAAAAATTTAAAAGCAATATATGTGGCAATTTCTAGGGGAGGTGCCATGATATAATAAAAAATACCATCAACATATCATAAAACAGAAAAGGGGTGAAGAGACTTTTAAGGCCTCATGGAGCTAAGTTGGCAGTAAGGTCTTTTTTGCTAGGATTGCTCTAATAAGACACATGAAAAATGTTGTTCCTAGTGCTTGGAGTTTCCAATCATTCTTTTTCGCTTTCATTAAAAACAGTAAAATTATAGAAAAATTTAAAATAGATCATCCTATTGCTCTAAGATTTTGTTTTTGTTTTACATAATCTCTAGGCCCAATGTGGAGGTCAAACTCAGGAACCCACAATCAAGAGCCGCATGTTCTACCAACTGAGCCAGTCAGGGGCCCCTCTAAGATTGTTCTTTAAATTTTTGCTTTTCCTTTCCAACTTCAGAGGCTCTCAATTTTAGCTTCTGATTAGAATCAGTATTATTATTATTATTTAAAAAAAATTTTTTTTAAGGTTTATTTATTTTTGAGACAGAGAGAGACAGAGCATGAACAGGGGAGGAGCAGAGAGAGAGGGAGACACAGAATCTGAAATGGGCTCCAGGCTCTGAGCTGTCAGCACAGAGCCCAACGCAGAGCTCGAACTCACGGACCGTGAGATCATGACCTGAGCCGAAGTTGGATGCTTAACTGACCAAGCCACCCAGGCACCCCTAGAATCAGTATTATTAAAAATACTTAGGCCTAGGCACCACCTCTACAGAATTTAATTCAATTTGCCTTGAGCCTAGGCCCTCTTTCAATAGGTTTTTAAGTTCTACAGGTAATGCTAATTATGCATCCAGAATGAGACCCACACATGACCTCAGCATACTCCTCTGCATTCCCTGAGCCTGGGCTCTTTCCACTTTGGAGAATGGCTTATGGGTTTCTACCTGTGCCTTCCTCTGGAAGGTCCTTAATTCAATGGACTCAGGACTCTGGGAAGAGCCGGAAAAGGCTCTGGGGAGATTGTGAACAGAATCCACTTGGGTGCAATCCACGTAGAGCTCTACAGAGCCAGTCCCTCGCCGCAAGTTGGTGAGTCTCAGGAGGACCCTGTGCCGCCTGCCATCAGCCAGATGCAGGTTGTTGAAAACCACCAAATGAATCCTCCCATCGTTCTTCAGGTAACGGAGTACAGCTGGAACCAAGCACATATCAACCAAGGATGAGAAAAGGATGAGAAAGGGCAAGTCTCTGGTAAACAGCCTGTAGGTCACAAGGCTGGGTTACTAGAAAGAATGCAAGCAAGTTGGAACCATAAATATTCAACACATTGTGTGCCAGGCATTATTCTAGACACTTGTAACCCACTCTGTTGTTGAGGATGCTTTGTGCTCATGGAAAGACAGACACTAAGTAGCACATCTGAAAACAAACAATTTCAGACAGTGATAAGTACAATAAACAAGCAGAATCCATCAAAAGTCAATTGAAATCCAAATAAGCTCCTGAACGCATAAATCCATTAATTCACCAATTCATTTATTAAGCACTACAATGGAGCTGGGTGCCGCCCTTAGTTGCTTTCAACACTTAATTTCTATTCACTGCAACCCTATCAAAGTGGAATAACTCCAGATGACAAAAGTGAACGTCAGGTAAGTGAAGGAACTTACACAAGGACACCTAAGTGGCAAGACTAGAATTTGAAACTGAGAGGAGGGCACCTGTTGGGATGAGCACTGGGTGTTGTATGGAAGCCAATTTGACAATAAATTTCATATATTGAAAAAAAAAAAGTAAAAAAAAAAAAAAGAAACTGAGTGGTTTATTTCATGACTAAAGGAATGTGAACTATGGCTAGGCCTTTGTAAACATATATTGAATGGAGTATTATCTGTCATACTGTCCCTCTGCAACCCATCTTCAATTTAACAATGCTCAGAAAACCTAAGGTATCCATGGTTGCAAAAGAAGGACTAAGAAGAAGATCTACTATCTTATTTTCTGTTTGATTTTTTCTTTTTTTATGTAGGTAGCTATCTATTCACATATATCCTTAAGCTCAAGCATTTCCACTTCTTGTTAAATAAAAATTCTTACAAACTTTAAGATTCTGGTTTTCTGTCTTGCTTTTTACTCCATTACTTTCTTGAATTTATTGAGCCCTGAGCTGAAATCTGTTCAGCTGAGCCTTTGGGAGTTAAAGCCCATCGGGTGAGGTTTGCTCTAAGGACCCAAGTTTGGTCTTGGGAGCAAACCGATTTGCTTCTAAGGGCTTAGTGAGTCGACCCAAGAACACCTCCAAATTCATCCATAGGTACCATTGCCAAACTACAGTTCGTTGCCAGAAATAATCATTTCAGGAATATGTAAGAAACATTTGGTACAACATATATGCATAAAAAGAGAGGGTGCACTAGCTACTTTAATTTTAGTGTAATCATGAAATGGAATACTATGGAATAGGCACACATTAAAAACACAGAGTCCTGGTATTTTGTGGAGTGAGAAACGCGTTGAGTCACAGTATAATTTCGTTCAGAAAAAAATATACAGAAATTTAGAAGGAAATATGTCAACTTTAATACGGTCATTGGTGGGTGCTTGGATGATGTTTTCCTCTTGCTCATCCTCATTGTCTAATTTTTTTCACAAGAAACATGCGTTATAGTATACAAAAAAAAATTAAGAAGAAGTGAATTACGTACATATACCCAGACTGTGCTGCTGTCAAGCTGTATGATTTGTAGCAAGTAACTTGGACTATTTTTCCACAGGTACCTTTTCTGAAGAGTGTAAATGCCAACTTGGTGCCTCCCCGTGGAGTAACCAGCCTGTTGATGTTGTAGTACTGCCAGAAAAAATAGTCACCACTATGAAACTTTCAGGATTTATTTGAAGACTTCCTCCAAATGTATAAGGCTGTCTAGGTGGATATTCCCACCGCTTCTAAAATCTGCCCAGATCTGTTTTTCCATTTGACCATGACTGGAGAGGGCCAGATAGCCTTAGGTTCTGTGATATGCAGAGATGCCAGGAGGAGTAAGGAGATCTTCTCTTAGGCCTATGTGCTCACCACCACTCGCTTACCAAGAGAAAACAATTGGTAAGACCTGGCAGGACAGACTGGCTAAAAGACCTTTCTCTGACTCTAATACAAAACATAGTATTTTATATATGGTGGTATGAAGAGAAAGAGTGGGAAGGAAGAAAGTAGACATGAGTAGACATTCTCGAGGCATTATAAATATGGGATACGCCAGAATTTTTACCTATTTAATGTTGTTCAGAATTTAAACAATAACTGCACAGCTGGAAATTGAAGGCATATATGGTACCCAAAAGAGGGAGAAAACTGATCAAAACCTATAGACTAATTCAACTTTTCAGAGCTCATTTCTTTACTGTTTTGAGCAGTTTTACAAACACCTGGAGTTTTACAGGCCAGTGAGAATACCACTTGGGCCACCAAACTTCAATTAGGTCATAGACATGTATACTCAACATCTCCTTATTCTCTTCACACCACAACCTCAGTGCCTCAAATTAACAGTTGAAGAGGATACACACAGTGGCTTAAAACAGATAGCCTTGGTTTTCTTCCTCAAACTGAGATTTCTGTGGAATTCAAAGGAAACATATTTTCATGGGCATCTTGCCTGCTTTTAACAGGCTTTCCAGGGCATGTGGGCCATGATTTATTTTCATAACTGAATCACTAAGTTTAATTTTATAAATAGTACCCAGTGGAGCACTTTACACATAGCAGGTGCACATTAAATGTTGTGAACATGAACTTTCAATGAATAATAAAATGATTGCATGGAAAGCGTTCCATATATAAATTATGAAGTTTAGAGAGGGGCAATTCAATATCTACTGCAGAGAGCAAAACCTACTGTTGTGCTCATGCTGTTATTTAAGGGGATTCTATACTTCTGCCTGGCTTTGTGTTGCAGTGCAGTGCTGAAATGACAAATTCCTCATGCTCCTAGATCTTGTGACAATGGCAAGAGGAAACAAAAGGAAAAGAAGAATCACGGAAACTTCCATCTTCAAAACGTCCGTTAGCAGAAAAATTATCAAGTGCTTTGACATTTACCATTCTTCATATTTGATCCAGTGATTCTCATTTCTCTTATGGCTTCCATTTTTCATTTTTCTTTTTTATTGCAAAGAAAGGAGTTTCAATGCTTCAGTGCTTCAATACTTATTTTATCTTCAGAGCAGTAAGACTACCCCAGAGGGCAGACAGGCACCTGCTCAGGAAACTCACTGTTGTCACATCAGTCACACTGAGTTGAGACACATTCTAAAGCTCTGGCTCTAGGAGCTTGCAGCCTGCGGGGTGGAAGTTTCTCCGACCTTCTCCAGAGACAGCACCGCTGGAGCAGGAGAGGGCAGACATAGTTGCCTCCCTCTCTCCGGCCCCCTTTTCCAGTGTTCACCTTGCCCTATCTTAATGCAACACACATACACACAGTAGAGAGAGCCAAATGGAGCAGAGATACTACAGAGGTAATAACATAATCAGGTTCCCCCCTCCAGGAGGGGTGCAAAGCCAGTCCCCTGAAGCTGCTAAGAGTGGTCTTCTCCTGGGTCAACCACACCTCTGTCCATCACCACCTCCAGGAACACCACACTCAGGAAAACAGTCATCGGTACAGCTTTGTTTCTTCAGCTGTGGCACACTGCGTTCTCTTATTCCCTCTTCACTCACCACTAGCTGAAACCAGTTTGGTGATAACTGCCTGAAAACCGCACGTCTTCAAACGGTGTTGCTGTCTCCACTCTGTTCTGTCGCTGGCTTTGTCCACCACATTCCTGCCTCACGTTCCCACCAAAAGCTTCTCTCTGCACAATTTATCTAGACCGACAGCTTGAGCTCCTTAAAGGACTCTTCTGACCAAGTTATTGCCTTCTCAAAGCCGCACACAGGCAAGCAACTGAAATCTTTTAATAGCTCCCTAGTGGTTCCTAAATAACATCTAACCTCCTGATCCCAGGACTAGCTGCAACCTTCCCCCTGCCTTCATTACCCAGCCAAGCTGAACAACCCGTATTAGGTTTTCCCTCTGTGTGGAGTGCCCTCTGCTCCATCGCTTTCTTTCCTGATCCATCACGGCTACTCATCTGAAACCAAGATCCAGCTCAAATGCACCCGACTTCCCGAAGTCTTCCTTCTTCCCAATGGCTGGCAGCTGTCTTCATTCCTAGTCCTGTAACACTTTGTCGGGACTTTTCCAGCTGTACTTTTCCAGGACTCAGAGTCCAGTTTTGGCTCAGATACCTAATAGCTATGTGACCCTGGGCCTGTTAATTTTGCTAGGTGTCCATTTCTTAAACTATTAAATGCAGCTAAGATGAGTTTTCCTTTCTATCTCTTTTGGTTTTCAGTGGTGGTCAAATAAGAAAATACAAAAACTACCAACTGCTATGCAAATGTAGGTATTAGTGTTATCTATTTGTATTTATTTCTTATCTTCACTACTAGAGCATAAAGTCTGGGGCCAGGATTCTAATTTTTATCAATTTTCTCACATACCATAGCATCTGAAAACACAAAATACAGCTATTTATTGGATGAAAAATAGATAGAGTATTCATGTATCCACTCTGATTTTTTTTTTAACCCACAATCTCTTAAACAACGTGAGGGGCAGTTTCTACTGGTTTATTTATTTTTTTGTTTACAAATCCTTTCCTTCTAAACTTAGCATCTTTGTATCCCAGACAATTTGGGGCTTGATTTTATAGCTCCATTTACATGCCTGGCTACCCTCTTGACACAGAAACCACGTAACTTAGCCTGATTAAATACCATCTCCGCGACTGGCAAAAGATGAAAAAGCAAACCCAAGCAATGAAGATGTGAAATACTGCTTTCTTGGAAAAGAATTTTCAAAGGGTGCTTTTCGGAACAGTGGACTTGGTAGTCAAAAATATTATGATGTACTGAATGTCAGAGCAATGAAGTAGGGCGCCAGCTTTAAAGAACTGGAAATGATAATATTTTGTCTGCCTGGGCAAAAGAGTTCAGAGTGACCTGGCCCGCAGGCAGCAAACTCGTGAAGCCGTAGTCCGGGGCTTTCTGCTTTGCTTGGCAAATGGCTTTGCTCTTTGGCACTTTTCAATATTTGATGAAAGCCATTGCTGTCAACCTTTCCTCTTCTTTTAAAATAATTGCACATTAAAAAAAAAGTCTTCTTGCCATTAATGTCTCTTGTGATGGATATTCTTGTTTGCCTTTGCTTATTTATCTTCATGCCCTATACACTGAGTCTTTGTAACTTTAGTGCTTTGGAAATACATATAAAAGGTAAGCCATCAAATTGCTTTTCCTGAAAGTACCCTGGGTGACTCCCAAGTGGGATGAATGCCGTGTGGAGGTTTTGAAATTTTCTTATAGCAGTTTGAACAAATGTAAAGTACACAGAGTACATGTATATATATACACACACACACACACCCTGCAAAGAAACCATCCAGTGAAAGGAAGCGCAGTAATTATATTAAACATCTGCAGAGGGCTTGATATTTTGAGAAGTTATGAGATTCCTCAAGTGTGCAACTGTCTGGTAAGTGACAAAAGCTGTTGAGTGCGCACGAAGTCCCAAGGTCATCTTATAGGAGGGAGTTCCAAAGCAATTCCTTAAGCACCCATGGAATCTTCTGGTCTTAGCAGAGCCACAGAATATGAACACTGTAAGTTATCTAGCTCTATTTCCCATTTCACAAATCCCTTCAATAAAAGTTTAGCTTCTACCAGCACATTTCCAGGAACAAGGAACTAATTACTTTGTAGGGAAACCCATTTCACTTTTGGATTGCTCTCCAAGATTTTCCTAATACAGAACCAATATCTGTTGTTCCCTCTGACTTCCACCAATGAGTCCTAACTGTGCTCTTCAGAACTATAGACAGATTTAGTCTTATCCTTAATTCAAATGATATTCTTCAAATATTTTAAGGCAACTTTCATCTCTCTCATGTCTTCTATTTGGCTCCTTTATTTCTCCAGATCCTTTAACATTTTTATTTGTGATGTCATAAAAAATGAGGTCCAAAGGGCTGTTGTTTTGGGGACTCTCCTCAAGGTAATCTCTGACTTGAGAGTGTCCTTGTGTCATGTGTCCTGAATGAGTATGGTGGGACTATTAGCTCCTTTAATCCAGCCACATGAATGCATTAATGAAGTCTAAAATTTAAGGAGATTTTTTTTAAATGATGACAGGTGATATGTATTTTTTTTTAATTTTTATTTTTAGAGAAAGCATGCAAGTGAGGGAGAAGGGTAGAGGAGGAGAATCCCAAGTAGGCTCCTTGCTCAGGGCAGAGCCTGAGATGGGGTTAGATCCCACAACCCTGGTATCATGACCTGAACTGAAATCAAGAGTCAGACACTCAACCAACTCACCCAGGCACCCCTTAAGAAGATTTAAAAAACTGTTGCATTAATGCATCTGCTAATTCATTCATTCATTCATTCAGCAAACATTTCTAAACAACTACTAAGTGTCAGGCACTGTGCTCAACACTAGTTGGTTCTTAATGTTGACTAGGCCTCTGAGGATAGTTCTCCCACAGCCTGTACTTTGGCAATTTACTTTTCACCCCTACGTGATGGATTTACATTTGTTATTGTTAAATTTCCTATGATTGTGGCATATGTGGCAGACTGGTAGGACCTTGTTAAACTTGATGATGGCATCCAACATGTTCAACGGTCTTCTCTAGCTATGTGCCATTTTCAGACATGATAAAATACTATTTATGCCTTCACCTAAGTCACTGATATGCTGAACAGTTCAATGCCCAAGACAGAGCCTTGTCAAAAACCACTAGATTTGCTGTAAAACAACTTACTAACCCCTAATAGTACTATTTATCTAGCTTATTCTTTTTTATACTCTCCAGAAATGTATAATGAGTGGCTTCAAAAAATTCTTTTCAGATATCAAGATACATTATGCTCACAGCATCTTTTTGATCTCTCAGCTTAGAAACTACTTTAAAAAAAGTTTGGCATGACTTATTTTTAGTGAACTCATTTTCTTTTAAATAATCCCAGCTCTTTCTTTTCCAGGTAATCCCAAGATACAAGAGTAGTAATATAATCCTCCAGGAGTTCGTCCTAAAGTTCACTACTATTCTTTCCATTTTCTATACATGACCATTTTAAAACCAAGCAATTCAAAGGCACCTCATAGGAATACAGTGAAGATCACAAGAGATAATGAGGTTTGAGCCTTTAGAACACTCTTGGGACACTGGATGGGCACATAAATATTATTATTAATGTTTGAGGCACCTCATTGTCCCCCTTCATTACTGGGTTCAAAATTCTAATTTTTTTAGTGGGGGGAGGGGCAGTGGAAGAGGGAGAATCTTAAGCAGACTCCATGGCCAGTGGAGAGCCTGATATGGGGCTCGATTTCAAAAACCATGAGATCACGACCTGAGCTGAAATCAAGAGTTGGACACCTAACCGACTAAGCCACCCAGGTGCCCCCAGAATTCTAGTTTTGAAACTCATCTAGCTCTCTTATACTGTGTTTCTCTTTAGCCCACAGACTTCTCTGTGAACCATTACTCTGAACTATTTGACATGTCCTATCTTAATGCTAAGGAGCTTGACTGCAGTTATTACTGCAAATTCTTGGGGTTCCCTTCATTTCCACAGCACCAAGTTGTTCTTTTAAAAAAAAATTTTAATGTTTATTTATCTTTGAGAGACAGATTGTGAGCAGGAGGAGGGCAGAGAGAGAGGGAGACACAAAATCCTAAGCAGGCTCCAGGCTCTGAGCTGTCAGCACAGAGCCCAACATGGGACTTGAACCTATGAACCGTGAGATCATGACCTGAGCCAAAGTCGGACATTAAACCGACCGAGCCACCCAGGCACCCCCTAAGTTGTTCTTCTGTGGCAAACAAACTAAGACTAAAGAAGCAGTTCTTATTGTTTTTTTCTGAAAGGTGAAGGTCTCATCAAGGCAAGCCAAGAGTTCACCAAATCCTCTCTGGAAGACAGTCCCCTAAAAAAACAGAGATCTTTATCTTCCTCTTCTGTCTACCTATCGTATAGAAGCATATGGAAGAACCTGAAATTTTTATTGAGCTTCACAGTCTATAAAAAGTATACTTATATAATTCAGCTCTTGCAATCAATCAACCCCACTGTAGAGACAGTAAACCAAGGCTAAGCACTTCAGAGACATATTCATGGGGACAGAGCTGTTAAGAGATTTAACTGTGACTCAAACTCAAAATCCTAACTGGAAGGTTGCTTCTATGCCAGATACAAGAAAAATATCAACCAGATCTTCTGTACAGCCAGGTGATTTCTGTAGAACGCTTATTTCTACCAAGATTGCACCACCTGTATTACTAACAATCTGATAGATCATTTATATCAGAAATAGTCCATTTCCCTTATGTCCTCATCCAAATGGTCTTCAAAACTCATTAATGCATTTGAGCCAGAACTATTATGCGCCAGACATTGTATAGTTCCAGAATTTTCACAACAGTATATATCTTCTTTAATAAACAAGGCTACTCTTCACAGCCTCCATTTATTCTATTCACTTTGCTCATGAGCTACTTTATGTACAAGGCACTGTGCTAAAGGCTACAAAAGACACAAAGGTGAGTTCAGGGATGCTCAGTTCCTGCTTTGAGGGAGCTTACAACCTACTGGAGAGAAGAATTCAAGAACAAGGCAAACTAAGATTAGTACCTTCTGTAGAAATCATAATAAAAGATGTCAGAAAGAATTTGAGAACGGTCTTGCATCTTTAGGATTTTGGTATCTGTATATGATGCAGGAAAGGTACCAGTGGGGAGCAAAGGACAAGAGTAAAAGGATAGAAAAGGACAGACAGCATGAGTGGGCCCAGGAAATGGTAACTAGTCCATCTAGCTCAAGCACAGGCTGCATGGAGGGTTGGAAGAAGGGATAAATTGCAAACGCTGGTTGCGAGATCATGCCACAGAAAGTTCTGACAGCTCAGCAGGGACATCTGTATCTTATTCAGTTTGGAATGGGAAGCTACTAAAGGTTTCTGCCATCCAGCCTAACTCCATCCAAGTTATGCTTATGAACGATAATGAGGCAGCCATGCAAAGGCTGACTTGTAGAAGCAGGGAGCTCATTGGCCAACTTGTGCTTCACATTCTTCACGCAATACACTTCACTTTACTGTAGGAGCTCATCTAGATCCTTAGACAGTGACTGGGGTTCACCTTCAAGGTAGATGATTCTCCTCGACCCTCCAGGTCAGGCCTGCACGGCCACTATCAAATACCTCGACAGGGAGTCACAATCACAACCCCGTCTCTTCCATGGAGCTGATGGACCCAGTCACTTCTCCTTCTTGTTCCAGTCTGAAGGCTACTGCTCCTTCACAGAACCTTCAGATTCACCGTGTTGGCAACTCTCTATACTTTTTTCTATTGCTCCAGTGAAAATTCTCTATGTCAAGTTCGTCCACTCTCCAAACTCTGGTATAAATTCCTCTTTGTTTTCCTTTAATTTTCATTTTCTAACAAAATCCAGAAAGGTGGAGAGGTGTTCATCCAACCTTGGGGTCTTCTCCTCTAACATGGAGATCAGCTGGTGTTTACAGCTGAATCACATGACTGCTGGTTGTTCAAAGGAAGCACTAAAAACACCCTTACCTCTCCATCTTGCTATCTGGTGTTACCTCTGCCCATATAGAATCAACAAAAAGAATCCGTTCTGGGGAATGTGCTGCCTTGTGTTTCCAGGCAACACAGATTTTCCACAATGGGCTCACGCATACTGGACAATTGTGAAATGGAGGGGGGAGATTCAGTGAGGCTGAAAAGCTAGGAGCAGAGTTTTTCACTCCACAGAAGGCCCTTCTGTCACCAAGCTGAGACATGTCACCATGTCCCCAGACTCCCTTCGCTATTTGGGACCTCAACACAGCCCCTGACAGGCCCAAGGTACAGACAGAGAGAACACATATGAGTGGGGAGGGAAGGGGCAGGGGGGTGGTTGGGACTTGACATAAAAGGAATTAAAAACCCATTCCTTCCTGCTTTTAACTCTGTAGTCCTATGAAAGCTAAGAATTAGGAATTTCTGTCAGCTCCTAATATCTGAAAATTAAATGTTCAATCACAATTAGAATCTGATAGAGAGTCTGAAGCACTTGAAGTAAAGCAAAGTGAAATAAATATAACATCTAGCCAGAAGGACCAGTCCCCCCCTTTTTTTATTAAAATCATGAGGCAGCAGGAACACGTATCTGTCACATTCCTCAATAAGCAGGAACAGGTGTTGTCCCCAGGGCATGGGTGGAGGGGAAGGAGATGAAAAAATAGTGACCTGTTTCTTTGAGAATCATTTCTTAGTATTTGTAGTAACTCACTGTGACAATGAAACATTTGACAGCAAAGCAACCAAACAGATGACAGACCTGTGTAAACTGGGATGAAACAGGTGGAAAAGAACGATGTTCATTTAGTTCTAGTGACTGAGGTATGTTCTCTGCATCAAGTCCAGGGAAGTTCTTGCAGAGCTTGGAGTTAGGTCTGCTAAGCCACATACTTCCGAGGGAACAGAAGAATGGTGTGGGTGGCTGTTAGAGGCTGAATGTTTGTGTCCCTTCTCCCCCCCCCCCCCAAATTCAGATGTTGAAGCTCTAACCCCTCAGTGTGGTGGTATTAGGCAGTGGGCCTTTGGGAAGTAATTAGGTTTAAATTAGGTCATGAGGGTGGGACCCTCACGATGACATTAGTTTCCTTTTAAGGAAGTCAAGACAGAGAGCTTGCTCTCTTCACTGGCACACACTGAGGAGAGGCCATGGAAGGACATGGCAAGAAGGTGGCAGGAACCAGGCTTTCTCCATGAACAAGAGCTGCTGGCACCTTGATCTTGGACTTCTCAGCCTCCAGTACTGTCAGAAATAAATGTCTCTTGTTTGACCACCTCGTCTATGGTATTTGTTCTAACAGCTTGAACTAAGTCAGTGGCCTAATGGTCCTGGGTCCTGTCCCTTCCCAAACTGGACTCAGAATAACAGGAGGTGGGACAATGTCAAAGGGCATTTTGGCCACAAACAATTCTTCATCCTCTCTCCAAATTATCAACTCATCCTCCCCAGACAGGTCAATGAACAATCAGAAGAATTTTGTATTGAAAACTGACATGAATGTTGGATCAGTATAAAATTGGAGGAGGGAACCATCTCAAGGCAAGAAGATCCCAAAGGTTCAAATAGGAAAAGAAGATTCTTAGGAAAATGATTTCTGCAAATGTGCTTACCTTTGTTTAAGCGTCCCATCACAGTGAATTCAAAATATTTGCTGCCATCAATGGAAGAGTAAAGGCCCAAGATGGTGGATGAACTTTTAGAATGCAGCTTGAAGGTGGAGATCACATAGACCTCATTCAAGGTGGGATCTGTCAGGATTGGCTGCAGAACAGCTGGGTTCAGCCTCTGGCTGGAAGATGGGAGAAGGTCAAAGACTAGGGAGAATGGAGAGAAAGGGATAATCAGTGAAAGAAGTTTGGGACAAACATTTTTTTGAGGGGACACAATTTGACAGTAAGATATAACGTACATGAACACTGTTACCATTTACATTGCTAAACTCACCAGTTCTTCCTTATCATTCTTACAGTGGCTGGACATTTGAACCAGAAAAAATACAGCACAATCATCATCACTAGGTCATGAACTCCCAAGAGAAGACTAAATTTGCAAACCGTAAATCACATTTGGCCCAAGAAGTGGCTCTGAAAAAGCCCACTAGGAAAAGCACTAAAGGCTACAAGGGAGACAGGTGAGAGCATGCAAGTCATTGTTTCTCTTATGTCTCTAAGTAGTAAATGCCTGCCCTAGGGTTCTCATGCATGCCCTGGACCAGAGCTGACTGTAGTTTTCTGGTCAGTGATAAATGATACCAGGCATGCAGCAGAAAGAATGGATGTGGTGGGACACAGTGTGTCAGCAAACAATTTGCTGTCTCTGTGAGACCCAAGTGTTCCCTTTGTGCATATATAGTTCTCCCATATTTCTCTGTTAAAAATCCTGATACACGGGTGCCTGGATGGCTCAGCCAGTAGAGTAGGAGACTCTTGGTGTCAGGGTTGTAAGTTCTAGCCCCAGGTTGGATGCATCTATCTCTATCTTTTCTTTCTTTCTTTCTTTCTTTCTTTCTTTCTTTCTTTCTTTCTTTCTTTCTTTCTTTCTTTCTCTCTTTCTTTTTCTTTCTTTCTCTTTCTTGCTTTCTTTTTCTTTCTTTCTCTTTCTTGCTTTCTTTTTCTTTCTTTCTATCTATCTATCTATCTATCTAGAGATATAGATACATATACATATTTGTAATATTTTTGAGAGCTTTAAGAGTATACATCCAGAATTATTCAAAAGGCAAAGGCCAAATGGGTAATACTCACTAGAAGTTATTCAGTATTTTTGTTGGTTTATACTAATATTGTTTGAACAATTCCAAAGCCTACAGGAACTTCAGCCTCTAAAGCTGTTTTCTAGATACAATAATCTGGTTATGAAAAGGGTAATAGAATCCATAATTTATAAAAAGCTCTTACAAATTAATAAAATAAGCAATAGAAAAATGGACACAGCAGTCAGAGAAAGATAAGTATCATATGACTTCACTCATATGAGGACTTTAAGACACAGAACAGATGAACATAAGGGAAGGGAAGCCAAAATAATATAAAAACAGGGAGGGGGACAAAACAGAAGAGACACTTAAATATGGAGAACAAACAGAGGGTTACTGGAGGGGTTGTGGGAGGGGGGGATGGGCTAAGTGGGTAAGGGACACTAAGGAATATACTCCTGAAATCATCGTTGCACTATATGCTAACTAACTTAGATGTAATTAAAAAAAATAAAAAGAAAAAAATTTTTAAAAACAAGGAAAATGGGCACAGAACATGAAAAAGCAATTTACAGACAATTTACAGAAAAAGAGTTACAATGGCAAATAAGTATTTTGTGTGTGTGTGTGTGTGTGTGTGTGTGTATACACATTACTGTATCTAGAAAAAAAGGTTTAGAGGCTGAAGTTCCTGCAGGATGTGGTATGTACACACACACACACACACACACACACACACACACACACACACACACACTGTTCATATGCTTAACTAATGATGAAGGAATTGCTAACTTGAACAATAAGGTATTTTTCTCACCATCTGACTGTAAAAACAATTAATACAATGATACCCAAAGATATCCAAAGAAAATGGGAGAAAATCTAACTGGAAGAGGTGGAAAACCAAAGCCTTGTTAGCATAGCACTTTTTAATGAAAACGTCAACTGTCCTTAGCAGAGAAAGAAGGGCTTGACAGAGACCAAAGAGATTTTAGCCATCCAAGCCATCCTGTAGCACTACAACTGTTCAACAAATTATTGTTTATAATATCAAAACACTGGATGCAACTTAAGGGTCCTTTATTAGAGCGCTTGATAAATAAACTTTAGTCCCTCCCGAAAGTGGATTATTATCTATAAAAAATAGTAATGCAGCTGAATACTTACAGATATGGAAGATGTTCATGATATAAAGAATTGAAAAAATCATAAAACTATACATGTAACATGACCCCACTTGAAATATATATTTCCAAATGAAAACATTTGAAAGACAACACAACAAAACCTAACATGAATAGTACCTATCTCTGGGTCATATAATTATACATTTATTTCCTTTTTTTTGCTTATGCAATTTTTTATTTTTATTTTTACAATGAACAGGTGTTACTTTTGTAATAAGAAAAAAATAAATAAAAGTTATAAAACAAACAGGCAAAACCCTAAGTACTCAAGAATTTCTACTCTTTAAGAAACTATCTGTCTTTATACTGGATATGTATTCTTTCCCATGTACTTAAGGACCTTACAAAATAATGTGTTTAATATTAGAAATACTGGAAAGCAAAACATCTATTATGTTCCTTCTAGGACTTCGCTTCCCCCCACCTCCACCCAAACATGAAGACTATTGCCTACTGTACTTCAAAAAGGAAACAGAATTTTTTAATTTCCAGAGAATTGCAAGCTTTACATTTCCATCAGTAAGAACAAGGGAAAATGAGACAATATGTCTAAAAGTTCCATTCAGGACAAGCCATCTGCCAATGTGTGTTCAAGGTATGGGAACTGCATTCAACACTAAACTCTTGCTATTCTGGAGTCTTGCTTTCACTAGGATTATGCACATGATTTAGCTCAAGCTAAATTTACCCTATTTCAATCTTCAAGGCTCATCTAACCCATTGGCTTCTCTCTCAAGAGGCAGAGTTGGGATTAGTTGGTAATGAGTTTGGAGAGTGTTTTGAAAAGGAAATGAGACACAATTTTCTATTAATGTTATTACATTTCATTAATAGTGCCACGATCTAAGCACAACCTTCTACTGTTAGAGGTGAAATTACTACTACGAATCAGTCCAACTACCACGGTATGACAATTGAATACATACCAATAAGACTAGCAAGGCAGCTCACAGGAGAAAGGATACAAATTATTATTCAGTTGAGCTGATGATGGTAAGACTAATTAATTCAATAAAACAATCTATCAGAAACTTAACTTAATCTGATAATCTACAGGACTAAGTTAACCAGATAATTTAGGTAGTACAGCCTTATTCGGAGTCCTATGAAACAGGCAGCTCCAAGAAGCAGCAAAATCCAAACCTGCAGCACACCATGAGGCTGTGTGTTCACATGTCAGGAATTCATACAACACAAAATATTAACCCCTAAGTTTAAAACTGCCAAATCCTATGTACAATCAGAAAACTTTTGAATTGTTTTGAAAAGCTTCCTCTTTTTTTTTAATGTTCATTTATTTTTGAGTGGAGAAGGGACAGAGAGAATGAGAGAGACCGAGAATCAGAAGTGGGCTCCACGATGACAGCAGAGACCTGATGTGGGGCTTGAACTCACAAAGTTGAGATCATAACCTGAGCCAAAGTCGGACACTTAACCAACTGAGCCACCCAGGCACCCCGAAAAGCTTCCTTTCTAACATCAAAAAGCAAAGGCAGCAGAAGCAAAAGCAAACAAGTGGGACTCCATCAAACTAAAAAGCTTCTGAACAGCAAAAGAAACCATCAACAAAATGAAATGACAACCTACTGAATGACAGAAAATATTGACAAATCATATCTGATAAGGGGTTATTATACACACTATATAAAGAACTCCTAGAACTCAATAGCAAAAAAAGAATCTGATTTTTAAGTGGGCGGAAGATCTGAACAGATATTTTTTTCCAAAGAAAACATAGAGATGAGCACTGGGTGTTGTAGGTAAGCGATGAATCATGGGAATCTACTCCTGAAACCAAGGGCACACCGTATACACTGTATGTTAGCTAACTTGACAATAAATTATATTAAAAAGACATACAAGTGGCCAACAGGCACATGAGAAGATGTTCAACATCAGTAATCATCAGGGAAATTAAAACCACAATGAGTTATCACCTCACACCGGTTGGAATGGTTATTATCAAAGAGAAATACCAAGTGTTGGCAAGGATGTGGAGAAAAGGAAACTCTTGTGTACTGTTTGTGGGAATGTAAATTGGTGCAACCACTATGGAAAACAGTACGGAGGATCCTCAAAAAAACTAAAAATAGAACTACTTATGATCCAGCAATTCCACTTCTGGATATTCATCCAAAAACCCTAAAAACACTACTTCAAAAAGATATATACAGGTTCATGTTCACTGAACCATTACGTACAATAGTCAAGATATGGAAACCATCAAGTGTCCATTAATAGATGAATAAAGAAGATGTGGTATATGTATATCATGGAAAATTATTTAACCTAGGAAAGGAATGAAATCTTGCCATTTGTGACAACATGGAGGGACCTTGAGGGCATTATGCTCAGTGAAATAAGTCAGACACAGAAAGACAGATACTGTATGATCTCATTTTCTATGCGGCAACTAAAACAACAAGCAGCCAAGCTCATATACAGTGAGCATACTGGTGGTGGGGGGGGGGGGCAGGGGTGGAGGCAAGGGTGAAAAGTGTCAAAGGGTAGCAACTTCTAGTTATAAAACCAATAGGTCATGGGATTTCAAGTATAGCATGCTGATTATAGTTAATAATACAGTATTGCATATTTGAAAGTTGCTAAGAGAGAAAACCCCAAAAGTTTCCATTGCAGAAAATCATTTTTTTTGTAATGGCATATAGTGACAGATGTTAACTGGCTTTATTGTGGTGATCATTTCACAATGTACGCAATTTTGGAATCATTATGTTTCATGTTCACCTGAAACTGATATATCCTTCTGTGCCAATTACACTTCAATTTTTTAAAAAAACTTTCTTACCTTCCTTGAAGAGAGGTCACAATGAATAAATACACACTATAGTATTTCAAATATTTCAAGGCAAACTAAATGCAGTGTATTATTACCTACCCCCTGAAACCACTATTCTGGTTGCCTGGTCTGAAATCAAAAGGAGTTATTTGGTGACATGCAAAGTTTAAATGGGTTATTACTGCAATAGGAGAGGGAGGAATTGGAGACTTCCCTCAGAGGCATGCTTCACCCTGGGTTTGTGAGGAAGAACAACTTTCACTTCAACCTGTTGACTCCTTCCAGCTTTATTTCATGCCGCAGTAATAAGTCAACAGGTGAAGGTCATCACTGGATGGCCAGTCAGAGCCCTAACATCTTTTCTTGCTTAAGTAATTTCTTCCTTTTGACCTTTACAAAAAAAAAAAAAAAATCAGTTTAAACTTAAGTGCATTCTGCCCAATGGTCATTTTCACCCCATTTCACACAGAGGTTTGAAGATTATTCAGCTGTCTTTTCAAAGTATTTATCGAATTTTTACCTCTAGAAGAGAAACACCGACTTCTTGGTCCTTCCTGCTCTATTCATCTCAGGAATCAAGAGATGATGCCGACTCCCAAAGATGGTTTTGGGGGCCAAAGAGCAGCAAAGAGCCAGTAGCCGGGCAAAGAGAGTAAAGCTGCGTGTGCCTTTCTCGGGAACTTCGCTCCCGCCGGGTCGGAGTTTAGTGGGCAAAGGCTTAGGGGATGGCCGGCCAGAGAGAACCGCAGGGGATACAACCTGGATTTCAGGATGTGTTAGAGGTCTAGCGCAGGGTGAGCTCTGAAATCAACTCCACTTCTTTGCATGGACTGAAAATAAGTTTCGAATCCCCTAAGATGTTGTTTAGGGAAGTGGTCTCATGGCCGGATAATGGTCTCTCAGAAAATGCTGTACTCTAATCGCCACTTCCAATCACAAAATGCTGGGACTCGGACCCCAGAGGGTCAGAGAAGTACCGACGGAGGCCCCGGGAGCCAAGGGCCAAGCAGCGCGCGGAGCTGGTCCCTCCTGTCGTCCAAGCGGAGCGTGAAGGAGGAACCCGGGGCTCGTCGCCCCCGCCCCGGCGCGAGCCCACTTACCCTGGGGGGTGGCCTGGGCGCCGGCCCCTAGCCACGGCTGCAGGGCCAGGTGCAGCAGGAGGAAGGCGGCTCCGCGCGGGGCCAGCATATTGGCTCTTCCTGCAGCCGCGGACGCCCGCGAGCGAGGCGGCTTGGCCGTGCCTCGGTGTCCCCAGCTACGCGCTGACCCTCCGTCGGGCCCCGCGGGCGGCGCAGGTGCAGGGTGCGCGGGGCGCGGCCTCCGGGGCTGCCGTCGGGGGCGGTGCAGAGCTGAGCGCACTAGGATCTGCCTCCGCCGAGGGCGCCGGGCTCTTTATGGTCTGGCCGGCCGGAGCCGGGGGAGGGCCGAGGCCGGGGCGGCCCCCTTGGCGGGGAAGCCTGTTCGCCGGGAAGAGAGGGGGCGGCCGAGCGGGGAGCGTGGGCGGCGGAGGGGACGGACTGCGTGTGGCGAGGGGAAGGAGACGCGGTCTAGCGGGACCTGGGCGGGCGAGGGTTCTTGGGAGAGAGCGGGGCAGCCAGGGCTGCTCTGGGCACACAGGACGGGGGAGAGATGAAGTGACCCTGTCCCCCCCCCCCCCCCCCCCCACGTTTCCTCCTTCTGTTTTCTGAAAAGAACCGCGCTTGGAGAGGCTTTGTAACGCCCGTAGCCCGTCGTAGGTTCCCTTGAGAATGAACCCTGAAGACTCTCCTGCCTCCTAAAGCGGTCCAGACAGCAATTGGTTTCTTTTATTTCAAGCTTTTCTTGAGTGCCTCGGATGTTGAATATTTTTCCCATCAAGTTTTAAGACACGAACAGTGAACGTTTGAAAGTTTTGAGTTTTTAACGGAAATAAAACACATCTCAAGGAATCAATCCGGACAGAACCATTTATAGGAGGGCGGTTTATTTTCAGTCTGGTTTCCAAACACTCTTGCATGCGTCCTCCCAAAAGATTCCATGTGACAGTTTGAAGGTCTGGGAGCAGGGAGTATACCGAAAGAGAGGGAAGGAACATAAGGAATTCATCTCTCTCCTAAGCGAAGCCCCCTAGGATAATGCGGATTAACCAGAGGAAAAGATATTTCAGAACAATGGCAAAATGTTTCCCTGTTAGAGAATCTTGAGTAATGGAGAAGATCCAGCAAAGTATTTCTATCCCTGTCGTCATGTCTCAAAGAATGTCACTTGAAAGGTTAATAAGCTATGTGCCACAAGCTGGAAGATGAACCCATCATCTTATTTTCAAGCTGTGCAAGAATAACCCTTCACCTTTATGATTCCAGCCATTGCTGGTGACCTGGAGATTTGCAAGCTATCTTAGGATATCGCTTCTCTTTGAGGTCTACCACAGTTCTGGGTTTTATTTAATGCCACATTACACTAATGCCACTCTATGGAATGGGGTACCGCTTCTCTACATATGAGAGTGCACTGTAGCGAAAAAGGGCATGTGTTTCCAGCAATGTAACGGTAAACCAATGAAATGACTGAAGAATGTTCAAATCTTCAAACTGTCCCCGCCAGTGGCCTGGGTGAGAGCGGCCTCCAGGTTCCCAACTTCTGCTAGAAGCAGAACAGCTTTGCCTATTTATGTCTTCTACAATGGACTTACACAATAACTGTAGTTATTTGGAGGCAGATCTTAGTTTTTAGTCATCTTCATTTAGTCACCTTTGCTAGGTGACCCCAATTCTTAGGAGACGGCCAGCAAAATAGCTTGCCCAGGTAGACACACAATAAATTTTGCTTGAAACTGGATGACTACTAAGGGTAATGGATCAACAAGAGAACCAAGTGAATTTCTGCTAGCCCAGCATACTTACAATCTAGTTTTGCTGCCAAAGAGCCTGGATGTTTATTAAACTATTCACTGGAGAATCTCACCCAGCTTTTTCTTTATGTCTTCCATAAGGGAGGAAGAGGAGGAACCAAGAGGAAAATCAATTATTTTTTATTATAGTAAAATCCATTAAATTGGCTATGAAATCTATGATCAAGGAGGTGAAAAACTTAATCAGTTTCTTTTCTGTGCCACCTTATTAAAATATCTGTTGTTGCACTTATCACACTGGATTTTAATTTATCTTAATAATGCATTGTTGAGGGAGCCTGGGTGGCTCGGTCGGTTAAGTGTCCGACTTCGGCTTGCGTCATGATCTCACAGTTCATGGGTTCGAGCCCCATGTCGGGCTCTGTGCTGACAGCCCAGAGCCTGGAGCCTGCTTCAAATCTGTGTCTCCCTCTCTCTCTGCCCCTCCCCTGCTCTCACTCTGTCTCTCTGTCTTTCAAAAATAAATAAACATTACAAAAATAATAATGTATTGTTTATTTTACCCCAATATCAGACTATGAGCTCTCTAACACTCTTATTTATTTTTGTAGCCCCAATTGCAAGTATAGTGCCTAGCACCTACTGGTGAATAACTCACTGAACTGATTTTCCATCTTTCAGCAAAGTAGGTTATAAGAGGCTGTGATATGTTAGTAATCCATTTGTGAGAGAGGTTGCAAAAAACTGTCCCAGTTCTTTGTTCTTCCATCTACATATCTTTTGCCTTCCCACTATGATTCTCGGCTTGGTCATGTAACGTCCTTGGCCAATAGATTTTAGGAAATATGCCACATTCAGGAGCTTAAAAAGTATTTGTGTGATTGCACTTGCTTGCTTTTTCACGTCTACCTTTGCCATGATAGCATGGCTGTGCTAGCTTGTTGGAGGATGACAGACATGGAGCAGAGATGAGTCACCACAGTCATCCTAGGCAAAGCCACCTGAGATTAGCTGTCAGCTGACTCAGGTGAGTGAGCTCAGGCAAGATCAGCAGAGCTGTCTAGCCGACTCCAGACATGCGAATAAACGTTTATTTTTGGAGGTCATTAAGATTTTAGGATTGTTATGTAACTGACATAGTAGCAGTTACAGTAGGTAACTGATATACTAGGTGTCCTTCCATTTGTAACTGTTTAACACAGAATATAACATTTTTTATGTTTGCTCACAGCTTTCAATGTCTGCCACTCCCCTCCCCCTCAGCCCCATATCTGAGCAAGCCTGGGTGCTCCCTCCTTTGGTGCTGGCAGGAAGTTCCACTGTGCAAGCCCTAGACTATAGCCAGGAACCCTCACCCCAGCCTCACACCCTAACCACCACGAAAATCCCCAAACCATCTCCTTTCCCTGCTCTCTGAAGCCATCTTCACACAAGCTTGGGAGCCCATCCTACTCTCGCCAGAAAGCCTCACTATGTGGGTGATAAACTTTTTCAAACCCTTTGGCTACATGCGTGGCAACATCATCAGTCTCAATATCCAAACCTCATTTTGGATGTGGGGATACCCATCTGCTCCTACTCCTTCTGTTCTTTAGAAGTGCAAGAAGTTACTCATATTACATACTGCTATTGGGCACAACGAAGCAGAAGTTTTGCATATTTGTTAACTGATATTTGAATAGGGTTATCATTAGTTATGCCAAGTTTTCCACTTGAATTCTTGAAGGGAATGGAAATGGGAAATAATGATTAATATGTAAAGAAAGCTTGGGGGCACCTGGGTGGCTCAGTCAGTTAAGCATCTGACTCTTGACTTCAGCTGAGGTCATGAGCTCAGGGTCACGAGGTCATGAGATGGGGCCGTGCGTCAAGCTCTGTGCTGAGCATGGAGCCTGCTTAGAATTCTCTGTCTCCCTCTCTCTCTCTGTCCCTCCCTCCCTCTCTCTCTCTCTCTCTCAAAAAATATAATAAAATAAAGATGGCTTAAAGGGAATATAGTTTACACCATGATGTGTGATAACATTTATGCCACAGCACAGGAAAATGCAGACTTTGGGTTACTATGTAGTTTAATGTTAATAACAAAGGAAGGTACTTGATTAAGTGACAGGAAAACAGCTTCTCTAGAAACTCATTAGCACAAATAAGGGTCTGTAAATTAGGTAGGGGGCTTTTGATTAGTGTGCAGTTAAAAGTAAAAAGCTTTTTTCCCCAGAAATTAAAAGATAGCAATTTAGGCACTGAAGATTAGTGAAGCGAAAAGAAATGTGTAAAATCACTCATTTTCAATCTCACTAAGAGTCTAAGTAGACTGTTAGAAAAACCTCTCATTAAGCTTCTTTAATATACTTTACTAAATGCTGTGTAAAAATTTCTTGGAAAAATGCAGTTGTGCAGACATTTATTACAAATAACTATGTCTACCCAACTTGAAGTCTAGGGAGAGTTTTGAAGCTAGCATTTCTTAAAGTAACTTGTCTCCTTCATTAAACAATACATTAATCCATCTGCATGGTAGTTCCTGCAATGTCAAGTGATAATAATGATTATTGTGCCAGGACAATACCAAATTTAGTGCCAGATGTCTAAATATATTTGCTAAGAAAATATGATGCAAAGTGCAATGAAATAATAGGACATAAAGAAAACTTGTAATAAATACTAAAATTCTATTCATTTGGATGTCAGGGGTTTAGAATTTGGGATAATTTGATTTGAATTGAAGTTTATCTATGGGAAAAAAAAAGGTTTGTGAGCAAACAAATAGTATCACTTGAATTCCTGGGGACATGTTTAATCTAACTAAAAGAATGAACATATAAAGGATCTTAGTTAACTATCAATAGGAAAACTGGTATAACTAATTACAAATGAGCCTTAATGAGTTCATAAAAGAGTTGGATTAGATATACACAATTTTTCTAATTCCAAATTCTAAAATTATGTGGGTGTTGCTATCCAGTCAGTGACAAAATTGTGAAGCTAGAAAGGATAGTTGCCTGTCAGGTATGAAATCTTAATTAGAGAGAGTTTGTTCTCATTAATGTGATCAGTTTAGCAACAAATATTTACTATGTGTCCATCACTTAATATACTTAACAAATACTTATTGACAGTCTTCTAGAATGTGCCCAGCATGCTGTTAGACAATGCCATACAATGATGAATAAAACACAGTTCTTGATCTTTAGCTCACAGTTTACTCAGGAAACCAGATGATGTAAATAATATGATAAGATCTATAGTAGACACGTGTCCTAAGAAACAAGGAAATACTTAGGAGAAAGTAACTTGTAGTTAGAATTGGAAAAGACTTCCTAGAAGGGCTGGCTTTTCATTTGAATCATGAAGGATGAGAATCTCCATGTGACAAAGTAAGGGAAGAACACAACAAACAGGAAACGCATGTTATATGCAAGAGCATCAAGGGACATATCAAGACAATATCTGGGGTTCTGACCTTGGCAACTTGGTGGACTGTAGTGCCACCCACCAAGATATGACGGGGAGGTGATGATTTGTCTTGGCTGTATTGAGGTGAAGGCACCTTCAAGACATTCAAATGGAGCTATCCATTAGGCATTTAGTTTCATGAGTATGTAACTAGGAGAGAATTGGGTTGACATCATAAATTTATAGGTAGCAATATAGGTACCTATATAAGCCATAGGCATAGATAAGACTACCTAAGAAAAGTGTAAGATCAGGGAAGAACATTGATGAACACTACACTTCAGAGCCAGTAGAGAAGGAGAAACCAGCAATAAAGAGAGAAAGATGTAAAAGAAGCTAAGGAAAGTGTAGTGTCAGGGAGGAATGGTAAACAGTATCAGCACTTTTGAGAGGTCAAGCAAGGTAAGGACTAAAAGACCGTGCTTGGGTTTATCAACCCAGAAGTCAACGGTGATACTGTTGAAAGCAGCTTGATGGAGTAGTGTGGGTGAAAGGAAGGCAGAGTAATGCCATCAATGAGTGAGGACCACAAAATAGGCAGTGGAGATAGTAAGGGTAACAATAAAAGTAAGGTAACTTTGAAAAAGCTTGCCTATGAAGTGGAAGGTGGAGATAGTGCAGTAACCATTGGGAGAAGTATGAAGGTATTTTCATGTATTTTGAAGAGAGCTCCTGCTAGGGAGGGAGTCATTGATACATCATTTTTCTTAATCAAGGGGCACTAAAAGTATAACTAGCATCATGTATTGGTCTAGGATATTTGATATTTGATATTTTCTTTTAATTTAAATTTTAGTTAACATACAGCGCAATGTCAGTTTCAAGAGTAGAATTCAGTGATTCATCACTTACATACAACACCCAGTGCTCATCACAATAAGGGCTCTCTTTAGTACCCATCACCCACCTAACCTGTCTCCCATCCATCTCCCTCCATAAACCCATAGTTTGTTCTCTATTATTAATAGCCTCTTGTGGTTTGTTTCCCCTCTCTTTTCTACCCACCTCTTTCCATATGTTCATCTGTTTTGTTTCTTAAATTCAACATATGAGTGAAATTATATGGTGTTTGTCTTTCTATGATTGACTTATTTTGCTTAGCATAATATAGTCTAGCTCCATCCATGTCATTGCAAATGGCAAGACTTCATTCTTTTTGATGGCTGTGTAATATTCCATTGTATATGTATATACTATGTCTTCTTTATCCATTTATCAGTCGATGGACATGTGGGCTATGTCCATATTTTGGCTATTACTGATAATGTTACTATAAACATTGGGGTGCATGTACCCCTTCAAATATTTATTTTTGTATCCTTTGGGTAAATACCTAATCATGCAATTGCTGGATTGTATGGTAGTTCTATTTTTTTTTTTTTTTTTTTTTGAGAAACCTCCATACTGTTCTCCAGAGTGGCTGCATCAGTTTGCATTCCCACCAGCAGTGCAAGAGGGTTCCCCTCTCTCTGCATCCTGGCCAACACCTGCTATTTGTGTTGTTAATTTTAGCCATTTGGACAGGTGTGAGGTCGTATCTCATCGTGGTTTATTTTTTTTAAAGGATGTTAGCATTTTATTTTTTTAAGTTTATTTATTTATTTTGAGAAAGAATGCACACAAGTGGGGAAGGGGCTGAGAGAGGTAGAGAGAGAATTCGAAGCAGGCTCCACACCAACAGTGCAGAGCCATAACAGGGCTCGAACTATTAACCATGAGATCTTCACCTGAGCCAAAGTCGGATGCTTAAGCGACTGAGCCACTCAGCCATCATGGTTGTGATTTCTATTTCCCTGATGATAAGTGGCATTGAGCATCTTTTTCATGTGTCTGTTAGCCATCTGGATGTCTTCTTTGGAAAAGTGTCTATTCCTATTTTCTGCCCATTTCTTAACTGGGTTATTTGTTTTTTGGGTGTTAAGTTTGTTAAGTTCTTTATAGATTTTGGATACTAACCCTTTATCTGATATGTCATTTGCAACTATCTTCTCCTATTCCATAGGCTACCTTTTAATTTTGTTGATTGTTTCCTTTGCTGTGCAGAAGCTTTATATTGATGAAGTCCCAATAATTGATGTTTGCTTTTCTTTCCCTTGCCTTCAGTGACACGTCTAGTAAGAAGTTGCTGCAGCCGAGGTCATCAAGACAGCATGGTACTGGTGGCACAAAAACAGACATAAAGATCAATGGAACAGAATAGAGAATCCAGAAATGGACCCACAACTATATGGTCAACTCATCTTCGACAAAGCAGGAAAAAATATCTAATGGGAAAAAGACAGTCTCTTCAATAAATGGTGCTGGGAAAACTGGGCGGTGACATGAAGAAGAATGAACCTGGCCCACTTTTTTACACCATATACAAAAATGAATTCAATGTGCATGAAAGACCTAAATGTGAGACAGGAAAACATCAAAATCCTAGAGGAGAACACAGGCAGTAACTTCTTTGACCTCAAGCTTTGTATGTTAAGCTTTGTAACATAGCTTAAAATCCAGAATTGTGATGCCTCCAATTTTGTTTTTCATTTTTAGGATTTGGAGTCCATACAAATTTGTTACATACAAATTTTAAGATTGTTCTAGCTCTGGGAAAAATTCTGGGGGTACTTTGATAGGGATGCATTAAATGTGTAGATTGCTTTAGATAGTATAGACATCTTAACAATGCTTGTTCTTCCAATCCATGAGTACGGAATTCTTTTCCATTTCTTTAGGTCTTCTTCAATTTATTTCACAAGTGTTCTATAGTTTTTAGAGTATAGATCTTTTACCTCTTTAGTTAGGTTTATTCCTAGGTTATCTTATTGTTTTGGTGCAATTGCAAATGGGATCGATTCTTTGATTTCTTTTTCTGCTACTTCGTTATTGGTATATAGGAATGCAACAGATTTCTGTGCATTGATTTTATATCCCATGACTTTGTTGAATTCATGTATTGTTCTAGCAATTTTTGATGGAGTCTTTTGGGTTTTCCACATTTCTAGATGTCATCTGCAAATAGTGACAGTTTAACTTCTTCCTTGCCAGCTTGGATGCCTTTTATTTCTTTTTGTTGTCTGATTGCTGAAGGTAAGACTCCCAGTTCCATGTTAAATAGTAATGGCAAGAGTGGACATCTTTGTCTTGTTCCTGACCATAGGGGAAAGGGTCTCAGTTTTTCCCCATTGAGGATACTAGCTTTGGGTCTTTTGCATGTGGTCTTTATAACGTTGAGGTATGTCCTATCTACTCCTAATTTGTTGAGGGTTTTTTTTTATCAAGAATGGATGCTGTATTTTGTCAAATGCTTTTTCTGCATCTATTGACAGGATCATATGGTTCTTACCCTTTCTTTTATTAATGTGGTGTATCACACTGATTGATTTGCAAATATTAAACCGGTCCTGCAGCCCAGGAATAAATCCCACTTGATCGTGGTGAATAATTCTTTTAATGTACTGTTGAATTTAATTTGCTAATATCTTGTTGAGAATTTTTCCATCCATATTCATCAGGGATATTGGCCTGTAATTCTCCTTTTTTAGTGGGATCTTTGTCTGATTTTGGAATCAAGGTAATGCTAGCTTCATAGAATGATTATTTCTATTTTTGAAACAGTTTGAGAAGAATAGTTATTAGTTCTTCTTTAAATGTCTGATAGAATTCCCCTGGGAAGCCATCTGTCCCAGGACTCTGGTTTGTTGGGAGACTTTTGATTACTGATTCAGTTTCTTTGCTGGTTATTGGTCTGTTCAAATTTTCTATTTCTTCCTGTTGCAGTTTTGGTAGTTTGTGAATTTCTAGGAATTTGTCTATTTCTTCCAGATTGTCCAGTTTGTTGGCATATAATTTTTCACAGTATTCTCTCATAATTATTTGTATTTCTGTGGTGTTGGTGGTGATCTCTCCTCTTTCATTTGTTGATTTTATCTATTGGGATCCTTTCTCTTTTCTTTTTGGTAAGTCTAGCTAGGGGGTTATCAATTTTGTTTATTCACAAAGAACCAGTTCTTAGTTTCACTGATCTGTTCTACTGTTTTTTATTTTTGGTTTCTATATCATTATTTCTGCTCTAATTAAAAAAAAATTTTTTTTTAATCTTTATTTTTGAGAGAGAGAGACAGAGCGTGAGCAGGGGAGGAACAGAGAGAGAAGGAGACACAGAATCGGAAGCAGGCTCCAGGGTGTGAGCTGTCAGCACAGAGCCCGCCGCGGGGCTCAAACCCACGAACTGGGAGATCATGACCTGAGCCGAAATCAGATGCTTAACCGACTGAGCCACCCAGGTGCCCCTATTTCTGCTCTAATCTTTATTATTTCCCTTCTTCTGCTGGCTTTAGGCTTTATTTGCTATTCCTTTTCTAGCTCCTTTAGGTGTAAGGTTAGGTTGTGTATTTGGGACCTTTCTTGCTTCTTGAGATAGGCCTGAATTGCAATGCACATCCCTCTTGGGACTACCTTTGCTGCATCCCAAAGGTTTTTGACTGTCATGTTTTCATTTGTATTTGCTCCCATGTATTTTAAAAAATTTCTTCTTTAATTTCCTGGTTAACCCATTCATTCTCTAGTTCAATATTCTTCAACCTCCATGTATTTGAGAGATTTACAAAATTTTTCTTGGGGTTGAGTTCAAGTTTCATAGCATTATGATCTAAAAATATGCATGGTATGATCTTGATCTTTTTGTGCTTGTTGAGGGCTGATTTGTGACCCAGTATGTGATCTATTCTGGAGAATGTTCCATGTGCACTCAAAAAGAATGTGTATTCTGCTGCTTTAGGATGAAAGGTTCTGGATATATTAAGTCCATCTGGTCCAGTGTGTCATTCAAAGCCATTGTTTCCTTGTTGATCTTCTGCTTAGGTGATTTGTTATTGTTGTAAGTGGGATGTTAAAGTCACCTACTATTTTTGTATTATTATCAGTGAGTTTATGTTTATGATTAATCAATTTATATACTTGGACACTTCCAAGTTGGAGGCATAAATATTTACAGTTGTTAGATCTTTTTGATGGATAGACCTCTTAATTATGATATAGTGCCCTCTTCATTTCTTGTTACAGTCTTTCATTTAAAATCTAGTTTGTTTGACATATGACAAGCTGGCTACTCGAGCTTTCTTTTGATGCCCATTAGCATGATAGATAGTTCTCCATCCTCTTTCAATCTCAGTTGTCTCTGGGTCTGAAATGAGTCTCTTGGAGCACGTGGGTGGCTCCATTGGTTAAGCATCCAACTCTGAATTTCAGCTCAGGTCATGGTCTCATGGTTTGTGAGATTGAGCCCCATGTCAGGCTCTGCAATGACAGCATGGAGCTTCCTTGGGATTCTCTCTTTCCCTCTCCCTCTCTCTCTTTCACTGTCCCTCGTGTGCTCTCTCTCAAAATAAATAAATAAACATTTTTGAAAAAGATTAAAATGAGTCTCTTGTAGGCAGCATACAGATGAATCTTGTTTTGTTTTGTTTTTTATCCATTCAATTTATGTCTTTTGACTGGAGCATTTAGTCCATTTACATTCAGAGTGATTACTTAAAGATATGAATTTAGTGCTATTGTGTTGCCTGTAGAGTCGGTGTTTCTAGTGATGCTCTCTGGTCCTTTCTAGTCTTTGATGCTTTTGATCTTTTTTTTCCTCCACTCAAAGAGCCCCCCTTAAAATTTCTTGTACGGCTATTTTAGTGGTCACAAACTTCTTTTATTTTTGTTTGTCTGGGAAACTCTTTATCTGTCCTTCTATTCTGAATGAACACCTTGCTGGATAGAGTACTCTTGGCTGCATATTTTTACCATTCAACACATTGAATATATCTTGCCACTCCTTTTTTCGTCCTGCCAAGTTTTTGTGGACCTGCTGTGGACCTGATCTGTCTTCCCTTGTAGATCAAGGACTTTTTTCCCCCTTGCTACTTTCGGGATTCTTTCCTTGTCTGTGTATTTTGTGATTTTGACTATGGTATGTCTTGGTGATGGTGACTTTTGTTGAATTTAATGGGAGTTCTCTGTACTTCTTGGATTTTGATGTCTGTGTCCTTCTCCAGATTAAGGAAGTTTTCACCTATAATTTGCTCACATACACCTTCTGCCCCTTTTTATCTCTTTCATCTTCTACGACTCCTATGATACAAATGTTATTACATTTTAATAAATTGCTGAGTTTCCTATGTCTGCCTTCATGATCCCTGACCTCTTTTCCCTCTTCTTTTCAGTTTCATTTTTTCCCATAATTTTATCATCTGTATTGCTAATTCACTCCTCTGTCTCATCCATCCTTGTTTTTATGGCCTCCATTTGGGTTTGCACCTCAGTTATAGCATTTTTTAAAAAACTTTAAAAAAACGTTATGTATTTATTTTGAGAGAGAGAGAGAGTAAGTGAGCACAAGGGGGAGAGGGACAGAGAGAGAAGGAGAGAGAGGGAGAGAGAGAGAAAATCCCAAGCAGGCTTCAGGCTATCAGTGCATAGCCCAACTCAGGGCTCAATCCCACGACCCTGAGATCATGACCTGAGCTGAAATCAAGAGTTGGATGCCAAACCGACTGAGCTCCCCAGGTGCCCCTCGGTTATAGGATTTTTAATTTTGGCCAAACTAGATTTTAGTTCTTTTATCTCTGCAGGAAGGGACTCTCTGGTGTCTTCCATGATTTTTCGAAGCCCAGCTAGTCTCCTTATAATCATTGTTTTAAATTCTACTCAGACATCTTACTTATATCTGCATGATTAAATACCTGGTCATCATTTCTTCCTATTCTTTCTTTTGAGGTGAATTCCTCCATCTTGTCACTTTGGAGGAAGAAAAAACAATAATGACAATAATAGAATGAAATAAAAATTAAAAAAAATTAAAACTACCATATGAAGGAAGGTACATAGTAGGTATGTTTTGGTCTGCTTTTTAAGAGAAGCTGCAATATTCTCTCCCTCAAATTATGCAGATTGTTCTATTAATCCTCAGATTAATTTCCTAGGTGTTCAAAATGGTTTGATGTTGATCTAACTGCATTCAAGAGATGAGACAAGCCCAGGGTCTCCTTACTACTCTGCCATCTTAACTCCTCCCCTTGATATTTTGTGTTTTCTTGTCATCGTTTTCATTTTATGTGTCCCATCACTCCTCTAATAACAGTTTCACAAGAGTGAAGCCTGTCTGTGTAAGACAGTAACAGAATTCCCATCCCAGGGGTTTATTTTCTCTCTGATAACACGGAGTCCAGAGACAGAGTTGCAGGGGTAGTTCAGTGAATTAACAATGTTATGCCTCTAGATCAGCTTTTGGACTTCTCTCATGGTTACAACTTAACTGCTGCAGCTCCAAACATCTTATCTTTACATGACATTGTCCAAAAGTAGGAAGCAGGAAATAAGGCTTCTGCTGTTGACTCTCACTCTTGGTGTTGCTCTCTCTTTCTTTCTTATTCCAGTGGGGAAAAAAGGAACCTTTCCCAGGAGCACCCAAACAGACTTCTCAGGTGTTATTGTCTAGGAGTAGATCACAGACAAATCCATGTCTTGTCTCTAAGGAAAGGTGGGAAAGTGATGACTAGTGTCCAGCCTCTATTGTAGGAGTAGACCGTACCAGGAAGGAAGAAAAAGAGGACAATGGTTAAATGACCATGTCAACATGGTCAGCCACAGATTCTGTGTCTTCCACTTTGTTAGTGCCACCACAGTGATAGGTGCTTACAGGGAAGTCTTTGGCAAATAGTCTTTATTCTCTTGTGAGGTTCACAAATAAGTGAAGCTAAAGGAAAAGTGATGTACTGGTAAATCAGAGTAGGAGGAAAGGTGTGAGAAAAAAAAAAACAATGTAGGAAAAAGTGGAAGGGGGGCGGGGAGGGAAGGACAAAATAACTTCAATTTCAATGGGTCTAACATATAAAAAAGTTCAAGACCAGGAATTGGCAAACTGGTCCACAGTGGCCCATTATCTGTTTTTGTAGGCTCAGCAAGCTAAGAAGAGTTTTTATATTTTTAAATGGATAGGAAAAAAATAAGAAGAGTATTATTTATGACATGTGAAAATTATGTAAAACTTAAGCTATAAATAAAGTTTTATTGGAACAAAGCCATTTTCACTCTTCTGCAGCTGCTTTTGTAGCACAATGGCAAAGTTGAGCAATTGCAACAGAGTGCATATGGCTTGTAGAGTCCTCAAATATTTACTCTCTGGCCCTCAACGGAAAAAGTTACCAAGCCCTGTTTTAGACCACATATTTTCCCAAAATCCTATCCATTAAATCAGGCTTAATATTAAGCAGAGAAAAAACGAAGGGGTGGGAAGGAAGAAGAAGCAAATATTAGTGGGCTCTTGTTGCTAATATTCCATTCCTCACTCTACTCAGACCTAGGAGTTGAGGGGCACAGGGCATGAGTTTCATCTTGCTTCCTAGTACCACAAATGAATAAATATTAGATCTACTGTTCCTCTCCTTCCTCTTGTGAGGTACAGTATTTTTCCAGCAGTATTAAAATGGACCAGTTTATAGCACTTTCAAGAGAAATGGGAGGGAGTTGGTCACTGACCTGAAAAATCTGTCTAATGAAAATGTGATTCCTTTTATGGGAAATGTGAACTGCAAACATATTTTATTATTCCATTTGACCGCTGACTTTCATTGGTATATAGTATGTGTTCCATCATTCATGTCAGTGAAAAATGAAATTCCAACTTACATAATTCTCAGAAAGAGATTTTCTTGTGGGTCTCTAGCATGTCCCTTTATAGAAGTAATTCTGAGTATGGATATAATTGCTAGTGATGTTGATTCTTTTGGCTGCTACATTTAAAAATTGACCAGCAGAAAAGGAAAATAGACCTGACAAATTCAGGAAAGTAATAGTTGTGCCAGAAAACCCAGAAGTGAGCAAAAGTAGCATGGGAATTGGGGAACAAGAAAAGAGAGGGGCACTTGGGTGGCTCAGTCGGTTAAGCATCCAACTTCGACTCAGGTCATGATCTCATGGTTCATGAGTTCCAGCCCTGCATCGGGCTCTGTGCTGACAGCTCAGAGCCTGGAGCCTGCTCTGGATTCTGTGTCTCCCTCTCTCTCTGCCCCGCCCCTGCTTGCACTGTCTCTCTCTGTCTCTCAAAAACGAATAAATGTTAATTTTTTTTTTCTTAAAGAAAAGAGAAGTGAGGCCTGGGAAGAAAATGTGAGAAGGCAGCAAAGGGTCCCTCAAAGACAAGCTTATTGTGTCTGGGGGTGTTAAATGTTGATTCCTTTTAAAGAACCTGTCAGAGTCCCATGCTCCTTGTAATATTTTCCTCTTTCATTAGCCCCCATTTCTCCCCCCATCCCCCACGTGAGAACTCGATTCCAGTGCCCTCTGGGGGAGCTAGGGTGTTCCATGGCAACCCCCTGAAGTCACCAGTGGAGATGCAGCTTTGTGTCAGTCCTTTGAGGACTACTGTTCCTCTTACCTTGGTCCCAGCAGCAATCTTTCAACATTGTCTGTATAACTGATAGTTTAAGCTGCTGAAATCAGAGGCCTTGTAGGCTTGCCTTAGCATACTCTATCAGGGCTTATCCTGTGACATTATGACTAGTTTTTCATCTTCATTTGCATAAGACAACTTACTTATACACAGTACTTATGTGCATATTCATATATGCATATTTGTTCATGCATACGCATAAGAACACACACATACACCCCTCATCTTTTTCTTTTTTCTGTGGAAGAGTCTTAGTATCCCACACAATAATAGTAATCAACTTTAAATATCTCATTATATCTCATTAAATATCTCATTTACGCGACCTCAATCTTCACAACAAGTGAGATAGGTAGGATGGTTATAATTCCCACTGTACAGACTAGAAAACTAAAGGTCAAGGAGGTTGAACAACCTTCCCAAGGAAATGCAAGAGCTTGCACTCGTACTCAGGTCTCTGACCCCAGGCCCAGCACCCTTCTCCTCTGCTGTGCTGCCTTAGGGAGAATGGATATCTGATCAATGCATAAAACCCTGCTTCCTGGGACACCTGGGTAGCTCAATCAGTTGAGCGTCTGACTCTTCATTTTGACTCAGGTCATGATCCCAGGGTTATGGGATAGACCCCCAAGTAGGGCTCCGCACTGAGTGAGGAGTCTGCTTAAGATTTTCTCTCTCCCTCTTCCCCTCCCCTACTGGCTTGCGCGCGCTCTCTCTCTCTCTCTCTTTCTCTCTCTCTATCAAAAAACAAAAACAAAACCCCAAACCCTGCTTCCTGGGAAAATTAAGTAAAATGAGGCCATAAGAATGCATTTCTTATTATTAATTTAGCTTATTTATATAGAAATATTACATGAAACAAAAAAACTCAGTTTTCCAGTATTTACCGTTTCTTTCTTTGCACTTTTTAAAGACCATTGCCAAAATGGTGTGGTCACCAGCACAGTATATTATGACCTTGCCCTGACCTGTGAAGGAATGCTAGGTCTAATCTGGGGAAGTGGCATGGAGGAAACACATGGGCTCAGCCACTTATTAGGTCTATGGCCTTGGGAATTCTCTTAAGCTCCTGTTATAGGACAGGTCGTGTCTCCTTGTCATCACTGGAAAACGTGAATGACACCAACCTTGCGAGTTGTATGAGAGGGAGCTCGAGGATGGTGCCTCACATATTGTGGCTTTCAATTAGTAGTAGTTGCTCATTCCTAGGCTGGGCTCTAAATCCGGAGACCTGAAGCTGACAACCTGAATATGTGAATTTGAAACATTTCTGAGAGGAGTCAGTGAAAACAAGCAGGGGTAGTGTCTTGGTTAGGACTGCAGCAGGCTCTGTGTCATACTGCCTGGTTTTGTTCCGGACTCCATCACTGTGTGCCCCTGGGCAGCCATTTAATGGCTCCGTTTCTTACACTGGAGTGTCATCCGAAAATGGAAATGCTAATGGTGCCTGTTTTAAGGTGAATGGAGATGCCTGTAGCACTTTTTAAGTGAAAGAATAAATATAAACATTTAACCTAGTGCCTGGCAAGTAGTTGTTTCATTTTTATCTTCTTCTTCTTCTTCTCCTTTTTTTTTTTTTTTTTGATGAGGCTCAAGTATTTTGATTTGTAATTGAGTTGGTTAATCTATTATTATCCAGAACCTAAGTGAGAGGAAATGGAGAAGCAGTAGGTTGCCTTGACAATCTTTAAACAAGCAGAACATATTCTCTCAGGGAAAGGGCACCCAACCCTCTTGTAAAAAGAAGAAAAGGACAGCAGGATTTAGAGGAAATTACTCTGACTACAATCATAATTAATGCTTTTGGCTGCTTTGGTAATTTAGGGAAAAAATTGAACACCAAAATCAAGGGGAAGGATATATATAAAAACACAATAATCTCCCTCCTGAGTAACTATTTGTATGCAGGGACACCTAGATATGTTGACCAACACACAGATCAGAAAAATAGAGTCTGGGGGCTGGTTCAGAAGGTCCCAGACCCAAGGAAAGTCACAGAATAAAAATATCCTCCATCTAAAACCTGTAACTAACATTGGAGGGTAACTATTCTACTACAATCAGTGACAGTGGGACGTCATGGAATGTTATGATTCTGAGATTTGTTTCTTGCAGAATAAATAATATTTCTTTCCTGTTCTTTATTTTTATTTAATACATATTCTTATTCATCAATTGAGGTTGGTGTTCACGCAACTGAGGGACTGATGACAGTCTACTCAGTTTTGTAGGGGAAAAGTTCACCCTGGTTCTTAAATGGAGGCTTGTGTTAAGGCTTGTGTCCGGAGCATACCAAATCCATTACAATAAAAAGAAAATGTGAGAGATATTGGCTTTAGTAGTTTGCTCCTCATATAAGCAAATAAATACAGAATGAAAAAGGGATATATTGCTCTTGTCAACAGGGCTATTTCCATTGTTGTTATGAAAGGTGTTTATGACTTACTGAGAAGGTGTTTTTTCATAATCTAGCCTCTACATATATATATATATATATATATATATATATATGGTACAGAATTATGACTTTACAATACATTGAATAAATGAGCTTATAACTTAGGGGAAAAGACTGGCTTGATGGAGTACCTTTTTGTGTTGAGACAACTATATTTTCAACTGGGTAGATGAAAGGTAAATATACTCGATTTATGTATTAAGGCCAGGGGCTTTATAACAATGGTATGATAAGGAATATTTTTTTGAAATGTGCTTGTGGCTTTAACTGCTTTTTAAATCTCTATAGGAATTGGAATAAAAATAATAAATTTCATTTAAGATGTTGTTGCATGAAGACTTCTGCTTCTACTAGTATAATAGGACAAGATGCCCTAAATGATCCTCCTACTAAAAACATGAAATTTTGGGGTGAAAAATATTTTACAAATTAGATGAATTACTGAGCAAGCAATCAAGAAATCCATAGTGGGCAATTATAAAGTTAAAGCATGAAACCTGGGCAGTAGATAAGCACCAAAATCAGCTTTTACCCTGAGAGTATCTGATAAACCCCGGGATATTGAACCTCTGTTTTAGCAGCTTCAAAGGTTGAAGGGATTAAAAAAGTCTAAGGCTCTACCAGGGTGAAAAATCTAAAAGAAGACCCCCTCCTCCATATCAAGTTGAGACCTCAAGAAGTTATGCCTTCTGTGTAAGACATTAGAAATGAACCCTCTGTTCAGAAGGGGAAAACATGGAGACTTGCCTGTCTTGATCTTGGCCCTTGTGTAGGGGAGAAAATCTCCCCCCTAATATTTGTAGCTACAGCTATCCCTAATGTAGTTTTTTTGTTTGTTTTTGCCTTTTCCCACAAAATTTAAAAGTTTGAATATTTAAAAAACCTACAAAGAAGTCAAGAGAAAAGTACAAATGAATAATTCTCCTACAGTCACCGATTTCCCTACCTATACCTATACCAAGACGTCTATGTGTGTGTGTGTGTGTGTGTGTGTGTGTGTGTGTGTGTGTGTGTCGGGTGTTTGTTTGAACCAATTGAAATTAAGTTACAAGTACAGGACATGTTACCCCTAACTACTTCAGTAGGCATCTCCTAGAATAAAGACATCCTCTTACATAATCACCATATCATGATCTCACCTCAGAAAAGTAATGATAATTCCATAAAATCATTTAACATGTGCTCTGTATTCTAATATTCTTAATTGCTTCCCAAATATGTTTTATGACTTAAAAAAAGAAAAACAGAAGCTTATTAAAGTGAATTCATTGCATTTGATCTGTTTCTTTAGTGTTTTTTTTTAATTAAGAAGAGTATCCTGCCTTTTCTTTTTTGTATGCGTGACAATGACTTTTTTAAAGAATTCGGGCCAACAGTCATGTAAAATGTCCTATATTCTGGATTTGACCAATTTTTTCTCATGACTAGATTCAGGTGAAAAACTTTTGTCAAAAATGCTTCATAGCTGATGTTGCTCCTTGTTGTACTGTAGTCCCAAATTCATGCTACTATACGGTGTGAAAAACTGTCAGACAGAGAACAGGTAGTGCCTCCAGACAACTAAAGTCACAGGAAATCCTGTCTGGGGGACAAGAACTTTAACCTCATTCTCAAAAAATTCCTACAGATAATGTTCCAAAGAGTATAAGCCTGCAATAAAAAGAAAATTACAGAACACTCAAGGAAACAAGGACCATAAGTGAGAAACAACAGAATCACACTTTCACAGACTTTTGGACCATACAATTAACACATTTAATATGCTTCAAGAAATAAAAGAGAAGCCTGAAAGTAAGGACAAGAAACGAACAAACAAAAACTATTAAGTAAAAAACCAAGTACAGTAAGACGTTGGATTGCGAGGAACTTGTTCTGTGACTGATCCACAAGATGAGCAAACATTTCTAATAAATTTTAACTTGACAAACGAGCAATTTCTTGCAATACGAGTAGGACGTGACCCCAAATGTCACATGAGCACGACTAAGGTAATGGTTCTTGAAATTTGCTTTGATATACAAGTGCTTTGGATTACGAGCATGTTTCTGGAACAAATTATGCTCACAGACCAAGGTTTTACTGTATATTTGCAAGAAATCTTCTAGAAATGAAAAATATAACTGAAATTAAAAACAATGTATGAATTAAACATCAGCTTGGACAAAATTAAGAGGTAATTAGCAAAATGGAAGATAAAGCGAAAGAAATTACAAAGAATGTAGTGCAGAGAAACAAGATTAAAAAGAAATATGAGAAATTGAAAGTAAAGGAGGATAGAGTGAGAAAGTACATATGTCTAATTAAAGTTCTAGATGCAGACATTAGAAAAAATGAAAAAGTGACAATATTTAAAGAGATAATGGCTGAGAATTTTTCAGAATTGTTGAAAGACACCAAACCACAGAGTCCAAACAGGATAAATAAGCAGAAAATCACTCCTAGGCACATTGCAGCAAAAGTTCAGAACACCAAGGTCAAAGAGAGGATCTTTAAAGCAGCCAAAGATTAAAGACAAATCTCAAGTGAATAAAAATTAGATTACAACACTGTTTTCAACAGCCTTTGCCAAAGCAAGAAGATATGGAATATTATCTTTAATGTGCTGAGAAGGGATAACTATCAACCCCAAACTACAATTAGTGAAAACTCCTTCTGAGAATGAGGGCAGAGATGCCTGGGTGGCTCAGGCAGGTTAGCGTCCAACTCTCGATTGGGGCTCAGTACATGGGTTCCAACCCCATGCTGGACTCCACACTGAAAATGTAGAGCCTGCTTGGGATTCTCTCTCTCAAAATAAAAAAGTAAACTTCTTAAAAAAAGAATAAGGACAAAATAAAGACATTTTAAGGCAAATAAAACTGAGTATAAGGCATTACAAAATGAAATTCTCAAGGATATACTTCAGATGCAGAGAAGATGAATTCAAATGGAAAGTGTGAAATGCAAGAAGAAATGGTAAGCAAAAACATTCTTAAATAAATAAGTTTAAACATTGGTCATATAAAACAACAACAATAATGGGTAATTTGTAGAATTAAAAAGCGAGATAGAACTAAAGTACTGTAGGGGTGCCTGAGTGGCTCAGTCGGTTAAGCATTCGACTTCCGCTCAGGTCACGATCTCACAGGTTCGTGAGTTGAGCCCTGCGTCAGGCTCTGTGCTGGCGGCTCGGAGCCTAGAGCCTGCTTTGGATTCTGTGTCACTCTCTGTCTGCCCTTCCCCTGCTTGCACTCTGTCTCTTGCTCTGTCTCAAAAAATAAACATAAAAAAAAGAACTAAAGTACTATAAAGTTGGGAGGGAAGCAATTTGATACAGTCTTACAATGTCCATGATCATACCTCTCAGGAGCAGGTAAAAAAAATGGATAAGCTTAGATGCTTATTATTAAAATATTTATGCTCTGGAAGAATAGACAGAGGAAGCATTGCTCTAGTAAAAGGAAGAAAATGAATAAGGGAAAAAAATCCTTCAAAAAACACAGAATATTTTTGGTTTGCATGTTGCCAAACTATATTGTGGGATGGTGTCATCCATATCCCTGGGTTTTTTATATAAAGATGTAAATAGGAAATTTCACCTTAAGGGGCACCTGGGTGGCTCATTCCTTTGAGCTTCTGACTTCGGCTCACATCATGATCTCATGGTTCATGAGTTCGAGCCCCGCAATGGGCCCTGCTCTGACAGCTCAGCCTGCAGCCTGCTTTGGATTCTGTGTCTCCTGCCTCTGCCCCTCCCCGACTCGTGCTCTGTCTCTCAAAAATAAATAAACATTAAAAAAAAATTCAAAAAAAGAAATTTCACATTCAAATGCCAAAAAAGGCTTTATTTATTTGGGGAGATTTTCTTTATAAGTAACAGGTAATTTTGTATCTATTAAATTTTCACTTTTCCTTTTGCCACCAGGAAGCCCAGCCCAAATACTGACCTCTACTTTAATAATTATGCAGGAACTACTACTATCCTATGTATCTTTACCTCCTCCCTCTAACTTTATCTAACATTGATTTTTATTTTCCCCTATCCTAACTTCCATCCTGTGTTCTTCTCATCTGTCTTAAATGCTTTGTGGAACAAAACAGGTAGGAATAAATAAATATGTAATAGAGGGGATCAATAAATAAAAATAAATGATTAAAGCAAATAGAAGATTGAAATCTGGAAAGGAGCAACTATTTTGCCTGCTCTTTAGCGTTCATTACTGGGAGTGAGGTATGGATTAATCTTATCCTATTTGAATCTGTTCATCTAAGGTTGAAGTCACAAGCAGTTTGTCTAGGCTTGGGGTTTTTAGTAGCTGCTAGTGGTTACAAAACACAAACAAAACAACCAAAATCTTATGAAAAAGAGAAATGAAAACTTATTACCTCACATTGCCATATTTTACTGACCAACTTTTAGAGCTAGTAGTAATTCTAAATGTGATAATATATGTATATTCATCTTACCATTTATGAACACAGTTTTATCTCTCAAATAGAAATTGTACCAGAGAGGGGCACCTGGTTGGCTCAGTCAGTTGAGTGTCTGACTCTTTTTTTTTTAATTAAAAAAAATTTTTTTTACATTTATTTATTTTTTAGAGACAGAGAGAGACAGAGCACAAGTGGGGGAGGGGCAGAGAGAGAAGGAGACACAGAATCACAAGCAGGCTCCAGGCTCCGAGCTGTCAGCACAGAGCCCGATGTGGGGATCCAACTCATGAACGGTGAGATCATGAACTGAGCTGAAGTCGGACACCCAATTGATTGAGCCACCCAGGCACCCTGAGTGTCTGACTCTTGATTTTGGCTCAGGTCGTGATCCTAGGGTTGTGAGATCGAGTCCTGCGTTGGGCTCTGCACTGAGTGTGGAGCCTGTTTGGGACTCTCTCTCTGGCACTCCCCTGTGCGTGTGCTCTTTCTCTCTCAAAATAAATAAACTAAAAAACAAAAACAAAAAAGATTCTCTCTCTCTCCCTCTGCCCCTCTCCCCCACTTGCACGTACTCTAAATAAATAAATAAATAAATAAATAAATAATTAAAAAAAGAAATTGTAAGAGGGAAAGAACCTGGCCTCCTTTGATATAATGAAGTTGATTATGGCAGTTGAATTTGTTATGAGATTTCATCTTCCTTGATTCAATCTATGCTAAAAATAACCTCCTTTCTCAGATAAATCCCACTCAAAAAAATCAGTGGAGACATTTAAAAGCACACAGAAAATAAAAGTGAAATGAAATAAAACAAAATGATATTTTAAGACTGCAGTGTAGGTGTTGTATGGGAGGAGGGCAACAAGGAGGTGACCTCAAGAATTAGGCTATGAAAGGAAATCGCCTTTGGTCAGCTGAGCACATGTAGTGGGTAAACTCAGTATGCAGCCATATCTTAGAGCGTGACCTGTCCTGATGAAAGATTGTAACACATTAAAGGAAAGACTCAGTCAGAAAGGGAAGTGGTCAGACATCGAAGTTTGGAAATGGGTGGCACAGGAAGAGTCAGTGAGGCAAACATTGGCAGTGGACATGTGAGTAGTGTCCACAGAAGGGTTGTCCTGGCTCCAAACACAACCAAGAGGTCCAAGAGGCAGGCAGGCCACATGGTGGAAATGGATGCATCAGGTAATTACAGGCTGACCCCATCCGGCAGCACCCTTGCTGCTTGCCAGACAGCTTTCTGTTAAATTGGCTTCCTTGCAGTTTGTCTAAGAATGTTCTTACCAGGCTGAGGCGAATATCAACCTCATAAAAGAGACCTTGCCTTTTAATGACAATACTGGTAGTCTGCTTATTATTCTTCCGCGTCCTTCACACACTGACAAGAGAAGAGTATCTGTTTGTCTAAGGCTGAGTCCCAGACCCTGGTCTCTGGCTCGTTCACCATGGAAAGGAACGTTCCCCTCGGGAGCCAGTCTTCCAGTCTTCCCTGTGACACCTGGCCTCTCTAGGGACCTTTTCCGTGAATGTCGACAATGAGCAATCATTTTACTAATGATGAGGATGGTGTTGTTCCAGTGAAACACATGATTATCAGAGGTTCTTTATCAGAGGGGGAGATGTACCAGAAGGCATGGGGATGAGCTCCAGAATATGAATTCACCCCTCCTATTACATCTCATAGAGGTACCAGTTGTCTACCCCTATCCCCCAGGGTAGGCCAGCTTTAGCCCTTTATTTATTTTTTAAATGCTGATTTGTTTATTTGAGAGAGAGAGAGAGAGAGGCAGAGAGAGAGGGAGAAAGAATCCCAAGCAGGCTCTGTGCTGTCAGCGCAGAGTCGACACAGGGCTCAATCCCATGAACCACGAGGTCATGTCCTGAGCCAAAATCAAGAACTGGTCACTTAGCCAAGTGAGCCTCCCAGGTGCACCAGCTTTAGCCCTTTATAATGTGCCCTCCTATCTCCCTAGGGACTTGTAGACCTCTACAGAAGGTCTCTTAGTTGTAATCAAGCATGCAAGCCCCAGAAGGGCATCATTTGCCTTGGCTGCAAGGACGCAGCCTGGATACCTGAATCACTTCAGGAAAATCTATACCTGAGATAGTCAACTCCTACTTAGCTCTCGCTGCCACCAACTCAGTACTAAAGAAACGAAAACTTTCCCCATCCCCTAAATGAATCTTTATTTGCATGCCCAAAAGAAAAAGTATGATAGGGTAACACCTTTTCCCTTCCTTCATCTTTTCTCATCTAAATTTGGATAATGTTCTAAGGTTGAGTACTGAATGTTAATTACTTTAAAGGATGTAATATTTCCATGAAAAGATTCCTTACCAAAATGGTAACAGTTCCAAGTCCTTGGGAGTTACACATTTCAACTGGAAAAGAGTGCTAAAGAGACCTTGGCTTTATCTGAATCCGGTAGTGATGAAGTAAAACCATTATAGAAAGGGTCTTGGTTATCAAGTGCAACTCTCTTCCCTCCTTTCTGCAGATGAGAAGCTGAGCTTCCAAGAGGTTAAGGCACTTCCCCAGAGAGAGTCAGTGTCAGGGTAGGATGAAAATCTAGGTCTCGATGGTCCTGGTGCAGTGCTCACTCCAATCCCTCACTGAAATATGGTGCCATAGGGGAAGTTCTTCATTTGATGCTTATAGGGATCCCAGATAAGAGAAGTGTATGCCATACCTCCTTGCCTATTTTCTTCCCTCCAGCTCACTTCAGAATCTCTTCACCACTTCCCTCATACCCAAATTTCTATACCTTGGACTAGACCTGCACATGTTCATAACTAAATACTAGCAGCCACTCCCTGGTGTCAGCCATGTTCTTTCTCTCTTCCTCCAACCACTGGCCAATAAATACCACAACCTTGGGCCCCGGCACCACTTGGTCTCAACCAGCCTCAGGCTGTAGTGGCTTCTGAGGGTCCTGCTTTAGCCACAGAGCACCGGAGATATCACCACGACCGCTAGGAACCATTGTCACGTCTGCTGAGTACTGCAGTCGTGTCTGCGGGAGGTCATTGTTATACCAACCATGTTGATGTCTGCTAGGTACTGTCATCACATCATGACCACAGTCACGTCTGCTGGAAACGCGTGTCACATTTTCCAGGTATCACCGCTGACGCTTGGGATCCTGTGAGATTCCAAAGCTGTGCAGCATTGTGAAGTGAAATTTGAGGGATTACAGCTTCCCTGGTCAGGTGGAACAGAGGCATACACACTGCAGGAAGTGGTGGTGGTGCCAAAGCAACACTGCCTTGTACCTCAAAGCCTCAACGAGCTTTTAAGGAAACAGCTCTTGTCACACTTTCCTTATAATCCCACCTCCACGTGGAATTTGATGATGATTTGCTGGGAAGTTGGGCCGGGACACAGAGGTGAGAGCTGGGAACCAGCAAACTGTACTCAGATTCTCTCCTTTTGAGGTTTGTTTGTTTGTTTGTTTGTTTTACTGGGTCAAGTTGACTTTCTTCTTACCTTAAGGTAAATGTCTTCCACGGGGTCTTACTTATGGGGTAGCTGCTATTACAGCTGTCATTTTGGGGGTGCTTACTACATTCTAGGCCCTGTGCCAAGAGCTAATTTTACCTCATTTAATTCTCACAATCAAGGAGGAAGCAGACACTATCCTTATGTGCTTATTTTAAAAATGAGAAGCTGAAGGCTTAAAGGGGATACAGGACTTTCTAAGGCCATATAGCTAATAGGTGGCAAAGCTGAAGTTTAAACCCAGGTCTGTGGAAATCCAGAGACAGCTTTCTTAATCCTTCTCCTTCCCTGCCTGGTACAAATACGCTTAGGGCAGGTCATCACTATCACCTGCATATACTTGACTATGGCTAAATCCCAGAAGTGGACATAGATGGGCCTCAAAGTAGTTCTCTTCATGGTAATTTCATTTTATTCTTAAAATATCAGTATACAGAATCCTGGCATGACTCCTCAGGAGTCAAGAAATGAAACACTTTTTCAGGACGGCAGAAACTTGGCCCATCAGGAGGATCCCTGTGGACGTGCCTGTGTATAGCTAAGAAGCACACGGTAATCCACCTCTGGGTGTGTGGGAGATGATGGGGACCAGGGCAGAGGGGAGAGGAGAGAGGAATCTTCTAGGAGTCCGTCAGGCATTCTGGAAGTCAGACTGTTATGGTCCTTCATACTCTCTTTGTTTTGGTCTCTATAGTTTCACTATTATTTTTCCTGTTCCTGCATACTGACTGGCTCCTCCTTTCTCTTATTCCAAATGCACAAGAGGAGGTTGGTTGGTTATTGCCGTACTATGCAATACAGTTCTGTTACTGGTAAGGGTTAATTACCAGGCTTCCTTTGAGGCTAATGATCTCCTTATGCGCTCAGCCTATAGTAGTGGCTTTGATTTTAGCTTCCAATTCCTGGTCTAGTCAGTAGCAGGAACCAGTCTGGCTGCTTTGCTCAGAAAGAGGGACAGCAGGCACTTAAGCTTCCCTCAGTCTCCTTCCTTTCTACACACAATTATTATGCTGAAATCCAAGTACCTTTAACAGAAAGTGATAAAGTATTTCAGTGCTATCTGATGTGTGTTTGATTTGGGTCAGTACAGTTACTGTATTCTCTGCAGAATCAGAATCATATTTTAGTACACTTTACCCTCTATATTAAGTGACTTGTTCTGACATGCAGCAGGTCTTAGAAAAGCCCCTCATCCCATAGATGGATATAGATAGAGCCCAAAGTAAGGCCCTTCATGGAGATACTGCTTTATTTAGTTCTCCTTGTAGCTTGTGCTTTGGGGAAGGAGATTGGAATTGTGCCCCTAGGAACCTCTTCCTGCAGAGTTCTGGGGAATCAGTCCCTGGCTCATTCCAAAATCTAGCTAAGTTTGGTGTAGTCATCACTAGTCAAGGGACATCACTGGATATAAGGAACCTCTGTTGTTCTTGCCCCAATTTTAGCTTTCTTTCTGCCTCGGTGCTTTGCAGGTGGCTTCCTCAATGAAATAGCTTTTGATCTAAAAAAGTCAATAAGTGGAACAAACTCAAGCAATGATTATCTTCCCTCTTGTGATCGTTCCCCAATACCCATTCTCCCCTTCTTCCTTTTAGTTCATAGATAGGCACATGCCTTTTAGCTAAAGTCTATATTTCTCAGTCTCTTTTGCAACTGTGGTGGTCATTCTAGGTCATTCGAGACATTCCAGATAATGGATGTAAGTAGAAGAGGTTCGTGCAACTTCCAGGTCACATCACGTCCTGGCTGCTGTGCTGTGCTGCCATGTAGCCATCCAGATAGCTGTTGGCCAACAGCCCTCTTTGAAAATCGCCTGAGCTAAAAAGAGCCATCTCATCCCAGGCAACGTCCCCGACCTGGAGCCGCTCACAGCTTATCACTGGTCAAGGGATATAAAGGCCCAACTCTCCATCCCCCTTCTGAAGGGCCATGTTAGCTTCAGGGCTCTCGAGAGGGTCACTTGAGGCCTTGTCATGCCTGTCCTGCAGCATAGCTTCTCCCCTGCACAGTTCTGCTTCCTTCCTCTCCCCCTACAGCTGTTGATCTCAGGAGCACTCCCTAACAAACCTCCTGCATGCTGATCCCCGCCTCAGAATCTGTTTCCTAGGAAACCCACCTGCAACACATTTTTTTTTTTTTTTTTTTTTTTTTTTTTTTTGCAACACATCTTTAAAAGAAAGCTTTTTCGCCTGCCATTCTGCCCATATTTCTTCAGACTGGAGCACAAAGAGGGTCTGGTGAGTGAGCTTTGACCATATAGGTGAGGAGCAACAAGATAGAGTACCTGGTCACTAGATCACCTCATGAGTCGAGCTCCACATGAATCCCGGGCCTTTGAACACCTGCATCATTCTAAACTGTTTTGTGAGAGAATAACCAACTTTGATCTTTTTTGAGCAAATTCACTTTGGGGTCTCTATGTTGGAGCAGCTTAGCCTATATGCTAGGAGCTAGAGAAAGTGTGATCAACTCCAGCCAGATACGTCAGGACCCTGCAGAGTGCAGTACGGATTCAAGACTTTATCTCAAGGGCGATGGGTCTCTGCTGCATTGTGTATATTGTGTGTCTAAACAAAGAACTTCAGACCAGAACTTAAGTGCTTCACCCTTAGAGCAGAATTGCCTTGACCTAACTTTAAAAAAGAATATTAGTGGGGATATTTGTCCCCTAAATTTTGTTAGAATGACTCAATTAAAAGAATATTTTTTGCACTACCCTCACAAAATACAAAATTGTAGATTTCAAATTAATAAAGGCAGAATAAGAAGCTCATGTATTCTCTTTGGAATTTTGTTTGAACCACTGTTCTTTTGAGTCTCTCTTCATTGGAAGTTGATTTGATTTTTCACTCCAATCTGGCAATCATGTAGAACTTGAGTGGAAAATAGGATTATGCTGTAAATTCTTTGGAGGAATGAATGATTAGTGACTCTCTATGTACGACCAAAGAACAGTAATTAGAGCCACAAAGGATTGAAAGGTTAATTCTTTAAAAAATGCCTCCATAATATGTGTAACCACATTACTTTCTTGGTTTAGACAATAAACTAAATTCATATGTTTTCTTGGGGAAAACAGAAGCAACAACACCATAGTAAAATTTCCTGTCAAATTGTTTTCTGGAGATCAAACAGTAAACAGTTTTCCCCACTCTGGTTCTCAACACATCTCCTGGCAATTTGGGTCTTTTGGACACACACATGATTATTCAGCTAGGTGGTCTAGGTTGGAATTTCAATTATTGCTATCCAAATACAACACTCCTTTTCCAAAAATCAGCAGACTCTGTACTAACTGTTCTTTCAGAGCCTGGATGGAGGCTATGTTGGGAACACGAGCCTTCACTTAAGTCCTTTCTACTGCCTTTTTTATCTCAAAGAGGAAGCAGAAGCTTCTCTCACAGAGCCTCGGATTGCAAAACAATCCTGTCTACCAGCTCTTCAGCTTCTCAACCACTTTCCATCAGTTCTCCATTGGTGTCTCTCTCAAAATGCTTTAAAATGAAAACTGTATAAAATATGGGGTTTCCCTTCTTCCTTCCAGACAAGGACAGACTAGTTTTCTACCAAAAAAATACATGCACCATATTTACTTATAAATAAGCTTCTTCCCTCAGAACAGTGGTCCTCAGCCAGAGATTATGTTGTGTCCCAGGGGATATTTAGCAATGTCTGGACACATTTCTGGCTGTCACAACTAGGGAATGCTATTGGCACCTAGTGGGTAGAGGCCACAGATGCTGTTAAACACCCTACAATGCGCAGAGTAGCCCCTCACAAAGAATTATCCAGCCTAAATGGTCAGTAGTGACAATGCCAAGAAACCCTGCCTCAGTAAGATTTGAAATTGTATTTAAATATTTTCCAAATGAGTGTGCCATCATATCCTTTGGTTTTATACAGGACCACTAGCTGGAAACAAAATTTGCCCCTTAAATTATAGTGTCCATATTTATCAAAAATATGGGAAGCTGAGTTAAATTTAAAGTTTTTACTAGTATAAAAACTATTTGTTATTCATATTAAATTCACATTTAACTGGGCATCTTGTATTTTACCTGGCAACTCTACCGCAGACGGAGACATGTGCTTTAGTTTTTTCACTGGTAGAACCATTTTTATGTCTTAATATAAATCACTGATTTTAGTTAGGAGATGCTCACTGGTCTGTAAAAAATTTTTTGTTGTTAATACAGTACATAAACAAGCTAATTATCTTTCACAAAGACTCTATTACTATGAACACAGCTTGAGTGTATCTTTAGTTTCTTCTCTGAAAATCATACCAATCTGATTTTTATTAGCATTGCTGTGATGTGATAATAAATGTTTTAATGCTCCTAAGCTCTGCTGAGAATGGTCCACATTTATTCTGGACATGGGTTCAGTTTGTAATAAGATCATACCCAAAATACACAGATCAGGGTCTTATACCTTCTTTTCTTGCAGGGACATCTATGGCTTTCTTCACTCTCAAAATAAAACTAAGTATTTACCATTTGAGAAGAATAACTGATACTGATAATCTCAGATGAAACGCAACATACCATCCACATCACCAGAAGAAAAGTGACAGTAAGACCCAAAATGATATGTGTCTTTCATAAAAATATGTGATATGTGAATGGGCCCAGGGCTGGTACCGGAAGACCTGCATTCTGGATGAGATCCTGTTACTAGCTCACTCTGGGTCTCCCATCTACTCTTGGGCTTCTGTTTGATGCACAGACAAGTTGGGTCCCTGAAGCAAATGGAGCCCAAGAGCTGTGTCAGTTGGCAGGATTCCAGTGTTGAGGTAGAACCTGATCAAGAACAAGGATCTGGGTAACAGGCGAGTCCTGCAGATGGGGCATGGAAGAAGGATGCCTGATTCTCGGGGGTGGGGTGACTGACCTTGAACACTACTCACCTGGCTTGATGGTACAGACTAATTTTAGGAGGCACAGGATGTCCCTGCACTCAACTTTGCTTTTGTTCACTCAGAGCAACATGAAGACTGTCCTTTTAAGGCCCACACACCTACAGGCGGGCATAGCTGGGACAAGTAGGAACTGACACTAAATACCAGAAAGTTTGAAAAAAATGACTAGCGTTAAATTAACTTAGTCCTTTTTAACCATGTTCTTTCATATGCCTGTGAAATTCCTAAGAAAAAATAAGCTTAATTTCTCCCTGTTAGTATCTAGTCGCATTGGGCTATGAAGTTATGGAAGAGGATAAATACCTCATGGGCATTATCCTATTCACTGGGCATCAACTACTCACCCCCCTATCTGATCCTTCTGGTACCCCGATGTCTTTGGCTCTCGTATTCTGGAATGCAAGCGCCATGGGAGAAGAAATGCACTCCTGTGGCATCTGCCAGCAGGGCGATGTTGAGGTCCAGTGAGGAGAGTGGTGTCCAATCTGACTGTGAGTGGCAAGAGAATCTGGAGGGAAGAGGTGTCACTCCAGAAAGAACTAGAGCAGAGTAGAATTGACTCACGTGGGGAAATGAAACCTCTTGATATTTTATAGCTACAAGGAAAAAAAGTTTCCCCAATTCCTTTTCTGAAAACTATTGCTTTTCAGGAAAATGATAATGCATACAAAACCTTTTATTTTAATAACAATGCCACAAACAGAACATATATGGTATGCACGGTGTTCTAGGTTATAAACATCTCTAACTGCACTATCTCTCTGGATTCTTACAACAGCCCACCAGCCAGGCAGAAGGGCGATTGGTGCCCTTCTACACAAATTAGGATTCTAGAACTCAGAGAAGTAAAGTGAAGAACTCAGGTCAACGTGTGGTCAACCCCAACTCTCTAGAATTCACATATACTGTTCGTCTCTCTAGGCCAAGCTGTCTCCATACAGAGTGTAAGGTACTTCGTGGTTCAGGTCTATTAAAATATATTAGGAGTGACTTAATTTAATCAAAATTGTCATGCCTGGTAAATTAAATTATAAACGATAGTTAATTCAGATAACTGCAAATTTACTCATTAAATTAACCTTTAACTACACTGATTTTTTTTTACACATGGAAGTACAAGCCCCTAAACTTTGAGAAAACCATGATCCATTTATGTTTGCCAATAAAGGGAAAGCTGGAGAATATTACAGTGAAAGTGAAGACATTTACAATACTTTCTGGATTTTCTAAAATAAATATACACAAAAGGAACTAAGAAACAGAACATGGAAAGCCTACCTTGTTCCAAAATATATGGACTGTGACTTTCCCACATGAACTCTGTCTAATTGCTGTCTTTTTCTGCCTCTAATTATTATTCTAATTTTAAATTGGTATTTATTTTTTATTTTTTCATTCACCACAGTTGAAGAGTGCTAAAAGTTGAATCTTTGCTCCAATGGGCAAACGCTTCTCTGAACTTTCATCTATTTGTTTATTTCTAGATTTTTCTGAAATTCTAAATAAAATCTACAGGCCACAGAGAAGGGACGACTGTAGTACGTGAGAAGGAAGATGGGTCCAACTGATGTCCTGCAAAGATCTAGCCTGTGTGATGGGTCTGGCAAGATCTCAGACCTGCATCTTGAGAACGAACACTGAGAGATATTCTCCGTCACCAATACTGGAAAGCACCTTCCCAGAAGGCATAGAGTGCTGACTCTCTCAGGCCGGTCGAATGCAATGCTGATCCCACTTACAGAAGTTGAACAATATCATTTTACACATTTTAGTCATCACTCTAAATGAATAATCTAATAAAACCTTTCCATTTTCTCCATTTGGGGAGAAAATAAAACCTTGAGGCAAACCCGAATGACATTTCAGAAAACCTAGCTTCTAGTATTAGCTCAGCCATTGTAGCTTGTAAAAAATCAGGGAGCCAAACTGGAAGACTTTCAAAGTCCCTTTAGCTGTAAAATTTAGTTCCCTTTTGGGCGTCTGGGTGGCTCAGTCAGTTAAGCATCTGAATTTCCACTCAGGTCATGATCTCGCAGTTTGTGAGTTTGAGCCCCACGTCGGGCTCTGTGCTGTCAGTGCAGACCCGCTTCAGATTCTCTCTGTCCCTCCCCCACTCAAAAATAAATAAACACTAAAAAAATTTAGTTCTGTTTTATCTTCACCTCCCTGGTAATGTGCCCCCCTCCTTTGTATTACATATTTCCCTGTACTCAGCTGCACTTCTAACTTTTAAAGAAATAGACTTGTAGAGAAATGTTAAAAACCCACAATATACAAAGAGCTTCTCCAGAATCTCCCCCAAATCTGTTTCTGATGATAAATACCAGATGCTACAAAAGATTAACTATGCAGACAACTTGCATATAAATTACACAGTAAGGCAAGAAAAGGGTCTGGAGGGATATGGGATTTCATTTTGAACTTGGCTGGGGTATCTGCTTCTGTCCCCAAAGGGGAGTAGTTTAGAGTGGCTTTAGGTTCATTCATATATATATGTGTTGATTGTTTTTTCTTTTCTTCTTGAAATAACTGCATTTGCTGTCCTTTTCCCCCTCTTTTTCTTTTCTCTTCTTTCCTTCGGAAGAACCGCTTTTTTTGTCTGGGTTGTAAAGATCACAATGCCACGAGCTTCAGCCTCTGCTTGAGCTTCGTGTGGTGAGAGACAGAGAGCTTACTCAATCAGGGCAATGGTTGATAAGGCAAACCACTAGCAAACAGCACTGAGTCAAAAAACTCTTGTAGGTTCAAAACCATCCCTTCTCGTCTTTTTTCTATCTCTCTCTTATTTCTGCTCTTTGTCTCATGCCTGCCCTTCTGATCTCTTTCTTGCCCCCTCTCTCCTTTCTCTAACTATTACCTGAATCTCCAATCCACTTTTTAAATGTATATAAAATGCTTCAGGTATATACAGGGTTATAAAACATTCATTCCCACCGTCAGCTAAGTTCGTTACTGCAAATTACTGACACCCCGTCCATCTCCCTCTCCTGCTAATAACCACCCTCCACTCTCCAACCCCGGAGTTAAACACAATATTGAATGTGCCTTCATCTGTAACAGACTATCATATGGAAGTTTAAACCGACGACCTTGTTCTTACTGGAAAACACTTACATTCTTTGTTCTTATGATGAGAATCAGGGCATTTAATCAAAAATTTTGAAGAGAAAGAGGAAGCAAAGTTTGTCACATGAGCTTTCATTGCAATAATAGTTCCTTGACCCACCTCCTGTGGTGGGGGTATGTCCTAGGTCGGCTTTCCAGCACCATTGATGCAATTTTGTTCAGAAGTCTTTTTCTGAAGACGTAGAATCTTAATGCTCTTTCATCTAGTTCTCGAGCTTTCCTTTTTCTTTCCTGGAGTTTCCTCAACTGTTTGATGTTTCTCTCCTGTCTCATTACAGGACTCACCCCAATGACATTTCCTGCTTGGACAATTTATTCTTGAATATAAAATGTTCTCTCTCTGCTCTCTGCTCTGCACCAATTGATTACAGTTGACTTTGTCTGCACCCTCTCTATTTAAATGGTTTGGTGGGAAAGAATGAAGACCATTCATGTTAGGATGGAGCGTGAGGTCATCCAGAGGGTTCTTCCCAGCCCTCCTGAGGCAGTATGACTGTTAAATATGACAGAGGGCATGGTCTTTGTGCTTCTGTTCCTCTTTGGGAAATGCTAATGGTTTAGGGGCAGCAGAGTCATTCTTAGTAACTGGGTTTTCCTTGACCTCCAGCAAGGGGATGTCAGTCCCCTAAGTCAAGCCTGGGAGAGACCTCTGCTCCCATCAGGCCCAGCAGATGTGCCTTGGTAGAAATGCCCTTGATGTGAAGGTCTGGTCTCAGATCCATGTCAGGTAGCTACTGAAGGCGGTGGCTGGATTCTCAAAAAGTAGAGTGACTGTTTTGGAGCACCCACCAAGTATAAGCCCAATATTAGATGCTGGTCAGTTTGCTATTTTAATACTAACGACAACACAGTGCATGGTATGGTATAAAAAAGCAGGGTGTAAAAAAAAAATTAAAATAGCAGAGGGTAAGATGTCTAATGAATAGATTCAAAGTTCAAAAAATATTGAAAGCAGGATTATAACACACATTTTCCAAGTAATGCTATTCAAGTATTTTCCAAGTTAATATTATTTTTTTCCGACTTGCAAGACGATTTATTTATATCTTTGGCAAATACTGAACTTTAAGATTGTTTGTGGAGTAAATATGTAATAATGTAAAAAGCACAGGCTTGGGGGACAAATAGAACAGGGTAAAAATCTTCATGGAATCACTTTTCAGGACAAGATATTTACCCCAGGTGCCTCCAAGTCCAAATTCCTTAGTGTGGCTGGTGTGGCTACATAGGCTTCTGATTATGTCTGTAGTCTTACTTCTCATCATTATCTACTGCTCACTTCACCCTCCTGAAAAGTTGAATTATACATAGTTCTCAGACGACAACACAGTATTTCTCTACTCCATGTCTTTTTAAAAAATTTTAATTCCAGTATAGTTAATATACAGTGTTATATTCATTTCAGATGTACAATATAGTGATCCAACAATTCCATATATAATTCAGTGCTTAACAAGAGAGGTGTACTCTCTTTTTTAAAATTTTTTATGTTTATTTATTTTTGAGAGAAATAGAGACAGAGCATGAGCAGGGGAGGGGCAGAGAGAGAGGGAGTCACAGAATCCGAAGCAGGCTCCAGGCTCTGAGCTGTCAGCACAGAGCCTGACATGGGGCTCAAACCCACCACCTGTAAGATCATGACCCGAGCCGAGTGGATGCTTAACCAACTGAGCCACCCAGGCACCCCAGGAGAAGTATATTCTTAATCCGCTTTACCTATTTCACCCTCCCACCCCCCTTACATCTTCTTTGTTTGTTCTCTATGGTTAAAAGTCTGTTTTTTGGTTTGTCTCTTTTTTTTCTTCCTTTGTTCGTTTGTCTTGTTTCTTAAATTCCACATATGAGTGAGCTCATATGGTATTTGTCTTTCTCTGACTGCCTTATTTCACTTAGCATAATACTCTGCTCCACCCATGTTGCTACAAATGGCAAGATTTAATTCTTTTTTTTTTATGGCTGAAGAATATTCCATTGTAATGCTTTATAGACATAATATCTGTATATATCATATATATATGATATATATAATCTCCTTTATCCATTTATCTATCGATGTACACTTAGATTGTTTCAACAATTTGGTTATTGTAAATAATGCTGCAATACACTTAGGGGTGCATATATCTCTTTGGGTTAGTGTTTTCTTATTCTTTGGGTAAGTACTCAGTAGTGTGATTACTGGATCATAGGGTAGTTCGATTGTTAGTTTTGTGAGGAACCTCCATACTGTTTTCCACAGTGACTGCACCAGTTTACATTCCTAGCAACAGTACATGAGGGTTCCTATTTCTCACCAATACTTTTTTTTTGTGTTTTTTATTTTAGCCTTGACAGGTCATAACAGGTGACAACTCATTGTAGTTTTGATTTGCATTTCCCTGATGATGAGTGATATTGAGCATCTTTTCATGTGTCTGTTGGCTGTCTTCTTTGGAGAAATGTCTGTTCATGTCTTCTGCCCATTTTTAATTGGATTATTTGTTTTTTGGGTGTTGACTTGTATAAGTTATTTATATATTTTGGCTACTAACCCTGTATCAGATGTGTCATTTGAAAATATCTTCTTTCATTCAGTAGGTTATACTCCATTGGAGCTACTGTCTCTGCTGGGAACTCCTTCCTGGCCAACTGCCTCCAAGAGTACTTGTCTGATCCCACTTCATCTCCAAGCCCTCTGCAGATGGGTGAATTATCCTTTCCCTATAGTCCCATAATACCTTGAATTTATCCCAATGAGCACAAGCTGCACAGAATGCATGTTATATGCTTATCTTCTCCAATGTAAGCCACTCAGTAACAAGAACTACATCTTATTTACCTTGGCATTACCTGTGCTGGCATTTAGTAAACTCAATAGATGTTTGTTGGATTGAAAGGGATATATCTATAAAATGAGTATAATACTATCCCTAGGGTTATTGTGAGGAAAGATTCAAGAATGCTACTGCTAATTCTGTTACTCAACCTTCTCTTAAGGTTTTCCTAAAATACAGAAACAAATATAGAGTACTTGCAAGGAAAATATGTATTGACAGTCACCTCTAACATGTTGTTTTTGTACTCATAACATTTTTCATGGAAAAATATGTTCAACGGAATTGCAACTATATTTGCCAATTTGAAGACACCATTTGGCTTTTGAAATCCAAATAGAGGGAGGATACTTATGGATCGGATGAGCAGTTTAATTGAGAGTCAACTGGTCTCTTTTAATTTTTATAAACTGTTGGCCATATCTCCAAGTACAAATTATTTTAAAGAAGAATGAATTTAAAAATACAGTATTTTAAAAACAGGCCCACATACATAATGAATACCTCTACACATAAAAAGATCAGAGAGATTTTTTTCTCCAAAGTAGAGACCCGCTTGAGAATATTTCTTTTGCCTGAGGAAGCTTCTACCACAATTCCTGCCTTGTAACACTTCCCCCACTGCACACACATACATGTTCTTGGAAGCACTGCCCTGAATATTCATACTGAGTCACTGTTCCACACTGGAAAATACACCCAAGAGAATATCCTCTGGACTTGCTTTGCTCACTTTCCTTTATCCTGTTGGTTTCCAGCATTTAGTTAGTCTTGCATGACTAACATGATTTGCATGAGAGTTCAAGGTCACTTAATTATCTACTCCAACAAAGAGGAGGAAAAGCACATTAATTGTATTTATTCACAGAATAGTCTTATTGTCTCATTCACATGATGAATTCAGATGTGCAGAGTGGAAGACTGTGGTGGCAGTAATAGAAAGCATAAAGTATCGGGAAGCTAATGGATGGATATGCCTTGTAGAGACAGGAGACAGCAAAAGGAGAAAAGGTTCCAGAAGTGGAGAAAAGATGCAATGGAAAGATAGAACACAGCCCTCAGAGGAAACCACTGTAAGAAGGGGCAGACACTGTGATGGGATGGAATGGGTGAGTCTGAGACTTTGGAAATTGAGGAAGCAATTTTTGCTCTTTTAAAAGATTTGCTCTTTTTTGTTTGTTTGATTTGTTAACTAGGCTTAAGTTTTCTTTCTTCTTTTTAAAGTTTACTTATTTTTGAGAGAGAGAGAAAACAAGAAAGAGAGAGAGAGAGAGAGAGAGAGAGAGAGAGAACGAGCAAGTGGGGAAGGGGCAGAGAGAGAGACAGAGGGAAGGAGAGATAGAATCCAAAGCAGGCCTCAGGTTCTGAGCTGTCAGCGCAGAGCCGGATGTGGGGCTTGAACCCATGAACCACGAGATCATGACCTGCGTCTAAGTCAGACCTTTACTGACTGAGCCACCCAGGCACCCCAAGATTCACTCTTTTAATAGTTGAACATGTGGCACCTGGGTGGCTCAGTCAGTTAAGCGCCTGACTTCAGCTCAGGTCATGATCTCCTGGCTTGAGGGTTCGAGCCCCGCATCGGGCTCTGTGCTGACAGCTCAGAGCCTGGAGCCTGCTTCAGATTCTGTGTTTCCCTCTCTCTCTGCCCCTCCCCTGCTCATGCTCTGTCTCTCTCTCAAAAATAAATAAACATTAAAAAAAATAGTTGAACGTGTTTGGTGTCCTTCCCTTCCCTTTAGGGGAACGCCATCAACTATGAACATCTATGATATGCTTGTTGGCTGTGGAGGATATAAGACTTAGCCCCTGCATTTGAAGTCGCAAGTCAGTGCAGCTTGATGTGCAGGCAACCATAGGGTGTGAGTAGATACAATAATACAAGTTAATAATAATTCACAAGTATTTACACAGAGACATATTGTCAAATAGTCAACATACATTCCATTCTTTTATATACCTACTCAGTATACCTTTTGGCTTGGTTTTAATGTTGTTGCCTCAGACCTTTGATGAATATGGAGAACAAAAGGATTTCAAGAGCTGTAAACAGTACACACACATAAAACTGTCCTGTGACATCATTTCAAATGTGTTGGATTCTGTCCTTTTTTCATCCTAAATCACTTCCATTACTCAGAATATACACTAGTTCCTTTTAGCGTGCTAAGATAACATTTAAAACATTTATGTAAGTAATGGTTATTTCAAGAGGAGGTTCCATGAAGTAGGGTATCAGACCAGATATGTGTTATTTTACACAACTGATATGATTGTGTATAGACAGAATTTGTATTTATGAGCTATTTAAAAATGCTACTGGGTTTTGCTATTTAAAACAACTTAATGTATAAAGCAAAGAATCCCTCAAATGAATGACTACTTATCCAGATCTCAAGATTTCACAAGGTAGGATTTTTTTTTTGTCTTTCACTGTTAATGGTAGCCTATTAATCTGGGAAAGTAATGCAGCTCCCTAAAAACTTAACAGTATCATGAATGACTTAAGTTCTGGAAATAACTAGGATTATTTTATATACTCATTTTTAAATATTTACAAAGATGGTACTTTATAGCTTTTTAATAACTACCATAAAAAATGAGGCATGTGAATTTAATGATTTTCCCCCTTGTAAAATGAGCTAATTCAATAGAAGAAACATAAAGGAATTTATGTACATATAAAATTACATGTATATGATTCTAAGTAATATAATTATTATATCTAATATAATAATTAATACTTAAGTTATCAATTAATACAATAATTATAGTGAATATACACTATATTAAATATAATTTTATTGTTATAACAATTATATTGATATAATCATATATAACATATAATGTATGTATATTTATATGCACATATATAAGTTTATGTATGTATGTATATAAATTCCTTTATACATATATTATATATTGTATTTAATATATAATTCCTTTATATCAGTGAACTGAATCTATGCAACTTTATGCATCACTTTTCTTTTCTTAAAGAAAACTCAAAACTATATCTTTAGCCAAAATAGAAGTAGCTGGATTATTTGTAGGTCATACAGAAGTTCCAAGGTTGACTGAACCCCAGTGGTACAGGGAAGTTTATCTGGTGCTAAGATTGTGTCCTGCAGAGCTCCTTAATCCCAGTTGTCCATCCTTATTCATCATTATTGATTATGGAGAGCTGTGGGGTTGGCTGAACGTAGCTCAACACCTCTTCTGGGAAAACATATAAATGGCATGGCTCTGTTGATGAAAGGATGTCCTAAGTACAAAGGTCCATGAAGGCAGATAGTCTACATTTTTAGTTGCCATCTGGTTGAGGATTCTGGACATTTTATATACGAAATTTTTTTTTTTTTTTTTGCATCACACACTATTACATCATAACTCTTTTTAAAATTTTTTTAATGTTTATTTATTTTTGAAAGAGAGAGAGAGAGAGAGAGAGAGACAGACAGAGTGCAAGTGGGGAATGGGCAGAGGCAGGGAGACACAGAATCTGAAGCAGGCTCCAGGCTCTGAGCTGTCAGCACAGAGCCCAATGTGGGGCTTGAACCCACGAACTGTGAGATCATGACCTGAGCCGAAGTCGGACGCTCAACCGACTGAGCCACCCAGAGGCCCATAATTCTTTAAAAAAATCTTTTTATTTTCAAATAAGTATAGATTCATAGGAAGTTGCAAAACAAATGTAAAGGGAGCTTCTGTACACCCTTCATACTGTTTTCCCCAATGACAACATCTTGCATATAATACAACAGAAAACCAGGAAATTAACATTGGTACAACCTGTGGAGCCTTTTCAGATTTCACTAGTTTTACACACTCATTTGCATGTGCCTATGTGTATATAGTTCTATGTAGTTTTATCATGTGCAGATTTGAGTAACCACCACAACTGAGATACAAAATCACTTCATTACTCCAAGGCTCTTGAGCTATCCCTTTGTGGACTCACCCAGCCCATCACCCCCATCCCCAACCTCTGATAGCCACCAATCTGTTGAAATCATAAACTGTGAAACATTGTGAAGTTGTTTTTTTTTTTCTTCACTCAGAATAATTGTTTCTGGATTCATCTAAGTTGTGTGTGTATCAGTAGTTCCTTCCTCTTTACTGTTGAGTAAGGATGAGCTACTTTGTTTAACTATTTACCTACTGAAGGACATTTGAGCTGTTTCTAGTTTTCTGCAATCATGAGTGAAGCTGCTAACGAACATGTGTGTAGCTTTTTGTCTTAACATTTCTTAGAATTCTATTTAGATTTATTCAGTGTTTTTGAGTATATCTCTTTGTATTCTTTTCTTAGTGGTTGCTCTAGGCATTACAATATACACATATAACTTGTCACAATCTACTGGTATATAGTTCTTTACCACTTTGAGGAGGCATAAACACCTTATTTCCTTTTAAGACTCTTCACCATCTTCACTTTTAAAATATAATTTTCCTGTTTGATTGCTATGTCAGATAACACTACTATTTTTGTTTTATCTAATTCTTTTTCATACAAAACACAGACATCAGGTTCACTATGCTGGAGAAACAAAATTAATCCCTTACAATACATACCACTGCCTGATAGCCTTGATACTAAATGAATAAATGAAGCTGGCCCCCTATTTAAACTTCTGGGCCACAAAGTACCGCTGGAGGAAGCCACACAACTGTGCTAACTTAGCAAGACATAAAGATGGCTGAGCCCCACTGAATCCATAAGTTCCGTCTTCACGCAATTCCTAGGATCCTTTCCCTCTTCTCTGTGCAATCCTCTGGAGCAAACTCTAAGTGGTACTAAAGCCTAGGTTTCCATGTAGGACTTTTAACAGATGGAAAGATTAAAATTTAAATTGATCCTGTTATGTTCTCTAGCTACCAACATTACAGTTTTTGGAAAAATGGTGAATATTTAAATAATAACTGAAAGGATGCCTAATTATTAGCCTGTCCATGACTCTCACTTGATTTATCTCCTTCATACTAATTTAAATTTGACCTTTGCCACTGCCAGCAACGCTTCCATTCACTTTTTATTAACTCACCAGTACATTCTCTAAATTGTTGTCCTTCTTTCTGAAGCCCCAATCTCTCTTTCATGCTCTTTTGATTTTTTTCTAATGTAAGACAGAAATTTGAAGGTAACTGGCTTGGGCTGACTCAGGATCCCATGCTGTCCTTGAAACTTCCTTTGGTGTCAGAAAGAAAGCCTCTCTCATTTTCAGTGCCAGCTGCACTGCTCATACTCCTGATCTCAGGCTCTCAACTCTTAGGGTAATTCTGAGAACTCTAAGAATAGGATACAAGGCATCTTTCTATCTGGCATCTTTAGGCTTTTGCTCACTAGTAGCCAATTTTGTCTTCATATGTATGTAGATTCACCTTGTCATCTCCTCCAAAACATTTATCTTGAGTCATCTGCTCCTGTCCCATTCTTTCCTGCATCTGTCACATGCCTTATGATCTTTTCCTTGCCCCTGTTCCTAATACCATTTTCTTCAACAATCCCTTCCAATTTGATTTCTAACAACCTATTCAATGAAAAATGCTCAGCACAAGGGTGCCAGTTGATTTTCTTCTATTAATACTCAGCCTCATTTCCTCACTTCATTTGCCACAACATTTTCCTTCAATTAGTACAATTGACAGGTTCATAAAGCCCTTCCTCCTACGGTGTCCATGAGACGATAGCATCCCACCTTCTCTCCATGACTACATGTGTCTGTTAATATTGTATTCAGACTTTTACTCTTCTTTTTTACTTTCTCAAAACTGCATATATCCATGCCTTCCAACATCACCAATTCTGGTTCTTAAGTTAGTCAGTCAACATCCCGATCAGTCTTGTTATCAAATTCAGCATCCATTTACTTAAGATTCTTTGCCACAATCATTCCCAGCACTATGCCTTGACTAAGGTAGCATAGCTCATGTGGAATCTCTTCCCTGTGCCAATCTAAATCCAATGTAGCCATCCTTCCTGCCAGGTCAGCTGAAGTCCCACTTCTTCCACTAGGCCTTTTCCATGCAGTGCAGTATGTTAAAGTCTCTTGTCTAAAATCACATTGGACTTGTGGTCTGCTGGACAAAATGGTACTCCTAATCACCTCTACTTACCTCAAACATGTAGGCCTTGTTTTATCAACTATCCCTATGAAAGCGTGAACATAAGTTATTATTCCCTGATAGCCCAGCAATGTGCTGGGCATACAGAAATTGCTTAAGGAAATTATTTAATGGATTAATACCAAAAAATATTATTAAAACAGGTAATGATAGTACTATCATGGCATTGATAGGTTTATTTTGACTGAAGCTAGGATTTTTAATGGACTACTTAGAAGGCTACCAGCAGTATGACACAGTGGTTAAGAGTATGAGCCCAGACTACCTGGGTTCAAATCTTACTTCTGTCACTTACTGGCTAGGTGAACTTGGGAAGGTTCATGAACATCTTTGTGCCTTAATTTCTCTCCTTGGAAACAGGAGAACATAACATTACCTACCTTATGGAGTCATTATGAAGATCAAATGAGTTATGTCAGATACAAAGAACAGTTTCTGTCATGTAGAAAGTGTTCCAAGAATGTTAACTATTATTAAATGTTTATCACACATAGCATGATAGTATTTCAGTATCTCGCTTACTTTATAAGTGAATGAGTTGAGTAATAAAGGTAAAATGATTGGCTTAAGGTCTTATCGTTAATTAGAGGCAAAGTAAGAAACCAACACTACTGACTTCTACTCAGTGTTTGCTTTTCCTCCCCAAGGATTTTGTACCCGAACACGGAACTAAATTATAGATGTTCAGAGGGGAAAGAGATAGTCAAGGCTGTTTGGTTTACCTTTTCCACAAAGGACCATATTTTCTGATCACTTATCACAAAACTTTCATCTTTGTTGACAGGGGCATTTTACAGATTCTTAATCACCCAAACAAAAAGATCCTAATAGAACTTACACCATGGCTTTCAAGTTAGGAAACACATGAAGGATACAAATGGATGCCAAGGTCAGGTCCCCTGAGTTCACATGACTGTCACTAGATGAGGCCCTTTTTAACGTCCTTCTTTTCAAAAATAATATTTCTTTTTAAGGGAAAACATTGTCTGGAATACTCATTATAAAGCTGTGATTCAAGTTATCCCACACATATGTGAATGCTTTGCAGATAATATGCTTCCTGGTAGGAATCTGAAATTATGATTTTGATGAACTCTGAACAACACGCTTTAGCAGCCAAAAAAGGCACAGGGGCCAACTATCCATACCAGGCATAATTCCTGAAGGTTTCAGCTTTCTGTGTGGTTCTCTGGAACAACATTCAGCCTGGTTGTGCAATCAGCTGCGCTAGGGTTTTAAAATTCAACCTAGCAAATACAGACTCTCAGGAGGAATTGCAACAATAAAAGATTGCTATTAAATAGACACAGATAAACCTGTGTGTAAGGATTTTCTCATCAGATGCATTAGCATGCTATTCTGTCTGAATGCAATGCTAAGAGGAGATATTTAATTTCTCTTTAATGCAAATGAAATTGTCATATGTAACATCAGAAATAAGGGAGAAGGCTGAACTGAGTAATTATATTATGTGTCCACAAAAAAATGTGCATCCACTGCCCACCCCCCTCCACCTTGCAAACAAGACTCAGGGCATTCACAGTTTAAATGCTCGGTTGCAGTATATGGACTCTGAGCTTTATGGATTAAGATTTTAACCTCAAAACAGGGAGGTCTTATTTCTTGAGTCTGAAAGTTGAATTACTTTCTTTACTCTGAAGGCTGAAGAGACAGCCTCCACTGATCACACAGAGAATGCATCCTTTCTGGTTTGTGCTTCTATAGTATTTTCATTTATATCTCTGCCTTTACTCATGATAATATGACTTGTTACCCTTAGTTGTATCTTTCCTTTGTGCACTATAAATTCCTGAGGATAGAGTTCATGTCTTATTTATCTCTGTATTCTCCTAGAGCGTTACTGTGTCTTGCATACAGTAACTACTCAATAAATGTTTTGATACTTGGTTTCAATGGTACATATGTTAAGCATTTCCCATTTATAAAGTATTTTTAATGGATTCTCACCATTGACATACTTTACCCTTCTCATTTCTGAGAACTCTTGCATTTGAAAGAGGAAAAATTTAGATAGCCATATAAGCTATATAAACCATGTAACCCTAGGGAGTACCTAGCAATTATATGTCGAATTATAATTTTATGAAAATTTGCAGAGGTTTCTTTTGAGCTTTCAGTTACTTAAGGGGACCCAACTAACTTAGTGAAACAGAGAAAGGCAAAGAATTCAGAGAAGTGACTGAGAGGGTACCCCAGAAAGACTGTTGTGCCTTCTAGAAGATCCAGCACCCAAGGCGTAACTCCCACACTCTGTAAGCATGTTAGGATCATGGCATTCTGAAGGCCCATTTTTCCTCTTTGACAGTTTCTCTGAGAAACTGTCAGTTTGATGTTAAAAAAAACAAAAACAAAACAAAACAAAAAAACCAAAAACCAAAAAACAAACATTTAGTTCATGCCCACAGACTCAATTGGCTTTACAATCACTAGGACCCAATAGAAAATAAAAATGGAAGGCTCTTGTTCAAAAGTTAAGAATTTCAAGACAATGGTAGCAGAACAGTAAGGCAATTGTGGGCCCTTCTAAGCATGGGGCCTTGGGTGACTGCACAGGTCTCACATCTATGAAGCCAGTCCTGTTGTATCTTCAAGGAGTTTTCAAGGATAGTGAAAGGCAAAAAATCTGTATGGAATAGAAGCTACAATTTAAGGGGCGCCTGGGTGGCTCGTCGGTTAAGCGTCCGACTTCGGCTCAGGTCATGATCTCATGGTCCGTGAGTTCGAGCCCCACGTCAGGCTCTGTGCTGACAGCTCAGAGCCTGGAGCCTGTTTCAGATTCTGTGTCTCCCTCTCTCTCTGCTCCTCTCCTGTTCATGCTCTGTCTCTCTCTGTCTCAAAGATAAATAAACGTTAAAAAAAAAATTAAAAAAAAAAAAAAAAAAAGAAGCTACAATTTAAGTGTGTACAAGGGTTTGCAGGAATCCAGAATTTCCTAACTTTATAAAATCATCCCGGAGAAGGTGACGTCTAAGGTCACTTTTGAAGGAGCAATGGCAGGGAAAAGGAGATATTCCAGATTGAAAAAAGGCAGAATTCACTTCACAAATTTCAGGAATAGGATTACTTTTAAGGAGAGCAGACCAAGTGAACTTGAGGGTGACATAATTCAGAGTGGAAAGAGACAAAAGCCAAACATGGAGGAAAGAGTTGAACTATTGAGTGCCTATTGTATGTCAAATTATTTCTCCCTGTGTCATAATTTTAAACACAACAATCATGTCTATTTTACAGATGGCTTAATTGAAGCCCAAGGTAGTAATTCTCAAAGGGCTGGGAGCACTTTAGGCACCTATAAATATTTTAAGACTCTCGGGTAGGGCGGGGAGGGGGTCTAACTCAAGGGCCAAGACTCCTAGCCACCAGGCCAAGCTGAGGCTAAGAGAGCTTTTAACCCCTCCACCTCTTGACGCATTTCTTCAGTCTAAACGTACCCTTCCCTCCTCTCGCCCCGCCCCGTGTTTCACCGTGCCGGAAATTGAGCGTCTAAGTACTTCCGGGGTAACAAAGGTCGGCCCCGGCAAGATGGCGGCCCCCTTGGAGCTCAGTTGCTGGGGAGGTGGCTGGGGGCTCCCATCGGTGCACAGCGAGTCCCTGGTGGTGATGGTGAGGCCGCCTCGCGGACCAGGGCGCAGGAAAGATGGGCGGGGCCAGAGCGCGAGGCTGGCTGGGCCTGGTCTCCGCTGCTCGCCGCGGTTCCTTGCGGCGCTGCAGGGCTGAGACCGGCCGGGGCGCTTCTCGCTGCACCACATTGGGTTCCCTCCCGTGGAGTCAAAAGCCTGGCTTGTGACCCCGCCGAGGCCTTGGCGGGAGAGTCAAGGCTTCTCCGCTTGCCTGCGAGCCCACTCAGCCTTGCAAAGCTTTCTGGGCGGTGGAACTTAAGACCAAAGCAGGGCGCGCACGCGCCCCGCTCTGCATCCCCCGGACCTTTGGGGGAACAAAATCCCCGAAAGCTGGGTAGCTGGCGCGCGCATCCTCGGCTAGACCTCCGGAGAGGGATTCAGCCCCAGTGTCAGGAGTTTCTGCCTTAGGGCGACCGGGCTGTGAATTAAAGCTGCTTGCAGATTTGCACTACGTACTCAGTCTAAATGTTCTCTTACCAACTTTGTTTCAGGCTTACGCCAAATTTTCTGGTGCACCCTTGAAAGTCAATGTCATAGATAACACCTGGAGAGGTTCAAGAGGTACAGTGTAAACACAATTTTCTCCTCTCTTAAGAGACTCCCCCCCCGCCCCCCAACCTCCATATCTGAATTTATTTTTTAATTTTTTTTAATTTTTTTTTTAACGTTTATTTGTTTTTGAGACAGAGAGAGACAGAGCATGAATGGGGGAGGGTCAGAGAGAGGGAGACACAGAATCTGAAACAGGTTCCAGGCTCTGAGCTGTCAGCACAGAGCCCCATGCGGGGCTCGAACTCATGGACCATGAGATAATGACCTGAGCCGAAGTCCGACGCTTAACCGACCAAGCCACCCAGGCACCCCCATATCTGAATTTAAAGCTATGAAGCATATAGTCATGGAGTACCTTGGGGTTTTAGTTTCTTCTTACCATAACTTTGGCTGTGTGTTGCTTACGGTTTGGGCATTGTGAGTAATACTGTAAAGTACAAGTCAGATCAATGGAAATACGGCACTGTTCTCTACAACTGCTTTGTGAAATTGCAAAAAACTAAGATGAGCTTACTCATTTTGCCCCCTCCGAATGTGCAATTGGTATGGTTTTTAGGGGACTGCAATGTCTTCAGAGCAAATAGAAATGTTTCCTTGTATGTAAACTGTTTTTGATTGTAGGAGATGTACCAATTTTGACAACTGAAGACAACATTGTTTCTCAGCCTGCGAAAATACTAAACTTTTTAAGAAAACAGGTGGGTGGTTCCTTTTGAAGAAGTAGATTGTTCCCTACATGTTACTTAAAAAAAATACATTGTAAGGTTTGGGGAATTTTTTTAAATTCTTTTTTACCAACTCAGTAGACAATTGGAGTTTGATGTAAAAAGAGACTTGAGAATTACCGCTCTGAATCATGAGTTTTACTGTGATTTGAAAGTCCTGTAGTGAGGAACACTCAATTTATGTTTTCATGTACTTTTTTTGGATTTTCTTGAAGTTTAGAAATAGGCAGGTTCAATGAAGCCATCTTTATGATTACACTTATTGATATGATTATCACTGGAGTGAAAGCTGCCACACACTTTCTGCTGCATATGGCATCTGAGTTCCCCTCAACTAGCACCTATTTTATTTTTATTTTTTTTTAATGTTTATTTATTTTTGAAGGAGAGAGAGACAGAGTGTGAGTGGGGGAGGGGCAGAGAGAGAGGGAGACACAGAATCGGAAGCAGGCTCCGGGCTCTGAGCTGTCAGCACAGAGCCCGATGTGGGACTCGAACCCACGAACTGTGAGATCATGACCTGAGCCGAAGTCGGACGCTCAACCAACTGAGCCACCCAGGCGCCCCCCTATTTATTTTTAAAAAGCGCTTCACTGGAGAGTTGCAGTTAAATGTCCCATGAAGTAAGGTATAAAATGTGTGAGCATCTAAAGATTTATATAATGCATACAAAATGTTTAAACATGTAAAGACTTTTATAAATACAAAAGTTGTAATTGGTTTTGCCAATACTTTTCTTGAAAAAATAAATCCTATGTCAACAAAATTTAGAATTGTTCTAACTTGGAAGGTTTTCTTTCTTTTTTCATGGGGAAAAATGCAACCAATTAGAACTTCTTCCTTATTGTTAAAGGTAATAACTTCTATTTATTGTTGGTACAACATGCCATGCGCTAAACTAGGTTGTAAACAATCACAGAATATCAATTAATAAAAAACCGTAGCTGATATTTATTGACCTTACTGTGTGCGGAATGTTGTGCTAAGAACTGTATTTGCATTAAACGGCATTTGTCATTGAATTTGTATTTATCATTATGCCTTTCAATATCATATTTGCCATTTTTAAGGAAGAATAGGAATCTTAATTTATTTAACTTCACTGTTGTGGGATACCCTTGACTTCTGAAGTTTTTTGGTTTTATATTTTTTAATAGAAATATAATGCTGATTATGAACTCTCAGCAAAACAGGGGGCAGATACACTGGCTTACATTGCTCTCCTTGAAGAGAAGCTTCTTCCTGCAGTGGTGAGCATTGGTGAATATTACATCATTGTAGTGACCTACTAAAAGTATGCTTTAATCTATTTAGAAGGAACATAGTGAAAAAGGCTTAAAGGAGGAAATTTCATTTATGAATTAATTTTGATTCTTTCATGTTACTGTGAAACTGGGTTCTGTTAGACATTCAGCTAAGACATGAAACAACATGAAAGATACTGTCATTTTGGAAATAAAAATTATTTGTGGAAGACAGAGTTTGTTCCTCCATGTATAGAATTTAGCTAACTATCATTCACTCCTTCAACAAATATTTATTGAGCACATATGTGCCAGGCCTTGTTCTGGGTGCCTGGGATATAGCAATCAACAAATCCACATGTTTAAAATCTTGTTTCATCCTTGAGTCATTCTAATTGGGAAAGTTTTATGAAGCCACTTTGTACAAGGATATTTACCCAAAACTTTCACACTGTTTAAATGACCTTTCTTTTCATAAAAGAACATGCTTGTGTTTTTCGTTTGTTTTGTTTTGTAGCTTCACACATTCTGGGTTGAGAGTGACAATTACTTTGCTGTGACAAAGCCATGGTTTGCTTCACGAATTCCTTTTCCCTTGAGTTTGATCCTGCCTGGAAGGATGTCTAAGGGAGCACTGAATAGAATTCTCCTGACTAAAGGAGAGCCTCCCCTTTACCACCTCCGAGAAGTGGAAGCTCAGGTATGGTTGGGATTACTTTCAGAGCAAGGTCCCTCCAGGGGAGGGACAAGAGAGACAGCAGAGATGAACATCCTGGATGCCTGCTTAGAAGGACTTCTAGAGCATCTGTTCTACCTTTGAGTTGTAATTTCATCCTTACTAGATATACAGAGATGCCAAGGAGTGCCTAAATCTTCTGTCAAACAGATTGGGAACATCTCAGTTTTTCTTTGGAGATACGTGAGTGCATTCCCTTAAAAATCGTTTTCGTGTTTTGTATGCATATAGTCCATGAGTAGTTATTTAAAGCAGGTCCTCTTGCCACCCCTCCCACCCATGAGGTTTTGCTTTAAAAAAAAAAAAAAAAAAGATTTAATGAATTACTATAGTAATTTCTCTGTCCATGGTAATCAAACATTGACTAGACATGCTATATATATGAATTTAAAATATCTAAGACTATCCCCACCCTGTCTCATATCTTCATATAACACTTGTAAGTAAAGATGAATTTTTAATTTATGAGTTAATTTTCTTCTAAATAAAATAAATGGTTAGAGTATTAAATTTTTTTTTAAAAACCCTCATTACATCATTTTAATAAGCTTACATGTGTAGTAAACCTTCTAAAAGACTATATTGTATACTTCAGAATTGGTAAATGTATTAGAGAAAAAATATTTTTAACATGATCCCAAGTTAATATTTTCCTATGTGTTTTTTAAAAATCCTGAATTTATTTTTAGGCCATCTACCTTGGATGCCTACGTGTTTGGTTTTCTTGCACCTCTTTATAAAATACGCTTTCCTAAAGTTCAATTACAAGAACATTTGAAACAGCTCTCCAACCTGTGCCGCTTTTGTGATGACATCCTAAATAGTTATTTTAAGCTTAGTCTTGGAGGTAAGCTGGCTTCTCTTCAGCTAATTTGCGTTTGTGTAGATTATCTGCATATTCTCCTAAGGATGGATAAGCAAAATTCATGACTTATTAAAGAAGTTTGTGTATCGTCTTTAAGTGCTGACTTACAGCATTTGAAAAAATTTTATTTTTCCAACTTTATTCCCATGTGTTAGTTCTATTTTAAATAGAGAAATAGATATTTTCCTTTTGCCTATTCTTCTAGATTTTATACATTTCTTGCCTCTTGTTCTTCTTTAAATATTGCCCCTTTGAAGTGGATCATTTTCTTCTAAAAGTTAACTACAGGTATTTATTGAGTCCCTGCTGAAAGATAGCATCTATCCTAATGCAAATGGGCAATTATTTTAAATGTTGCTTCTAGCATTTTCCTGCGTGAACAGAAATCAGCAGCAGATTGATTTGGGTGAGGTACACTCCCATGATACCACTACTTGAAAACTGATTGCATCAGACTGGAGGTATTGTAAATAGAGGGCACCTGTGACTTAGGATATGATTCCTTGGGTGTGTGGGCCATGTGTGTAAGTGATTGGGATACTAAATTTGTATTGGGAGAGTTGGCAGAAATTGTCCTTTTGAGAAACAGCAGTTACAAGGATAGCTGGCTTAGGGACAGTTTATTTTTTCATGGTGGTTTATATGTTTTTTAGAGAGAGAGGGGTGAGTCATGAAACTAAATCACTTTCAACCTTGTTACTTTGGAGCAGTGATTAGCAAACCTGGCTGGAGGACATATACAGTCTTGAGTCCTAAGCCAGAGATACCGCATTAGAATCCCTTCAGGGTAGAGCCCAGAAATCTGTATTTTTTAAGTTCTTCCAAATACTTTGGATGCCTGTTTGATAGCTGTTTGGGAGTCCCTGCCTTAGACAGCTATCCAGATAGCTGTGACTAAAGGCCTATTTGATATGGGTGGGGAAAAGGTACACCTCAAATTGGAGAAGGAAATGAGGACCATTGTGCTCTTTTACTAATCACTTTGGCTAGTTGCATAACACTTGGCTGTCTACTTCATGGACAAATTTAGTCCTTTTGTTTAGGTTTGGTTTTGGAGCATTACTATCCCTCTTTGCCTTTGAACCCATAATGGTTTTTCTCTTTGCTTGATTTTATTTATTTTTGGAGGGCAGTGTACTTGGGAGGGTGGATAGACTCAAAATTCTTTCAGTCTGAACAGCTTTAAAGACTTTCAAAATTTTCTGTCTTTCTGATTTCTGTCCTGGCTTCTTAGGCACCTCTCCTGCTGGTCAAGAAACAGTAGACGCAAATCTGCAGAAACTCACACAACTTGTAAATAAGGAATCCAACTTGATTGAAAAGGTCAAGTTTACTTCAATCATTATTTTATAGTAGTTTAGTATTTTTCTTTCTGAAATTAATATTGTAACTTTAATTGTATAGTTAATATGCATTATTTTACCCTCTTATTTTTTAAAGAGTTTATTTTTTCATAAATCTGCTCAAATATACATTTACTATAGTTGTATATAATATAGTGTTTTGAAGCCAGTAGTGGTTCGATTACTTTGATAGTGGTATTGGGCTTATTTTTACCACATAATTAGTATTTTTCAAGTTGGGAGACCAAAAGCCTAGCTTTAAAAAAAAAAAAAAAAAAAAAAAAAAAAAAAAAAGACAAAACAAACACACTTCTTGCTTGTCTGTTTCTGTCTCCCAAGGTTAACATTTCTTGAGATTGTAAGCACCAGTGCTGGTTCTTTCTTGTTAATCACACTATGATGTCTTTTTCTTTCTTCTACATAAACTGTTTTGCTTTGCTTCTTCTATCCTTCTCTTTTCTAATTGTTGCCCACAGTTTTTCATCAGTGTGGGTATTTTGCCACTTTGGTCGCGTTCATTTGCTGAGAGAGAGATACTAAGGAAGCGGGTAGGAGAGAGAGAGAGAAAGAGAGAGCACGCACGCCAGTAGTGGGAATTTCAAGGGCGATTCTAATTGGAAAAATACAAGAGAGGTGATTCATTTTTTCCCCAAGTGTCTGATCAACTTCCTTTTTTCTTATGCCAGTGAATGATACTTCATTCTTTCACTAACTAATGAGGCAATGTGGCCTAATAACACTGGCTAGCAGTTTTTGAGGTCTGAATAACAGGCATTGTGTCCTACGAGCTTTCGAGTTACCTCATTGAATCCTCACAGCCGCTGTGTGTGCAGCTACTCCGTCAGTCGTATCTTACAGATAAGGATAGTGAAGCCTGGAGAGCAGTGTATGTTACCTGCCCGAGATCATTCAGGTGGTGAGAGGCAAAGGGGATTCGAACCCTACAAATTGGATTCCATCATGGGCTTTGCAGTTAGTAAGCTGCAAATGAATGAAACTATGTATCCAGTGCTAGTAGTACTAGTAGCAAGAAACCTCTGTCACTCTCTGGAATGACCTTTCTGTTTCTTTGTAGAGTATTTCATGTGTTGTTAGAAGTTGAGAAGTGAGTAGGACTGAGCAGTAAAACTGTAAAGGACCAGCATTAAAGTTTAGGTGGGCTCGTTGAATGCCAAGTTTGTCTTCTTAGCCCAGCCCAGTAAATCCCACGAGAGGAAAGATATTGAGTGTTAGGTGTGGATAATGGAAAGATTATTCAGATTGTTTTCGACACTTAGCTGCTGGATGAAGGCTATCCAATACAGTTTTCATTTTCTGTATTTGGCAAATTCATGACAGACATGTAAAGGGAACCATGAAATACCTACATATGCAGGAGGTGAACCCAAGAGGCCCTGTCACCGCTTTGTACACTTCCATGTTGGGTCATTATCAGCATGTGAACGTTTCCTAACTCTAAATCAGGCACTCTCCTTCCCACCCCTGTTTCATATCTGCTCTTCAGTGTGGTTCACTGTTGGCTGCAGGACATAAGAGCAACAAATCCTATTGGCTACTACTGTTCGCCATTTGCGCAGAAAATCTAGAGCTTAAGAAAAAAAAAAGTAATGTCTGGGGGACTTAGTTCTTACAAAAAAAAAAAAAAAAAAAGACAACCCAATTGATTCAAGCAGTCCACTGGGAATGTTTTTTTCCATTGGAAAGTTAAAAGTTAATCTTTTATACTCTTTCCTTTCCTGTAAGCTGCTTGTATCTCTGCTGAGACATTTCCTCTGTGCTTTATAAGAGCATCTGGAGGAGATAAGGGAGAGTTTTGGTCTGCACATAATCAAAACTCTGGAAAAGCCTGTTTATCAAGTGGGTAGTCAGATGCTGTTTGCTGTTGGTGTGGGATCTTTGGCGGCAATTGCTTTCAAGTCTTTTCTGAAGTTGAGCTGATAGAGAGCTCAGCACCAGGCTGTGAACCCTGCACTCTGTTTGTGGGGTGTTCTGGTTGAAAGGTAGCTTTGTAAGGTATGACTCCATTCTTTCCATATATGTATGTATGTGTGTGTGTGTGTGTGTATATATATATATATATATATATATATATATATATATATGGAATATATATATACACATGGAATATATATATGTATATATATATACATGGAATATATATATACACACATAAACGTATATACGTATATATATACATATATATATGTATTTCTTATTTATATATACGTAACGTATAATTATTTTTGCTTCTCTTCCCTTATGTTCATCTGCTTTGTCTCTTAAATTCCACATATGAATGAAATCATATTTGTCTTTCTCTGACTTATTTCACTTAGCATAATGCACTGTAGTTCCATCCACATTGTGGCAAATGGCAAGATTTCATTCTTTTTGATTGCTAAGTAGTATTCCATTATATATATACCACATCTTTATCCATTCATCAGTTGATGGATATATGGGACCTTTCCATAATTTGGCTTGTCGACAGTGCTGCTATAAACATGGGGGTGCATGTTTCCCTTCGAAACAGCACACCTGCATCCTTTGGATAAATACCTAGTAGGGCAATTGCTGGGTCATAGGGTAGTTCTATTTTTAATTTTTTGAGAAACCTCCATACTGTTTCTGGAGTGGCTACACCAGTTTACATTCCCACCAGCCTGACTCAGTTCTAAATGATTCCTCTCCTAGTGTTTCCAGGGATGCTAATGTCCTCCTGAGGGCAAGTCTGAAACCCTTGGACATTTTCTCAATATGCTCCATAGTAATTTTTTTTTCTAGAGCAGGCTTAGAACTGATCTGGTGTTTGGAATACCTCTGGATTAGGTCTAAATAGTTTCTCCTTCCATCTGTCTCTTTTCCTAGCTTCCCATGGTCTAAATACTTGCAGCCTAAAAGAATTTGTCTTTTTGAAGGGAGTACAGGTCATTTTCACTGAGGCTGTGGGGTGCAGTTGAAAGAATAATAGTATTGGAATAAGAAGACCTGGGTTTTGGGATGCCTGGGTGGCTGGCTCAGTTGGTCAAGCGTCCGACTTCGGCTCAAGTCGTGATCTCGGAGTCCGTGAGTTCGAGCCCTGCATCGGGCTCTGTGCTGACAGCTCGGAGCTTGGAGCCTGTTTCAGATTCTGTGTCTCCCTCTCTCTGACCCTCCCCCATTCATGCTCTGTCTCTCTCTGTCTCAAAAATAAATGAAGGTTAAAGAAAAAATTTTAAAGAAGACCTGGGTTTTAATTTCAACTTTTGATATTGGCTTTGCAAACTAAGGCAAATTTCTTAACCTTTCTGAGCTTCATTTTGCTGCTACGTAAAATAGGGAATGATCGTCTTCCATGGTTTCTTCACAGTTGTGTTGGGAAGATCAAATGAGGTATTGTACATCAACATAATTAATAAACTGTGGAGCTTAGTGTATCAGAAGTAATGCTTTTCCACTTACTATACTAGGAGACCTCTTAAATCCAGTTGTGATGTGGTTGAGTTCAGTAGAATATTCATTTTGTGGAATTGCTATAATTTTGCAAAGGCATCAAGGATGAGCAATATTGCTTGTACACATATACTGAGTTAGCTGGTATTTGAGGTATGACATTTAGAGTTCCTGCGAGATTATCTGTAAGAAAAAGGTTTTTTGAGCAGTCCTGGAGCCATATGGTTCTGTGCTCTTCTAGGCTATAGTTTCGATGAGGAGGTCACAGTCCACGAAAGTGGTGCCACAGCCATCAGTCACATGTACTTTTTGTACTTCCCACAGATGGATGACAATCTTCGCCAAAGCCCTCAACTTCCTCCTCGGAAACTGCCAACACTCAAATTGACTCCAGCAGAAGACGAAAATAATTCCTTACAACGGCTATCACCCTGACAGTCATCATGCTTTGTGTCCAGTCATGATTATTGCAGTAATCTCTTACACTAAGTGTGAAGGCAAAAAGAAAATGCCATTAGTAGGTATAAGGGAGACTCTAAAAAGAAACTTTCTATGACATCTATTTTTTCTTAATTAGGAAGCTTGTATTTTGACCTGGCAGTGCACTTTAGATAACATCAAAGTGAATGCTAAATGAACTTGGGGAACAAAGAAAACATATTGTACTGTATATTAAAAAAAACCAAAAACCTGCCTTAATCTTGGCAGATTTTTGCCTTTATTTCATATGTTGCTGACCAAAAGCTAGAATTCTGTTCTGAATGTGCACTCTTATTTATTCAAGTTATTTTATTAATTTCGTTTTCTTAGAACAGTTTGAATATCTAATATGTGGCTCTTTGAGGCTTTTTTCTTCTGTTTAGAAATTTGATGACTTTAGACATTAGGAAAAATGTAATATTCTAATATTCTATTCACTTCAATAGAAAAGTCTATTTAAAAAACAAAGAGGAATGTGCTTTTTAATTATGCTCTCAGAAGTGTAATCTTTTGGGAGGATTAGTACCATATATATGTATATATATAAATATCAAAGGTGGTTACATATAATATTCATCTGACTATATGCACTTCTGGTATTTGCTGATGTGTTCAATATAAGGTTGGCAAGGACGCTTTTAGTTTATTGGGCAAATGTGGCAGCTTTAGACCTGTGTATTTGTAGTACATTTTTAACTTTAGTAATCTCTTTCTTGGATTGATTTCAGGAGAACTGAGTATGTTGGTCATCGTTATTACGCCAGGCTGTAAAGTCTTACTGGAATTTGCCCAGTTGTTAGACCTTCCTCAGCCAGAGTAATAGAAGTACCTACTGTGTGCCTGGTCCAAGTTCACCAGGCTTGGTTCAGACCAGTGTTCTTTCAGAAGAAGCCTATCATGTAGTCAAAAGCATTATGGCAACTTATTATTTTCCATATAGTTAAACTACAACAGTTGAATGTTCCAGTGGAATATGCGGAGATAACAATAGTTTTTAAAGAACATTTTCTACTTATTGGTTACTGAACTGTTGAAGGATTTGTTGTGCAGGTGGTTTTGCTTAGAATAGAATCTCGCATACTTTAGTGGCTGAGGTGCTCCTGTTGTCCTAAAACCACTTCTGAGGTTTTTTAATTATGGGATCATGTTTTTGATTAGTGTCTTAAAAGATTACTATGGTGCTCAGCAAATCTTATCACATCCTGCAGAAACACCCGTGTTAAGCAAACAGTTTTGTAGTCAAGAGACTCCCCTAATTTGAGCTGAATGGAGCTCAGCTGTATTTGACCTGCATCCTCCCAGTTTGTTCATGTATTAGGTATTATACAGGACTCTTTAAGTCGCTGTAAATATTTTTTCTTGAAAGTTTTAATTAAATGAGAAACAAGGTAGTCTTCAAAATCTTGTTCATCTGTTTGGATGCATTTAGGGAAAGTAACTAATGAGTTTCACATTATTTATACAACAGGTTTGTGTGTTTTGAGTTAATTTTCCATTAGACTCCAGCATCCAAAACCTGTATGAATATTCTATGTTGAAAATCATGACCATAGGACTTTATTGTCCCCTGGGGTCCATGTATATTGGAGAAGGGTGGTTAACACATTAACCAGACATCTGTTTATGCTGTAGTTAGAGTTGATCATTTTCAATCATGATTTATATTAAACCTTCTAAGAAGCATTTGAAGTGGCTTAAAATTGTCAAATACATAAAACAGGACAATTAAAATTAGTTTTTGGAAAAATAAAAAATGGGGGAGAGAGAGCTATACCAACCCTAACAGATTCTAAAATCAAGTGGTAAATTTAGCTCCCAAATTTCTCCATGGTCACAGTCCAAAGTAATACTGGGTTATGTAACAGTTTTCTGTCAGTAAAACTACTAATGCCCATGGTAAGAAATGTGTTCAAATTTTTATAAGAATGTGAGATCATGTTCTTTTGACACAGAATTCAGCCAGTAATCATACTGTAATAGTTCATGTGTTGAAAGTTTAATGAAAAGACATCATTTTAGAATGACAAGGATTTGTCATATTTTAGTAGAAAAGACAACTGTAAATATGATTTATTTCTTTTTGGTCATTCCTGCTTTGACTTGCCTTTAGCCTTGCAGTAGGTAGGCTCTGATGTTTCCAGACTACCTTTCCTAAGATGCAAAATGTGATTTAGATAAGTGAGAATTTATATATGGGGCTACTTAGTTGAGCATTTTGGGGATTGGCCAACAAGATGCTCGGAAGCTATAACTGAGTATGACCTGCTCCAGGGAGCAGCCACGCATATAGGAAGCTCTTAGAAAGGAACAGCTTTCCAGATTGGGAAGAGAACTTGCGATCAGCCTGGCCAGGATGTGCTTTGGATAAAGTTTGAGTTTGCTGAGATAGATGGCCCACAGTCTTAAACAAAATACTGTGAGCTATTTTCTTTTGGATGTGATGGTGGAATATGATAAAAGGGACTATGTTTGTGTTTATGTTTGGTGCTAGTATAGGATTAGAAAATTGATCAGATAATTCCCATAAGATAAAGATCCCTCATCAACACATTGTCACCAGTCATCCATAAGACCCACCACTTCTTTTAACAGTAAATACCCTGTAGAGAGCATTGAGGATGGTCATTCCTTCACAGTGGTTTTTTCCCTTACAAAGGTTGGCATTGACAAATTCCAGCTTAGGTATTTTGCATTATTTTGGGGATACTATAGAGTTCAAGATTCTTACAATAAATCCAAGCATGTTGATTTCTATTCGTAATTGCTATTCATTTAATGTTGCCAGATATATTAACATGAAGGAATAAGGGAGCTTATTTCAATAACAGCTAAGTTAAAGTTTTCAGAAGCTGCAAAAGTGGGAAACCATTGGACATCAAAAGAGGCAGAGATTGGTAACAGTGACAGAATCTCAGAAAACCAATTTTTAAGGTACCTTCATGTGATAAAAGTTGTATTTGAAGTCAGCAGTATGTTTTCATAGAGCCTCTTCCAAGAATATGTGTTCATCAGGCCTATTAGGTTTTTTGACAGTTTTTCATGTTGTCAAAAGTGTTAACCCTTTAAAAGCCAAAATATAAATAAAGGTAAGAAGCTGAGTGATGGATACACAGAGTCTGTAGTATTTTTGCAACTTCTTGTGAGTCTATAATTTCAAAATAAAAGAGTTTTAAAAGTAAGTCAATGTATCATCTAAACTACAATTGAAATTTAATGATCCAAACACAGTATTTACTATTCAGTTTCTGACAAATACATAATATAAATTAAATATAATTTACTTCCTTCTTAATTTTAAAGAAAAAAACAACTCAGGTTTGTAATGAATGGTTATCTAAAGATCTGTTTTGCCTTACCAGAAAAGAAAAAACAATAACCTAAAACTAAGAACTCCTTTTCCCTATAAAATATGCTCTGGTTTTTATATTTGTAATAGTATCATTTTCTTCCTATGGTACCTGGGTTTACTTTCAAGGATAAATACGTTGAAAACAGTCCTTCTGTGTCTTCATGTGGTAGTCCTTTGCTTTGCTGTGTTATCTCTAATTACACAGTGTGATGAGACGACATTAGGACCAGGCTTTAATGAAGAAAGTGCAGTCTGTGTTTTTTGTCCTAAGCTCATAGGGATTTAGTAATTGACTTTGTCTTGGTTTGGTTATTTATATAATTGAAATCCTGAGCAGAGCCACTGAGTATAATTTGGGTTATGATTGTGGTCTTTTGTGTATATTGTTGGCATTAAGAATTATCTTTTGCCTTTTTTTCTTGTTCAGCCCTGTGGAATATACATGTGCTTTTCAGTGTTTTCACATTTCTTAAATAGATTATGAAGAAATTCATTGTTAATTACATGAACTAAAGGTTTGTAATCCTTTTATCCTCAAAAGTTTAATTGAAGTGTCATTGGAGGTTCAGAATGCTGCTTTACTCTGAAAGTAAAGATGAAGTTTTGGTTTTTTTTAAGGGTTTGCAAAATATTTTGGTCCAAAACTCAGGATGTACTGTTTGCTCAGGGCGCAGCTTCCCAGCCCTAGACTTAAAACCACTGTGACTGAGGTGAGGAGGTATTCTAAGAAAGGGTAACTTTGAGCTGGACTTGTATAGGAAGGGGACTTGTTATGATAGAAGAGCATTCTTAGCAAAACAAAGTAGTTTCTTTAAAAAATTCACAGAAAAGTAAGTGTTTTTGCATCCTGATTATTGTTAATTTGAAATTATACTGTAAGATCTTTAAAAAACATCTTTTAGTTTCTTGGAGAAGTAGGTGGGTTTTGGCAGATTCTATCATTATTATGTCAGTAGAGGGTTCTGTTGTCAAAAAAGGTTGGGAAATGCTTTGTTAGACAACATTAAGTTCCTAGAGCCTTTCTGAACCTTTGAAATGCTATTGTGTAGTTTCAATCTCCAACAAAGGTCTGCATTTTATACACTATTTTCCTGATTTATTGCATGTGGTTTTTGGGGTGTGTGTGTGTTTAAAGTAGGTCTTGTGGGATTTATATGCTGAAAAGTATACTTAGGGAAATGCTGCCCTGGAGTGTTTTTGCTTGTTTGTGCTCATTGCAAAGGTTTCCTGTTGTTAGGTGCTGCTCTAGTGAGTGGTGATAAAATGGAAAGACGGGTCAGGACTCCCTTGGACCCTGAAGTTGAGAGAGGGGTGGCCATGTGTTTAAACAGTTGGGTTATTTAGGCACCTGTGAGGCCCCTGGTCAGTCAGTCATCCCTTTTCCCTAGAATCCCATTTGGCTTGGAACATCTGCACAAGGGTGTGACCTGGTGATTCCAGGTGTCTGTGAGACAGAGGGAACCAGCTTGGAATTCCAGAACAATTTTCCAAACCATGTTTGGCTGTGCTTTAAAAGTGACAAAAAGGTGATGGGATTTATAGTGGTAAAGCCACATACAAGCTGCTGATTTTATAAATACATATGCACACACATACACACATGCACATATACACGGTGTTGTAGAAAGTTTACAGTTGTGTCAGTGACCAAGCAAAAGAAATTTAATATTTTCAAGTTCTAGTCTAGTACTGAAGACATGTTCTAAACAAGGATTGCATATTTGTGTGCATTTTCTAGGATGACGGTTTTCAGTTTTCATAAAATTCTCAGCAGTTTCCTTTTTAAAAAAAAATTTTTTTAATGTTTTTATTTTTGAGAGAGAGAGCGCAAGCAGGGAAGGAGGAGAGAGGGAGACAAAGAATCCTAAGCAGGCTTCAGGCTCTGAGCTGTCAGTACAGACCCCAACGTGGGGCTCAAACTCACAAACCGTGAGATCGTGACCTGAGCCGAAGTCAGACACTTCACCGACTGAGCCACCTAGGCGTTCCCTCAGCAGTTTCTATAGCCTAAAAAATTTAAACATCACTAGACTTCTAAATATCAGAGGACTAAGTATGTTTGATCTCCTTTCAAAGTATAAAACCAGATCTCGAATAGGGCGTAAGGATGCTCTTTGTTTCTTCTCCGCAGTGTGTACAGTTGCATATTTGGAACTCCACACTGTGATTATGTATTTGATAGAAAGCTGGACTTTGGTTTTGAGTTGTGTAACGGTGAACATCTAGCCATGTGAAAAGCAGTTCGATCTCTGTTCTGATTCTTCAGTTTTCCTCATGCACATTCAGAGAAATGCCTTTTAATCATTTAGTTTACGTGCTCAGGTTGTTGGAAATCAAGAAAAATGGCTTGCCAGGGTTTGCGTCAGTCGTCAGTGAGTCACGCACTGTCGAGAAGGGTGTGCCGGCCCCTCTCTGTTTAGACTGTTGGCTACTTCTCTTGCACTGCTCGTGTCTCTTTTCTTGGAGAAGGAAGGCTGTACTCAAGCTTTTATGTTAATTGCATAAAGATGAGCTTTATTCCTCTTCTGATTCAATGTTTTAGTTTGTACAATAGGAGATAACACGTTTCCATTTTTCTAATCATTTTGAAATGGAAATTTGAGGTGTTTGCAGTGTAACTGTAGCTTTCTAGAAGATTGACAGCAAATAAGATAAATAAGAAATCTATGTGTATACATATTGGTTTTGTCTCACCAAGCCTCTCTTTGGTAAATATTTTAAATATCTGTCATACTATACAAATTACTATAGTTTTATTGTAAAGTAAACATCTTAAAATAAGCAATGTTGGTCATAATTTAAATATTCTAGTCATGCCTAGTGTGAATATATTTTACTCAGAGACTGTGTATAAATACCCAGAAGTGGTAATGATGATCAATGTTGTAAAGAATTTATTCTGATAAGTGAGAAACTGGATATAATGTCAAAATAGCTATTTTCACAATAAAATCTCAAATTGCCTGAATGTCTATTAATTTCTGATTTAATGTTAACAATTCCTTGAGGTAATTATTTCCATTGGGAAGAATTTTTGAGTGTTTAAAAATGGTTATTCAGTGCTGGAAATGAGCTAGGTAGGATTTTAAATGTTCATTCTTTCTATGATACATTGAGGTCACTTGTGCTCTTTTTACCCTGAGCTCAGGCAGCTTGGAGGCCTGCTCCCTCAGCCACTGGTATGCAAATGACTGAGAGGGCTCAAACAGTTTTGCAGGGCTACAGCTCATCCCTGTGGCCCTATAAGTTTCTTCAAAATTTTCCCTTTTGCCCACCTACACAGCCCAGTGATGTTGCATGTAATTGAATGGATGACATACACAGAGAAAAATGCATTTTAGTGGGGGATTGGGGTCAGTGTGTGGTGGGGGAAGATATTCATTTTTTTTGGCTGCCACCCCCCTTAAGAAAAATTTTTTTAATGTTTATTATTTATTATTGAGAGAAAGACAGAGCATGAGCATGGGAGGGGCAGAGAGAGGAGGAGACACAGAATCCGAAGCAGGCTCCAGGCTCTGAGCTGTCAGCCAGAGCCTGATGTGGGGCTCGAACTCACAAACCGCGAGATCATGACCTGAGCTGAAGTCGGTCGCTGAACCGACAGCCACCTAGGCGCCCCCTCCCACCTTTTATAAATGGGATAGGATATATGGGTATATAGAATCCTGTTACAGCTTTGGTCAAGTAAGGGCAGTTTCCCTGAAGGGGTGAATGCTTTTGTTAGTAGAATTAATTTTTTTTTTAATTTTTTTTTTAGAAAGGGACCTGAGCAGGGGAGAGGGGCAGAGAAAGAGGTATTAAGAGAGAGCGAATCCCAAGCAATCTCCATGCTCAGCACAGAGCCCAACACAGGCTCAATCCCAAGACCCTGGGATCATGACCTGAGCCAAAATCAAGAGTCAGACACTCAACCGATTAAGCCACTGAGGCACTCCTAGAATTAATTTGAGTATAACTTACATACAGTAAAATGCATCAATGCTCCAAGTAAAGCTGTCAGATATATCAGATATATAAGTATTTCTCTCACATGAGAATCTGGCTACATCATTATTGGTACTTCTATCCCCAAAGAACACAAATCCTAACTGCTTATGAAGTGTAGGTTTTAGGTGAAAGGTTCCTGGGTAAATTGAAGTGATTACTAATGATCACCTGCTTTCTGCAAGAGAGCAGGAAAGAAGAGGTGCTACTGTGGAATAATGGAAATCTTTTGAGGAAAGAGAACTATTTGGAGTTATAAAGCTGAGAACCACACAACAAAGGTCTTCAAAAATTTTATTTCTTAATTGCTCAGCTCAGAGGCTTGACTTGGGTCTGGGATTGTTTTGGGTGTTTAAAATCTTGTGGATGACTGTTTAGTACCATGTCCTTCAGTGGATGTAGCTACGGCATAAACCAAGCTCTGTTTTTCCTTTGCCACTAATAGCAGCTGTCAGGAGGAAAACTTTTAAGCTTCGCCAAAATGGGAGCTTGTCCTAAGTGAATCTCCATAGGAGAAACATTGAGATAACGGGGTTCCAGTATGATCACTCAGGGTGGCAAAATATGTTTGAGACGAGCCCGTATGACACTGAGAAGGAAATGGTTGTGGAGGAATGTGAGGGTTTGTCTTACTCAAAAACATCTTGTAATTAAGTTCCTTATTGTAGAGCAAAGATAAACTAGTCCCTTCTTGAACTGACAAGAGCTTCAAGAGAAAGAATGAGAAACCATGGCCCGTTTCTTCAGGTATATGACTCAGCCTCCTGGAATGCGTTGGACATCTGTGATGAAGACATGAAGACAGCTGTGCATCATCAAAGACATTTCTAATTTCTAACGCAGCCAACTTGAGGCTCCAAAAGTTGTTCTTTGCCAAGGTAGCAGAAGCTATTATATTTATCCTACTTTTTGAGTAAGCAAGTGAAAACAATACGAAATACAATAAAGGATTGGTTCCTCGGATCCTACTTTGGGGGAGGTGGTCCTTTTAAGAATTCAGGAAATCTTTTGGTACAGAAGAAAGTATGACACTCTCCGAATATCGCAGGTAAGACCAAACAGATTTCAGTTTTATGTTAAATGCATGAAGCAAACTGACTTATCTGCAGACTCTTAGCTTGTGCCTATACTGATATATGTCCCAGTTTTCTCCAGGAGGGGGGAAAATTGCCTTTTTCACTTAGTGAATGTGATTTAGTTTGTGTTACACATAACATCCGAATCACAGGGTCACTACTGCTAAAATAGGTCAACAGGTTTAGTCAACAGGTTTAGGAAAGGCGTGAAGGGATATAGTAAATGTAGAAATTAGGAGGAAAAAACCCAAGAGAAAGGAACTCTAGATATGATGTCATTGGGGCTCTGGGGAGGAAGATGGATGGAATGGAGAAAGTGGATTTTAGAGTAAGAAAGCCCAGCTTAACACAATATACCAACTGGTGATTTTGAGCAAGCTACCTGATTCTTAGTCTACCTTGCTGTTTACTACAAACGGGGCAGTAACAGGATCTGAATGTAGGAACAGTTTTATGTGTGTGGGTTTTTTTTTTTTTTTAATTATTAAAATTTAAAAGCTACCAAAAAAACCCTCTTATGAGTAACCTCTGTTAACATATTGGTATCTGGTTTTTTTAGTCTTTTTCTGTACACACACATACACAATCCTGTGTATACAGTAATCCCACAGTACACACTATTCTCTAATACGCTTTCTCATTTAATATTTACAAAATATTATAGGCCATTACACGTTCTACATGACTTTTAAAGGCTATGAACAATTTCTTTTTTTTTTAGTTTTAATTTTATTTTTGAGAGAGACAGACAGCGGGGGAAGGGCAGAGAGACAGAGAATCCCAAGTAAGCTCTGCACTGAAAATGCAGCCCAATGTGGGGTTCAAACTCATGAACTGTGAGATCATGACATGAGCCGAAACCAAGAGTTAGATGCTCAACCGACGGAGCCACCCAGGTGCCCCAAGGCTATGCACAATTTCACTATATGGATGTAGTATTGTTTATTTCATTCCTTGTGATGGACATTAAGATAAATTCCTCTTTTTAACTGTTCTTGTTACATATTCTTAAACTGTTTTCTCAGGAAGATTGCACTACTTTATCTTCTCTGTAGCCCTATGTAGGAGAGCCTTTATTACTACAACCTCACCAGCTTCAAGTATTCTCTCTCACTTCACCACTTTATAGGTAAAATATAGCACATTTATTTATTTAATATATTTTTTTAATGTTTATTTAGTTTTGAGAGGCAGAGACAGAGACAGAGAGAGTGGAAGTGGGGGAGGGCCAGAGAGAGGGAGACCCAGAATCCGAAGCAGGCTCCAGGCTCAGAGCTGCCAGCACAGAGCCCAATGCGGGGCTCATACTCACAAACCATGATATGATCTGAGCCAAAGTCGGACGCTGAACCAACTGAGCCATCCAGACACCCCTTTCTTTCTTTTTTTTCTAAGTAGGCTCCACATCCAATGTGGAGCCCAACGCAGGCTCTAACTCATGACCCTGAGATCAAGACCTGAACTGAGATCAAGAGTTAGATAGTCGGATGACTGAGCCACCCAGGTGCCCCTATTTATTTAATATGTATTTCTTTCATAACTTGTAAGGTTGACTATTTTCCTATATGTCTATAGTCCATTTGTATTTCTTCTCTATGTTGTCTAGTCATCCTCTGCATAAAAGGCAAATGATTTCACTTCTCTGAAACCCCGTTTTCTTAGCTGTAAGATGGGGTTTCCATGTGGTCTGAATGGGATAACACATTGCACATCCAGAATATGGCAGGTGCTCAACATTATTACTTCCCTTCATGTTCTTTCCTGGATTAAGAGATCCTGGAGGATGGAGATTCTTTTCTTTATTGTATCTTAGCACAGTGCTTGGAACATAGAAAGAGCTCAAAAAGTTTTTGAGGAAGGAAGAATAGATAGGATTTGAAAACATTTTGAGCATAGCAGGAAAAGGAGTGAGAAAAGCTGAAGCCAAGATCCAATGAATCAGCAGTGAGAAAACTGGTGGCTTCCTCAGAAGCTTGCTATTAAAATGGAAGAATTTACATTTTATTCTTAAAACTCTACCAAGAAACAATTTCTTATAGACTGAAATGGCTGAAGGACACTAAATTCCTATATTCATGTAAGTAGGCTTGTAAAGTTTTTTTTTTTTTTGTAAGCAAAGGAGTATTTTCAGTATGCTAGGAAAGGTGACTAAAGGAATTCATAATTAACTTTTTATAAAGTGAATAGTAAATAAATTTAAAATACGATTAATCTTGATTTTCACATTCGATTTTCCTAGACTGGGAATAATGTGTAATAATAATGTAATCATATTTCAAAATGTTTATGAGTTAGAACGACCCTGAGTGGTGGTGCCTCAAATGGAAGGAAGAAGATTGGTGATAGGTCTTGTTTTATTCAACATGTCCTGTGACTGTGGGGGAGAGGGAATCAGTGGTTTGTTAATGAGATTTGCAGATGGCTTTAAATCGAGAGGTATTGTAAACAGCAGGAATGACAGAGAAATGATACAAGAGGAGCTGGAAAGGTTAGGAACATGGACAGGAAATCAAGTGATTCAGGCTGGAGTAATGCAAGCCAATATGACATTTGGGGCCAAATATGAAGAAATGCAGATATGCCATGAAGAAGACAAACATGGAAAACAGTCATCTCAAAGGAGTTTGGGGGGTGGTACTAGAGACCAGGAAAGGTAGGAAGCAGGAACCACTGGTTGCTGAATGCCTACTATGTGCCCCAAACTATGATTTGGTACTCTCTGTGTTGATTTCTCCCTCCCTTCCTTCCTCCCTCCCTTCTTCCTTCTTCTTCCCTTCCTTTCCCTTCTCTTCCCTTTCCTTCCCTTTCCTTCCCTTCCCTTCCCTTCCCTTCCCTTCCCTTCCCTTCCCTTCCCTTCCCTTCCCTTCCCTTTCCTCCCTATTCTATACATGATTCAGTGTTCATGTTACTCATGCTCATCATGGTAAGTGTAAGTGTATTCTTAATCCCCTTTATCTATTTCACCCATCCCCCACTCACCTCCCCTCTGGCCATCACCAGCTGTTCTCTGGATTTATGAGTCTGTTTTTTGGTTTGTCTCTCTTTTTCTTCGTTTGTTCATTTGTTTTGTTTCTTAAATTCCACATGAATGAAATCATATGGTATTTGTCTTACTCTGGCTGACTTATTTCACTTAGCATTATACCCTCTAGGTCTATCCATGTTGTAAATGGCAAGATCTCATTTTTTTTTAATGGCTGAGTAATATTTTGTTATATACATATATAAATCTTATTTATCCATCCATTTATGGATGGACACTTGGGTTGCTTCCAATAGCCATAATTCAGCTACTGTAAATAATGCTGCAATAAACAGTGGAGGGGGGGTATATATCTTTTCAAATTAGTGTTTTTTTTTCTTTGGAAATGCAAATTGATGCAGCCACTCTGGAAAATGCTATGTAGGTTCCTCAAAAAATTAAAACCAGAATTACTGTATGATCCAGTAATTCCACTACTGGGTATTTACCCAAAGAATGAAAACATTGATGTGTTGATTTCTTTTTGACCAAGGTTAAGCAACTCAGTACTGTGTAAGAAAGAGTTTTTGAGGATTAATTATGCATAAAAGCTTAGTACTTAAACAAAAGCTCAGCCTTCCTCTGTTGATCCTAATGTTTGTTAGAGTGTTATAAGTACTGGAGAGCATTGTGGAAGTCCCAGAATCTCCAGAAAAGCTCTAGAAGGAAAGGTCCTTCACATTCCTACCCGAGCATTTCTTACTCAGTGGATATTTCTGAGAATTCTTGGCACAGTTTTCCCTAGGCTATCCTAGTTGCCATCAGCATGATGGAGGCACCACAGAACCTTTGGCAAGTTAGCACAGGAGTCCAGCTTAAGCAAAAATAAGATGTGTGTCTCATAGTGGCTACCCATGAAGTAGTCTATTCCTACCAGCCATTCCCCTCTCCTTCTCTCTTCTAGTGTCCTTATGTTAAGCCCTAGTTACATACAGCTCCCATCATAGCCCTTTGCTTGGATTTCCTACTAGCCCTATCCTTCTCTTGCTGTAAAGGTCTAGCAATCATTTGTATTTACTCTAGATGTCAATAAACAAAATCAGATTTATTGTGATATTGGCCTAATTTAGGAACCTCCAACTTTTTTTTTAATGGAGTCACTACTTCTCTCTCTCTCTCTCTCTCTCTCTCTTTTTCAGTTACAAGGGTCAGAGTGAGGATCCCATGGAGATGAGGAGGAAGAGAACCAAAATATGGTAGCGAGGACAAACCCTAAGCAGGCAATGTTCAGTGTATTCATTCCCCATCCTGAGGACAAGATCAGAACACTGGTGCAAAGTATATGTTGAAGGTGTGAGCTGGAAAGGAAAGGTGTCAAAGATATATTCATTCATTCATCAAGTATTTACTTCATCCCTCCTACGTTTCAGCCACTGTTCTTGGTACTGATGATATATCAGCAAACAAAACACTGCCCTTGTGTTACATTCTAGCTGGGGAGACAATAAATAATGAACCTAATGAATAAGGAGGTTACATAATATACTGCAAAATGATAACTGCTATGGAAAAAGAAAAAGTAAAGCAGAACAAGGGGCTGGGAGTTCTGGGGTTGGGGGCACATGACAGTATTAAATATGTCAGGGTAGACTTCATTGTGAAAAGGACATCTAAATAAAGACTTGAAAGAAGTGTTGGGTTGGCCTTTCACATATCTGACAAAGAGAATTTTAGGCCTAGGGTACAGGTGGAGCAGCAGTCCTAAGGTAGGGCTTGTCTGGCATGTCTGAGAAACAGCAAAGAGGCCAGGGTCTCTGGAGCAGAGTGAGCAAGGCAAAAAGTAAGAGATGAGGTCAGTGAGCTGAAGGATGGGAGCTTGTAGACATTTGTAAGCATTTGACTTCTACTCTGAGCCATTTCATGGTTCTGAGTAAAGAAGTGATGTCACTCGTTATTTTTCAGAAGGATTGCCTCAGCTATGATACTCAGGATGGACAAGCGTATAGGTAGGAAGACAAGTTGGGAGTATGTTATAGTAACCTAGCCAAGAAGTGGTGGTGGCGCAGATGGATTAGGATGGTAACAGCGGAAGTAGTAAGAAGAGACTGGATTCTGGATGTAATCTGTGGGTACTACCAACAAGATTTATTGGCTGATTAGATGTGGGTTGTAAGAGAAAGAGAAAAGTCAAGGGCAACTTTAAGATTTTGGCTATGAGCACTGGATGGACTGGGTTGCCATCAATGGAGTGGGGAAGGCTCTGGGTAGAACAGCTTTTGAGGGGAGTTTAGGAGTTCCATTTTTGACATGTTGAGTTTGTGATGTCTGTTAAACATCCAAGTGGAGATGCTTGGAGTACCAAGTGGAGCACCACACGAGATGTTCAGTTTTACATGGGAACTTTAATGAACCAGCATTCAGAAGTTTACGGTCCTTCAGGTATGGTTTTAGTGGTGGGTCACTATAGACAGAGTGAAGCTCTACCAGTTCCTGATTCTTCCGATCCAGACCCTCCTCAAGGAAAGGACCAATTAATTTTAAAACTCACTTGAATGAAAGCATGGCTGGTTATGGGGCTTGGTATAAAGTTCGTATTCCACCCCTACCTATGAATATGATGATCTTGAATTGGCACCGTGTGTTTAATTCTAACCAATTTCAACAGAATACTGTTGTCTTTGTAATAAATTAACCTAGCAACAAATGCTAGAAAATAAAAACTACCATTCTGTTTCTTTCTTTTGCTTTTTGTGGAAAAAAAAAAAAAAGAGCCATAAAGAGGATAAAGAGAAATAGCAAAGGAGCAGCAAAGAGGAAAATCAAAAGAACGTGGCATCCTTGAGGGGAAATGTGTCAATGAAGAGGGAGTAATTGACTGCAGTGAATGTTGCAGATGGGTCCTGTAAGATGGGGACTGAGACCTGACCACTGAATTTAGTAAAATGGGGGTCATTGGTGATCTTGAGGAGCAGTTTGGATGGAGTGGCTGTTAGGGGTAAGTTCAAGACAGACCAGGAGGAAAGGAACTGGGGTGAAAAGAAACAAATGAAAAATCGGATAACTGTAAGCAGCACGACAGGGCTGGGAAAGATACCTAGAGGTAAAAATGCCTTCCCCTGGGTCCTTGAGCTCCCATCAAGGAGGCAGCCACTTATTTATGTATGTATATTTATGTATAGTTGCAAATCAAGTCAGCATGCAGCTGGCAGTGTTGAGCTAGGTCATTAAGAAATCTTCCCCATTAAAAGAGATCCAAATGGGGTCTACAGAGTTTGTTAAGGGACTCCTTATTTATTTTGAAAATATTGCTATTTGAAACATGGGCTCTTTCTCACAATGATGAGCTAAATTATTTTCCTTTGTAAATAAGGTCTAGCATATTAATACTTTACCCTTAGTTAAGCCAGGTGATAAGGAGACCAAGTCAGTCATGGGGGTATTTTCTTTGGAGGATTTCAGCTTCTGTGGTTTAGGTAATAGAATTTGTTTCCTCTACCTAGGCCTGGGGCCCAGAAAACTGAGCCCAAATGAAGTAAATCTGCATCTTTATTTCCCATTTGAGCTGCTTAATGACTGTGTGCATTCATCAGGGGGCAGGATGAGGACATATTTGAAAATTAAAGGGTTATCGCTGTAGAAAGCAATGAGAATGCTGTGTGAAGCACAAGTACGTATTAGGAAAAATGTAATGCTTTAAAGGCACAGACCTATCTGAAAACAACCCAGAAGCCTGGGCATCATTTTCTCTCTCACCCGATGTATCTAGTCAGTCTCCTACTCCCCTCTGTTCCTCACTACGGTTATCACTCCAGTCTGAGTGATTCTGCTCCCCCCTGGCCTTTTCTGTCCTGGGTCACAGCCACAGATACACCATTGGTCTCTCAGCTTCTGGGTTTGCTCCAAACCATTCTCCATATTGTTCAAGAGTGTTCTTTCTAAAATGCAAAATGATCATGCATCATTCTTGCTTAATACCTTTTAGTGGCTCCTTGTTGTTATCAAGCCTAAGCTTCTTAACATAGCTTATAAGACATTTAATCATCTGGTTCAAGTTCAACTATGCCCCACTTTCTGTCCTCACAACTGAAGATCCAGTGACCAAAACCACCAAAATCTCCAGAATTATCTTATCCCCATACTTTAAGTCTTTGCATGAGGAGGCTCCAATGAGTAAGAGAAGAAGGCACAAAATCAACTGAACAAGACTAAACAGAGAATTAAATCTTCATGCTCCCTTAAAATAAAAAAGGAAGGGAGATCCTTTGTTTCAGTATTCATTATGTTCAAATTATGCTAGATGTTTCTATTTCTGCTAGTGTAACACAGGTGTATACCAATGCTGAACATAAATCATTTGTTGGTTTCTTTTCGACTCGGCTTTGAGAAGTCTCCTGGCTCAGTCTTTGGCCCTGTTTTTACATTCCACTCATTACACTACACACCCACTTTACATGCTTTCCCTTGTTTGTCTTTTCCATTCCCCAGTCTTTATATACTGCCTATATTTTGAAGTCTCAAAGATTGACATCTCCAGCCCAGGCACCTTTTCTGAGATCAGATTTCTATCCAGAGATGACCAAAGGGTCTGCAGCAATCTCAGACTTTTACCTAAAGCTGAACTCTAATCTTCACTCTACCAAAATCTCTTCTGCTAGTTTTCCCCACCTCAATAAATGTCACCTTCCATTGCTGAAGTCAGAGACCTGGAAATTTACCTCTTTTTAGTTACTGAGAAAACCTACTAATATACCAGGCATTGTCTGAAATGTTTATATTTGATAACCTGTTCAATCCTTTTAACAAATGTGTTAGGTAGCTACTATTATTATCATCCACTTTATAGATGAGGAAACCAAGCCACAGAAAGGTGAAGTAATTTGCCCAAGGTCACACAGTTTACTAATGGTGGAATTGGGATTTAAACTTAGACGATCTGTCTTAAGAGTCAATGTGCTTAACCTGTACACCAACTGTTACTCTTGGCACCTTCCTCTGATTCACCCCTACATCCAACTTATCAGAAGTGCAATTAGTTATACCTCCAAAAATGTCCTGAATCCATATACCTCTTTCCATCACAGTTGCCACCACCCTAGCCTTTGGCTGAGACTGTCAAAATAATTCCTTGGAGATCCAATTCCACTCTTGTCTACTCTGCCACAGATGGCCACCCCAACTTTCTTCCCCAAGAAGCCAGGTCTTAGATTAAATGTTTTGTCTTGTTTTTTTTTTTTTTGTTTTTTGTTTTTTTTTTTTTCCTGAGAAGCCTTCTTTGACCTCCATACTTGAATCTCATCACCCCGATAATTCCTTCTCAAATCACCCTATTCTTTTCTATTACCGTAAATTTCAGAATTGAAATTCACATTTGTGTCTGTTTTTTAAAGTAAGTACCATGAAAACAAGGATTTGTTTTATCTTCCACTGTCTACCCTGTACTTAGCACAGAGCCTGGCCCTTAGTAGGCAGTTAGTAGTATTTGTGAATGGGTGGATGGATGAGTGACTAATATTAAGAAGTGATAATATTATTATTTTATGTGTTATAACGAAAGTACAATTTCACTTCTTAATAATAGGCTAACGGGAAGAGGCCATATGAATTAGTGAAAAATACACAGTGTTTGGGTTTTTAAAAAATAAAATGCAGTTTTACTCTTTCAATGAAGGACATTGTATAATTCTAGTAAGCGTGCTACCCATTGCTTCCACCCCTGCATTCTTTTCTAAGACATCCTATTCCTACCCTCATACCCCTAACTCAGCTCATTGGACCAGAAACTGACTCAAGATTCTCCCTGTTCAGAATTTAGAACCAGAAAACTTTAAGTTAGAACTACGTTCATTTACCCTTCAAATATTTATTGAATGTCTAGAATGAACTGATGGTTGGCGATATAATGAACAAGACACATCTCTCCTGAAGGCATTTATAGTTCAGTGGAAAGAACTGATGACTAAATCTGCTACTGCAATTCAGTGTATTAATCGCTATGATATGGGAACCACCAAGGAACACACAGGAGAGGTACTTTATGCAGTCTTAGGAAGGCAGGAAAACCTTCCTAGCAGAAGTGATGTCTTGGCCCAAAAAAAGCTTAATAGATTGAGGAGACAGTAGGGGTGAGGGGAAAGGGTGTTCTACGCACAGGGAACAGGAAATGCAGGTATAGTACATTCCATCTGTGTGCATGGGTAGGGGATATTACGCTAGGTGAATTACGCTAGGTGAATCGAGTCTCCATCATGAAGGCCCTTGTCAGCCTTCAGAGTTTGAACTTCATCCTGAGGGCAGTGAGAGGCCTGCACACGGGGTTTTAACAGAGGGATGATGCGTTCAGATTTGTACTCTAGAAAGGTCCCAGTGGTCTCAGTGAGGGGAACATCCTGGAAACAGAAGGACCAGTTAATAGATTGTTCCAGAAAACCAGACAGGAAATGATAAGGGCAGGGATAAGTTGGCAAATGTGGGAAGAACAGAGTGGATGACGAAAGTGATATTTAGGATCATGATGGGTGAGGGATTACCGAATGAAGGACAAGTGCAGGTTTAAGGCTGAAGCTAGCAGTAGATTGTGAGGTCACCTGCTGAGACAGGAGGCACATGAGGGAGCCTAAGGAAGAGGTCAGGGCTGAAGACCCAAATGTAAGCCTTTTCTCCCTAGAATTAAGGTAAGCTTTTGGGGTTGAGATTACCCAGTGAGCTGTGAAGCATGAGAAAAGAAGAGGTCCACGGATGGAATCCTAAGTAACTCCACCATTTAAGTAGGTAGTAAGGAAGAAGAGTCAACAAAAAGGATTTGAGAAGATGTGTCCTAACAGCCATTTGGAATCCCAAGGAAGAGTGATGTCAGGGAAACCAGTGGATAAGACCCTTTCCAGAAGGGTCTAACGACTGTCAGTGCTTCAACCAAAAGACCAAAACACAGAGAACTTCAAAGTAACGAATTGCCTGGGCTATCTAACACATATGAACATTTCTCTCACTGAAGTAAACGTTATTCTTAACTATCTTATTTACAGTATTCATCTGTTTGTCCTTAAGAATGCTAAGATAAGCTTCCTTGTAGTCCCCTAGCCTAAAACCTTAGAAATTCTCTAAGAGTGGAGTCTGGATTCATGAGGGTTTTCTGAATTTGGTCTTCAAATGTTATTACGCATCGGTTCGAGAAGTACACTTGAATGTCAGAGTTGAGCAGTGGAAAAAAGGAGACATAAGGAAAATTTATTTTAAAAATGTTTTTCAACTTTAAGAAAAGCATCTAGCAACTCACTAAGTTTAGCATTTCATGTGTGTTTATGACCTGTCAAAAAGTGCCAGAAATTTACTTGTGAGCGAGAAGAAAAAGATGTTGCCTGTTTGTCATCTGTTAGAGTGTCCAAATTCTGAAGGCCACTTTGCAACCAAAAAACTTTCCCTCATCAGTGGACATATGTCGAAGAAGAGAAACATTAGTAATAGGATCCAGGCCATGTAATGTTCATTAAACAATTAGATGCTGATGCCAGCGGGTAATCGCTTTTTTCCATTTTATTTTCAACAGTTTGAGTGTTCCTGAGAGACTTCATGGGACTGGATCTGGTATTTTCATCAGAATTTTAGTGTATTTGCAGTATTGGTAACATCTCCCTCTCCCTCCTGCTTTCACTAAGCAATAGACTCTCCAGGGTCTGATTTGTGTTCTTTCTTCTGAATGTTTAGTCAATTTAATATACACAGTGGACATATTCTGGGGGAAAAAATGCTAGGCTTCTCAGCAGAGTCATTTTAAAGATTAGGTGTTGTTTAAAAACAAAGGCATACCATTCATCACAATTACAAGGCAGAAAATACAGTGCTCTGCTCTGCATGATTAGAACTTTTCTTTAAGGACTCTTGTTTTTTGACCTTACAAGTACTCAACTTCTCTGCAGATGATTTTGTGACCTCCCTCTGAAGTTTCAGGTCCTGGCAACACTCAGCATGGTTTACTGAATGCTTTCCATTTAAAACCATTTCACTGAATGACTACTGGAATGGAAAAGAAAGCACAATACGAAGGCAGTCGTGGTCAAGGCTACCCATTCTGGGGTTCAGGACAAAAGGTCTGAGTCTTGCCAAATGCCTGGCCAGAGCACCAGCCAGCCTCTTCCCTCCAGAGGGAACCCAAAGGGGCACTGATGGGGGAGTTGGCATGGATCCCAGTCCAGAAGCTCAAAGTTTAGGAATAACTGCCTTATTTTTCTAGAATAACTTATTTTCTAATGCCAAGGTCTCATTTCTCCTAACAGAAAAAAAAAAAAAAAAAAAGAATGCATAACCTCAGTCCTCCCTGGGGTCCCCTCCCTGTGGCTATTTATGCCAGTATTTCTGGAGCTCAGGCAGAGCCAAGGCCTGTGGGGTGGGGCCCACCTGGTCCTCACTTCCCTGTCTACACAACTGATCTCCAACCTAGCCTTGTCCTGGCCCAGCCTGCAGGGCCCCCTCAGGCTCAACCACTTTCCCTCCCCACTCCTGCACCTCACTCTGAAGCATCTTTGCCTGGTCGCCTTTGCACCATAATCCTGTCACTTCCACCTTCACCTCCTCCTCGCTGAACAGAGTATCTTCCCAGTTTGGAGAAATCACTTCTTTCCTTCCCAGTTTCTCTAGGACAGTCTCTCTCTATCTCTGTCTCTGTCTCTGTCTGTGTGTGTGTGTGTGTGTGTGTGTGTGTTCTTTTTAATTGAATCCTCATCTACTAAGGGATTAGGCTTTGTCTTCAACCCTTGGAAGGCAGGTCTTTGCCTTGTGTCCTGCCACAAACCTCCTGTGAGGTAGCATTGCAGAGTCAGCTATTATCTGCTTGAATGCAAAGAAAGAAAAGGAAGAGAAATGGATGAAATCATGACAGATAGCTCAAAATCTTATCTAGCCTGAACACACACCTCCCTGACTTGCTGTCCCGAGACCTGAACACCCAGTGTTTGTTAGGAAATACCACCTTCCACCCTCTAACTACATTTACTGATTTTCAGGGACCCACAAGCCTATGGCTTCACATACAGACACACACACCAATTATGGGGAAGGACTGGGACTTTCCTGTAACTGGTGAAGGAGCCCTGGCTCAATGAGCTGAGCATAACAGTCACCCAAGGGAACCACTCTGATGCAGCCCAGGTACTTCTATGCCCTGGATGGGAGGACAGTATAGAGAAAGGGAACCAGAGCCCCAGCGTGGCCCAGGCAAGGCTGCTAGTAGTCTGCATCTCCCCACCCCACCAGAAATAGGCAAAATGAAATGCACAAAAAAGCAGGGCACAGAAGGTGGAGTCCTTCCCCCTCTGCTATAGAGAAGCCTGGGTGGGTAGGCGGGTGTCACAGAGACACCAAGGGCCCCAGAACCAACTGGAGAAATGAGGGTAGATGGCCCAAAGTCTATCAGAGGTCACAGGAGCTTTGGCTGGCCACGGGATGTTATGGTCTGCATCACTTGGCTGATCAAGCGCCCAGCAGAGAGGAGCAAGACAGGAGGGGCAAGCAGCAGCCGGTATGTGGGCTACAGCTTGGATATTCCCAGAGGCACAGAGGAAGGGCTAAAGGAGAAAGTTCTGTCATTCTGCGGGCAGGAACAGGCTGGGGAGGTGGCTGTTTTATCAGAATTAAGGACGAGATGTTAGAGAACCTTAGCAAGAACCCGTAAGCTAGGAGGAGCCGAGGCAGTTACAGATGTCCACCTGTCTCTATGTCAGAATTTTAATCCATGCACCACAGAATAAGATGAACCTTCCACCTAGGTGGACCTAGGTTTACATTTCAGGTTATTTCTTAGCTATCGAGTTCTTTGCAAACTACATGATCTCTTTCGCCTCATCTGCAATTGGACATAACAGGTTTTTTTTTTTTTAATGTTTACTTATTTTTGAGGGGGTGGAGGGGCAGAGACAGGGGGATAGAGGATCGGAAGTGGGCTCTGTGCTGACAGCAGAATCAGGGTTCAAACTCATGAATCGTGAGACCCTGACCTGAGGCAGAGTCAGAAGCTTAACCAACTGAGCCAGCCAGGCACCCCTGGACATAACAGCTTTTGAAAGTACTAGCATATTACCTGCTGTACAATAAGGACCAAATCAATGGGAGTTGCTACTATGGCGGTTTTTGTTACCATTATTATTATTATTATCACTATTATCACCTAATCCCTTCATTTCACTAGTGAAAAACCAGGGCAGGAAACTAGAAGGTTGCAGACTCTTTGGATTTTTGCATTTCAGAGCCTCCATTAGGCCAGCTAAGAGAAGAGGGAACATAATCCAGCGTCCAATGGGTGACTTCTGTGAGACCCTGGACGTGTGGTCACTCTTTGTTCATTCATCAAAGTCACATACATAGGTTGTCATAATTTCTCTGGAGGTATTGGGACTGAGTATGCAAAAATGATGGCATTTGCTGAACCTAAGCTGTGAACAGCTGTGCTGGGTTAGAAATAGCTTTTCAAACGATGACTTTCTTTGCCAAGTCAAAGGCACAGCTCTCCATGGGCTTGGAACCACAGAAACATCTAAGAGAAGAGGTCTCTTTTTCAGGGGGACACCGAGCAATCTTTCACCTTCAAAACAGGGAAATGGCCAGTTTCTAGAGCACATTCTTTGGCCTGTTTTGGAACAAAGACACAAGTAAAGATTCAGAGGAAAGAGAAGCCTCAGCAACTTATTAGGATGAAACAGGTTCATCAAATCAAAATCCCAGCAGGAACTGTAAGTTATAGAACCTCCAAAGCCTCTGGCTCCCACATCCTCTGTTGCCTGTTGTCAAGAGCATTTGTGGTCATAATAGCCAAGTCTATGTCCCCAAAACCCCAGCCAACTAAAGAAAGCAATGCATTTGGTGGAAAAGTCATAAAAATAAAGACATCCTAATAAAGTGGTTGGACTATTCTCACTGCATTGGACCAGAAAAAGGGAATGATGGAAAGATCCTGTCACCATCTATGATCTACTTGCCATAAAATCATAAATCATAGAATGTTGGCAATGGAAGAACTGTAAAGGTACACATCACAATCCTTTCCCCCTGCCCAAAGGCTTAAAGCTAACATAAGACATCTTCAGGACTAGAACCCTGGCTCCCAGCTCACAGATAGGGTCCTTTCCACCAACCAGGCACATGTCTCAGAGGTGCCAAGAGCACACCTCTTCAGAAAGTAAGCACATTAATGAAGAAGTGCCATTTAAATACATACATATATATATATATATATATATATATATATATATATATATATATATATATATATATAGCATCTAAGGACCAGGGACAAGAATAACACTGCATGTTGAATTCAAAGGGACCAGGAGACCAAGAAGAATATAGGCTGCCTCCAGCTTTGATCAGTCTGCATTTCAAGTTCATTTCCAAGTCATTTGTTTGGAAACCCTATATACTTCCAGAGAAAAGCAATGGTATAACTGGTTAAATTCCCAGGTCAATCTAGACAAGCTAATTTAACACCTAACTTTACCTGAAGCACCTGACAATTTCTGACATTCCAGCTGTTAAAAGACAGGATTTATAAGTTTGTTTCATTCATAGGGGAAAAAAACATTCCAGGCCCAGAAGGCAGCAACCTGTCTTCCTCTTTTTCCCAGGCTAGTGGTTTCTCTTGCAGTTGCCTGGGACTCCAGGGTCCTGGGGTCAGGAGAAGAGGCAGGAACTCTCCCCCAAGGCCTGGGAAGTTGCTAACTTCTGGCTCTCAAACCTGGTACTTGGAAAGTGCTCATCATTGGCAAAGGTCTCACTGGTCTAAGATGAAATACAACATGTAAATCCAGTGCAGGAAGTTTCTCACAAAGCAAAGTGTACTCAACTTAAAGAACCACCCTTATCCTTGAGATGAGTTTTCTTGCCTTTTGGTGCTAAATTATTATTATTATTATTAGTTTTTTTTTTTTTTTGGAAATGATTGTACATGTTTTCTGAATGTTCTTTCTTGGAAAAAGAACATATTAGCCAGTCCTATGTTGTCAGTCCCTAGAACTTCATTCTATTGTTTTGGGAATTCCAATTCTGAGAACCACTGCTCAATGCCTTCCCATTTCTCTGGGTTGTAGGCGAAGGCTTTTTGCTGTAGTGTTCATTCCTCAGGGCTTTGGGAGGGGTGAACCAAAGGTGGAATAGAAGACCAGATGGGAAATGGGGGTCCCTAGTCTTTTACCATTGATGTCTGGGAGCACATGGCTCACTCATGAATTAAATATTCCAAAGGAATATTTTTGTAATGGTTTAGAAGAAAAGTTCTGGGTGACCCAAGGTCACCTCTCTCAAAGTTTATTAATTAGGACTCATTAGAAATGTATGATATTTCAGAGAGACTAATCATTCAGTTAGGAGCTACTACCTCCTGAGGTGTGTGGAGGGAAAGGGGAAGTGACAAAGCAAATCAAACAACAAATTTACAGGGAAACATTTTTTTTTTATTTTTTGATTTTTTAATATATGAAATTTACTGTCAAATTGGTTTCCATACAACACCCAGTGCTCATCCCAAAAGGTTCCCTCCTCAATACCCATCACCCACCCTGCCCTCCCTCCCACCCCCCATCAACCCTCAGTTTGTTCTCAGTTTTTAAGAGTCTCTTATGCTTTGGCTCTCTCCCACTCTAACCTCTTTTTTTTTTTTTTTTTTCTTTTTTTTCCCTTCCCCTCCCCCATGGGTTTCTGTTATGTTTCTCAGGATCCACATAAGAGTGAAACCATATGGTATCTGTCTTTCTCTGTATGGCTTATTTCACTTAGCATCACACTCTCCAGTTCCATCCATGTTGCTACAAAAGGCCATATTTCATTTTTTCTCATTGCCACGTAGTATTCCATTGTGTATATAAACCACAATTTCTTTATCCATTCATCAGTTGATGGGCATTTAGGCTCTTTCCATAATTTGGCTATTGTTGAGAGTGCCGCTATAAACATTGGGGTACAGGTGCCCCTATGCATCAGTACTCCTGTATCCCTTGGATAAATTCCTAGCAGTGCTATTGCTGGGTCATAGGGTAGGTCTATTTTTAATTTTCTGAGGAACCTCCACACTGCTTTCCAGAGCGGCTGCACCAATTTGCATTCCCACCAACACACAGGGAAACATTTTATCTCCATAGGAATATGATCTTTAAAATAATGTTAAAATATTAATTTTCATTAAAAACAAATATTTTGGAGACAGATCTGGGTAGATCTTGTTTTGCACTCTGTTGTTTGTTATTCTGGTTTTTTAAGTAATTTTTTGAGAGAGACAGAGAGAGTGCAAGTAGGGGAGGGGCAGAGAGAGACAGAGAGACAGAGAGAGAGAGAGAAAGAGAAAGAGAGAGAGAGAGAGAGTGAGAGAGAATCCCAAGCAGGCTCTGCAGGGGCTTGACCTCATGAAGATCATAACCTGATGTGAGATCATGACCTGAGCTGAAATCAAGAGATGCTTAACCGACTGAGTCACCCAGGTGCCCCTATGTTATTCTGTTCTTGAAAGCAAAACAAAACAAAAAACAAAAACCATATTCCTATCCTGTCACCACCTCCTTCCTGTGCTCTAGGAAATCTCTCTTAAACTGCCTTTTATACCTCTTCTTTCATGGATGCTGCCATGACCTCCTGCTCTGAGCATGGCTTTCAGACTTAAAAAAAAATCACAGAATAAGATTTCAAGCAAAATCTATATGGAAATCCAATTTATAAACAAAAGAGAGTTGAAGCAAGGTTGGGGCCTGGATCCCTGCTACTTAAATCCCTGCCTCCACCATTAATTCATTTATTTATTCGATAAATAGGAATTCAATAAATACTAACAAATACCACTGGCCTAGTGTGTCAACTTAATTTCTTGACTGGGCCTCCTGGTTCTTGTCACATGTCTCCACCATCTATCGTCCATCCTGGTAGCAGAAATAATTTTCCAAAACAGATCTGATCCTATCACTACTACCCTTTTCAGAAACCTTCCAGGGTTTCCTCATTGTCTTCTGATTGGCATTCCATCTCCTTAGGCCCTTTAAAGTTGGGCTTCAATCTGCTTTTCCCTCCTTGTCCTCTGTATGCTACAATCCATCTCTGTGAGACACTCCCCAACACACTGTGGACATTCATGCCCACTTGCCTTTGATGGTGTTGCTCTGTCTGCCTGGCCTGCCCTATTTCCTCCTTCCCACTGTGACATTTTACTATTTTTATGTGAATATCACCTCCACAGTTCAGCCTACCCTGAATGCCACAGCTCTCCTCCCTCAAAATCTGTATTGATAGTTAGGTGCCCCGTGTCTGCCTACCCAGCTGTTGCTCAAAGGCAAGCATCTTATTTTTATTCATCCTGATATCTGCAGGATCTAATGTTACCAATGTGCAGTTGGTTAGAAACAGCACACTGATTTTATTTCACAGGCCAATTCCTATTGATTGGTAATGATTTCCTGCAATTTTGACGAAGATGCTGCCTCATGTAGATTCCATGGTGAAGTACTTGATTGGCAAGCAATGTCTGCCACGGGCCAGGGTGCAAGGAGTGAAGGCATCTGGCCTCCTGGGTGTAAATGCACAATAAACATTTGCCAGTGAATAGATGAGTGGATAGAAATGTAGGCTTTTTCCTAGTTCAAACAAACTTTCCCTTCAGTCCAGTGAGCTTTTGCAGTGATTCATCTCCTTGAGTGAGGAGGGTCTTCAACCTTGAACTCAAATTGATGTTCTAGCATATCTAGGTCTGTCTTTGAGCTACAAGGCAGCCCGGTGCTGGTGGCATTTCATGTGAGGTGGTTTGCAGAAGGGCTTCTGCTACTGGCCCCATAGGCAAGGCAGGTAGGAGACCTTATGGAGGATGAGAAGAGGGAGGGGATGGAAAGGGTGGTGTGATGCCTCGATTTTCTGGGGTCAGCTGCTGCTGAGCCTTTACCGAGAAAAAGGCTCCAGACAGAAGCTGAAAGAGTTGATTTCGTTAAAGTCTCAGTGAGACATGGGAGTGCAAGTGGAAGAAATACTTCAGTCCAAGTAGCAAAGCGAGACACAGAGTCAGAGAATGGGCCAATCATCCCTCCCAAGAGGAACAGACACTGTTCAGTACAAGGTAGGGTCCAGCCAGATGTATATGGGCATGTGCATCACCCCCCCCCACCTGGACCCCCCCTCACCCCAGCAGATTCAGCAGGGGGCCGCTGATGCCCAGGGGTCCCAGCAGAATGTGTTCACCCACAGCAGAATGAGAGTGATTCCCAGCAGCCTGGGCAGTTGCACCACTTGTGGGAGAGGTCTTGTTAGCGAAGAGTGAGTTGCCTCTGGGGAATGTCCGTATTATTTGTGGGATACCCATTTAGAGCAAGGTGGGGATGAACAAGAGCCTGTGTAATCCAAGTCAGAATGGTACCTTTCGAACCCTTTGTTCCTATATTCTGATACAATCTGAGGCACCAATTGGGTCACAGAGGCTTTAAGAAAACAGTTTCTGAGGGGCGCCTGGGTGGCTCAGTTGGTTAAGTGTCCAACTCTTGATTTTGGCTCATGTCATGACCTCACAGTTTGTGGGATGAGCCCCGAGTTGGGCTCCACATTGATAGCTTGGGACCTGCTTGGGATTCTCTCTTTCTCCCTCTCTCTCTCTCTCTCTCTCTCTCTCTCTGCCCCTCCCCTGAGCACGTGCTCTCTGTCAAAAGAAAGAAAGAAAGAAAGAAAGAAAGAAAGAAAGAAAGAAAGAAAGAGAAAAGAAAACAGTTTCTGAGAAAGACCTTAGTTGTTGAGAAACTGTCAGGACTGAAATGCTGCCCTTTCCCAGAGACCCGTGTTGGTATCATTCTGAAAATGCTCTACAGTGGGGGCATTTTGACTAGAGTTAGCTCATTATGGAATCTGACCTAACACAGAGAACTGGAGTCCTGGGCCAGCCACACACCTTGCCGAGGCCTCTCCTTCTGTGTTAGCAGATTTATGCTTCTCAGGCTACTTGTTCCCTCACTCGGTTTGTGGGCAGGGGATGGGGTGCGGATGAGAGGACCATCCTGCAGTGGTAACTTCTGCAATGGAATATGGTTTGGGGATCTTTGGGGAAATTGGGGTGGCCTATGTTCATTCCTTATGTGCCTCAGTTGGCTGTGGCCCATAGCATCTGCCTTGTCATCCAGCTAAGAGCTGTTTGACATCTGAGATAAGGAAGGCTTCAGAGCACCCTGGTGGGTTAGAAGAGCATTAGCACTTCCTTAATTGGTGAGATAGGCCTGTGTTTTAAAGCCCTGTCCCCTGGGGCCTGTCCCTGACGTTAGAACCATTATATCAGGGTCCTCCCAACTACATAGGGGTGGAGTGGGGGGCAGGGTACAGTTTCCTCCATTAGTGTGCCACGGGCAAAAATTCAGTGCCTCACAGGTCTGCTCGTTAAGCCATGATCTTGAACCATCTGTTTCCAATGTTTTCCCAGGTTGCAAACTTAATCCAGGGAAGATGGAGAGTTTTGCAAACTCTGCAGCTATTAGTTTCCCTGCTAATCACACTTCAGGGTAGTGGGACGCTTCTCTAATGGTAAACTCTTGTTAAGCTTAAGTCACTTAAAATGTATGACATCAGCAATGTTCAGAGGATACATATTACAGCTGACCAAGCAGAAAGTCCTCTGGAAACCTCTTTGCCTCTGCTGTTATTCCATTGTCCAATTCTCCCTTCGCAAAGAAAGAATTTACCCTTCAGGAAGGATGGTCTGGAAATTTTCTCTGTCTCTCATCAGTGATTTCACCAGACGCACTTCTTGCCTCCTGCCTTGCTGAATGGCAGGAGGTACATATTTTACGTGCATTTGAGGGTGCCAAGGATGGTCTTGGATGCTTTGAGTGTATGTAAATGGCAGGGCCTACCCCCTCATTCTGTGTGGGGAGAGCTGTCTTAGGATGCTCTTATCACTGCTTTCACTTGCATGCTGCCTCCTGCTGTCCTACAAGTACCTTTTTAGGGCGGTTTCAGGGAGGGAATTTGATCACAACTTTCTGGGTAATGAGATTGAACTGCTTTATATTTATTGGCCATTTGCACATCACCTTCTGTATACTGCCTGTTCAGATCTTGACTATCTTTCTACTGGTTTGTGTCTTTCAGAGACTGTCTCTTGAACAAAAGTCAGAAAACCAAAGCTTACTGGCTGGCCGCCCATTTTCATAAATAAGGTTTAATTAGAACATGCACATTAGCTTATGAATGAATGTCTGTGGCTGCTTCTATGCCTCTAGGGCAGGGTTATGTACTGCAGTAAAGGATGAATGGTCTAAAATATTAACTATCTAGCCCTTTACAGAAAAAGTTTATAGATGCCTGACTCAGTGGTTGGACTCCATCTAGTAACAGAACAATACAAATTGTAATCACAAGGAGACAGGACTTTACACTCCCATCAGACTGTCATAAAGTATAAAGTGAGAAAAGGAAGAAACACATAGTAACAAAGACACATACATGTACAAGTATGTTCACTGTAGATTGTCAGAATTTTAAATTTGGGTTGTTTTTCAGCAGGAAAAGAAGATACAAATTTTGCTATATGCATACTTTTTTTTGAGATATAATGGAGTTATGAACCTTCAAAACATAAGGCTGAGCAAAAAAAAAAAAAAATAGACACTTTGCAGAATGATATAAATGACAACAGCACATTATTTATATAAAATTGAAAATATGCAAACTTAATCTGCTATTGTGGATGAAAGATCAGGAACTAGACCAGTTTACAAGGGCTGGTCCAGGCTGGTGGGTGGAGAGCAAGGCTGGGATGACACACGTGTTGGTTTACACTCAAGGTTGTATGGGGGTAACAGGGGAGTCCTCTCCCCAGGCTCTCAAGGACGTGGTCTTCACAGCCATCAAAGAGTGAGGGAACCTCTGGGCCCACTGCCGTTAATGCCCTTTTAATCTGGGGGTCAGTGTATTGTCATACAGAGATTTCTTGCCCCACCACACTTACAAACGCCCACGTTTTATTTATTTGCTGAAGCAGCAGGTCTCTTCAAGTTCCTGGTTCAATGGACTGACCATATATATAGGATAAGTACATGTAAAGCACATAAATACTGACTTCAGGAGTGCGGTCACCTTTGGTGAGGAACAAGAGAGAAGGGGATCAAGAAGATGCCCTATGCTAACTAAACTTATTGTGGTCATCGTGTCACAATATATGCAAGCCAAACCCTCACGCTCTATGCCTTCAAATCATGCAGCAGTGTGTGTCATTCTTTCTCAATAAAACTGGAAACAAGATGACATCCTAGCGGATGTAACGTGTCTCTTTCTAATGTTTTCTTTCTTTCTAGCAGAGAGAGCCAGTGTGACAAAATATTATAATGTGATTCGGCTGGGAGAGGGCAAGATGTGAACCTACAGGGTGGAACGAAGTCGGGGGACAGAGGAGAACCAGAGCTTCCTGGTGAAAAAGGAGAAAAATCTCTTGAGGGAGAAGGGGCCGGTCAGAACTGGCATCCAATCAAGGCTAATACACCTACTGTTCTATATTCAGTGAATATTTTTTTGAATGAACAAATTGAACACATTCTTTCTGAGCATTATGTGCTAGGCACTGTGGGTGGGGTACTTAGTTCCTGCCTTGGAGGCACTTACAATCCAGCTAGAGAGTGTATGCCATGACTGATGCTCCTGCAAAGCAGGGTGGGAACCCCACAATACAAGCAGTAGCAAATCGCTGCAGGGAGCACTAGGGAAGAGACAGCAGTCTGGCGAGAGGAGGAAGGGCGCAGCAAGGAGTGTGAACAAGAAAGTATTTCTAAAGGAGGAGCTGAAGGGAGGCTGGGAAGCACAGCTGGAGGGGGGGGGGGCAGGGACGGGGAGGGGGGGAGAGGGAGGAAGAGAGGGAGAGGGAGGGGGAGGGAGAGATCTCATTGAATAGAAATCAGGGTCAGATAAAGGGGCTGGGAAGGCTGTGGCTGCTATTCTAATCTTTCCACCCTTGCACAGGTGTGGGAAGCTACTAAAGGTTGGAAAGGGCAGTGTGACCTGATCTACCCTCATAAATATCTCCTAAAATGGGATAGAAGGAGGCAGAGAGGCCTTGTAGAAGGCTGTTGACACATGTCCAGGTGCAAAATGACATGGAACTGACTTAAAGAGTGGGTCTGGGAGTGGAGACGCAGGGACAAGCAAGGACCCTGTGGAGGTGAGGGGAGCAGGGATGTCACCATCACCCTGAAAAGTATCACTTCCTGGAGTACTAGCCATCATGGCAGCTAGACTCCCACAATACAGCATTGGGCAGAGGGTGAGGGCCACACACCCAGAGGATGTGTCTCTGGGTGCTGAGATAGTGTTTTCCTTTATACTATAACCCTCTCAAGCCTCCCCTCAGCCCCAGATCTGGTGTAGAGCTATTTTCTTAGTAGGTATTTAGCAACTCACACCCCCAAAACATCAAGAAGACAATGGATTATATCAGAGACACTAAAGATTCTTCTTAGCTTTTAGCACCTGCGGTGCAGAGAAGTTTCCAGAGCTATGGGGCCACCATCACCCAGTCACAGAGGGGAAGGGGTCCTGTGTCCTGCATGCTGCCTCAGTTACCAAAGACACACAGACAGCCTGGGGGAGTCTGAAGAGCCTGGAGAGGGACCAAGGGGACGTGAGCTCTCTGTCTAGCTCTGTTCTCTTCTGCTGTGTGACTTCTGGCAAGACTTGCCCTGGTCCTCAGTTTCTTCATGAAATAAAGCAGCGGAGTCAGATAAATCCTTTGCCAAGTTGCTTTGGTTGTAAGCAACAAAAGTTGATTTTAGCAAACTTAAGCAAAAACAAAGAAGAAAGGAAAGAAAGGAAGGGGGGAGGGAGGGAGAGCGAGAGGGAGGGAGGGAAGGAAGGAAGGAAGGAAGGAAGGAAGGAAGGAAGGAAGGAAGTGAGGGAGGGAGGGAAGGAAAAGAAGGAAAAATAAAGGAAAATCTATTATGGGGATATCTAATAGCTTACAGAATTGAAGCAAAGACTAGAGAACTAGGATTGAAACCTGTCCTGGATAGGAACCAGGACAGCTTCAGGGGCTAGTTGGCAAGATTTAATCAGTGGCCTTGTCAGGCAGTGGTGGTGGGGTCCTTTTCGAATGCCTGAGTTCTGACGGCCTCCCCCTTCCTTATTTCACTTGTTAATATTCAGTCTAACTAGCTTCACTCAGATCACTGCCCACCCCTCGGGGAAGGCAGATAAGGGCGTACTGACACATTTTTAACCAAGCCACACACTGTGGGGGAAACAGTTCCATAAAGAAAATTGAGGTGTTGTAACCCCAAGACATAAAATGGATGCCAACTGGCCAAAAGTGATTTTTCAAGTTTAAGATTTCCATGGAGCTCTAAGATTCAATAACCTGTAGCATGCAGTGGGGCATGGATCATGAATGGAACCTCAGAAATGTGGGGCCACAGACATCTTCCCCTCTCCAATGGGCTGGAGGGGTGGTGAATGATGAGGGTAGGTAGGAGTACACAGAGGGCTACAAGAGGAATGGCCACAGTGTAGGGGCTTCTAGGGGCTCTTCTCTGCTTCTCCTGAAGGCACCTTTCTTTAATCAAGGTCTGCAGCCTCCCTGGCGGCATTGTGGCCTTGTGAAATTGCTTACTGGATCCCTCTTCTTCCGAGATCAGAGGATTAGAGGTAACTCCAGAAAGTTTCCATGAAGTCCATGCATCTGACAGCCTAGACTAGGCTTTATGGGGAAAGAAGGCCAAGGAGCTAATGTTTTCAGAGGACTCTGGGAGCGGTTCCCCCAGAAAATTTTTTCAAAATCTGGAAAAAAGTGTTTAAAAAAATAATGAAAATTGGAGCCTATGACACATCAAGAAGTGGAAGCTGAGTTCTTGCAAGGACAACCCTGAAATCCAGAATTATTCGTTGTGAAAGGAAGCGCCTTTGTAAAAGGTTTCCAAAGGAGCTTCAAGGCCAGGACTGAAACACAGGTTGTGGTGCCAGGCACAGCTGGGGACATGGAAAGGGTCATTTTAGTCACCACGTGTCACTTTATCCAGGGCTACAGTCCCATAGCCATGAGGCAGGGCAGTACCATAACCTGAGTCCCGTCAAACTGTTTCTGAGGGGGCTCTGAAGGATGTAGACAGCCCAGGGCTACTTAAACCTAAAAAAGACTCCAGCAAAGGTATGAAGTGACCAAGTTAGCTAGGAAGGAGGTGGGTGTGATTGGACTGAAGAGTTTAAGCACACCTACCACTGACCATCCCTACTCACTGGGAGCAACATGTGATGCTGCCATGTGAGGTTAGCATGGCGAAAAGACTCCATTTGCAAGTTCTTTTCATCAGGTAAGAGGGAAATCTTCTCTGCCCTCATGGGATAATCCTTATCCATCCTTTTATCTGACTTGGTCTATAGAGACTTTAATTTGACTTAACACCCAAAGATCGTCTTGGGGTGCGTAGCATCAGTCAAGATGAAGAAAAAAAAATAAAATAGGTGGGGCTTAAAACTTGACTCAGAGGGGGGAACTGGAAGGAAGCCAGAGTTAGGTTAATGTTGTGGAACAGTGAATACAGCCTGAATGTAGAAGAGCTTGGCCGGCTGGGAGTGAGAGTCCCATACCACTAACGGTACTCCTACGTCAACTCCACTAAATAAGCATATCGATGTGAAAGCGTATTACAAAGTGGTAGGCTCACTATAAGCCTCTTTTACTTCTTTCTTTTTCTCTCCTGGTATTTAGTTATAACTTATTTAGGTCATTCCGTCTGTATTACATCTGGGCCCCTCCTGTAAGCTCCTGGAGGCCAAGGATGGCATCTCCTTCATTCTGGCACCCCAGAATTGGCACAGTCCTTCACCTATCATCAGACACCAGTCATCGTGGTTGTGTTTAATGGAAAGCAGACAATTCCTTACTCGATCCCCCCTCATACAGGTCATCAGAAATGTGTCTGCCTCTGAACACACTGACTTGGTTCCATGACCACCTGGGTGGTCCTTCTGAGGAGGAAGGAGAGGCACGTGCGCTAAGCATAGGCTAGACAGGCAGTTCCAGCGTATGCCTCAATTCTGCCCCCGTAATTGCCCATCCTCCTTCTAAGATCCCCCCCACACTTATCTCTTGTTGACAAGCATCTGGCCAAAAATCAAAAAGGCTTAGGAGTTATCAACAGGAAAAAAAGAAAAGCACTTTCCCATACAAGTGTTTCAAACTCAGGAGGTCCAGCCTGGGCTCTTCTCCTCCTGATTAATGACACTGACAGGGGACTTTTCAGATGACCTTTTGCTGACTGGCAATACAAACTGGACATTTTAACAGGTCTTACCGAAGACCTCTTCTGTTATCTTGGTTTGATAAGGACAAGGCACCAGAGGAAAACTGAATAAGTGCTCTATTTCCAGGATGAGATGGCAGGTGGAGAGAAACCCCATCTTGCCATAAGTGCAAAATTGTGTTTCTTTAAAGCCTGTATGACTCAGAGTATGCATTTAGGATGAATTTGTGGATATCAGAATAAAGATATCTGTGTGGAAACCTCCAGCTAGTCATTTGAACCATGTCTTTAAACATGTCGCAATACTATTCTGAGCTCTTACATCTGAAGATAAAGTTACAGCCATTTATATTTTCAACATGAATTCATTGAGCCCTTGAGGTGCCATAAGGGTCACCAGCACTGCCAGACATCTTGCCATGGCTCAGCTACCTACCCGATGAGGGACTGCATTTATTTTTACCTTTGCCTCTATTTGGGTTTCCTGCCACTTCTCTTTTCCAAAGGCTTTTGGAATGTTCTAAGGAGAGAGATAAAGAAGGTTTTAAAAAAAAGAATAAACTTTCTTTTAGCTTCAGTGTTCTCTAGCCGTATCTCGATGGTCACTGTTAGTATCTAACAATAGATATTTTGTGGTATGGCCTTATAAAGGGATACTTCACAGCGGTTATAGATACTAGGATCTATACATATTGATGCAGGAAAGGTTAATTAAAAACACACTTAAAAGAATATGTATCACAGGACTCTGTCCTGTAGGAAAAAGCAACAAACCTGAGTCAGAGCGTGTGTGTGTGTGCGTGTGAGTGTGTGTGTGTCGAGTCCACGCACGTAAGCGAACATGCATAAAAACCACCTAGGAGGATTATACTAAACTGTAGCGATGTTGTTCTGGGATTTTTCAGGTTGGGGGCAAGAGTGGATCATGGGGGATATTTTACTTATTGTTGAATACATTCCTGTATTATTTGGATGCTTTATAATAAGAATATGCTCTTCTATAATGAGAAAAAGATAATTTAAAAATATTTTCTGTAGCTTTGGACTGTCACTATTTTTGGCAATGCCTAGGATCTGGAAACAGTCACTCGCTCTTTGCCATACTCCTGCCTGATCTCAGACCTATCTATTCTTATATTTTCCAACGTTTCAAAGGATAAGAATAAAATAATTTATCATAAGAGACATTAAATTCATATTACCGAGTGTTTTCTTAGTCCATGAAAAGGTGTTTGTTTTTCAGGAATATATGGAAATGGCCACTTCCACAGCTCCATTTTACAGACAGGGATGCAGGCTCTTCCGAGGCTGATCCTTGGCCAGTGTTAGACACACTTCAGATCTCTGCCCTGCTAACAGTGACACAGCCTTCCTAGCAAACTCATCTGGGCCTCAGCAGCGCTGTTGGCCCCATGTTGTTGCTTTCCGGAGCAGGAGTGGAAAGCCATCCCGGGCTAAGCCAATGGGATGACTCCCCCAGGAAACTGGGTTTGGGGCTGACAGTCACAATCCAGTGTCTGGACCTACAATGTGTAAACCCAGGGGCTGTGAGGCAGTGGTCTCCTGCCCACCTCATGGGCAGGAGCTGCTGAGCCAGGCACAGAGGGAGGCAGTGAGGAAAAGCCAAGAGTGAACCTGCTCTTTCTTGTCGGCTTCTGATGAGTCTCCTTCTTGAGGCTCAGCTGCCATCCCACTCGTGGATCCCATGAGACACCCCTGCATCTCAATCTTGCTTGAGCTTGGCTTCACTTGTTTGGGATCAAGGAGCCCCTAGACCCTAAGCCAGGAAGCGACAGAACCAGAGATCAGACCCAAATCCCCATTGCATAAGTCACTCATTCTCTGCTAGGCCCTGTCCCCTCTGTGCTGTTCCCTCCCCCACCAATGGAGTGACATCCATTCACAAATGCTGCCACCGAGCCTCAAGACACTCAGCTTCTCCTGGGGGTGGCACAGAAGCAGGAGAGGACTGCGCCCCTATCATAGCACAGCTGCGGAAAGCTCTGACGACAGATGTGCCGCTTGAGTTGGATTTATTTGTCTGTAAACATGTCACAAGTTTTGGTGTGGGAAGTACACCTTCACTCATATAAACAGCAACACTAGGCTGTGTCACCTCTCCATATCCTGAGTGATTCCTGAGAGGTGCCTGTTGTCGTTTATTAATAATTATCCACAAACACCCCCATCCCCTTATGCAAGGTTCACGGGTCTGCCTGCTGGAGCAACACAGGTGTGTGGGAGTGAAAGAAAGGAAAGTCTATCTTTAAAAATTTTTTTAAGCTTTATTTATTTTAGAGACACAGCACAAGTGGGGGAGGGGCAGAGAGAGCCAGAGACAGAATCTGAAGCAGGCTCCAGGATCTGAGCCGTCAGCACAGAGCCTGACGTGGGGCTCAAACCCAGGAACCATGAGATCATGACCTGAGCTGAAGTCGGACACTCAACCAACTGAGCCGCCCAGGCACCCCTCTCTGACTTTTTAATGCTGTCTTCAGCTTGGGAGGAGACCCTGAGGAGTTGGAGAGGACCCAAAAGAAAAGGTTCATTCACATGGAGTGAACAAAGCAAAGACAGTAAGGGGCACTAGGCAACATCCCACATTCACCGACTCCTGGCTTTGAACTCAATGCACTGACCTTGAAGGCAGTGGGAATCATGCCTTTCAAGCAAGCTGGGAGGGCATTTGGGTGCTGGTACCCATGGTAGGGCTCAAGGCTGGCCATGGAGCTCCGGGCCAGTGGTTTCTCAGAACTATAATTTCCCAAATTGGTAAAATTTTAAAAAGAAGTGGGAGGGTGGGAGACATACACAGGATAGTCAGCTTTTAATTTTGCCAAATGACAGATTAATCAAAACCAAACACAAAAATCCTAGCATCTTCTGTCATACATTTTTCATAATAGGACTTTTTGACCCCAAATGAGTGCTAAAAGCATAATCTCCGTATAATGAACAGTCTTTCCCCCCAAATGAGTTAGTAATCTTACACCATCACATACATATGATTATAATTATATATATGTATATAATTATCCTTGTTTTTCTCATATCACTCTAGACTTGTGAAAATTTCATCACAGATGAGTCACTACTCCTGCCTTCCCTCTGCTAGGTGCCTACCCCTGCAGGACTTGGGTTGAAAGGTATATTATTTCATGAGCTCCTGGCAAGCAAGAAGACAGAGGACCCCCCCCCACCCCAAAGGAAGTCTGCAATCTCTGTGGGGAGGTGAGGGTGTGGTGGTGAGGGGTGTTTCATCACTCACTGTGATGAAAATTCAGGGTGGTTTGAGAGGGAGGCACCCCATCTCAGGCGCTTGCCTGAAACAGTCTGGAACAGCCCACGTGTTCCTCTTTCTGTGCCACCTACTCCACTGTTTTCTCTTATCCACCTCCCCCTTCTTCCTGCTCCTACCAGCACAATGATTCATAGAGCGGTACTTATACTAAATGCGTTAAGTCATTAAAAAATTCTCCACCATCTTGGTCCTCGCCTTTAAAATTCAGATATTAAAGAATGTACAGCTTGCTTGGAGACAAGGATAAGCCAGAATTATCTTCTGTGGTTGCAAAGCCTGCAACTTCTATTCATCATCTTTATGCGTCTGTTATGTCAGTGGAGTGTAGCCATAATCCCAGAATGGTTACTGCATACACAAAATAATTTAGTTTCGGAAGGGATTACCTCAACCCACAGCTCTGTTCTTATTAGCAGATGTGGGAAGCTAAAAATGCTAATGACGAGAAAATTGGAATAGACTGGGACTCTCTCAGGTATTTGCAGGTGTTGTAACATGAACAATGTAATCAGTTAAATGTAAAGAAACCGGAAAATAACTTCTGTCCGCAATTTTTGAGTCTTGGTGGATAAAACTGGGGAAAGCTGCTGGAAGTTTGAGCAGGAAAGTCTGTGGCTTTGGTGGCTACAGAAAGCAACAGAGTGCACCTGGGTTTGGTGGGCCCATGGTGGCTTGGAGTCTATGGAGAATCAGAAAAAGCCCTCCCACCCCAGCACCTTGGAGGGCTGGATTTAACACAACTCCCAGTTGAAATCAGAGAAGGAAAGCATCTCCTTTCTTTCTCTCTCTCCCCTCCAAGCCCCACATTTTTAGGTCAGAATTAACATCAAATTTTCACTTTGTTTAAAAGTAGAAATAGTTCAAGCCTTTTTGCTAGCAACCTTGAATTAAGAGATGGTAATTGGCGGTCTTCCCACTCCCACTCAAGCCTAGTTCATCTTATTTAAAACCCTAATTTGCTTCTTTGGAGGCCAAGAGGCATGAAACGCAGTCACTCGATGCTGTTTCCCATCAATATCCTAAGGCAGCAACTGAGGGGCAGACGACCACAGTCTCACTTGGGGCTGGGCTGGGAACAGGAGACATAAAGGAGCCCGGTAGCTGAGCAGTAGAGGTGGAGCTCTTTGAGATGAGATTTAGGTTAGGGGCATGGCAGCAATTCATAAGGAATGCCAGGACATTCCTGTAAATGGGACAGGATGGAAAAAATTGTATTTACCAGAAATCTTTACAGGGAGAGAGTTGGAAGGACTCATTCGATGAGCTGCTTCATGTTGAAACTATGGGGCTTGTTCAAGTAAGTCATACACGGCTTTTGTTTACCTGAGAAGAACATGCAAGTTGGGGTCAGAGCTGAACTGCTTAGACCAATAGAGAAGAGGCAGAATGCTACCACCAGAAAGCCTCCCTATTAACCCTTCTGCCACATAAAGCTGCTAACTCAGCTTCTTCTGTAAATATATACCTAATAAACCTTCCATTGGTTTGAGGAGATTTCAAACTGCTGAGGACATTGCAGGTCTAAGAGAACTTGGCTGGGCATTGTGTTGGTGGGGTGAAAGCAGAGCCCATTGAGTCCTTAGAATGGCTGCTAGTTCATGGCCAGGGTCTGTGGGGAGGGGATCTGACTGTGCCAGATCAAAACGAGCCATAGAACATGCTGTTCCAGGGCACAGACTAGTAGATGAAAGTCACATGCCAGTGGCCAGACCACATGGGCCTGAAAACTGCCCTCTTTACACAGGGGAGAAATATTCCAAGTTCTTTAATGTGTGAATGGGCACCCCAGCAGCTTCTCCAAGATTATGTTTGTATTAGTCAGGGTTCTCCAGAGAAATAGAACCAACAGATTAGATAGATATAGATATATATACAGATAGAGACAGAGATGAGATTTATTATAGGAATTTGCTCATGCAATTATGGACTCTAAGAAGTCTCATGATCTACTGTCTTCAAGCTGGAGAACCAAGAAAGCCAGGGGTATAATTCAGTATGAGTCCAAACGCTTGAGAACAAGGAGCATCAGTGTCCAAGGGCAGGAGGAGATGGATGTCTTAGTTCAAGCAGAGAGAGCAACTTTGTCTTTATCTGTTTTTTGTTCTATTAAAGCCCTCAATGAATTAGATGATGCCCACTTATGTTGGTGAGGGCTATCTTCTTTACTCTGTCTACCGATTTAAAAGCTAATCTCCTCCAGAAATACCCTTACAGATACACCAGCTCTCTGGGCCTCCCTTTGCCCAGACAGACCGCCACATCAAATTAACCATCACAATGATGATATGAGCTTAAAACTCTGTTATTTCCCCAGTGTGCCTGTCTGGATTCTCATGAGTTGCTGCCAGGTGAATGGTAGGGCCAGGGAAGGGTAGTCTTCATTCTGGGGGGGAGGGGGGGTTGCTTTCCTCAGATGATAAGACCTAAGAAGTAAGGGCTATGACCCAGTCTGCTTGTCCAACACAAACTCTGTGCACCAGGGCCTAGCCAGGTGCTGGGAATATGATGATGGAGAGATGGACATTCTCCCTGACTGAATTCATGGTTGGGCACCAGAGCAGACAGAGTTAATGACAACAGAGTCTGGTATGCACAATTGGGAGGTGGGGTAGGGAAATTCTCTGCCAACAGTGGGGGGCTATGCCACCCTCTCCCTCAATCACCAGCAATCAGGGGTGTGGTTTAAAAATTCTTGAACAATTTGATAGAATAAATGTTCAAAGGAATTAATTTGAATTAAAAGTAGTTATTATGGCAGCGTGTGGCATGACTCCATTGGCAGGAACACATGGGAGGGAAGGGAGGAGGGAATTTTTTGGAGAAAGAGGAAAGAGCCAGAGGGCGGTAGCTCTTAAATGCCTGGCTAGAAGATCTAGTCTTTACCCTACGCATGAACCATTACTGGTTAACCTTTGAGGACAAAAGCCATGTGTACTCTGTATCCCTTTTTACCCAGCATGATGTGGGCAAGGCTTCAATTTGTCCTCTGACATCTACTTTCTCCCATTCCACAGGTGTTAGACCTGCAGAGACTACTTTTCCCAGCTTCCCTGACAGCCAGGTGTGGCTATGAGGCTGAGTTCTCACCAATTATAAGATAAAGTGAAGTGTGTAACTTCCAGACCACATCCTTGAAAGGGAAGCTTTTCTTCCTTTCTACAGACAGAGCACAGACAGCGTGGGACTGAGTCAGTTTGTTTTCTGCACACACCAAGGGACAGTAGAGCAACAAGGAGAAAGGAATCTGGGTCCCTGAGTGGCTTCAAGGAACACAGTTAACCATCCAGGCCTTGACCACCCGCTGCTGCAGACAGGTACGTGGGAGAGAAATGAACTTCTGTCTTACTTAGGCCATAGTATTTGGGGTCTGTTACAGCAGATTAATTGTACCTGACCTATTACATTAGGACTCAATATGTTGTCCAAATGTACTATTAAATTATTTTTCAGAAACTCATAAAGGAAAAAAATTCATAAATGGCTGCAGAAATCAAGATCAAGCAAATGAAGAAAGCAAAGCCTATTTATCAGAGATTATTAAAGCAGCAGAGTCAGCCGCTGTCACATACGTTTTAGTAGAGACTCAAAGGCAGGCAGAGGAGTGGGAAAGCTTTAGAGTGGAGGAAAGGGAAGGCTTATGGTGCACCTGCTTGGAGGCCGGTGCCATGGGGAAGCTGGAGGCTGGCTAACTAGGAGTGGGGCATCCTGTATGATTGGTTAAAGGTGCATATTTGACTTTCTCTAGTCCTAAGTTGAAAGCAGGGACAAGGATTAGGGAATCTGGAAGTTATTAACCAAGCTCTGGCCATCTGTGGCTGACTGTTAAAGAAGTTATTGATTAGCTTTCTGGATTGTCACAAGAGATGGCAACCTGGCTTCTCACAAGCCTCATGTACAGCAGACTGGCTTCCAGGCTGTTTACTATACATAAGGGGATTGGTTTCCTAGGCAGGTTGCTGAAAGTTGTGGGTAGGGTTCTCTTTTTAGGTATGGTCTGGCCACTGTCCATTTGCATATTCAGTCTCTCATGGCTAATGAGCATAGCCTTAACACAGAGGGGAAATGGCGGTGGGGGTGGGGGGTAGCACCTTAAAATAATCTCATTGGCACAGAAAAGTGTAACTAAAGAGAAAATTTCCTATGTCCCTGATGGATCGAGAGTGCACTACTGGGCTATGCTGAGAACTGGCCAAATCACAGCAATTAAAAGAGAGGCCTCAGAGTTGAGGAACAGGGGCTCTGTGACCCAGGCTGACCAGTGACAGGATTTCTGTGGTACTCACAGCCAAATGGCATTAGGACTTGAGTTACTCCCGACACTTGCTTGAAAAGAACTGGTGGTTGGCTTCGATGCTGTCATATCCCCTGGGGCTCAAGCTAAGGGATGAGGCTCCCGGCCACCCTCCTCGCCCATCCTCGACCCCCAGAAGCCCAATGAGTCCCAGAGCACACTTTGTGGATTAGACAGACCGGTGGTCACAGAAGAAATGTGCTTTTCTTAGCACAAAGCCAGTCGTGAGCAGGACCAGACACATGAGGAGGCCCCTAATTGCCTGCAGATGTCTGAACGACACCCAACTGGCAGGCCTGTGCTCTCTTTCAGATCTGGTTTCCATTCCTGTGGCGTGTGAGACGAGGGGACCCTTCTTCAGGGATTCGTGGGCAGTGTGCCGAGAGCTCGATGTGAGCAGTTTTCCTGATTGGGGAACACCTCTCCTTCTGGTAATGGGGCTGCAGACATTTGAACTCCTGCACTTCAGTTTCCAAGAACATCGAGTGTTGATCTTTGCAGGAGACAAGCACTGCTTTATGCTTTGTTCTCTCTGTGGTTACTCACCCCCAGCACTGTGGGCCTTCTTTTCCCCAGGCTTCCCGGGGGCCCCAAGAACTTCAGGCGATCTCAGAAGAGTCTGGGCAAGGAGTGCAGCTGGCTGTCCTGAGGCAGGCTCTCGAGTTTCCAAAAGGGAATTGCACATTTCCTAAAGGGAACTCTTGGTTCTCTCTAAAATCCTGCCTACTTCCCTCAGTCTCTCTTATTCCTATAACCATCTACTCAGAGAATCAAGCCCCAAACCTAAAAGCCATCCTTGAGTCTTTCCCTTCCCTCACCTCCACTGTCAGGTAGTCCTATCATGGTTCCTTTCAAAGTGTATCAGGAAGAGATTTACTTGATCTAGTCCCTCCTACCCACACATTTGCTCTCCTATAATCCATTCTCTTCAACAGTACCAAGAATAATTCTCTCATTCTCTCAAAGTGTGTACTACACCCTCTTCTTCCTTCACACTGGTTTTCTCTCCCCTTTTCAGGATCTTTCTTAGCCTGAAATATTCCTACCTTTCTCATGTCTAGCGTCTACACATTTTTTCAGGTCATCTTAAATTTCCTCTTCTCAGAAGTCTCCAATCACTCTGTCTAACTGAGTCCCTGCTGCCTTTCTCTCTCCCCCTTTATTTTTTAACAGCAGATTTTATGGTTGTTTATTGTCCACTGTCTATCCCCTGCTTGCCTGTAAGATCTTGTTTGATACCTGTTTCTGGTGCCTAGCACAAATTGGTTTTCTTTAAATCTTGAGTAAATGGATAGATGGATAGATGGATAGATTGGTAGATGGATAGTCTTTTTTGGGCTTCATAAAGGTTACTTGAGTCTAATTCCCAGAGCTGAGCCAAACTGAGTCTTGCCTTATTCTGTAAACTCTGCCACGTGTCAATTCAATTCGATTCAATTCAATTCAATAAATATTTATGAAATGCCTACAATGTGCTAGTCCCTGGAGATACACAATCATGAACAAGACAGATATAGACCTTATGGGAAAGAGGGGTGGGACAGAATTAAATATGCAATTGTAGTCTAGAATAGTGCCATCTATAATTATGATGTGAGAAGTGGAGGGTGCTGCCAGAGCACACAAAAGAAGCATCTGAATGTAGTCTGGGGAGTTCAGGGGAAGGACAGACAGACCTCCTGAGCACTGTAATGCTACCTTTCCTAATCTTCTTGAGTGTTTGAGAAAGTGGAATAGTGAAATCTGATTCTGACAAGACTTAAGTTTTGAGTTCCTGCCACTAATCAAGCATTGTTTCTAGGCACTGTACACACAAAGTCTCTTCTCCCTACAACGATCTTGCCAGGTAGGTATAATTATTGCCATGTTACAAATGTGGAAACTGTAAAAGCAAGCACTATGCCCAAAGCTATTGTTTTAGAACAGATCCCCTAAGAAATCAACCGAGGTAGAGATCTATATACAGGGGTGCTCCTGGAAACACCACCTGCAAGGACTTGAAGGCAGTGGGGTTAGGCCAAGGGAGAAGCTGAACAGCGAAGCAGGTACAACAATGGCTTTGATTGATACCACAAATGCTCTGGAGCTGGGAGGGCCCCTCAGAGTTCTGAAATTAGATATTAGGTGGGCTTTAAACCCCTAAGTTGACTAGTAATTGGACCCAGGCCATCCCTGGGATGAGGGTATAACCTGGGGTGTGGTAGCCTCCTTCAGCAGAGGGCAATTCCTTGAGGTGGGGAGTAGATTGTTAACTGCTAGCAGCTGGGAAAAATGAGTGCCTTGGTCCTAACCCTATCACCCCTGCAGCCACCCAGATCCTCCACAGTAGCTGGGCTACTGTGTCGATGTGTCCCAGGGCTCAGTCCTAGAACCTCTTCTCTTCCCTGTCTACCATCACTCGTCAGTGCTATCAGTGATTCCCACAATTTTAAATACCATTTACATGATCCCACATTTATATCCTCAGTTTAGGTCTCTCTTGTGTGCTTCAGACTCCTATGCCACAGTTTATTCATCATCTTCGCCGAACAATTCCAAAAGTGAACTCCTGATTCTGCCCTTCCCTGCCATCAGTTCCTCCTACATCCTTCCTGTCTCAGTTGATGGCACCTCCACTCTTCCAGTTGCTCAAGCCAAAAACCTTGGGCTCCCTCTTGAATATTCTTCTCTGAGACTTCATTCAATCCATCAGGAAATCCTTTAAAATATACCCCACAGCACCTCCCCATTTCGCTCACGGTAAGTACTTGCAATGGCCTGATCACCCCTCATCGCCTTTAGCCACTTATTTCCTACCACTCCCACCCACCCCATTCCATCCAGACGTGCTGGCCTCCCTGTTGTTACTTGAAGCGACCTCAGGACCTTCCCGTGGAACCCTACTCCCCACACATTTTGACAGCTCTCTCCTTCACCCCCTTCAAGTCTTTGCCCAATGGTCCTCTGCTCAGTGAAGCTTCCCTGAACACACTAAATTGCAGTCTCCATTCACGGTCCCTACTTGATTTTATCCTCAGCACCCATCACCTTCTAACCTACTATGTCATTTAATTAATTTTTTATTTATTACCAGTCTCCCCCCAGCTAAATGTAAACTTCCCCAAAGCAAGGACTTTTCTGCTTTGTTCACCATTGTCTCCTTGGGGTCTAGAACAGTGCCCACCACCTAGCGGACATTCAGAAAGCGTTGTTGACTGGACAGTGATGCACTCACTGTTCATCAACACTGGCATTCAGAAGTGGGTCGATCTTGTTCCAAAAGCCTGTTCTTGCCACCACACCACACCACACCTTTCTTGCATAATCAAACCCCTTTAAGACATATGTAATGCCACAGAGTGACCAAAAGCAATTCTTGGCCCTGCACGAGGTCACACAGACTACTCGGCCAGGGTCTATATATCAGAAGGGGTTTCAGTCAGGCTTTGTTTACCGGGTGAAAAGAATTTCTCAGGATACTTCATAGGCGAAAATCTGGCCCCCAGGCCCTTGTGACAGGGAAGTGATGGTGTCAGGGCTTCTGGAGTCCTCTCTGAGTGAAACAGGTGCAAGATTCTGACTTGCTAAGTGATTCACAAGGCTTTCTGTGGTTGCTTAGGTTAAGGTGGGGAAACCCTGAGCTGCACCCTTGTACAACAGTCCTCAAACCTTCTCATAAATCAGGCCCAGGCCTGCATGTCTGCTCAGGCTCTGACCAACTTATCTATATATTCTGATGCTATTCAGAATTTGTTGTTAAAAGAAAGCTGGGGACAAGAAAATTTGCGACATTTCTTTTAATGACAGCAACATGTAAGTGAGTCTCTCTTCTTCTTTTTTTTCCTTTGTGTGAGAGAGAGGTCTTCATTTTACTCCAGCCTGCATCTCTCCCTGGTGGCTTACACCTGGTCAGAGTCACTTATCTGTGGTATCTCCCTGGCATTGAAGGTATCTGAGTTCCCCTTCTACTGACAAAAATATAATGATTCTAAGAAATAGAATTCTCCCCGTAAATAATGATATCCAATGGGTGGTGGTGGGAGAGGGAAGCAACAGCTTTTATATTTGAGAACGAAGAAACAGAGTTTATATGATCTATATAAACTCATTCTGTTAGACTTTAAGCTGTATTAATTTTGTTGCATTCATTTCTTAAAGGTCATACATTATTCTTACAAGATCTCTAAACTTAAAAGAATACTTTTTCCATGATGTAAAGGAGATGGGAGGAACTTCCTGCAATAAGGAGAATCTGAGCTGCTGTAGATATGACCCCTCCCACAATATATATAATTCCCTTCTTGAGTGCCGGAAACAAAGAAAAACCAGTGCCATGCATGTGAGCTGGTGTGGAGGGAGCCCAAGGGCGTTTTGGACAAAGACATAGATTTAGGGGTAGGAGACAAGGCTGGGGGTCTGTGCAAAGCAGGGAACCTAAAGGTAACATTCTGTTCCATCTTAAAGAGCCTTAAAGAGGAGCCCTTCTGTTCAAATGATTAAGGCAATGCAAGAAGAAATAGAAGCCATTAAAAAAAAAAAAAAGAACAGTGTGTTTGAAACAGGCATGTTTGAAAAAGAACAGAGCTTTGCTTGCCTTAAACAACCTCCTCTACTACATGAATACTCACACTTCTCTGAGCCAGTACAAGAAGAGATGAGTTTATTTTTAGAGCCAATAAAGTGCATATTGATCATTCCGATCTTGAGATTTCAGATCTCAACATTTACTGACCGCCTATTTCATGGTAGGCACTGATAGTCCCTGCCTGCTAGGTCTCTCATGACCACCTGGCCTTGGGAAGCAAATGGCCATGCTGGCCCCTCTGTATAGTCCCTAATACTGGCCAGATGCTCAAAGTGGTGCTACCTGTACTGGGCCACAAGAATTTCCCAGAACATGAGAAAGACTGTACTTTATACTTCCAGCCCAGGGTGCCCATGGCAAAGTCCAGATGGAAACATCACGGTCTTATTTAGTGGGAGAATTTTTTTTAAAAATGAAATTCTTAGTATCAAAAACTATTTTACTGGTGACAGGGGAAGAGATTTGAGGAAGGTATTCTTAGTATAACAGTTCTCAATGAGTATACATTGAATTAAATTATAACTCAGTGTTTGTGCTGCCCTATCTCTGCTGTGTTATACCAGGATATTCTGACATTTGGGATAAAAAGAGGCTTGGCAGGAACCAAGGCATTTATAATGGGAAAAACAGAACATTTTCTTTTCATGAAGGATAAAACTTCATCACATGTTCTCCAGATCAGATTTTCTGACATGTGCCCTTTAATCCAGTTATTTTTTAGGGACAGGGAGGAGGTTAAGGATGAGGGTGGATAGACCTCTTTGTCCTATTCTTAGCAAAATGATAGTCCCCTTGGAATGAACAGCTTTTGTACTTCAAAAACATTTAAGACCATTGTCCCTCACAAGGTATAGCAAACACATTAAACAATATGATCTTGGAAGTGTCACCTCTCCAAGGCTTTCTGCTTTGTGGGTGGAGACCTGATATTCTTGACAGTCTGTGGATTCCTCTGTCCTCCTGGAGAAAAGTAAGGGAAAGGGGGTGGTTTCTATAGCTGGGAAAGCCCAGAGTCTTCAGGGAAAGCATTGCACAGGTATCTTGGAATCCAGGATAAAGCTGTTTTATTCATGTCAACTGCCTTTGTGACCAATGCCAACTGTTCTAGTCTACAGGATCTGTGTGGGGAAGGTAAGGGGGCTGGACAGCAGGGTCAGAGTGTTGAAGTCTATTCCTTCGGTTGGCTAAGGTTTTCTTTTTCAAGCAGGGGAAAAAGCCATCTTAATTTTGAGAACCACTAATGGTATGATCATTCTTATTTTTGGTGTGTACAAGTTACATACATACACATATATACATATACTATTATGTATTAGTTTCTGAAATCAATGTTATTTTTCTGATGTTAAGACAACTGGACTTCAATCACTCATTCTACCATTTCACAGGTGGAAAACAGATCATCACTCTCTTTTATGAAGCAGATGAACACTAACCTCCATTCCCCAACCCACGACTTTGCCCCTAGTTTGTTCTCTCACTCAGCTCAACTTTGTCTTGTCACTGTTTGGAATGGTGCTTAGGCTTTGTGAGATGCATTCCTCTCTCCAACTCATAAAGCATTAAAATAGAAGTTTTCCTTTGCTCCTTGGGCCATTCTCAAAGGGAAGCTTTTTAAATAGTCCTTCTACAGAAGTCACCAAAAAAAACAGAAAACAGGAAATTAAATGAATTACCAAGAAAATCTGCATATGATTCTAACTTTGCTTTTCCAACTAACGAAGATAATATACCCTGAATATAACACAAAACTACAGAACAATAAAATAACTTCCATGGGTCACATTTTTGCCTATAATTTAGTATCAGGATTTATAATGCAAATATTATTTTTTTCTCTCAACACTTGAGGGAAGAAAGTGACATTTTCTTTTCTCTTAAAGAAACTAGGAATTTGTATTTTGTTTCTATCACTGGAATGAGCTTTTAAAAACTATCTTGTGACCCTGTTGAATAGATTCTAAGTGTCTGTGATTTTCAGAATAAAATGTACATAATAGCAAGAGCAAATAGAAATCTGTTTTAACCAAACCACAGTTATCCAAATGCTGCTGTTTGATCCAAACACGCCGTGTTTTTCAAAGCTACAGGCACGTGCACACACACTAACAACAAAATCCCCAATCCCATATAGATCTCAATTGGAAGCGTTTTGATTTATGGTAAAAGTAAGCCCCCAACCCCCTCACCCCAAACAGGGAATGATTCAAACCAGCATCTCAGGGAAAGGTAACTGATCAACTCTGAGACTTCTACTAACAAGTGTACTTCAGGGGATACCAAGGCCATTGCAGACTCCATCATGGGATTGGGGCCCTTTAGACACTAGTATCTCTGTCCACATTAGGAATCCTTCCATCAGCTGTGGAAGTCCACGGCAGTCTCCCCCATGCCTTTTCGAGCAAGCCCATTTATTACTTTCTGTTTATAGGCTGAGAGAAGCCCAGCACCAGCCTGTCATCAGCAGGCACATCCCTGCCTCCCGATCACCGGCTGTGCAGGAAAACAGGGCTAGGGGTGGGCAGAAAGCTAGGTTTTGCTATTACTTAAGACATGCATTGGGGAGGCTCCCTGAATCCACTGTCTTCCATTCCTAGAGCTCTCCTTGTATGGTGTCAAGTAAGTGTTGCCCTAGTATGGCCATCCAGAATTAAACATGACCAGCTTCATTAAAGAGTTTTCTACAAGAGAAGCTAACTTGGCTTTGCCAACTATGGTCACTAGATCCTTGACTAAAACTGTTTGTTGGATTCTACCCAGTCTAGGTTTTTTTCCAATAAGGAGATGGTCTTTTAACTCAGGACTTAATAACTAAAATAACTAAGATGGAGTTTGCCTACCAGTTGGAAAGAGAAATGTTCAGAGTTTTTCTAAACTATTAAAATAGCTCATGGGGTGGAATGCTATGTAGCAATGAAGAATCATATTCTAGGCCATATATATCATATATAGGCAATTTGTTGGCCTATGAAGATGTTTACGCTATATTACTGAGTATAATACACAACAGAAGTACAAAATGATCCACTGTATAAAAAGTAAATTACTTACATTCTGTAGCTCAGACTTCTTCTTAGCACCTTCCAGTTTCTAAGCTCTTTGGCTTCCCTGATTCTTCTTTCTCCCAGCCTGGGGACCCTTAATTTAATCTGGGAAGAAAGTTCAGGAAAGACAACTTATTATCACTGAGCCTTAGTCTTCCGGATATTTCATTCTTGGTGTATAAGCACCATTCTCGAATTCTTTAAAAAATAAAATCCTATTTCCCTTACACAGAGGGCTAATTCAAACCAAGGTTTTCTTAGCTCATTAATGAAGGAACTGGCAGCAAGACAAAAAGCTTGAAATTTTGAGAAACAGAGATTATATAGTTAGTGAGAAATGGAATCCTGAAATAAGATTATTAAAAAGATACTAAAAAAGCTAATGCCCTACACATAAGAGTTAGGTTTTATCTTCTTTATTTTCTAGCCTCCTCCCCAGCCCTTAAATATATCATCACACCTTATCATTTTTCTACAAGTGAATCTTTAACTTACCAGGGTTGTACAATGTCTGGTCCACAACCAAAGGGACATTCCCTGAGTGAGTCAGATAACGCTTCACAGACTTTCTAGAATGGTCACACAGTCATCATTTTTGTCCTATTTCCAAGTTTTGGTTTTTGCTGCATAATGATGTAAACTGGGTCCTGGGGGTTTAGACTTTAGAAATGCCAAAACTAAGATTTGATTCTTCTCAGCTTTTCTGACATAATAGTTCTTCCTTCCTAGATGTAGGAAAGAATACTCTTAAACTGTGCTGAGGAGAGCTAAGAACCAAACCCAAAGTCTCTGGAACTGGGGCTATTAATGGGTTGACAGGCACAGTGAACACTTAAAACAGGAGGATTAAGTGACTATTTTCTGAATGCTGAATGTAGACATTTCCGGCTCTTTTTTTCTCTCAGTCCCAGAATGAAGACACTCAGTCCTTTGCCCTCTTGGAAGGATATAGGAAAGACAACTCTGGTTTAGTTGGCTAGTGCAAAGGTGGGTCTTTCCCAACAAATGGCTTACTCACCCTACAGTAAAGCTTAGGACTACCAAGCCCAACCTACATATTCACAGCTTTCAAACAGCCTTTTATCCCCCAACCCTTAATCATGGGTAGTTAAAGAATACCAGACATCTGAGGAAAGTCTCCACTTTGGAAGAAAGAGATGCAAACAAAGAAAAAGCAACTTGGAGGAAAGACAAAGAACACTTTTAGAAAAAGAAACCAATTATAGGCAATATATCAGAGAGCTAAGAAAAGATGCTGTATACATGAAAAAAGAATGGAACATTATGTGCTTCTTCTTCTCTCTTACACAAAGAAATATGCAGTGAACAAAAGACCTCCTGGAATTAAGATTGTGATAGCAAAGTGAAGAAGGAATGGAGATAGAGCTGAACTCTTGCCCTTAGAAAGTAAAGTAAGAAAACAAAGAAAATAGAAAATTAAGAGGATGTGTCTAAGAGACAAACAAGAATTCAACTACCAGGTCCAAAAGCCAAATAGCAAAAATTCCAGAAATCGAAAACAGAGAAAACGGAGGGAGGAAATTGCCAATGAAATAATTCAAGAAAATTTCCAAGGCCGAAATACAAGATTTTCCAGATTGGAAGGGCCTGCCTTGTGCTAGCACTAGAAGCCAGAAGGTAATAAGCAACACCTTTAGAATTCTAAACCTGGAATTTTCAATTTATCTACACTCTCATCAAATGTGGGCATAGACTAAAGGCATTTTTAAAGGTCTCAAAAAACTTACCGTCCATGCATCTTTTTTCCAGAATCTACTGGAGGATGTGCTATATCAAAAAGAAGAGATTAAACTCAGCAAGGGGAAGACTAAAGGAAAATAAAAAGATAAAGGTAACTGGAGAGCCAAGAGAATCTCCAGCTAAGAGACCGGAGAAAAACAGGGAATCTCCACAATGATGGCAAAGGGAGATCCCAAGATGACAAGATGACAACGTGTCACCAGCTGAGTACCACCAACCCAGAATGCCACAGTGTGTCTCAGGGGCCAAGCAGGCTGCTGAGACTATTATCTATGCCACCCTGTCACATCCTCAAAACAAGAGACTATAGCAAGCAGGAAGATAGGAGACTGGGAAGCAGGGAATATAATCATGAGAAAAGCAAAAGGAACTCCCAAGATGGTAACAGAGGGAAGTTCGAGATGACAGCTGAGTGGTGGCCTAAAGAGAAATATGTACATTTTAAAATACTATTTTCAGGGGTGCCTGGGTGGCTCAGTCGGTTGAGCATCCGACTTTGGCTCAGGTCATGATCTCACAGCTCATGGGTTCAAGCCCTGCGGTTGGGCTCTGTGCTGACCGCTCAGAGCCTGGAGCCTGCTTCGGATTCTGTGTCTCCTTCTGTCTCTGCCCCTTCCCCACTCATACTCTGTTCTCTCAAACATGAATAAACATTAAAAAAAATCCTATTTTCATAAAGTGAAAAGGACTTTAAAAAATTGGAAGAATGTAAAATAAAAGTCTTAACAGTGTATCTTTGAGTGGCAAGGTAATTGGTAACTACTGTCTTTGCTTTTCTGGGTTTTGCAGGGGGATATAAGGTGTTTATGCAATAAAAAAGACATTGACATCTCTCCAGAAGGAAGAAACTCTTACCCATTGGTAGTCACTCCTGACTCCTCCTCCCAGTGCTTGGAAACTATTAATCTAATTTCTGTCTCTATAGATTTTTCTATTCTGGATATTTCCTATTGATGAAATCATACACATATAACCTTTTGTGTCTGACTTCTTTCACTTAGCATTAATATTTTCAAAATACCTCCTTTTTCATCCATCCAGCAAGCATTGGCACTTCACTTTTTTAATGAGTAATATTCCATTGCATGGATATACATTTTGTTTATCACTTCATCAGTTGATGGATATTTGGGCTGTTTTTACCTCTGGCTGTGATGAATAATGCTGCTATAAACATTTGTATAGAAGTTTTTATATGGACATATGTTTTTCAGTTCTCTTGAATAAATATCTAGCAAATTTGCTAGGCCATATGGACCTCTGTTTCACTTTTAAAAGAACTGCCAAACTGTTTTCCAAAGTAGCTGTATTATTTCACAATCCCACCAGCAATGTTTGAGGGTTCCATTTTCTCCACATTCTTGCCTACACTTGTTATTGTCTGTCTTTTTAATTATAGCCATCCTAGTGGATAAGTATTTAATTGGCTTCTGAGTTGCAATTTCCTAAAAACTAAAGATGCTGAGCATCTTCTTATGAGCTTATTGGCCATATGTATATAATCTTGGAGAGATGTCTATTGAAATAATTTTCCATTTTTATGATTTTTTAAATGTTTATTTTATTTTTGAGAGAGACAGAGTGTGAGTGGGGGAGGGGCAGAGAGAGAGAGAGAGAGAGACACAGAATGTGAAGCAGTTTCCAGGCTCAAATGTGAGGCTCGAACTCACGAACTGCGAGATCATGACCTGAGCCGAAGTCAGACACTCAACCGACTGAGCCACAAGGTGCCCCCATTATCCATTTTTAAATTGGATTTTTGTGCTTTTATTATTTGGTTTTAAGAGTACAGTGTGATTTTGAGGTTAGCCTCTTTGTATGAAGATGTAATAAAATTCTTAGCTATGTGGTTAAGGAAATATGAACTATTCTCACTTAGGCTTTCACTATTCTGTATCATTCACTGATCCTTTCCATTCTTTTTGTGTGTGTGTGTACAATGTTAAATGAAATTGGAATGACAGCTTTTTTTTAAATATATGAAATTTGTTGTTAAATTGGTTTCCATACAACACCCAGTACTTATCCCAAAAGGTGCCCTCCTCAATATCCATCATCCACACTCCCCTCCCTCCCACCCCCCATCAACCCTCAGTTTGTTCTCAGTTTTTAAGAGTCTCTTATGCTTTGGCTCTCTCCCACTCTAACCTCTTTTTTTTTTTTTTTTCCTTCCCCTCTTCCATGGGTTTCTGTTAAGTTTCTCAGGATCCACATAAGAGTGAAAACATATGGCATCTGTCTTTCTCTGTATGGCTTATTTCACTTAGCATCACACTCTCCAGTTCCATCCACGTTGCTACAAAGGGCCATATTTCGTTCTTTCTCATTGCCATGTAGTACTCCATTGTGTATATAAACCACAATTTCTTTATCCGTTCATCACTTGATGGACATTTAGGCTCTTTCCATAATTTGGCTATTGTTGAGAGTGCTGCTATAAACATTGGGGTACAGGTGCCCCTATGCATCAGTACTCCTGTATCCCTTGGGTAAATTCCTAGCAGTGCTATTGCTGGGTCATAGGGTAGGTCTATTTTTAATTTTCTGAGGAACCACCACACTGCTTTCCAGAGCGGCTGCACCAATTTGCATTCCCACCAACAGCGCAAGAGGGTTCCCGTTTCTCCACATCCTCGCCAGCATCTATAGTCTCCTGATTTCTTCATTTTGGCCACTCTGACTGGCGTGAGGTGATATCTGAGTGTGGTTTTGATTTGTATTTCCCTGATGAGGAGCGACGTTGAGCATCTTTTCATGTGCCTGTTGGCCATCCGGATGTCTTCTTTAGAGAAGTGTCTATTCATGTTTTCTGCCCATTTCTTCACTGGGTTATTTGTTTTTCGGGTGTGGAGTTTGGTGAGCTCTTTATAGATTTTGGATACTAGCCCTTTGTCCGATATGTCATTTGCAAATATCTTTTCCCATTCCGTTGGTTGCCTTTTAGTTTTGTTGGTTGTTTCCTTTGCTGTGCAGAAGCTTTTTATCTTCATAAGGTCCCAGTAATTCACTTTTGCTTTTAATTCCCTTGCCTTTGGGGATGTGTCCAGCAAGAAATTGCTATGGCTGAGGTCAGAGAGGTCTTTTCCTGCTTTCTCCTCTAGGGTTTTGATAAAGGACATTCAGGTCCTTTATCCATTTTGAGTTTATTTTTGTGAATGGTGTGAGAAAGTGGTCTAGTTTCAACCTTCTGCATGTTGCTGTCCAGTTCTCCCAGCACCATTTGTTAAAGAGACTGTCTTTTTTCCATTGGATGTTCTTTCTTGCTTTGTCAAAGATGAGTTGGCCATCCGTTTGTGGGTCTAGTTCTGGGGTTTCTATTCTAGTCCATTGGTCTATGTGTCTGTTTTTATGCCAATACCATGCTGTCATGATGATGACAGCTTTGTAGTAGAGGCTAAAGTCTGGGATTGTAATGCCTCCTGCTTTGGTCTTCTTCTTCAAAATTACTTTGGCTATTCGGGGCCTTTTGTGGTTCCATATGAATTTTAGGATTGCTTGTTCTAGCTTTGAGAAGAATGCTGGTGCAATTTTGATTGGGATTGCATTGAATGTGTAGATAGCTTTGGGTAGTATTGACATTTTGACAATATTTATTCTTCCAACCCATGAGCATGGAATGTTTTTCCATTTCTTTATATCTTCAATTTCCTTCAAAAGCTTTCTATAGTTTTCAGCATACAGATCTTTTACATCTTAGGTTAGATTTATTCCTAGGTATTTTATGCTTCTTGGTGCAATTGTGAATGGGATCAGTTTCTTTGCCTTTCTGTTGCTTCATTATTAGTGTATAAGAATGCAACTGATTTCTGTACATTGATTTTGTATCCTGCGACTTTGCTGAATTCATGTATCAGTTCTAGCAGACTTTTGGTGGAGTCTATCGGATTTTCCATGTATAATATCATGTCATCTGCAAAAAGTGAAAGCTTAACTTCATCTTTGCCAATTTTGATGCCTTTGATTTCCTTTTGTTGTCTGATTGCTGATGCTAGCACTTCCAACACTACGTTAAACAACAGCGGTGAGAGTGGACATCCCTGTCATGTTCCTGATCTCAGGGAAAAAGCTCTGTTTTTCCCCATTGAGGATGATGTTAGCTGTGGGCTTTTCATAAATGGCTTTTATGATGTTTAAGTATGTTCCTTCTATCCTGACTTTCTCGAGCGTTTTTATTAAGGATGCTGAATTTTGTCAAATGCTTTTTCTGCATTGATTGACAGGATCATATGGTTCTTATCTTTTCTTTTCTTAATGTGATGTATCACAATGATTGATTTGTGAATGTTGAACCAGCCCTGCATCCCAGGAATGAATCCCACTCGATCATGGTGAATAATTCTTTTTATCAGCTGTTGAATTTGATTTGCTAGTATCTTATTGAGAATTTTTGCATCCATATTCATCAAGGATATTGGCCTGTAGTTCTCTTTTTTTACTGGGTCTCTGTTTGATTTAGGAATCAAAGTAATACTGGCTTCATAGAATGAGTCTGGAAGTTTTCCTTCCCTTTCTATTTTTTGGAGCAGCTTGAGAAGGATAGGTATTATCTCTGCTTTAAATGTCTGGTAGAATTCCCCAGGGAAGCCATCTGGCCCAGGACTCTTATTTGTTGGGAGATTTTTGATAACTGATTCAATTTCTTTGCTGGTTATGGGTCTGTTGAAGCTTTCTATTTCCTCCAGTTCGAGTTTTGGAAATGTGTGGGTGTTTAGGAATTTGTCCATTTCTTCCAGGTTGTCCAGTTTGTTGGCATATAGTTTTTCATAGTATTCCCTGATAATTGCTTGTATTTCTGAGGGATTGGTTGTAATAATTCCATTCTCATTCATGATTTTATCTATTTGGGTCATCTCCCTTTTCTTTTTGAGAAGCCTGGCTAGAGGTTTATCAATTTTGTTTATTTTTTCAAAAAACCAACTCTTGGTTTCGTTGATCTGCTCTACAGTTTTTTTTAGATTCTATATTGTTTATTTCTGCTCTAATCTTTATTATTTCTCTTCTTCTGCTGGGTTTAGGCTGTCTTTGCTGTTCTGCTTCTATTTCCTTTAGGTGTGCTGTTAGATTTTGTATTTGGGATTTTTCTTGTTTCTTGAGATAGGCCTGGATTGTAATGTATTTTCCTGTCAGGACTGCCTTCACTGCATCCCAAAGCGTTTGGACTGTTGTATTTTCATTTTCGTTTGTTTCCATATATTTTTTTAATTTCTTCTCTAATTGCCTGGTTGACCCATTCATTCTTTAGTAGGGTGTTCTTTAACCTCCATGCTTTTGGAGGTTTTCCAGACTTTTTCCTGTGGTTGACTTCAAGCTTCATAGCATTGTGGTCTGAAAGTATGCATGGTATGATCTCAATTCTTGTATACTTATGAAGGGCTGTTTTGTGACCCAGTATGTGAACTATCTTGGAGAATGTTCCATGTGCACTCGAGAAGAAGGTATATTCTGTTGTTTTGGGATGCAGGGTTCTAAATATATCTGTCAAGTCCATCTGATCCAATGTATCATTCAGGGCCCTTGTTTCTTTATTGACCGTGTGTCTAGATGATCTATCCATTGCTGTGAGTGGGGTGTTAAAGTCCCCTGCAATTACCACATTCTTATCAATAAGGTTGCTTATATTTGTAATTGTTTTATATATTTGGGGGCTCCCGTATTCGGCGCATAGACATTTATAATTGTTAGCTCTTCCTGATGGATAGACCCTGTAATTATTATATAATGCCCTTCTTCATCTGTTACAGCCTTTAATTTAAAGTCTAGTTTGTCTGATATAAGTATGGCTACTCCAGCTCTCTTTTGACTTCCAGTAGCATGATAAATAGTTCTCCATCCCCTCACTTTCAATCTGAAGGTGTCCTCAGGTCTAAAATGAGTGTCTCGTAGACAGCAAATAGATGGGTCTTGTTTTTTTATCCATTCTGATACCCTATGTGTTTTGGTTGGCGCATTTAGTCCATTTACATTCAGTGTTATTATAGAAAGATATGAGTTTAGAGTCATTGTGATGTCTGTAGGTTTCATGCTTGTAGCGATGTCTCTGGTACTTTGTCTCACAGGATCCCCCTTAGGATCTCTTGTAGGGCTGGTTTAGTGGTGACGAATTCCTTCAGTTTTTGTTGGGAAGACCTTTATCTCTTCTTCTATTCTAAATGACAGATTTGTGGGATAAAGGATTCTCAGCTGCGTATTTTTTCTGTTCTTCACATTGAAGATTTCCTGCCATTCCTTTCTGGCCTGCCAAGTTTCAGTAGAGAGATCCGTCACGAGTCTTATCAGTCTCCCTTTATATGTTAGAGCACGTTTATCCCTAGCTGCTTTCAGAATTTTCTCTTTATCCTTGTATTTTGCCAGTTTCACTATGATGTCCTGCAGAAGACCGATTCAAGTTACGTCTGAAGGGAGTTCTCTGTGCCTCTTGGATTTCAATGCCTTTTTCCTTCCCCAGATCAGGGAAGTTCTCAGCTATGATTTCTTCAAGTACCCCTTCAGCACCTTTCCCTCTGTCTTCCTCCTCTGGAATACCAATTATGCGTAGATTATTTCTCTTTAGTGCATCACTTGGTTCTCTAATTTTCCCCTCATACTCCTGGATTTTTTTTATCTCTCTTTTTCTCAGCTTCCTCTTTTTCCATAATTTTATCTTCTAGTTCACCTATTCTCTCCTCTGCCTCTTCAATCCGAGCTGTGGTTGTCTCCATTTTATTTTGCAGCTCATTAATAGCATTTTTTAGCTCCTCCTGGCTGTTCCTTAGTCCCTTGATCTCTGTAGCAATAGATTCTCTGCTGTCCTCTATACTGTTTTCAAGCCCAGAGATTAATTTTATGACTATTATTCTAAATTCACTTTCTGTTATATTGTTTAAATCCTTTTTGATCAGTTTGTTAGCTGTGGTTTTTCCTAGAGATTCTTTTGAGGGGAATTCTTCCGTTTTGTCATTTTGGATAGTCCCTGGAGTGGTGCAGAACTGCAGGGCACTTCCCCTGTGCTTTCTTGAATAACTTGCGTTGGTGGGCGGGGCTGCAGTCCGACCTGATGTCTGCCCCCAGCCCACTGCTGGGGCCACAATCAGACTGGTGTGTGCCTTATCTTCCCCTTTCCTAGGGGCGGGATTCACTGTGGGGTGGCGTGGCCCATCTGGGCTACTTGCACACTGCCAGGCTTGTGGTGCTGGGGATCTGGCGTATTAGCTGGGGTGGGTAGGCAAGGTGCACGGGGGCAGGAGTGGCAGGCTTAGCTCGCTTCTCCTTAGGTGATCCACTTCAGGAGGGGCCCTGTGGCAGCGGGAGGGAGTCAGACCCGCTGCTGGAGCGTTGGCTCCGCAGAAGCACAGCGTTGGGTGTTTGCACGGAGCAAGCAAGTTCCCTGGCAGGAACTGGTTCCCTTTGGGATTTTGGCTGGGAGATGGGTGAAGGAGATGGCGCTGGCGAGCACCTTTGTTCCCCACCAAACTGAGCTCTGTCGTCCCGGGGCTCAGCAACTCTTCCTCCCTTTGTCCTCCAGCCTTCCCGCTCTCTGAGCAGAGCTGTTAACTTATGACCTCCCAGATGCTAAGTCCTGCTTGCTGTCGGAACACACTCCGTCCAGCCCCTCCACTTTTGCAAGCCAGACTCTGGGGCTCTGCTTGGCCAGCAGGCTGCCCCTCCACCCCGGCTCCCTCCCGCCAGTCCGTGGAGCTCGCACCACCTCTCTGCCCTTCCTACCCTCTTCCATGGGCCTTTCATCTATGCTTGTCTCCGGAGAATCCGTTATGCTAGTCTTCTGGTGGTTTCCTGGGCTATTTAGGCAGGTGTGGGTGGAATCTAAGTGATCAGCAGGACCTGGTGAGCCCAGCGTCCTCCTACGCCACCATCTTCCTCAAGAAAAAAAACGGAATGACAGCTTTTTAAAAAGTTTTTTTTTTTAAGTTTATTTATTTGAGAGAGACAGAGACAGTTTGAGTGGGGGAGGGCAGAGAGAGAGGGAGAGAGAGAGAATCCCAAGCAAGCTCTGCTCTGACAGTGCAGAGCCTAACGTGGGGCTCAAAGTCATAAAACTGTTAGATCATGACCTGAACCAAAACTAAGAGTCATACACTTAACCGACTGAGTCATCCAGGCACCCCAAAATGCCAGCTTTTTAAAATATCAGAATCTTTAATAATAATTATGGAGAACTGTCTCTTATCTGTATTAAATTCCTAAAAGTTTTCATTTTTAAAAATTCCAAAATGAAATTAGCTGGGTTTTTTTCTGATTATAAAGTAAGTCTGTGTTTATAGTTTTTTTAAAAAAATCAAGACTTCCAATATCCATTTCTGCATGTAAGGAGCTTGGAAGTCACCACTGTTCTCACAAGTAAAAAGCTGAACTGACTGAAAAATCAGTAACTCTTCTAGGATCTATAAGGGAGGAAAGGTCACAGGGCAAACTGCTGCCCCCAAGATCAGAGAGATAGGCAAATTTAGGGAGCCACATCTTACATGTATAGAATCTCATATATAGAAACCACTGAGAAAACTGGTGCCAGGCTAGAGAAACTTGAACTATTATTAACATGTAACAGGAAGATCAGTGTGGATAATTCTAAGAATTAAAAACCCCCGGGGACCCAGTCATGGGGGGCCTCCACGATTTTGTGAGATTTACCTCTGGGTGGCTTGAGCAGGTTCTGACAGTAAATACTAGAGAAAAAAAAAAAATCTCCTTGTGCTTCTAGCAGGGGGAGGAGAAAAGGAATTATTTGGAAATATGCCAGATTACCCTGTTCTTTTCATAAGATCTATCCTCAGGAGAAACTAATTAAGCAGAGCCTAAGCTGCTGGGATATAATCAGAGCTTTGTTGACCTGGGGAAGGGAAATACCCAACTCCAGCTCACTCTAGCCAGGATGTCTCACTTAAGGGGGAAGAAAAAAACCCTTAAGAAATATAGGTGAAGTTCCCAGTCCAAAGGCATAGCCTCACTGAAAGACTGAGCCCTAACACAAGGACTATACAACACCTCCCCTGCCCCACACCTCACCACATTACTTATGCCTATTTAGTGTAGTTGCTCTTACCTAGTGCATCATGTCCATTTATCAACAAAAATTCATGAGGCATAGCAAAAAAACACAATTTGAAGAGACAAAGCAAATATCACAAGCAGACATGGAGGAGATGTTATAATTATCAGATCAGGAATTTAAAATAACTATGATTAATATGCTAAGGTATCCAAAGGATAGAGCAGAGAGCATGAAAGAATAGATGGGCAATGTACAAAGAACCGAAAGGAATGTAAGAAATCAAAAACGCTGTGATGGAAATGAAGAAAGCTTCTGATGCGCTGATTAGAATAGTAGATGGGCAAGCCTGGGGACAGAATTTATGAGCTTGAATATATCTCAATAGTTTTGGAAGACTCCAAAACTGAAAAGTGAAGAGAACAAAAACTGGGTAAAATAGAACAGAATACTCAAGAACACCTAGAAAAAAAGTATAGCATATGCATAATGGGAATACCAGAGAGAGAAGAAAGAGAGAAAGGAACAGAAAAAATATTTGAAAAAAAAATTGAGAATTTACCCCAAATTAATGCCAGACACCAAACTACAGATTCTGGAAGCTGAGAAAATACCAAGCAGCATAAATACAAACAAACAAACAAAAACCACACCTATGCATATCATTTTCAAACTTCAGAAAATCAAAGATAAAGAGAAAATCATGAAAGAAGTTAGAGGTTAAAAAATACCTTACTTACTAGAGGACTTCATGCAAACAAGAAAAGAGTGGAGTGAGATATTTAAAATATTGACAGGAAAAAACCCCACCAATCTAGAATTTTGCACCTTGCAAATTTATCCTTCAAAAGTGAAGAAGAAATAAAGACTTTCTCAAACAAAAATTTAGAGAATCTGTTGCCAGTGAACCTGCTTTACAAGAAATGTTGTTTTTAGAGTGAAGAAGTGATATGTCAGAAACTCAGATCTACATAAAGAAAGAAAGAGCACCAAAGAAGGAATAAGTAAAGGTAAAACAAAACTTTGATTTTCTTATTCTTAAATGATCTGATAGGGAACAGTTTATTCAAAATAATAGCAACAACATACTCAATTATGTATGCTTATGTATACGTCTTATATATGTACATATATGCATGCTTATATATTTTTTTATATAGTGAAATAAATGACAGTAATAATACAAGGGATGGGAGGGAGAAATGAGGATGATTTTGTCATTATAAGCTGTTTATAATACCCACAAAACAGTAAAGTGTTATTTAAAAGTGAACTCGGGGGGCGCCTGGGTGGCGCAGTCGGTTAAGCGTCCGACTTCAGCCAGGTCACGATCTCGCGGTCCGTGAGTTCGATCCCCGCGTCAGGCTCTGGGCTGATGGCTCGGAGCCTGGAGCCTGTTTCCGATTCTGTGTCTCCCTCTCTCTCTGCCCCTCCCCCGTTCATGCTCTGTCTCTCTCTGTCCCAAAAATAAATTTAAAAAAACGTTGAAAAAAAAAAATTAAAAAAAAAAAAAAGTGAACTCGGATTAGTTGTAAATGTATGTTGCAAACTCTAGAATAGTCACGTAAAAAGTAAAACAAAAACAAAAACAAAAATAACAAGTATAATATGCTAAGAAAGGAGAGAAAATGGAATCATATAAAATGCTCAATTAAAACCAACAAAGGAGAAAAAAAATGGAAGACAAAAACAGTAACAAAGAACATGGGCAACAAATGGAAAACAGTAACCGATATGGTAGATATCAATCCAACTATATCAGTAATCACTCTGAATGTCAATGGTCTAAATGTGCCAATTAAAAGACAGAAACTGCCAGAGTACATAAAAAAAACAAGACCCAACTATATGTTATGTACAAGAAACCCACTTTAAATATTAAGAGAGAGAGAGAGAGAGAAAGAGACAAACTATAAAGCAGCCTCTTAACTAATGATAATAAATTGAGGGTTGCTGGAGGGGAGTGGCTGGAAGGATGGGTTAAATGCATGATGGGTATTGACGGCACTTGTGAAAAGCACTGGGTATTGTATGTAAGTGATTAATCACCAAATTGTACACCTGAAACTAATATTACACTGTATGTTAAGTGGAATTTAAATAAAAACTTGGAAGAAAAAGTAAATATAGCAACACATATAAGATACAAAGCAAATGGACAGAGAAGACATAGCATATTAACATTTCAAAGCTTCAAAAGAAGGCAGGAGTAGCTATATTAATTTCAGACAGAGGAGACTTGAAAGCAAGCAAAATTATTAGGGATAAAGAAGGGCATTACATAATGATACAGGAATAAATTCTTTAAGCAAATTTAATAACCTTTAACATGTATGTGTCTAATAACAAAGCTTCAAAGCTGATAGAACTGCAAAGACAAACAGATGAATTCATTATCATAACTGAAGACTTCAACACTCCTGTAGCAGAAAGGGACAGACAGAGTGGGCAGAGAATCAGCAAGGACATAGTGAACTCAACAACACCACCAATCAACTGGATATAATTGACATCTATGGACTAGTTCATCCAATAACAGCAGAAAACACATTCTCAAGCTCACATGGAACATTCACCAAAACAGACTACATTATGGGCCATAAAACACATTTTAATAAACTTAAAAGAATAGAAATAATACAATACCTTAGACCACAATGGAATTAAACTGGAAATCAATAACAGAAAGATAAGCTAGATATCAGTAACATGAGTAGACAGTAAACAATACACTTCTTTTTTTTTTCTTTAACGTTTTTTATTTATTTTTGAGACAGAGAGAGACAGAGCATGAACGGGTGAGGGGCAGAGAGGGAGGGAGACACAGAATTGGAAGCAGGCTCCAGGCCCTGAGCCATCAGCCCAGAGCCCGACGCGGGGCTTGAACTCACGGACCGCGAGATCATGACCTGAGCTGAAGTCGGACACTTAACTGACTGAGCCACCCAGGCGCCCCAACAATACACTTCTAAACAACATATGGGCCAAAGAAGAAATTTCAAGAGAAATTTTAAAATATTTTGAACCAAATGAAAATGAAAGCAACTTATCAAATTTTGTGGGATGCAGCAGAAGCAGTGCTTAGAGAGAAATTTATAGCACTGGCACCCAGGTGGCTCAGCTGGTGCATGTCCAACTTTGGCTCAGGGCATGATCTTGCGGTTCATGAGTTAGAGTCCTACATCAGGTTTGCTGCTGTTACTGCTAAGCCTGCTTTGGATCCTCTGTTTCTCTTTCTCTCTCTCTCTCTCTTTCTCTCCCCCCTCCCCACCACTCATGCTCATGCTCTCTCAAAAATAAACCTTTTTTAAAAAAAAGAAAAAGACAGCATGGTATTGGCACAAAAACAGACACATAGACCAACGGAATAGAATAGAAACCCCAGAACTAGACCCACAAACGGATGGCCAACTCATCTTTGACAAAGCAGGAAAGAACATCCAATGGAAAAAAGACAGTCTCTTTAACAAATGGTGCTCGGAGAACTGGACAGCAACATGCAGAAGGTTGAAACTAGACCACTTTCTCACACCATTCACAAAAATAAACTCAAAATGGATAAAGGACCTGAATGTGAGACAGGAAACCATCAAAACCCTAGAGGAGAAAGCAGGAAAAGACCTCTCTGACCTCAGCCATAGCAATTTCTTGCTGGACACATCCCCAAAGGCAAGGGAATTAAAAGCAAAAGTGAATTACTGGGACCTTATGAAGATAAAAAGCTTCTGCACAGCAAAGGAAACAACCAACAAAACTAAAAGGCAACCAACGGAATGGGAAAAGATATTTGCAAATGACATATCGGACAAAGGGCTAGTATCCAAAATCTATAAAGAGCTCACCAAACTCCACACCCGAAAAACAAATAACCCAGTGAAGAAATGGGCAGAAAACATGAATAGACACTTCTCTAAAGAAGACATCCGGATGGCCAACAGGCACATGAAAAGATGCTCAACGTCACTCCTCAACAGGGAAATACAAATCAAAACCACACTCAGATATCACCTCACGCCAGTCAGAGTGGCCAAAATGAAGAAATCAGGAGACTATAGATGCTGGCGAGGATGTAGAGAAACGGGAACCCTCTTGCGCTGTTGGTGGGAATGCAAATTGGTGCAGCCGCTCTGGAAAGCAGTGTGGTGGTTCCTCAGAAAATTAAAAATAGACCTACCCTATGACCCAGCAATAGCACTGCTAGGAATTTACCCAAGGGATACAGGAGTACTGATGCATAGGGGCACCTGTACCCCAATGTTTATAGCAGCACTCTCAACAATAGCCAAATTATGGAAAGAGCCTAAATGTCCATCAAGTGATGAACGGATAAAGAAATTGTGGTTTATATACACAATGGAGTACTACATGGCAATGAGAAAGAACGAAATATGGCCCTTTGTAGCAACGTGGATGGAACTGGAGAGTGTGATGCTAAGTGAAATAAGCCATACAGAGAAAGACAGATGCCATATGTTTTCACTCTTATGTGGATCCTGAGAAACTTAACAGAAACCCATGGAAGAGGGGAAGGAAAAAAAAAAAAAAGAGGTTAGAGTGGGAGAGAGCCAAAGCATAAGAGACTCTTAAAAACTGAGAACAAACTGAGGGTTGATGGGGGGTGGGAGGGAGGGAAGGGTGGGTGATGGGTGTTGGGGAGGGCACCTTTTGGGATAAGCACTGGGTGTTGTATGGAAACCAATTTGACAATAAATTTCATATATTGAAAAAATAAATAAATAAATAAATAAATAAATAAAAAGTAAATCAATAATCAAAGTTTCCACCTTAGGAAGTTAAAAAAGAAGAGCAAATTAAATCCAAAGTAAGCAGAAGAAAATAAAAATTAGAGCAGACACCAATAAAATACAAAACAGGAATTAAATAAAGAAAAATCAACAAAGCCCAAAGTAGTTCTTTGAAAAAATCAGTAAAATTGGTTAGCTCTACCCAGGCTAAGTAAGAAAAGAGAGAGAGGGGACACAAACTACAAATATCCGAAATGAAAGAGGGGACATCACTACAAATCCCACAGACGCTTAAAAGATAAAAAATAATACCATGTACAGCTCTATTCCTTCAAATTTGATAGCCTGGATAAAATGGACCAATTCCTTGAGAGACACAATTTTCCAAAACTCACACATACACAAAAATAAACAATATGAATGGGTTGGTGTGGGGAATAAGCTTAGGAATTCCCTGAGCTTGCACTGATGGATTAATAAGGCATAAAGAATTAGAAAGCCATAGGATGAACACACCCAATTTGGGTAAACAAGGTGAGGTAAATAAGATTAGGTAAAGGGGACAAAGGCCCCCAGTATAGGACAAAGGCATAGGACAATAGCAGAAAGTTGCTTTCACAGGAAGGAAGAACCAAATTAGATAAACAGGTAAATAGGGCTATAGACCACAGCTGGGAGCTGGGTGAAGTTGCCCAGAGTGGAGCTAATTAGCAAAAGAAAGATGCCTTGTTGACCCTGAGGTAGCATGCTCTGTCTTTCTTGTTCCCTAAGCCAGTTTAGGTAAACAGAGGTGGGGCCTCATGTCTGCTGTAAACAACCATCTGCCCAGCACCAGGATTTTGTTTTGTATTGACCCAGACCCCTAACACTGCATATCTTCAAAACCCCCTTTCCCCCATGCTCATGAGTTAGTGTTCACAGTTTCATTGTCTCTTTATGCATGTCCATCATGCTTGTAAGCCTTCTGATCTTAATAAAAACGGAGCAAGGACTCTTATTCGGGGCTTTTATCTCCTCCAGAACATTAGCCTCTCTCACATTTTCAATACTGTGTCCCACTCTCTTGCTGGACAAGAGAGAACTCCAGGTTGGTGTCAATAAAGAAATGTAGTAAAAATAATGACCTACCAAACTGAAAAGTAGTAGATCCAGAAAGTTCACTAGGGAATTCAACCAAACAGTTAAGGAAGAATTATGCCAATTTCCTACAATCTCAGTCAGAGGACAGAAGTAGAGGGAATACTTCCTAACTCAAGTCAGTGAGGCCAGTACTACCCTAATACCAAAACCAGACAAACACATTACAATAAAAGAGAACCACAGACTAATATCTCTCATAAACATAGATGCAAACGTCCTCAACAAAACAATAGCAAATCAAATTCAACAATGTATAGAAAGAATTATACACCATAACCAATTGGGATTTATTCCAGGTATACAGGACTGGTTCAGTGTTCAAAATTAATTAAATAATCCATCACATCAATAGGCTACAGAAGAAAAATTATTTGATCACAATCAGTAGATGCATAAGAAGCATTTGACAAAATCTGAAATTACAATGTGTCAATGTAGGATTATTAATTTTAACAAATGTTCTAGTATTGTCAGAGATGGTGATAATGGAAAGGTGAGGCTGTGTGGGGGCAGGGGATATATAGGAAATCTCTACACTTTCCTTTTAATTCTGCTATGAACTTAAAATTGCAGTGAATGAAATAGTCTTAAAAAACTCAAACAAAACAAAAGTGACAATCAGTTGTAATTTCACCTCATAAGCAGAACAACTGCTAATGTTTGCCAGGTATTATTCAAACTTTCTTTGCTGTATGTGTACATACACACACACACACACATATACAGACAAACACACAATTAAAATGGGAATATGTTATGCATGGTTTTTCGCTACTTGCTTTTTCATTCAAAACTATTGTAGTCACAAATAATACAAATCTGTACCTTATTTTTTAATGATTGCATATTTTCCATATGTGGGGAATGTACCACAGTCTGTTTTAACCATCTACTAAAAGATACACTGCATCCATGTATGTATATGTGCATATCAGTATGCATATGTATATATTTGTCTGATTATATTATAAATTCCTAGAAATGAGATTAATGGGTGAAAGGCAATGTCCATGTACCATTTTGATGCATAGTGCCAAATTTCCTACAAAAAAGTTGTATCAATTTATACATCTAACACTATTAACAAGAGTATTCACTTTTCCAACACTAGACACTGTCAGTCTTTTTAATCTTTGCCAGTCTTTTAGGCAAAGAAGAAATATCTCTTCTCCAGAGAATGCTTATTATTATTTTTAAATGCCAGTATAATTAACATACAGTGTTATATTAGTTTCAGGTGTACAATATAGTGATTCAACAACCCTATACATTATTCAGTGCTCATCACAATAAGCATATGCTTTAGTGTTTATTTATTTGTGAGAGACAGAGAGCAAGCAGGTGAGGAGCTAAAAGAGAGGGAGACACAGAATCTGAAGCAGGGTCCAGGTCTGAGCTATCAGCACAGATCCCAATGCAGGGCTTGAACTCCCAAACCATGAGATCATGACTTGAGCTGAAGTCTGATGCCTAATCAACTGAGCCACCCAGGAGCCCATAAGTGTACTCTTAATCCCCATCACCTATTTCACCCATCTTCCACACCACCTCCCCTCTGGTAACCACCATTTTTTCTCTGTATTCAAGAGTCTGTTTTTTTGTCTCTTTTTTCTTTGCTCATTTGTTTTATTAAAATGCCATATGAGTGAAATCATATGGTAATTTGTCTTTCTTTGACTTCTTTAACTTAGCATTATACTCTCTAGATATACCCATGTTGTTGCAAATGGAAAGACTTAATTCTTTCTTATGGCTAACATTCTATTGTATATATGTACCATAACTTCTTTACCCATTCATCAACCAGTGGATACTTGGGCTGCTTCCAGATCTTGGCTATTGTAAAGAGAGCTGCAATAAACATAGTAGTACATTTTGAATTGGTGTTTTTGTTTTCTCTGGGTGAACACCCAGTACTGGAATTACTGGTGGTAATTATGGTACTTCTATTATTAATTTTCTTTAGAAAAAAAGTTTTAAATTTACTTTTTAGTAATCATTACACCCAACATGAGGCTAGAACTCACAACCCCGGGATCGAGTTACACATTACTTCAACTGAGTCATCCAGGCACCCCTCTATTTTTAATTTTTTGAGGAACCTCCATACTGTTTTCCAGAGTGGCTGCACCAGTTTGCATTCCCACCAACAGTGCAAGAGGGTTTCTTTTTCTCTACATCCTCTACAACATTTGTTCTTGTGTTGTTGATTTTAGCCATTCCAACAGGTGTGAGGTGATACCACATTGTGTTTTTGATTGGCATTTCTCTGATGGTGAATGATGTTGAGCACCTTTTCATGTGAATGTTGGCCATCTGTAGGTCTTCTTTGGAGAAATATTTGTCATGTTCTCTCCCCATTTTTAATTGGATTATTTGTTTTTTTGTGTGTTGAGTTGCATAAGTTCTTTATATATTTTGGATACTAACTCTGTATCAGATATATCATTTGCAAATAGCTTCTCCCATTCTGTAGGTTGCCTTTTAGTTTTGTTCATTATTTCCTTTGCTGTGCTGAAACTTTTTATTTTATTTTATTTTTAATATTTATTTTTGAGAGAGACACAGAGTACAAGTGGTGGAGGGGCAGAAAGAGAGGGAGACACAGAATCCAAAGCAGGCTCCAGGCTCTGGTCAGCACAGAGCCCGATGCAGGGCTTGAATCCATGAACTGTGACATCATGACCCAAGCCAAAGTCAGATGCTTAACTGACTGAGCCCACCCAGGCACCCCCCGAAGCTTTTTATTTTGATGAAGTCACAATAGTTTATTTTTGCTTTTGTTTCCCTTACCTCAGGAGACATAACTAGTAAAAGGTTGTTACAGTCCATGTCAAAGAAGTTACTGCCTATATTCTCTTCTAGGATTTTTGTGGTTGCAGGTCTCACATTTAGGTATTTAATCTAATTTGAATTTATTTTTGTGTATAGTATAAGTGGTTCAGTTTCATTCTTTTGCATCTTGCTATCCAGCTCTCCCAACACCATTTGTTGAAAAGACATTCTTTTTCCCATTGGATATTTTTTCCTGCTTTGTCAAAGATTAACTGACCATATCACTGTGGGTTTATTTCTGGGTTTTCTATTCTATTCTATTGATCTATGTGTGTTTTTATGCCAGTACCATACTCTTTTGATTACTACAGCTTTAGTGATCGCTTCAGCAGGACATATACTAAAAATGATTACTACAGCTTTGTAATGTAACTTGAAGCCCAGAATCGTGATGCCTCCAGCTTTGTTTTTCATTTTTAAGATTACTTTGGCTATTCAGGGTCTTTTGTGGTTCTACACAGATTTTAGGAGTGTTTGTTCTAGGTCTGTGAAAAATGCTTTTGGTATTTTGATAAGGATTGCATTAGAAGTGTAGATTGCTCTGGATAGTATGGACATCTTAACCATATTTTTTCTTTCAATCCATGAACATGGAATGTTGTTCCATTTCTTTGTGTCATCTTCAATTTCTTTCATAAGTGTTTTATAGTTTTCAGGTCTTTCACATCTTTGGTTAGGTTTATTCCTAGGTGTCTTATTGTTCTTGGTGCAATTATAAATGGGACTATTTTCTTAATTTCTCTTTCTGCTGCTTCATTATTGGTGCATAGAAATACAACAGATTTCTGTATGGTGGTTTTGTATCCTGCAACTTTACTAAATTTGTTTATCAGTTCTAGCAGTTTTTTAGTGGAGTCTTTAAGGGTTTTCTCTACATAGTATCATGTCATCTGCAAATACAGAATATTTTACTTATTCCATGCTGATTTGGATGCTTTTTATTTATTTTTGTTGTCTAATTGTTGTGTCTAGGACTTCTAGTACTATGTTGCATGAAAGTGGTGAGAGTTGACATCCCTATCTTGTTCCTGCCTGTGGAGGAAAAGCTCTTAGTTTTTCCCCATTTAGGATGATATTAGCTGTGGGTTTTTCATAGATGGCTTTTATTATGGTGAGGTATTTCCCTCTAAACCTACTTTGTTGAGGGTTTTTATCGTGAATGGATGTTGTACTTTGTCAAATGCTTTTCCTGTATCTATTGAAAGGATCATACGGTTTTTATCCTTTCTTTTATTAATGTGATGTATCACATTGATTTGTGAATATTGAACCACGCTTGCAACCCAGGAATAAATCCCACTTAATCATGGTAAATGATTCTTTTAATATACTGTTGGATTCTGCTTGCTAGTATTTTATTAAGAATTTTTACATCTATGCTCATCAAGGATATTGGCCTATAGTTCTCTTTTTTAGTGGTATCTCTATCTGGTTTTGGTATCAGGGTAATGCTGACCTCACAGAATGAATTTGGAAGTTTTCCTTCCATTTTTAAATTTTTTTGAAATAGTTTGAGGAAAATAGGTATTAACTCTTCTTTAAATGTTTGGTAGAATTCACCTATGAAGTGATCTGTTCCTGGACTTCTGTTTGTTGGAATTTTTTTTTTAAGTAATTTATTTCTAAAAGCACTTTATTAGCAGAAAAAAGGGGGAGGGATCATTTATGTAACTAAGCTTATAAAAAATTATTAGGATCATTCTATTAGAAGAAACAAGCTACCTTCTTATAGACACAAATATATCCCTTTTTATGACTAAAATATTTGATATAATTTTGATTCGTGGCATGTCAATGTACTAGGAATGTAAAATGTACTCCTCAGTCTTTGTCATAAATATTCAGAGTGTTTTCAGATAACGTTTATCATCTTGTATTGCTATATTTCAGAAAAATATTGAAAGAACATGAATTTGTGACCTACAAAAGTTTAGTATTTTCTTATGGAGAATTAAAAAGAGAATGTATTTACTAACCCAGAAGAACAGGTTTAGCACAGTGCCCAGCATATATCTGATGATCAATCATTATGTGTTAAATGAGTAATGTCTTAAGAGAGTCTAAACAAGAAAAAAAATGTGGTTTAGAAAATCATCATGGATGAGGCTAGCCTGAAAAAGACTTAAACACAATAGTTATTAAGCGGTCATTATGGTGAAGAGGGCCAAGGATGTGCTTTGAAACCAGTTAAACTGGCTTTGTTTCCTGGAGATGTCCCTATCCAATGTATTACATTTGCAAATCATGAAAAATCTTCAAGCTTGAGTTTTTTCATCTGTAAAATAGGGATAACATTTCCCTTGCACAGTATTGGTAAGGATTACATGGCAAGTGCTCAAAAAAATTAGTTATAAGTATTTCATGGGCATTAGATAACTATTGCCTTTGCTTTTATTACTTTTTTAAAAATTTAAATCCAAGTTAGTTAGCATATAGTGTAATAATTTCAGGAACAGAATTTAGTAATTCATCATGTTGGGAGTTTTCTGATTACTGATTCAATTTCATTGCTGGTTATTGGTCTGTTCAAGTTTTATATTTCTTCCTATTTCCATTTTGGTAATTTATATGTTTCTAGGAATTTATCCATTTCTTTTAGGTTGTCCAGTTTTTTGGCATATAATTTTTCATAATATTCCCTTATAATTGCTTGTATTTCTGTGGTGTTGGTTGTTATTTCTCTCATTTATGATTTTATTAATTTGGGTCCTTTCTCTTTTCTTTTTGTTAAGTCTGGCTAGAGGTTTATCAATTCTGTTAATTTTTTCAAAGAACCAGCTGCTGGTTTCATTGATTGCTTCTAGTTGTCTTTCTTTCTTTCTTTCTTTCTTTCTTTCTTTCTTTCTTTCTTTCTTTCTTTCATTCATTTCTGTATCATTTATTTCTTCTCTAATGTTTATAATCTTTATTATTTCCTTCCTTCTTCTGGCTTTAGACTTCATTTGTTGTTCTTTCTCTAGCTCCTTTAGGTGTAACGTTAGGTTGTTTGAAATGTTTCTTGCTTCTTAAGGTTGGCCTGTATTGGTATATACTTCCCTTTTAGGATCACTTTTGCTGCATCACCAAATTTTGATTGTTGTATTTTCATTCTTATTTGTTTACATGTATTTTTAAAATTTCTTTTTTTATTTCCTGATTGACCCATTCCTTGTTTAGAACAATGTTTAACCTCTATGTATTTGTGGCCTTTCCAGATTTTTTCTTGTGGTTGACTTCTAGTTTCATAATGTTGTGGTCACAAAAGGTGCATAGCATGACTTCAATCATTTTGTATTTATTGAGGTCTGTTTTGTGGCCTAATATGTGACCTATTTTGGAGAATCTTTCAGTCACACTTGGAACAATGTATGTTCTGTTTTAGAATGGAATGTTCTATCTGGTCCAGTGTATCATTCAAAGACATTGTTTCCTTGCTTATTTTCTGTTTACATGATATGTCCATTGATGTAAGTGAGGTGTAAAAGACACATACTATTATTGTATCATTAATGGTTAGTTCATCCATGTTACTGTTTTATATATTTGGGGTGCATAAATATTTACAATTGCTACATCTTCTTGTTGGATTGTCCCCTTTATTATTATATAGTACCTTCTTTGCCTCCTGTTACAGTCTTTGTTTAAAGTCTAGTTTGTCTCATATAAGTATTGCTACTCTGGCTTTCTTTTGACACCCATTTGCATGATAAATGTTTCTTCATCCCATCACTTTCCAACTGCAGGTGTTTTTAGGTCTAAAATGAGTCTCTGGTAGGCATATAGAGAATCATATAGATGATTCTTGTTTTTTTAACCCACTCTGTCACCCTATGTCTTTTGATTGGAGCACTGAGTCCATTTATATCCAAAGTAATTATTGATAGATATGTACTTATTGACATTTTATTACTTGTGGTTATTTCTGGAGATTCTCTCTTACTCTTTGTCTTTCATGTTTTGCTGATATTTTTAGCAGCATATTTGGATTTCTCTTTATTCTTTGTATGTTTATTAGTGATTGTTGATAAATGGTTACCAGTTGGTTTATATATAACCTCTTCTGCAAATAACAGTCTATATTAAGTTGATGGTCATTCAGTTTGAACCCATTATTTTCTCCTCTCCTCCCCACGTTTTAGGTATATGTTATTATATTCTATATCTTTGTGTGTGTTTGTGTGCATGAGAGAGAGAGACAGAGAGAGAGACAGAGACAGAGAGAGAGAGAGAGAGACAGTTCCTTTACTCATTTTTACAGAAATATTAAGTGTTGCTGCTTTTATGTTTCTTGCCTTTATACTGTCACTTTTGGTGTCTTTTTTCCACTCAAAGAGCCCCCTTAAATATTTCTTGCAGTGCCGATTCAGTGGTCACAAGCTCCCTTAGTTTTCATTTGTCTGGGAAACTCTTTATCTCTCCTTATGTTCTGAATGATAGCTTTGCTGGAGACAGTATGGGTGGCTACAAATTTTTCCCATTCAGCACTTTGAATATATCATGCCACTTCCCCCTGGCTTACCAAGTTTCTGTTGAAAAATATCCAGCTAGCCTTATGGGTTTTCCCTTGTAAGTTAATGACTTCTTCTGTCTTGTTGCTTTTAAGATTTTTGTCTTTACCAGTATATTTTGCAAATTTAATTACAATATGTCTTGGTGTGTGCCTGCTTTTGTTGATGGTAATGGGAGTTCTCTGTGCCTCTTGGATCTGGATGTCTGTTTCCTTCCTCAGATTATGGAAGTTTTCGGTAATTCTTTCTTCAAATAAATTTTCTGCCTCCTTTTCTTTCTCTTCTTCTGGGACTCTTATCATACAAATGTTATTATATTTGACGGAGTCACTGAGTTCTCTAAGTCTATTCTCCTACTGCATAATTTTTTCTCTCTTTTGTCAAACTTCATTGCTTTCAATTACTTCATCTTCTAAGTTATTATTTCATTCCTCTGCTTCTTCCAGCCTGCTGTTCATTGCAACAAGGGTGTTTCTAATCTCATTTATTACATTCTTTAGCTTGGATTCTTTTTTAAGTCTTTTATCTCTGTGGTAAGGGTCTCACTGATGTCTTCTTTTCTAAAGCACAGTGAGTATCCTTATGATCATTGCTTTAAATTGTCCATCAGGCATGTTACTTATATCTGTTTTGCTTAGATATGTGGCCATAGCCTTATCCTGTTCTTTCATTTGGGATAAATTCCTCTTTGTATTTTGTCTAAGTCTCTGCCTTCTTCTCAGTATTAGAAAAGCCAGTTATGTTTCCTGATCTTGAAAGTAATAACCTTATGAAGAAGAGGTCATATAATGCCCACAGCCTGGCACTTTCAGGGAGTGTCTCCAGTGTGTGCTGTGTGTGCTCTGCTATTGTGTTCTGGCTGTTCCATCCTTTAGGCCAGTCATTTGCCTGCTGTGGGTAGTGTTTGTTTCCTGGCCTGAATGTGGTGAGTTTTAGCTAGGGGCGCTCTGGTCTGCTTGTGAAATGAGACCTGTCACCACGTCCAACAGAAGTGAGGCCCTGCAAGACCACCACACTGGGACTGAGGTGTGACTGAGAAGGGCAGTTCCACTGGAGTGTGGGGGTGGGGAGAGGCAGGGCCTTGGTGTAATCAAGTTAGGCATCCAGTGTCAGTGCTGCACTGCTTTCTGCAGTTGGCTCTGTGTTTATGCTGAGGGGCAGGGGAGGGAGATGGTGAAGGCCAGCTCCTTTGTTCCTGGAGAAGTGTCTTCATGAATGTTGCCTCTTAGGAACACACTCTTGGAAGAGCAAATAATCTCCCCAGTGTGTGCTCCAAGTGCTCTTCAGATCACTGTTTCCATGCTGTCTGTCCTCAGGTTGTCTGCCTGCCTTCTCTTCAGAAGCAGGGCAGTGCTCTCAGTGTTCTGTCCCAGCCAAGTCCACTGAACTTTACAACTCTAGGCTTTAAGCTCTGCTGGTTGCAAGAACTCATTAAATTCAGCCCCTCTCATCTTCCAAGCCAATAGGTTTGGGAAAATATTCTCCTTGAGCATTCCCCTATGTGATCTTCTCTGTCTCACCCTCTCCACAACCATGGCCCCTGCCCCTCCACAACAGCTGTGATCTGTTTCCCTCTTAAACCATTCCCTGCACTTCCTACCTTCTTCAATGTGGCCTCTTCTCTCCCTTTAATTGTAAATTTTTTTCTGTCAGTCTTCAGGTTGATTTCTAGTGTATTTAGGATGATCTGATATCTAGTTATCTAGTTGTGTTTTTAGGACAAGGTGAGCCTAGGGTCCTCCTACCTTGCTATTTTCCTGCTCCGTGTTACCTACTTTAAACTTTTCTTGCCTATATTCTCTGCTTTGCCATTTTTTCCTAAGGGATGTTAGTCTTTTCTTATTGACATATTAGAACTTTTGTATATTCAGAATATTGATTCTTTGTCTTATGTAATGCAAAATGATCTCATTTAAATACAGTTTTCATAAAGTTGGTCTATAACTTTAATTTTTCTCTTCCTACTAGATTTGTGCAATTCTGGCACATTAAATACAGACTCTGTAAAATACCTGTTGCTTTTTGCCCTGCACATATTTTCTTCATGTGTATAGTGTTGTATTCTACATCTTTAAGTTGCTTACATCCTGAGGTGCTCCTCAATGATGAGAAGGAATTTATGAACTTAGACTTCTAGGTGAAAAGAGAACAACTTCCAGTTTTATAACTATCTGAAAAAAAAATGTCTATTCTCCACCTGTGCCCAAGGCTCTACCTTCTAATCATAAGATTAGTCTTTCTGGCATAGGCAGCCTCAAGTCAAAGTCATCTTGTTAGTGTAAATTCAGTTATAGTCTTGAGGGGCTCATCATGAATAATAAAGACATTTCTAACCTTAGGGAAATTCCAAAGATTTAGAGGTTACCTCTCACTAACTAGAAAGACCAGCCACTTTTTTATTATACAACAATGACATAGTTTCTAGTGTACTACACCCCTCACTTCAGAAACAAAATGACCTGACTCAGTTGAACACCTACCTTTTAAAAGAATGATTAAGAAGTAAATCTTATGGGAAAATATGAGTGTGGGTCTGTACTTCAAATCGAGCTTTGGTATAGAATAGATTCATAGTCTTAGCTTTATGTAAGAGGCTTCCTGCTGGTTGATCCTCCCAAGCACATATTCTGAAATCTCATCAAACTGTTAATTTCCTTCCTGTGAACCCTCCCCCCCCCCCCCCCCCCCCGTCTTGTTAACCAGCCCCTGGGCATTTTCCAATGGAAAATGGAGTTGTTGGCTTTCCCTGGCTCCTGTTTATAGTCCAGTGAATTGGAAGATGAATCAAGTAATTACCATTTTCCATACTGATAGAATACAGGTGGAGGATTAAAAGCAGGAGAATGTCAAGTGGTCCATTCAGGTCCGCTGGGATCAGTGGATAGGGAGAAAAAAACTGAAAATGAGAAAGTTGCAGAGACCAAAACAGCTGAAGACACAACATTAAATAGAAGCTGTCTTAATGAGAATGTGTCAACTCAGCCAACAAGATGTCAGCAGATGGGATGCACCTGTCCCTAGAGAGCCTCACAAAGCAAAATCAAGCACCAGAGCCCAAAATTAAAACAGGAAAACCAAATCAGACTTCTCAGATATACTTCAACAAATAGTCTTGGCTCACAGACAACAACAGGTGTTGCTCAGGTGGGGTGTACTTAACATTTCCTCACACCTCTACATTCTGGGGAGGAGCCTCAGAAGAATTTGGAGCCTCAGGGAATTTTAGAGTCTGCTTCTTTGGTCATTCTTGGAGTGATTGATTTTCACCACCAACATTCACTCATTTGTTTAAATTAAGTCAGATTGCTTTGACAGTAAAGAACAGCTGGACTTAGAATGGCCCAAGTCTCGAGTCTGCTTTGCAAGAGGATAATTTTAACTCAGGTGATGAATTCACTAGAATTTTTGGAAGATGAAGAGAGCAAACCTGGTAGAGTCTTTTTCCTAGGTGTTGTTAAAGGCAGATCTCTTCCTGGAACTCTTAGAACAAATTAGTTAGGAGATGGGTTCACTGGTATTTCATATCAACCATGTTAATTTTACTGAAGCCCCAGTACATTGTGCAAATGTTGACCAAGCTTTTGCTATCTAGGGAAGGAGCTAGAGGAGGGAAGCTGGTGAAGAAAAAGTTTCAACTTGAGGTTAATAACCTGATCATTCAGAACTCTCCCAAGTATGTCTGTATAAATTATCTACTTGCATCAAGGAATTGCCTTTTGGAGGATTCCATGATGTGAGTAATGGCCTCCCTCTCCACAACCCTCTTGCAGAAATGCTGCTCCTGGGACTGTGTGCAGATACAAGGGAAAAGGTTATACCAGAAATATTCCATTTATGTTTCTAAATTTTTTTTTAACGTTTATTTATTTTTGAGACAGAGAGAGACAGAGCATGAATGGGGGAAGGGCAGAGAGAGAGGGAGACACAGAATTGGAAGCAGGCTCCAGGCTCTTAGCCATCAGCCCAGAGCCCGACATGGGTCTTGAACTCACGGACTGCGAGATCGTGACCTGAGCTGAAGTCGGACGCCCAACCGACTGAGCCACCCAGGCACCCCTCCATTTATGTTTCTAAAGAAAGACATTCCAGGGACAAGTTTATGGTTTCTGAGTTGCTGCTCATCAAGACAGAAGCCAACAGTGACTTAAGGAGAGAAGCTGAAACAATAAGCAATAGCCAAAATCAGAGCAGAGGGTGGGGAAGTCATCCCACCCAGATTTGTAACTCCTTTCACTCCAACTATTATCTCTGTAGCTTCAACAAAAGCTTTCCTTTGCCCACCACTACCCCATGTCCATATTCCCCACCCTTCAAGTATGTGGAACCTCTTGTAAACCCTGGGATCTTAACAGTCCCGAGAGGTTTCAAAATTACTGTTGGAAGAGGCATGCTGTTCCTTGGCTTTTCAAGTTGCTAAGTTACAAAGATCAATGCTGTGAAGAAATGAAAAAAAAAAATAGGTGGAGGTGGTAGACTGGCCTTCAGACTATGTTGATATCCCCAGGGGGTCCCAGAAGCAGATTTGACAGCAAGTAATGGAAAAGATAAGAGGAACTTTTTGATATACTTAAGAGTGCCCTGGGTGGAGGGCCTCAGGTTTCCAAGCCAGACCAACCCCAGGAAAAGATGTGGAGGAACCAGCCAGACCTTTGTGGCTCCCACTTTTCTCCATGCTTGTTCCTTCTCCTTTTTTTTTCCAAAAATTATTCCACTGGGAAACTGTGTGAGTGATGGTGGCTGCTGCACTACCTCTCCAGAAGAACTTGGGGGTCAATCCTTTAATTAAAAAAAAAAAAGGTACGTCTAGCCTTTGCATTTTTAGTTTTAGTAGGTGATGGGGACATATTTGAAACAGGCTATGGAGAACAGAGATATGTAACCATTTGTTCATTCAATGAATAATTTTTGAGTACCTATTACAGTCTGGACTCTGATAAGGACCAGATGGAACGTCCTTTATGCCATTTGGGTCTTAAAACATCAGTGCTATGGCTGGTTTCCTCCTAAATAACTTAAAGGCAATATTCACCACTCCAAATGTAGATTTCTAGATCTCTTTCCTGATTTCCATACACATTCCTCCACTTGCTTATTAATCAGTTCTACTCAGATGTCCTATGGGCACCTCAAATTCCACATGTTCAGAGTCAAGCTCAATGTCTTCCTTGGAAACTTGCTCCTCCTCCTCCTGTGTCCCATGCAGCATTGGACATCTTTTCTCCACCTACTTCCTTACTGAAGCCAACAAGCTGAGCATCATTCCTGAAGATCATTCCTTGCTTAATCTTTCAAACCAATCACCAAGTCCTGACTATTTTAACACCTACAGAAAAGCAAGATTTGCCATGTGTTTGGGTCAAAATTGGCCAAAGGCTGGCTTTCTTTCTTTCTTTCTTTCTTTCTTTCTTTCTTTCTTTCTTTCTTTTCTTTCTTTTTAATGTTTATCTATTTATTTTGAGTAGGGAGGGGCAGAAAGAGAGGGAGAGAGAATCCCAAGCAGGCTCCATGCTGTCAGCACAGAGCCCCACTTGGGGCTCCATCTCACAAACCATGAGATCATGAGCTGAGTCGAAATAAAGAGTCAAAAGTTCAGGGGCACCTGGGTGGCTCAGTAGGTTGAGCAGCCAACTCTTGATTTCATCTCAGGTTATGATCTGTCGAGAGACTGAGCCCCTTAACAGGCTCTGCTCTGAGCATGAGACCTGCTTGGGATTCTCTCTCTCTGCCCCTCCCCAGCTCCCATGCATTCTCTCTCTCAAAATAAATAAACATTAAAAAAAAAAAAGTCAAAAGTCAGAAGCTTAACCAACTGAGCCACCCAGCTGCCCTAGGCATGCTTTAATTACAAGCACTTTGCAGGGAGAAAACTAGACTAAGGAATCAGGTGCCTTCTATCTAATTCAGTACATCAAATGGATGAATTAATACAATTATTGAGTCCACTTATAACTTAAGCAGGTAAATTCACTTTCCCATAACAATCACATTTATGACTTAAGTAAACCATCTCTTAAATAAATGTATTTTCTATCCTCTGAGGTTATCACAAGTCTTTAAATATTACATTTCTAAAAGAATATACTACAAACTTTGTAAATAATTGTTCATCTTGGCAAACCCCTCTTTCTCACTGAAAATCCCAACCTTGGAGAGGAAAGGCATCATAAGTCAAGATACAGAGGATGTGTATTTTAATCTTATTTGAGACCTTTTTCCTACCTAGATAATTTTTTCATCTTACTCTTATTGTTGCTAGAGTGCAAATATGGAATATTCTTTAAGTTAAAAGCAGAATTAAGTTTATTCTGCAAATTTAGAAGATAAAGAGTTTTCCACAAACACAAATAATACTGACACTTTACTGATTCCTCACCCAGATTTCTCATAAATTCACAGACATAAGTTCTAAATATTTACAGAAATTTGTCTGAGAGTGCCCTTCCCCTCCCCTTCTGCTTCCCAACTTGTCTTTGGTAAAGCCTTCCCCAGTTTCCAACCCAGAATTAATCTCCCTCTGTGCAGCTTCCAGAGAACTTTAGATTCCCACCACCATAATTAAAATATATTATGTATTTATTTGCTGATGAATGTCCCATCTAGATTGCAAGTTTCCTTAGATCAGGGTTCAAATTCCTTTACATGCAGCAAGTACTTAATAAATGCCTATTTAATGCAGAGATTAATTCCAGTATTATTTCATATGGTGAAAAGGAGCAATGAATTCCAGAAAGAGCAGGAAGTAGAAGTGGTGAAATTGATCTTTTTTTTTTTTTTTTTTTTAATTTACATCCAAATTAGTTAGCATATAGTACAACAATGATTTCGGGAGTAGATTCCTTAATGCCCCTTACCCATTTAGCCCATCCCCCCTCTCACAACCCCTCCCATAACCCTCAGTTTGTTCTGCAAATTTATGAGTCTCTTCTGTTTTGTCCCCCTCCCTGTTTTTATATTATTTTTGTTTCCCTTCCCTTATGTTCATCTGTTTTGTCTCTTCAAGTCCTCATATGAGCGAAGTCATGATTTTTGTCTTTCTCTAATTTCACTTAGCATAATACCCTCCGGTTCCATCCACGTAGTTGCAAATGGCAAGATTTCATTCTTTTTGATTGCCGAGTAATACTCTACTGTATATGTGTGTGTGTGTGTATATATATATATATATATATACACACACACACACACCACATCTTCTTTATCCATTCATCCAATGATGGACATTTGGGCTCTTTCCATACTTTGGCTATTGTTGATAGTGCTGCTATAAACATGGGGGTGCACATGTCCCTTCAAAACAGCACACCTGTATCCCGTGGATAAATGCCTAGTAGTGCAATTGCTGGGTTGTAGGGTAATTCTATTTTTAGTCTTTTGAGGAACCTCCATACTGTTTTCCAGAGTGGCTGCACCAACTTGCATTCCCAAGAATATTCTTTTTTTTTAATGTTTATTTATTTTTGACAGGGCGGAGGCAGTGAGAGAAGAGAGAGAGGGAGACACAGAATCCAAAATAAGACCCAGGCTCTGAGCTGTCAGCACAGAGCCTGATACGAGGCTTGAACTCACAAACCAAGAGATCATGACCTGAACCAAAGTTGGATGCTTAACCGACTGAGCCACCCAGGCGCTCCAGTTCTGGGAAATCTAAGATTCAGACATTGGCAGATCCAGTGTCTGGTGAGGCCCCACTTCCTGGTTCATAGACAAACATCTTCTTGCTATGTCCTCACATGGTGGAAGGGATAAGGGAGCTCTCTTGGGTCTCTTTTATAAGGGCACTAATCTCATTCATGAGAGCTCCACCCTCATGACATAAATCACTTCCCAAACTCAAGCTCACCATCTCCCAATGCAACACCTTGGAGATTAGGTTTCAACATACGAAATTTGGGGGTACACAAATATTCTGTCTATAGCACTTCTCTTTATAGGGCTTCTCATAAAATACTATGGTGACCTGAATTTTTTAATTTTACCTGAGGTTAATCAAAGTTGAAGACAGTATTTCCTAAAATTCTCTTTCATCTATCTTCTTTCTCACCATCTCCACTGTCATTGCCTGAGTTTAGACCTCATCAAAATTTGCCCAGAGGACTGACCAACAAACCCTAAGGGGTAACCCCTATCCAGTCTGCTACCTTCCCAACCATTCCCTGTATTCCATGACATTTCTGATGTGTGCCAATATGCTTTTGTAATTCTTCTGCTTAAAACTAGTTATGGGTTTTCTTTTGCTCACAGATTAAACCAAAACTCTTTAGAGTGGCACAAGAGACCCTGTGAAGAAATGAAGTGCACTGAAGGCCTTTGATATTGTGCTTTACAGTAAGAAATACATATTTGGTCTTTGTCCCCATTTGTGGCATAGAGCTCCTAAAACCCTTGGAATTTCCTAATAAGAGGGTTAGAGTTGTCTTGATACCTCTAACAAATCCTTTTCAATCACACTTGAATTTATATTAATGAAGTGACTTTTGGAAAGCACAGAAGATGGGGGCTGATTTCCAGAGGAATCAACCAAGCGATTAGACAGTTGGAACCTTCAGTGCCATCCCAATCTCCTGGGAGCGGAGAGGGGCTAAAGGTAAAATCAATCACCAATTGCCAGTGATTTAACCAATTGTGTCTGTGTAATGAAGACTCCATAAAAGTCCAAAAAGGATGAGATTGAGAGCTTCCAGGTTCATGAACACATGGAAGTGTTAAGACAATGAATGGTGCACTCAGAGAGGGCATGGAAGCTCCTGCTCTCTTCCCATTCCTTGCCCTACGCCACTCTTCTTTTTGGCTCTTCCTAACATCCTTTTATAATAAACTGTTAAACATAAGTAAACATTTCTCAGGGTTTGGTGATCCACTCTAGTAAATTACTCAAACCTGAGGAGAGAATTGTAGAAATCTCCAATCTATATAGCTCATCAATTAGAAACCCAGGTGACATTCTGGACTTGCAATTGGCATCTGAGGTTGGGGACAGTCTTGTAGGACTGAGCTCTATCTCTGGGTAGATAGTGTCAGAATTGATTTAATTGCTTGATGGTATGGGCAAAGACACACATGATGGATCCTTCTCTGAAATATTTTTCCATATCATTCAGAATTCAAAAAGAAAAACAAACCACTGTAGATATTTTAAGCAGAAAAGGATTTAATATATAACTAGGTGTTTATTGGGGTGCCTGGGTGGCTCAACTGGTTATGCGTCCAATTCTTGATTTTGGCTCAGGTCAGCATCCCAGGGTTACGGAATTGAGCCCCACATTGGACTTTGCATTGAGCGTGGAGCGTGCTTAAGATTCTCTCTCAGGGCACCTTAGTGGTTCAGTTGGTTGAGTCTGACTTTTGCTCAGGTCATGATCTCATAGTTCATGAGTGTGAGCTCTGCATCAGACTCTGTGCTGACAGCTCAGAGCCTGGAGCCTGCTTGGGATTCTGTGTCTCCCTTTCTCTCTGTCTCTCTCTCTGTCTCTGTCTCTGTCTCTCTCAAAAATAAACGTTAAAAAAATTTAAAAGATTCTCTCTTTGTGCTTTTCTCCCCTGCTCATGTACTCTCTCTCTAAAAATAAAGATAAAGAAATTAGGAGTTTATTAAAGTTGGAAGGGCTTGAGATATAGGTGAATCTCCAAGAATGACATCACAAACTGGCCTGCCAGGGAAGATGATACCTTTGCCAAAATTAGGAAGGTAGGGAATTAGAACACACTATTATGACTACAATCTTGGTGTTAGGAAGCTGCTGCTACTACCATGACAACTGAAGAACCACGAAGCTAGCAACTAAATGCTGGAATGCTGTTGCAGAAAAGCTCCACAACTTTGGTGGAAAATAGCCAAAAGCATCAGCCTCTGCCTCAGTTTCACGTCCTAATTCTTGAGTGGTATATGTAATTGGTGGAACTTAATTTGCATCCAGACCTCTGGACGCAAGGGAATCTCGGGAAGTAGTCTTTGGCTGTCCAGAAGACAAATAAAACAGAAAGTAGGAATGGATGCTAATTGTTCATCTACCATACTCAACACACCTTTCTCTTGCCTTCTGTTATTCTTAGATTTTCCTTTATTATCCAGGGTTTCTGCTCTCTTCCCTCTGTCCACAGCTCACCAACTTCACAATCTCTAACTTTGTGGTACCTCATCTACTACCTGTTCCTGACATGTTTTTGTTACTCAAGACTCACACCTACTTCTTCTCACTCTATATTCTCTTTCAGGACAACTTCATGCATCAATATATAAAAATTCCAAAACCATAATTTCCAGCCAGGCTTATTTCACACACAGTACCCATATATCCAATTGCCTACTGAATCTCTGTGTAAATATGTAATAGGCACCTGAAGCTCAACACATTTGAAACCAAACTGGTCATATCATATCCTCAAAGCTGCTCTGTCTCCTGATTTCCCTTATTAAATGGTGACATAATCTGTCTTATTTCCTGAGCAAGGAACCTAGAAGTCATTGTGGACTCCTCCTTCTTCCTACTTCCCATGTCTAGTCAATCACCAAGTGTTGAAAATTGTACTCATTAAATATCTCTCATATCCACCCATTCCTATTATCTCCAACTTCAACTCCTGCAAGGGCACCTTAACTGTTTTCTTGTTTCCTATATTCTTTTCCTTCAATCCGTCCTCCCTACTGTATTCAGCAAGCCTTGGTCCAAAAAATACATAAAATCTCTTAAGACCCTTATAGTTCTCCATATCCTTATGATGGAGTCCAGAGCCATTAATATGGTTTCCAAGGTCCCCAAATTAATATTCAACTTGTGTTTATGTATATAGCTAGTTACATTGGCTGTTTAAATACTGAAATTCTCCCATAGTTTGGAAATACCTTCCCTACGTCTTCACTAGCTATCAACTAAAGAGTTAATGCTGAATCTGGTCTGACCAGTTGGTTCTTATGCCAGTCTTCTCAAAAGTACAGACTACTGGACACTGTCATTGGCTTCCACCATAGTTGGCTCAATGCCTGTATCTTGGTGCTCCCTTTCCTCTCAAGCCCAGGTGGGTGTTGCTTGGAGATCATTTTGGTTTCTTCAGCACACCAGCCCAATATGCTTCCCAAGTGCTAGTCCTTATGCTGACCAAGTCCTCTAACCAGGGTGTTCCCAAGTCCTGTGGCAGGGGATAACATTGGCCCTGGAAGACATGCTGGCACCCCAGGGTCCTCTGAGGCTGTGGCTAACTACCACAGGGCAGTGTTCCCTCATAGTAACCCTCACTTGGCCACACGTGGGAACTCCAGCCTCCACTGGAATTGGGTTCCCAGATTACGGGGGTGAAAAGTGGGAGAACAAATGGGTGGATGGTAAAAGGTCCCCGCAGGTTGTGGTCAGGTTCCAGGCAGGGTTTCCTCAGGAATGCTTGTCACTCCTGAGATATATGGACTCCCTTAGGAATGGTTTGGAGACCAGTGTGAAATTCATCCCTGTTGAAGTCCTCCTACATTTATTTAAGGCCTTGGTTAAAACCCACCTGATGCCCACCTGTCTTGAGAATTTACAATATTAATTTTATTACTAAAAATGAGTACTAATGCCACTGGTATATTAATTCAGTTGAGGACTATAGATCTCATAATCTCCATTTTATGGGTGAGAAAACTGAAGAACGGAGAGGCTATCTAACACCCAAGTGGCTGAGCCAGGATTCTAAATTCACAGCTCAGTATGTAACTGCCAACTTGAGCCTCTCATCTAGACTGGAGGATTAGGTTAGACTGAAGTATGTTATTCCAGTATACAATTTTCATGAGTTAGTCAATACAGAGTCAATATGAAAATTCTAACACAGTATTATATAGGCTAAGAAATTTTGTTGATTGCTGCCAGTTCAGCAAATGCTGAGAAAAATTCTGCATCCTAAAAAATATCATTTAAGTTAAGTGAATTACCTATCCTCTTACACCGAGCTCTCCCTGTTACTTAATGTCCAGCAACTTAATGGGAAACATCTTTGGAAAAGTTTTATCACGACTGTGGCACATCATTTATGCACTGGTAGGTACAGCAAGCAAAAAAACCGCACATCTACGAAAAATTCGTACTATTATTTAAACCTCTTAGCAAGGAAGAGGTTGAATAATATCTACAATTTAGCCTAGTGAGAGAATAAAATGGAATGCACCTTGGGTGAATGTGATGACTGAGCTGTATTCATGCTCAGTGGTTAAATACGTGCACCTCACTCCTGCACAAGGCCTACACAGCCCTGCCCCACCGTCTCTCAGACCTCCAGCAATGCTGAAAGCTTCAGTTCCTCAGGATTCTCCTTTCTTCTTAAAACATTCTTCTCCCTACAACCTCAATTCTGAGCAACAGCTTAAGAATCACTTCCTTAGGGAGATCTTCCCAGACCTCTGGGATAGATAAAGTCCTCTAATTAGTTACACAATAGCAGAACTCCCTGAACTTTGCCCAGGAAACCTCATCAGTCATTATCATTGTCACTTATCCTGGCCTGTCCTTCTTGTGAGACTATAAGCCCAAAGAGGGCAGGATGACCTTAGCCCTGCTTCCTGCTGCATCTCCAGGGTCCAAGCAGATGCCCCTAAATGAAAGAGTTGCTCCCACAGCTGTCTGTTGAATGGACACCTGTATGTGGTCCCTGTATTTACCTTCAAGTTAGTAGAGTATGTAGATTCTTAAATTTTTATTTTATTTTGAGAGAGAGCACATAAGCAATGGAGAGGGGTGGGGGGGGGGGGGAGAGAGAGAGAGAGAGAGAGAGAGAGAGAGAATCTTAAGTAGGCTCTATGCTCAACACAGAGCCCGACTCAGGGCTTGATCCCGTGACTCTGGGATCATGACCTGAGCCAAAATCAAGAGTCAGACACTCAACCAACTAAGCCACTCAAGCGCCTCTGTTATTTTTAAATTGACTACTAAAACTTTACAAAAGTTAAACTCAAATGGTTTTTTGAGGGGATTAAAATCAGGATTGGACCTCCAGGTTCTTGCTAGGAGTCTTGCCAAGAGCCTTTCTCTAGGCCTGATTGTTTGACAGAGAAGGACTTCTCATCATTCTTAGATTTTCTTTTATTGTCCAGGGTTGCTGCTCTCTTCCCTCTGCCTAAAACTCATCATCTTCTGAATCTCCATATTTGAGCTTGGGCAGGCCTCTCGTGTTGGTTGGACTGGGGCAGCATTTTGATCAACAGACCTTTGCTTGCTGTTTTGGTTTTTTAAAACATGCAAATATTGTATTTGGTTGATCTGTGATTAAACAATTCTTGAGAGTTAAAGACCTCAGCTTCTTGGTGATCTCATAAAGTTTCCACAGACTGTGTGTCATTCATAACCTAAGGATCTGGAAGGAAACCCAACTTTAAAATGCAGTTCCCAGTGATTTCAGCCTGAAAGGTGATATGTCTGTTTTTCTAACATCTCAAAGTCACTGGAATGTGCATTGGCAATATTTCTAGACCAGATTTCTGGGGAACTGGCTCACTTGCCTAAGAGACACAGTTAAGTTAAAGACACTAAAATCTCAATAAGACTCTTGGCTACTCCACTTCAACTACATAGATGCTTCTTTGGAGACTAGCGTATGTATTAGCTGACATAAACAAGCATATGTCCTGGAAGAAAAGTATCATCTATCCGATATTAGAAGCTTCTAAGAGGGTCATTAAGAGTATCATAAACATTGTATGTGTTCAAACCATTGGTTGATATAGCTCAACACTCATTCATTCATTCAACATATTTCATACCTAGGCGCTATCAGCTAGGCTCTGAATTAAGCCCACAAGAATTAGACACAATCTCTGTCCAGTTGGGCAAACCATGATAGTGTGTTGGGAGAGAGTTCCACTGGTGAAAGGAGTGATCAGCATTGACCTGGAGGAATCAGGGAGGGGGTGCTACTCAGAAGAGGCTCCATTTAAATTGGGTCTTGAAGAATTCATGGTAGTTTATCAGACTTAGAAGAAAGTGGCAAGGGACACTCAAGACAACAGTGTGGCAAAGGCATAGCATTGAGAAAGAGCACTCCGCATTCCAGAAACATGTAGGAGCTTGATGTGCCTCGAACCCAGGTGTCTCTAGAGGGGCACCAGAAACAGTTCTGAGGGAACATTGTGTCTTCATAGGCTGACCTTAATAACCATTACATCCAATATCCGTGAATTTACCTAGCCTTTTCTTGGACCCATTTTTTATTATTTTCATCTGTAACACCTTAGGGGGCAATGAGTTCCACTTATATGCTACAGGCTGTGTAAAGATGTACTTCCTTTTATTTGTCCTTAAATACTTCCTTAAATGATCACCAGCAGGGTCATTTTTTTCCTCTTGATAATTATAGCATTTTGGTACTCCCACCTAATCCCCAGGCATCACATAGATAAAGAATGAATTTGAAAGGCACCATTGAAATCCTGGCTGGGGTAACTATGCCCACCTAAAAGCCCAAATCTACTCCGCTTACTTCCACCTGACACCCACAGGCTGCATGTTGCTTTTTTGTAACTCTTTCCCTCTCTGATGACCTCCCTTGATGTTACTGTTGTTCTTTTGTTTTAAAAATAAAACCAGAAAATCAATTTATTAATATGCAAGAAGAACTAGATCTGCTACGTGACTCACGGTAGCTGGAAAAGGACATTCTCCCCATGTAGCCAGGAAGCATCTGAGCCTGGGCTGATGGCTAGTAAGGATCTAGATACTGAATGGTGCCAGGTGCTGATAGGCTGTAGTGTCCATCTCCACAATAAGGACACACCTGGCACCTAGACTAGACTGGCCCTGTCTGAGGCCTGCCTGCGCTTGCCCCCAGTGAGGCTTGGGAAGGGCCTTGCCAAGGTGAGATCCTGGAGGGTCACCTGCTTCTGCTCCCATAAAGATACAGATGTTACAGGAAGGGAAAAGTTCTTATAGGTAGAATAAAAGATGGTTTCATAACAATTTCCATCCTGCCCCAGAATCCTCTGGGACCCTGTCCTGAAACAGGGTGCTTTTAGCCAGAGTCATTCTGGAATTTTCAAAGGAAGGGACAGAGAAGTCTAGTCTTAAACAATGCCTGGAATAAACTGTCAGCACCTCATGTTTGACTTTCCTCCTCCTGCTGAGAGAACAGAACTTGCCTGGATCTGCTCTGGGCCCTTTCCTCTTGGTTTTTCCTTTCTTCTTGGCTCACTTCCCCTGGGCAATGCCATACACTCCCCAGGTGGATGGGGAGGCTGAACAAAGAGCACAGGGGCAAGTCTGATCCCAAGAGAAGGAGGGAGGGAGGGAGGGAGGGAAGGAAGGTGGGTGGATGCAGCTTAGACCAGCCAGCAATGTAAGGGCGTTTGATAGGGCTATGGGGGTATCCTCAAGCCAAGGTGGCATCAGAGGAGTCCTGGCTTCCAAGGAACAGGCTGCCATGATCAGTCGCTGGCTGGGAGTGCCTATGGGAGGCACAGCCTCAACACATGGGGATGGATTTCAGAGAGCAGCATCTGGGCCTTGGGCAATTAAATTCCCTCAACTTAGAGATATGTGAGGACCATGCTTTTGGCTGTCATACCTGAAGTCCTTGTCAACTCATCCCCACCTGGCCAGCTTGTGAAACTTCTTCAAGTTTGAAAGTCATATCCTCACAGAAATTGTCCCAAACCTTGGGACTGACCTGGCTTCCCTGTTGTTATAACATATAATTTCACTGTGAGTTCCAGTTTATTATCCAACTCCCTGGATGCACTCTGAACTCCAGGAGGACAAGAACTGTGCCTATATCATTACCAACCACATCCGCAGTACTTGGCAGTACTGGTGCCTGGAAGATACTCTAAGTGTTTGCTGAATGAATGACTGACCGGCCACTGGTGCAGATGAGATAGCTCAAATTGTGCAACAATCTTGGTTTCAGAAAATACGCTTCTTCTGAAATGCACTGTTCTAGATCTAAGCTTCACCTGTATGGGGCATTTTCCATTTCCAGGCTGAGTTTTCAGAGCATTTGAAGAAACCCCTTGAAGGAAACAGTCTGAGTCAGAGCAATGTTCCTGAGTCACAAGGGTGCAGTTGCCTGACTGCACCTGAGAATCCAGTCTGGACCAAGAGAGGTGGAGAAAAAGGCAGAAAGTGGAAACGTAGGCCCCAGTCCTGCTTTGATCACTGTCTTGCATTTCCTTTCTGAAACCTGTGTTTGTACGGCTTTTCCTCCTTGGGTTAAAAGAGCCCTAAAATACATAATAGACATGAGAATGTGTCAGCAAGTTCTGATGCCAACCCAAACCTGGATTGTATTATGTTGCTATTGTTTATAGACTACATGTCTCAGGATGAGGATCATATGGGGAAAAGTGAGTGAAGGGAAGATGCCGATTAGGATGTTAAGACACTCCAAGATGTTTTGAGGGGAGGTTGTACCTTGGAAAATAGCACAGGGGTTCAGAGAGGCTGGAGTTGCCTAAAGAGAGATTAAAAACTGTCCAACGTGTAAGGAGGGATGTATAAGCCATACGGGTCCATTCACAAGATTTTGCATCAGGTACAAAAATAGGACCCTAATAGGAGCCTGGGTGGCTTAGTCAGTTAAGTGTCCAACTTCTGCTCAGGTCATGATCTCATGGTTTGTGGGTTCGAGCCCTGCATCGGGCTCTGTGCTGACAGCTGAGTCTGGAGTCTGCTTCAGATTCTGTGTCTCCCTCTCTCTCTCGCTCTCTGCCCCTCCCCCACTCGTGCTCCGTGTCTGTCTCTCAAAAATAATAAATAAGTGTTAAAACATTTTAAGAAAAACATAGGACCCTAAAATGATCACGTATTTCCAACTAAGACTCTTCATTGGGAAAAATGGGGGCAGTTCTGTGGTATGAAGTGGCACTTCCTGACAGAAGTCTGTCTATTCATTTAAGATGCTCAGAACTGTGTCCCTCAAGATGTCTAAAAAGCCTCAGCCAAGTTGGCCATGGTCCCAGGAAACATTACACGCTGCTGAGAACCATGTGTGTTGGCGACGGCTGCACTCACGCTCTGTGCACAGACCATTTCAACCTCAGCCCACCAGGGATGACCTTCAGGGGCCCTTCTCTGTTCCCAGAGCACCCACCGGGAGCACCTCAGGACACGAGCACCGTCCTCATGCCGGGAATGAATTGCTGAACGCAGGGAGAGCTGACTTCAAGCCTTGACTTCACCAAGTCAATTCTGTGACCTCATGCTACTTCCTTAAGGGCCACTTTTTTGTCTACAAGCAGGGCGGAGCTGCTGCCTCCTCACAGGTTCGCCGTGAGGATTCCAGATAACGTGCGTCATGTCTCTGGCGCACAGCAAAGGCTCAACAAATGAGAATCATTATTACTTACCTTGGTGGGCTGTGTAAAGCAGCCCCGGATTGGGACCCTAGTTTTGCCACTTGGTAGCTTTTGGAGGCTCATTTTCCTTCTTTGTACATAGGGCAAAACACTACTTAACCTTCGGTGGTGGCAGAATTGGAAGAATTAATTTAGCAAAGGCACCTAATCAGGTTCCTGGCACACAGTCGTATGCAATAAAAGTTATCTGTTATGATCATTTGTAGATAAACAGAATGAAAATTCTTGATGCTGGTTTGTACAGAGCAAGTATGTGTAAGCAGAACAAGCCAATTTGAATTATTCTGTGAGAAATACATTGTCTTCTAAAACAGGTAGCCTTACTTCCCCAGGTTAGACCAGTTCTGAACCTGCGGGGAGCAGAGGCTAGGGACTGGCACAGAGCCCCGAAGGGTCGGCCCCTTTCCGCCAACCTATGGGGTCCTCCTTCATCTGTCCATTTTCCAGGAGACGTTTGCTCCTCCTGCCTCAGGTCCCCTGAGGAGAGCGGGAGCAATAGGTCACCGTTATTTAAACTGCCACAGAATTTTCAGACCATGAGATTCTCGTCTCTCTCCAGTCGGGGTTGGCCCATCCCCAAGAGGGAAGGAAGCCAGGAGGGGGAGGAGGTTATAAAACCATTTTATATCCGTCCTGTTTTTAATTGATTTCACAGCAGGAGAAGAAAAACCAGAATCCTTCCCACATAACCTTTCAATGTGGGAGTCCTCCTCTGGTCAGGAAACCCATCTGGAAAGAGCCGCAGCGGGGCTGCAGGTTCTGTTTTCCTCCCCAAGGTTGGAGCCCTGGCAGCGCCCTCCCTGAGGGGTGCCTCTGTGGGTCCCCTGTGCACCTCCTTTGCACACTCACTTGCAAAGAGGGGGGTAGCCCTGCCTCTTCCCTGGTCTCCAAATGGGACCAAATCTTTCTCCCTTAGGTGCAGCCCATGTGTCAGCTAGGGCCACTAGTCCATGTCATCTAGGTACCTTGGCCCAACTCCACAGCCCATGCGCTGGGGGAGCCAAGTCCTCCTGGGATTCCTGGGTGGGGTTAGGGGTGGCTAACATTATGTAATTACACTTGGTCTTTCTAGTTTTCAGTGTCTTGTTCCAGAAGCATGGCCCTCAAAACAGTGTGTGAAGTATTCTTTGTCAGGGTTTGGTGGTTGTAAAGAATGGCCACATAACACTACAGAGAAAAAAAAGTCAACATGCATGTTTAAGACTTCCATTCCTAGAAGATGGTTTGGCCATCCGGCCATGGGTGTACGTGTGTGTGTGTGTGTGTGTGTGTGTGTGTGTGTGTGTGTGTGTGTATGTGTTGGGGGATTCTCTGTATTTATTAAATGTTTTTAAATATCAACTCTGTCTCTAGGGAGGAGAACTGGGTGACTAAGGGACTAGGAGACAGGGAGACTTTGTATACATTTTTATCCTTTCAAATTTTACACCGTTTACACGTATAACAATTATGTGCCTGTACGTGCAAACATGCACACATATACCATATCCCTTATGCTCTCTCCCTACTCCATGCCCCTATTCCTTTCTCTCTGCAGAGACAATCCTTCAAGGGATAATTTCAAAAAGTCTTCTGTTCCCAATTTACCAATGCCTCAATAGTTCCTTCTACCTGCTCTGAACCCTGACAGAATTTCCCATCAGTCTTAACTATGGTTGGGACCTACTCACAAACTGCCTCATAGTGTAACCTCCTAGCATAACTGCCTGCCTCCTGAAGATAGCCCTCGTCTCTCATCAGTTGCTTAAGCATAGACTGGCAATAGATTCGTTTCTTTGGATCCCTCACAGAACAGAACTGAATCAAAGAGTTAGAGGCGAAGGCACAACTAGACAAGTCTGAAGGACAAGGGCATGGCTAAGACAAAATGCCTTTGGAACCTATAACAAGTATCTGGTTTAAGTTCTTGCTGCTTCCAGAACCAGGTGGAGTTGGTAGCAGTGAAAAGCTGCTTGTCACTGGACTACTACTGTTCTCTCTTCCATTGCAATCAGAAGATCAGTTGGGTCTCTTCCAGGGGATGCATTTTGGACAAAGTCAGATATAGGAACATGTAACCCTATGGACAACTGTGGACTAGGTGTCTGAGGCTAAGACTTTGACAATTTTTTCTTTTTTTAATCAAAAAAAAAAAAAGACTAAACAGAAAATATCTTATGAAGCAAATGGTCTTAACCAAACCTTTCTTCTAAATAAGGGAAAAGACAGCAAGTGGGAGGAGAAGGCCAAGGTGGTGAGGAGGGAGGGTGAGAAGACCCCAAGCACCAAGGTCTCTCATTAAAAACGCGTCTTTCCTGACATCTTACAGGGAAACTACTCCTCCCTTTGGAAGATGGAACCAGAAGAGGAAACCGCCCTACACCTGTAGCTGACCTTTGCAATAGGTACTGGGAGAGGAGGGGGGCCCCGCCTCCCAAAGACCTAGAGGCTTTTAGGGTGCTCCCTGCCCTCACCTGTTTAGCATCAATAGTCATGCCCCTCATTTTGTGCTGCTACCACAGGAAGCTTCAACTCTAAACCTAGGCCTGTGGGAGCTGCCCCAGTTCCAGGCACACAAGGCAAATGGCTGCATCCTTGCTGCCACAGGCCTCCTCAAAATGCATCTTCCAGGAACCGAGAATCCACCCTGCTCCACAAGGAAACATGTGAGCGTCAGCCAGACACCTTCTCCTCCATCATCTCCCACAGTCCTTCCATGTCTAATTCCTGAAACCCAGATGTCTGCTTCAGGAGCCCAAAATAAAGTCTCAACTGTTTCACGGTCAAACCCGCATCTGTCTGGGATTAGCAGAACAGCTACTTTGCACCCCCACGCCACCCCCCACTCCTGTCACCTCCCTCCACCCCCAAGGGTCTCCCTCTTCCATTTCTGGGAATCCCTGAAGATGCTGTGAGGGTGAGCGTGTGTCACTTTATCTACCACTTGAGGCTCCAGTGCTGCGGTCTGGGGCCCCCAGTTCATCTCACGCTGCCTCCCATAACTCGGCTAGCCAGGATGTGCTGTTTTACTAAAGGAACTCGCTTCAAGTGGCAACATGGCACCTCCCCCACCCCCACCCATCACTAACTCCCCAGTCTAGGACAGGTGACAATATGTCCTGGATGTCTGGGGAATAACAGAAGGGGATTGTTGTGTTCCTTGGAGTCACAGGCCCTGGACCCCCAACCTTAAGGCCATGTCTACCTCCTATCAGTCTCCTGTATCTCAATAAGATTATTTAGAAGATATCATGCCAATGCTGAGTGGATCCCCCTCCCCAACCCCTCTCCCCAGAGAACAGGGAGTGTTGCCCCCTACTCCCAGACTCAGGTCTGCTCATGCTGCCTCAGCCCACCTGGCCCTGGGAATCTCCATTTCCTTCAAGAGAAAGCCCCTGAGAAGTTCTCCAGAGCTCAGATAAGACAAGTGCACTACTCAGCCTTGCACTGCCTGCACTATACTAATTTACTCACCATGGGGGGTGTGGTAGGCAGAATAATGCACCCCCGTGCCCACGACATGCACATCCCAATACCAGAACCTGTGAATGCATTAGGTTACATGGCAAAGGGGAATTCAGGTTTCAGATGGAATAAAGCTTGCTAATTGGCTGACCTTGAGTAGAGAGATTCCCCTGGATTATCCACAGTACTGGCTTTGAAGATGGAGGAAGGGGCCATGTGCCAAGGAATGTAGGTGCCTTAGAAGTAGAACAAAGAGGGGAGCCTGGGTGGCTCAGTCAGTCAAGCGTCTGACTTTGGCTCAGGTCATGATCTCGTGGTTTGTGAGTTTGAGCCCTGCATCAGGCTCTGCGCTGACAGCTCAGAGCCTGGAGCCTGCTTCTGATTCTGTGTCTCCCTCTCTCTCTGCCCCTCCCCCACTCAAGCTCTCTTTCTCTCTCAAAAAAAAAAATAAATAAATAAACATTAAAAAAAAAAAAGAAAGAAATAGAGCAAAGAGTCTCACAGCCTCCAGAAAGAAACACAGCACTGCTAACTCCTCCATTTTCTCCCCGGGAGAACCATGTCAGATCCTGACCCAGGGATAGGATACTGTAAGATAATAAATTTGTGTTATTTTAAGCCACTAAGTTTGTGGTGGTTTGTAGTGGCAGCAGACAGGAAACCAATACATGGGGGTTACAAATAATTTGGTCTAAATCTTTACTTCAGGAAATTTTTTCTCTAATTTCTTATCACTTTGCATCTCACTCTGCAGTGGTCACAGTCAGATGTATGATGTCTGTATCACTTGTTCCAAGAACAACCTGCTTTACTTTGGTGTGAATAACGATTTCATCCTGGTGATTTCCTCGAAAACAAGAGAATCTGTTCCAAAATTAGAGTGTCCATCTCCAGAAACCCAAATGGCAGTGCCCATACTACAATAATACACACTTTGAGTTCCTCTTTTCTAGACACTGATAAAGAAATCACAGCAGTCCTCTCTCTAAGCCATCTTCCTGCCACTCCACTGCCACTAGTGGGGCTCAAGCCAGTTCTGTCTCTTGCCTGGAAAACTGAGACAGCCTTCTTCTGTCTCCACTCCTCCTCCCAACACTATAGTTGAAAGAGTCTTTGTAGAGGTTGACCATCCCTCTGTTGACAAATGTTCAATGGCCCCCATTGCCCTTAGGATAAAGCACCGGGCTCTAACCCGGTCCCTAAGACTCTGCACACTCAGCCCAGCCCACATTTCTGGCCTCATTTCCAGCACACACAGAGCTATTACCAGAGTCATTCTAGCAAACGTGTGGTCAAGGAGCAGGGAAGTGTTGAGCTGTGGGATGGGCTATGCAAAGCAGAGTCCCACAGTTTTGAGGATTCAAATTTGTAGGACATAGCTGTGGCTGGTGCACACTGAATTGTGCCCCCCCCCCCACCCCCTGCAAATTCATATGCTGAAATCCTAACCTCTGGTACTGCAGAATGTGACTTCATTTGGAAACAGGGTTGCTGCAGACATACTTAGTTAAGATGAAGTCACACTGGAATAGGGTAGGCATCCAAGACTGATATTCTTGTAACAAGGAGAAATCTGGATGTAAACACATACACACACAGGGAGCAAACCACATGTAGACTACAGTCACACTGCCACAAGCCAGCGAACACCAGAAGCTCGGAGAGAGACCTGGGCCACATCCTTCCTTGATGCTTTCAGAGGAAGTGTTGCCCTTCTGACTTCTGAGGTTTTGTAACCTCGGAAGTGATAAATTTCTGTTGTTCTAAGCCCCCCAGTTAGTGGCATTTTACCATGGCAATCCTGGAGAACTAATCAAGTGACCCTACTGGCTTCTCATCACCTACAGATTTCTCCAGCATTCCGGTACACACAGCTCTGCGTGTGGAAACGCGTACACTGAAGGAAGGATATTTGACTGTAGAGAAGTTTCCATTTCCCGAGGTCCACCCAGTTTGTTGAAATGAAACACGCCCTTTACACTCACAGGGCTTCTCAAGGCCCTGAAAACCAGTTGCTAAGAAGAATTCATTAAAGGATACACATTAGTCAATTTGCCCTCCATGAGTGGGTTTGTTCTCTCCCTCCTTAGAGATAATGAAGAAGACTCAGTAACAACTCTGTATTCTCAAAACATCCAATGTTCCAATGAGAACAAGGCATGGCTTTAATCTCTTTCCTTCGCTCCTGTTTCTTACTTCTGCAAAGTTTGCCCCAATCCTTGTGTTCTCTTAATTAAAACCAAAACTGACTCGACTGTTGAGTCCCAGTTAATAAGAGGTGAGGCCAGCTTGGCATGTCTGTGTTCTGAAAACTGCCCTGAGCAAAATGTGTGTGTGAGAACAGTCTGCCAGGGGAATGGCAAAAACAAGCTGCCCCTCCCTAGCCAGGATGGCTCTTTTCTGCATGGGATACAGGAGGCTCACTTCCACGCAAGTCCTACTATCCTAGGAAGCAGAAGAGGCTGGGCCCAAGACCCCGTTGCTCTAGGTGGGTAGGGTGGGGTCAAGGCGCTAGGAATTCATCAGACTTGACAGGAGGCTGCAAGCCCTGAGGATGATCTCTAGGTGGAGAAAAGCCTAGGGATGAGGCAGATGAAGTGGAGGCCAGGCTTGGGCAGAAGGAGGGGAAAGAGCTAAAAGGAGTGAGGGAGAGGCTGAGGGGGAAACCGTGGTGGGGCTGACAGATGCAAAGAGCTCTTCACTGTCTGACCCAGTGTCTCGTGGTCTGGCCTCATACGCTGTCTGTGGGATCCTCAGTCCAGTCCTTGTCAACCTGGCCAGCCAGAGGTGGGCTTGCACTCCAGGCAAGGCTGGCCTTGCATTAGAAGGACCAGAAAATGCCATGTAAGAACTTCAGTAAAGCCCAACCCATGCCCCCACCTGGGCGCCTGGGTGGCTCAGTCAGTTAAATGTCTGACTACAGCTCAGGTCATGATCTCATGGTTCGGGAGTTCGAGCCCCACATCAGGCTGCAGGCCATGGAGCTTGTTTCGGATTCTGTGTCTCCCTCTCTCTCTCTGCCCCTCCCATGCTCTCTCTCTCTCTCTCTCAGAAAATGAATAACACACTAAAAAATTAAAAAAAAAAAAAAGCCCGACCCATCCCCCAGATGTCTTCTCCACAAGCCTGACGTGTGCCCCCACTTTGCACTTTGTCCCTATAGATTTAATTTTTGTCTCGGAGTAAATAATTTAAAGCCAGGACTTCTTGAATGTTTACATACTCCAAGCATAGTCCTAAATGTCATGCATGGGTTAACTGATTTAATTTGTGTAACAGCTTTGTGACATAGGTGTCATTATCATTATCTCCATAGTTCCAATGAGGACACTGAGGCACAAGCGATGGAGTAATTCACCCGGTGTCATCAAACCGTTAAGTGGTAGCAGTAGAATTTGAACCCAGCCTGGCTGGCTCCAGAGTCCACGTTTTTCCCATTGTGCTTCACTAATTCCCCAAATGAAAACCAGTACCTCAGGAAATTTACCACCATGGCTTTCAAAGCCATGTGTTGCTCCCTAATTGGGGCTTTTTTAGGATGAGAGGTTGTTTTGAAGATAATTAATGAGAAACATTTGGAACCTTAACCTCTGGGCACCTGCTGTAGTCTTCCAACTGGGTTCAGTAACAATTACGATTCACACTCTCCTGCCTGCCCACACACCCCCGAGGTGTTACTGAAAGGCAAGAAGGCAGATTCCACAAATCCTAACACTCAGTCTCGTTACTTTGTAATACTGTGTGTAAAGGCAGGTCCTGTGACTGGCAAAGCTGTTACAGCAAGCACCATTACTTAATTTTTGGAAGCCAAATTAAAACACTGGATGATAGGAAAAGTGTCTGCTTTTCATTTGAGATTATTGGTACTTTTCTCAGGAAAAATACCAACTAAGCTGCTAAAAGCAGTGGGATTACACAATAGTATGATCACCAAAAACAACAATGGTCACAAACAGTCTTCTTGGGCAACTATTATGTGTTAACTGGGAATTACCTGCTTCATTTCCCAGTTGAGGGCACAGAGAAAATAAGGGTTAAAATGACTAACCCAAGGTTGTAACATTAGGTTAATGTTCAGTCTTAATCATATATTAAATCATATAAACTTTTTTTTTTAATTTTTTTTTTAACGTTTTATTTTATTTTTAAGACAGAGAGAGACAGAGCATGAACGGGGGAGGGGCAGAGAGAGAGGGAGGCACAGAATTGGAAGCAGGCTCCAGGCTCTGAGCCATCAGCCCAGAGCCCGATGCGGGGCTCGAACTCGCAGACCGTGAGATCGTGACCTGAGCTGAAGTCGGACACTTAACCGACTGAGCCACCCAGGCGCCCCACATAAACTTCTAAATATGCAAATACTTAGGACCCACTCCAGATCTGCTGAGTCAGGACCTCAGGTGGGTGGCTTCTGAAGGGCAGCTGGGGTTGACAGCCTCTGACTGGTTAGTGACAAGTATCAGTAGCCAAGTGTCTTGATTCTCAGGGTGACTCCCACTCTCTTCCCTGTCTCCTGCTGCCTACTTTGCCACTGTCTGTTATTATTCCCAGGATGTAAAAGAAAAATAAAAAACAGACCCATGGTCATCTCTGTTTTGTACTCATACACAAAACGTTTAAGCAACATTTCCCTGCAAATGCACTGCCCGCATGCCTGTCTGGTACTTAGCAGAGTGTATGAAAAGTATTCCCTGACCCTGTACCATAGAGTCATGTCTTATAAGCAAGTGATGTCACTGTATTAAGTTTTATATGCCAGCGTAGTTCCTGGCACAAAATAGATGTTCAATAGATGTTTGTATATAAAAGAGTAGAATGGAGGTTGTGAAAGAAATTGCTGAGTGCACAAGCGAAAACGAACAATTGGTATCTTTTATTTCCAGGGCCCAAGATATTCTGAGGATAACTAAATCCTCTCTGTGGCAGTAAAGAACATATTTCAGGATTACTTAAGAGATTATCAGGAAATCCTGGTCAACAGCACAGATTGAACCGACTTGGGAAGTTTCTCATTATGCTCCAAGCCCATATAAATTCTCTATAAAATATAATGACAACAACAGCAACCACATTTGTTGCTGTTGTTGTCATTACTATTATCATCATTATTCCATAGCCAAACTCAAAACTAAGCAAGGAAAATTCCCAGGTCCCAGAAAAGAAGTTGAAACTCAAACCCAAGAAGTTGAGCAGGTGCTAAGAGCAAATGGCCTACAGGGATACCAGAAATAGGTGTTGGCATTGAAGTTGGGTTTTAAGACACAAAGAAGAGAGAATTAAGCCTCTGGCTGGCTGGTGGTTAGAAGCAGAAACTGACCTCTTTGAATAAAGCTAAAAGCCAGAGAAGGCTGTTCCTTCCATGAAATAAGGACTAGAAAACTCAGCCCACTGGTCTAAGGATGTGGCAGGAAGCTGACCATCTGCCCAATGTTGTGGGTGGTAAAAAAGTAGACCTCTAGAAATCAAACTTCCAAAATTGTACCATGTGCGGGTGTTAGTCAAAACTTCTCCAAACCATAACTAAAGGAAGTTACAGTAAAAAAAAAAAAAAAAAAAAAAAAAAAAAAAAGTATCCAAGAATTAATCCTACAAAGGGCTAAAGAACCAAGTACAACAGATGCCTATATAATACAGGCTCATCAGGCTCTATAGGAAATGCTACTTACTGAAGATGAAATATGTCTTATGAAAGGGCGGGCCTACGCTGGCCGACTCCATCTTGTTCTGTGTCCTTCACCTTGACCACACCTCCTCCCCTTGAGTAACCACCCCCTCACCTGCCTAACAGGACTTGGACCCTTCCCCAGGACCCTTCCCCAGACAATCGGCTGAGGCCATAGCCATTACCTCACCAACTGCCCCTAGGCCCCAATAAAACCTTTGTCCTTTTGAAGCTCGCTCTCTCTCCCCGGTATCTCACCGCTGCGTCGGTGCAGGTAGGGGATTGAGCTCGAGCTAGCTCCAATAAAGGCTCTTTTGCTTTTACATTGGACTCGGCTCCCTGGCGGTATTTGGGGATCACGAATTCTGGGCATAACACTTATATCATGAAGAAAGGGAATTATCTTGAAATACAATCACAGTAGCACTTCCTGATATTAAATGCACCTGGAAAATATAGGCAAATGAATAGGAAGCAATAATGGAATACAGTAAGGTGGTTGGGACAAGATTAATATAGAGATTAACGCATAGTGGTCTTCCTCTATAAAAGCAACAACCATTTGGAACATATAGTAACAAAGAAACCTCATTTATAACAGCCACTACAACAAAAATATAAATACCTAGAAATAAATAAGAAATATTTAAGATCTATAAGAAGACAACTTTAAGATGCCACTTAGAGATACCAAGGACAACTTGAAAGAATGTAAAGACTAACCCTATACATGGAATTTGACCAAATTTTTTCAAACTTGATGAAAACTATATACCCATAGATCCAAGTTCAGCAAATGAGTAACAAAGGCAAAAATCTTAAAGGCAGCCCAAACAATTACATAGAGGGGAACAAAGATTTAAAAAAATTCTAGTGACTTCTGAAAAGAAATAACAGAAGACAAAAGAAAATGAAATAACATTTGTGAAGTGCTGAAAGGGAAAAAAGCTATTAATATAGAATCTATATCCAGTAAAAATATTCTTCAAAAGTAAGGACAAAAATAAAAACATGTTTTATTTCAGGGAAGCCAAAACTAGGTGCATTCATTGCCAGCAGACTCATACTAAAAGAAATGAAGGAGGGTATTTTTCAATCTGAAAGAAATAATACCAGGAAGAAATCTGTGTCTGCACAAAAAGGATAACTAAAGGAAAAGATAAATATTTAATATAAAGGGAGAAATATAATATACTTATTTCTCATTTTTAAACTTCTTTAATAAGACATTTGATTGTGTAAAGCAAAACTGGTAACAGTGTATTGTGGGCTTTGTAACATTTGCAGGGGTAAAATGTATGACAATGATAATACAGAGGATAGAAGGGAGAAGTAGAAATATACAGATGCAAAATCGTGTATTGTTTGAAGATGGGTTGTGCTAAGTTAAACACGGATATTGTGAACTTCAGAACAACATTTAGCAAGTCAATAAAAGAGGTATGGTCAATATGCCAATAGAGGAGATACAATGGAATATTAAAAATCCTCAATAAATCCAAAAGAGGGTAGGAGAAGAGGAGAAGAAGCAACAGAGATAAATTGGAACAAATAGAAAACAAATAGTAAAATATTATATTTAAACCCAACTATATCAATAATTATATTAAATATAAATTGTCAAATACATGAAATAAAAGGCAGAGATGGCCAAACTAGACAACCCCAACAAGTGTTCTGTACAAGAAAACTCACTTTAAAAACTCAGAAGTTAAAGGCCAAGATGGGAAAAGCTACATTAGAAAGATAATCATGAAAACTGAATGGCTATATTTATAGTAGATGAAATGGATTTCGAGGCAATGATTATCATGAAAGATAAGAGAGATGTTTTGTAGTAATAAAATCCTACATGTGAATACATCCAAATTCAGAGATTCAAAAAATACATAAAGCAAAAACTAATAAAATAAAACTTAAGAAGAACTACAAAATTTCAACATTTTTTTCAGTAATTGATAGAATACAAAATCGGTAGAGACATAGGAGATCTGAACCACACTCGATCTAACATTTATAGAACATCACACCACAAAATACAATAATATCTTCAAGTGCACATATTCAACTTATACATGGTTGCACTGGGCCATAAAACAAATCTCAATGCATTTCATTGAAATTATACTTAATATGTTCTGTGATCACATCAGAATTAATGAAATCATTAACATAAAAGATAAATTAAGAGCCTCTAAATATTCAGAAATTAAACAATGCACTTCTAATTAGCTCATCGAGGAAGAAATCACAAAGAAAAATATAAAATATTCTGAACTAAAAGATCATAGAGATCAAACACATTAAAATTTGTGGGATACAATCAAAGCAGTGTCTTGAGGGATATTTATACCTTTAAATTGCTTACATTAGAAAAAATTCTCCAATCAATGATCGAAGTTTTCATCTTAAGAAGCTAGAAAAAGATGATAAAATTCAATGAAACAAGAGGAAACAGACTTGAGCCAAGATGAATTAATCCCCTGCAAACTATCGCACTGGTTATAACTAAAATACTGGAAAAAATACAAAAAGCAATTATCTGAGGACTCTGAAAAGAAAAGCAGGCAGATTGAGAAGGGGTATCAAAATTTGAAGAAGCAACCTACATGGGCATGGGTTTCCAGGATTTACCACCCCCCCCACCCCCCCGTTTTTCCCGTTTTTCCTCTAGAGCCTTCAAACTAGTCATGGCCCCATGGGGTTTTCTGTCATGAAGGAAAGTAAGAAGTTTTTTGCCAACAGGACTTCCTTCAAAGAAATACTAAAGGAAGCTCTTCAGGCAGAAGGAAGAGGGTATCAGAGGAAAACCTCAAACTTAGGGAATGAAGAGTCGATAGGGTAGATATCCGGGTTAATAAAAGCCATTTCTCTCCCCCTACTTATAGATAGGACTGTTGAAAGCAAAAATCCTAAGAATATATGGCTGACATTTCTGTGTATGTAGATATACTACACTTGACAAATGCGACATAAAGAGGGGAGAGTAAAAACCAATATGGTCTAAGGACACTATAGTTTGCTTTAAGTGGTAAAATATTACCTTTAAGTAGACTATGAAAATTTAGGTGTATATATTCTAACTACTAGTGCACCACTAAAACCACTAAAAAAAGCCAACAGATAAATTTAGATGGAATACAAATACTTCAAATATAAATTAGTCAAATAACACTGAAGTGGTTTTATTATTGACAAACCAGATTCCAGATTAAGGAATATTTCAGAAATAAAGAGGGACACTTCATAATAATAAAGGGCTCAACTCACCAAGAAGATCTAACAATTTAAATGTGTATGCACCTACAAAGAGAAGTTCCAAATACATGAAGCAAAAAGTGAAAGAATAAACAGACAAATCCACAGTTATTGTTGGAGATTTCAACAATCTTCTCTCACTGATCAATAGAACCATAGACAGAAAATCAGCAAGCACACAGAAGTTCTGAACAACACTACCAACACACTTGACCTGTATAGTATTTACATAGAACAGAATATGTATTCTCTTCACGCACACAATAAACATTCAGAAGATAGATCACATTCTGTGTCATAAGTAAGCCTTGGCAAATGTAAAATAACTGAAAGCAAATTCTACGCTCCAAACAGAATGGAATTAATCTAAAAATCACTAACAGAAAAATATCTGTAAAATGCTAAAATTGTTAACTCACCTCTTGAGTGTCTCTATGTTTATATATTACTTTTCTGCCTTGTGTATATTAAAATAATTTCACAAAAAATATAAAAGTTTTAACTAGCACAGAATGAAAACTTGGCGAATTAAAATAGTGATAGTCCCTCCTTTTTACCAGGTTGTTATGGGCGACTCTGATAAAGCAAAAAGGAGGCGTGGAGTAGATGGAAGTAAAGACCCCTCCTAAACTCGAAGAAGGGAAATGCTGTAACAATTAAGAACACGATAGAATTACCAAAGGTAAAGAGAATCTGCAATGTAAATTGATAAATTGTGAAATGTACCATAGTTGATCGTTTTCTGCATTTGGTACGAAAGAAAACAAGGACACATTTTGAGAACCTTGCTGACTCTCCAAGAGCCTCTTTCCCTCTCCTCCCTTTGTTGCTTCCCTTCTGCTTCACTGTCATCCTTTTCCAATTTTAGAATCCCTGGCAGAGATTGGACAGAGTCACCAGGTCCCTGTTTAATAAGCAATTATTCAGGCCATGGGCAGCATCACCTGTTTCTGCTCTGCCTACTCCTCTCATCTCACCATAAAATATTTCGGTCGAGCTCCACCTACCTGAGCAGCCACCACTATTTCAAGGATCTGGAAACGAGAATTCTGAGCCCCAGCTGTGAGAATTTGGGCAAACCACCTGACTGCTTACACTTGGCTTTATTATGTGGGAAATAAAAATCATTAACCCACCCCCCCAGGAGTTGTGAGGATTAAATGAGAAAATAAGCATGAAAATGCTTTGTTAGCAGGAAAAGTACAAGTGGGTTATTGCTAAAGACCTCAGTTTCAGGATCTTGCTGTGGTATTATTCACTTGGGGTAGGGATCGGTTTCCTCCATCCTCCCCGAACAGGTGTGACCTGAGCCAGCGAACCATGCCATCAGAGTTACTGGAAGGAGGTCAGAGGTGGCCAGCTGACCACGCAAATCCCTGCTCCCCTTCCCATGGTGTAGAGTTGGTGCTGGAAAGTGGCCGATGAGCCAGAAAGCACATTTCTTGGCCCCCTTGGCATTGTGTGGCCAATGGACTAGTTCTATTCACTGGAATGTGAGCCACAGTTTTTAACAAGTATTAAGAAGTGCTTTCTCTTTGCTCTTTTCTCTTCTTCTGGCTGCCGAGAGGTGTATGAAAATGACCAGACCCAGTTAAAAGGAGCTGCAAGCCAGGGGAGGTCTGAGTCCTTAAACCAGCACATGGAGGAAGAGATGCACCCATTCACAAGAAACACCTGAGTGGCCCCATTACACGAACACAAAATAAATATCGCTGATGTTTGAGCGATTATACATTTTTTCATGTATGTGATACAGCAGTTGATGGCATAATGGTTCTAGGCTTCATTCCTTGCCCAGCCCAGGTTTTGTGACCTTGGCTGTAGTACTTATACTCGTTACACCTCACTTACCTCACCAGTCAAGTATAGATGATAATAGTTCTTGTCTCATTGGGTTGTTATGAAAGTTAATTGATGTAACGCATACAAGCGGCCAATAATGTTCAATAAATGTTGGACGTTATTATTAACAGCATAGAAATGCCAAACCTTTTTGAAAGTTCACTAATTCATTCCAGGAAAAAATTCTACCTCTGTAGCTTATTTCTAGGTGACTGTGCCCATTAAATGCACATCAAAATATTTTCCAAAGAAACTTTTTCAGGGCCCCAGCAGTTTTTCCTCAACAGTTTGTTTTTTTCTGAACATAGCTAACTGGAAGATTTCCAAGTCTAAATTTCCAGGCTCAACTTTCACCTGGAAGTCATATGTGTGGACTTAACGCTAGTTCGTGCCTTCACCTCCAATTGCTCAAAAGCCCCACTCACCTGTCTTCTCCACGGTGCACGCAAGAAGTCAGGGATGCTGTTGCCATACAGCTGCAGGTCCGACTGTAACCAGCAGAGGGCAGTGCTGCACACAAACTACTACAACTTTGCTGATTCCCCAGTGCCTTTCCATTATCAATAGTTTTTTTTTCCCTCCCCATTTCCATTCCTTTAGAAGAATGACCGTGATATTTCAGAGAAATGTGGTTATCCTCGGTTGTTCTCAGCTTTTATAGATTTTCTGAGTCTCTTAAGTGCTCTCTGGCACTCTGTGTGGTTGGGAGAGGCATATCCGCTGAACACAAGAATGGGAGCCCCCGCGCTTTCCCGAATCTGCTGGCACAGCCACCTGCTCTCCTTGTCCTCCTTTCCTGAGTCACTTGACACCCACCCAGTTTTTGCAAACGAATCCATGCCATCTTCTCCCACATCATAGCAAATTCCAGGACTCAGCCCTACGTACCTCAGCGACTCTCAACTGTGTGTGTGTGGGGGGGGGGGGGTATGATGCATTTCAGAATCTCCTATATGAAGTGTTCTGAAAACACACGTGCCTGGGTCTCACTCCAGACCTCCCAAATCAGATGCTGGGGTAGTGAGAATTTGAAGAAACTCCGAGGGGCGATAGGGTCTGAAAAGCACTCCCACCCCACGCACCGCTGGTGTAGTTAACGACCTAGAAGAGGCAAGCAGCCGGAAGTGGAGAGGAGGGCCCAGGTGGGGGTGGAGTTGGCATGACTCGGGGATTGATTGGTTCTGTTACTATCCCCATGTTTCCCACAGGGAAGTCGGAAGCCCACTCACTCCCAACAGGTGATCTTAACTGCTTTCTGAACTGACAAAATTAAAGCCCTCCAACTGTTCTCCTGCCGTCCTCAATGACACGCCGGATTCTTAGCCCTTTTCTCTAACTTTCCCCTCCACTCAGTGTTCAGCCTGTGGCGCCGCCACCGTGTGTGGAGCCGCACCGCCTTCCCTGCCTCTCTGGGTATTGCTCTCCTCCCATTCCCCATTCCCCCGCCCTGCACCTCTGGCATCGCCCTCCCCGGGGCGTCCTTCCTCATCTCTATCACCTGCCTTCAAAGCTTGCTCTTTCTCGCTCCTCCATCCAATAACTATTCAGTTTCATGAGTTTCCCTTGCTCTTGTCCTTTCACTCTCTCCCTTCTTCAGTGTCTATTGGACACAGAAGTCTACTGTACGTTGTCACTCCTTCCCACCACCACCAACCCATCCTCTGAACTGGCCTGTCCATGCGGCTTCCTCTCTAGACGGATCCAAAGAGATTCTTCTAACATGTTAGTCTGATGTGTCTTGCCCTGACTGACATTTCACTGCCCCCTGCCCAACACCACTGGACAAAGCCCTCACCCCCTCCACATATCACATGGGCCCTTCTCCACCTGCCTTCCCCCACTCAATGCTTTTCACTCCCACAAAATGCATCCATGAGCCTCTTAGGGAACTTCTGCCTTTGCCTGGCACCCCTTTCCCCATTTTGCTTCCTAAAGCAAACTCCCATTCATCACATAAAACCCAGTTCAGGCACCACCTTCCATGAAGAGACTTCCTCCAAACCCTTGGATAGATTTCGTCATTCTCTCTTGTGAGATAACTCTGATCTAATATCAGGCTCCCAGGGGTGCACCGTCTCATTCTGCAACCTTTGAGATACTACATATTCCTTCTTTGCATATTTTATTTGTTGACCATTCTCCCTTCCTTTCCACACTTTGAGCCTCTTGAGGACACAGACGTAATTAATTACTCATCTCAGCTCTCCTAGTGCCTAGCAAAGTGCCTGGCTCAATAATTGTGGATATTGGGTTAGAGCTGGTCTCTCTGCTTCCTTCAGAGACTTCTTTAAAATACCAAATCCCTGCCTTTACAGTGTTTCTACTCCCACTCACTCCTTCACCCACTAAAATCTGTTTTCCTCCCATGTTTCTGATCTTTTAAAGAAGTAAATGACTCAGCCACTTGTCTAAAGAACGTCTGCCTTTGCCTAAGGTGCACTGTGTCCATTCACTTCCCATATTCTTCAACCTCTGGGACTATCACCCGTCTTGACATTCTTCTCCTGGTTTCTGTGGTAGATAGTCTTGTTTTTGCTGTATCTATTCCACCTTCTTCTGGGAACAGCACCTCACTTTTCCTCTAGGGAATCGCCCGTCCTTTATTCTCAGCCCATGTGGTTTGGATGCCTCCATTCACATCTCCAGTTGATTTAATTCTAAACATCAGAGAATAACAAACTTTTGCCCCAGAGATTAGCTTAGAAATGGGCATATAATGGCAGGTATGCCAACCAGAGTCAGTAAGACGAATTTGGAGCCCTTTACTGGAACTCTCTGGAGAACTGCTCTCAAGAAGATAGAATAGAGCTTCTTTCTTTCTTTCTTTCTTTCTTTCTTTCTTTCTTTCTTTCTTTCTCTCTCTCTCTCTCTCTTTCTTTCTTTCTTTCTTTCTTTCTTTCTTTCTTTCTTTCTTTCTTTCTTTCTTTCTTCTTTTTTTGTCACCATAAGAAGAAGATTTCTGAGCTAACATAGGGAAGCAGAATAAGGTGAAAAGACTAAGAACAAGTCCCAAAGTCATTGAATCCCAGAATTCATCTAAGTCTGGACTACCCTGCACTTACCTGTTATAGGAGTCAAAATACTCCTTTTTTTTTACTAAGCCAATTTGAATTGAGTTACCTAGAGAAATTGACTTTCCTAGTCAAGAATCCTAATTATGGTTATTATGATCTGCAGCATCTCAGGCCCCATCCTGTAATCTCATTCTCCTTCTCTGGCCTCTTGTTTTCTTCCTTTCTCATACATGTAATCCTGATTCTAATAATAGAAATTTCCACTTACTGAATGCTTTATAGCTCACAAGTCACCTGTCCAGAGCCTCCTCAACCCTCACTTTTACATACTATTCTTTACTGAATACAATCAATTTTGTAGCTCTCATTCTCATTTCTATAGAATGATCCAGATTCTCACCTCCAATTCCAGCTTCTCCACAAAACTCCCCCTCTTCCTTTTCCTTTTTTTTAACTTTTAAAATTTTTATTTCTTTTTAATTCAGATATAATCAACATAGTGTTGCATTGCAACATAGGTCTACAATGACTCAACAATTCTATACATAACTCAGCACTCATCATGATAAGTGCAATCTTAATCCCCATCACCTGTTTCACCCAACCCCCTCCCTTCTCCCTCCCCTCTGGTAACTATCATTTCTCTTTATTTAAGATTCTGGTTTTTTGTCTCTTTTCTTTGTTAATTTTGTTTCTTAAATTCCACATATGAGTGATATGTTATTGTCTTCTCTAACTGACTTATTTCACTTAGCATTATACCCTTTAGATACATCCATAGTGTTGCAAATGTCAAGATCTCATTCTTTTTTATGGCTGAGTAATATTCCACTATATATATATATATATATATATATATATATATATATATATACACACACACACACACACACACACACACACCACATCTTCTTTATGTATTCATCTATTGATGGGCACTTGGGTTGCTTCCATATCTTGGCTATTATAAATAATACTGCTATAAACATAGTGATGCATATGTCTTTTCAAATTAGTGTTTTCACTTTCTTTGTGTAAATACCCAGTAGTGTAATTACTGGATCATATGGTAATTCTAATTTTAATTTTTTGACCAAAACTCCATACTGTTTTCTGCAATGGTTGCCCCAGTTTGCATTCCCACCAAGAGTGCACAAGTTGTCCTTTTTTATCTACATCCCCATCAACACTTGTTTCTTGTGTTTTTGGTTTTAGCCATTCTGACAGGTGTGAGGTGATATTTCATTATATCTTTGATATCTCATTACAGTTCCCTGATGATGAGTGATATTGAGCATCTTTTCATGTGTCTGTTGGTTATCTGGATGTCTCCTTTGGAAAAATGTTTACTCAAGTCCTTTCCCCATTTTTTAATTGGGATATGTGGTTTTTTGGTGTTGAGTTGAATAAGTTCTTTATATATTTTGGATATTAACACCTTATTGGATATATAATTTGCAAATATATTCTCCCATTTGGTACCACAGTCATTTTCCTAACCACCTGCCATTCTTCATTAGAATCCCACGAATATCTTTGACTTATCCTAAAACAAATTCTTCCTTTCCAATTTCTCTTTCTCCAAATCTAGTGTTCTTTCTGATTACACTAATTTTGGTCAAGGTATTAATATTTCCCAGTTTTCCCTAGTCTGAAACCTTGGAGTTATCTTTAATCATTCCTTCTTTAAGGATTGGCCCTTACTCCAACTAGGCTAATGAGAGTTTTCCAAGACTGGTAGTAAAGAGGTGCTCTCTTCTTTGTGGGTTGCTAAGTTTATAGGAACTTTGAGGTGCTGGTGACTCTCTTGCCTGCCAGGGAATGAAGCTGAATCTGAGGAAAGCAGAGCTGAGGGAGAGAGCAGAAGATTCCCTATGGAGCCCTACACCTAGGCTTGTCTGAAGCCAGACCTACATCTTGGACATTACTGTTATATGAGCTACTAACTTATCTTTTTTGCTTCCACCAGGAAGCAATTTTCTATCATAACTATGAGAGTCGTGAATGATAATGACTGACTTTGTTGCTTGTCTTAAGGATGCTAGAAGTGTCTGGCAATGGAAGACAGCAAATATTTAAGTAAGGTTCTACAACCATGGATTGGTTAAGGATCCCACAAGGCACCCTGGATGAGATGGCCTTAGATGTCCTTTTGGACTTTGAGAACCAGAGTTCATTTTGGGGTTCATTTTTTTTCTTTAATAATTGAGTTTTTATTGGTTGTTCTGAGGATCATACAGAGATTTCAATTTGTACAGAATTCTTAACGTACATACCAAAAACCTAAAAAATCATGTAGTTGTGATTCTTTTTGAAAAGTTATTCCAGTGACCTTCCATCTTAAAATTTGGAGGCAAATTTTCCTTAACATTATATCAAGTACCAATATCTTCAAATGCTGTGGAAGATATGCTTACACATGTTACATTGGTAAGCCCCAATGTACATATGTACATATGTACACATGTTACATTGGTAAGCCCCACTAATTTACAATTTAATATCATATACAGTACATAGTCAAATTTTTGATCTTGCATAGCACATTAACAAAGTTACCAGGAAAACTGGACTACCACAACCAAGGTGATACACAGAGCACACAAAATTCTGACAAGGAGAGTGAAGATCAAGGAGTGGTTTTATTTAGGAAACAATTTTACCAAAAGCAACATGGGAATAGAGGTAATTTAAAATTTTCAAGACATATGAAATGCAAGACTGACTCCAAATTGTCATTTAGTTGGCTTGGTATTATAGGTTATGAAAACTGCCCCATCTATGGAATGTTAAGCTGACACCCAAGACAATCAAAACCTCCAAAATTCAATATCCCACTATTTTCTGGTTGTACCTGAAAATAAACAACCTGCAAATGATTTCATTTCTTTAAAAAAAGCATTTACACTTAAAAAATGGGACAAGGTGGGATTCTCTCTTTTTAAAAAATGTTTCAAGAGCTACCAAAAAACTTGCGTTTATAAAATAGTTGATAAAAACAGTCCTCCAGATTGTATAAGAATGGAGACAGGGACACTGAGAAGACATGGGATTAACCAGACTTGGCTTTTTCTCTCCTGCTTCGTCAGAGGCTGGACTTTCCTCATTTTTACGTTTTCCGTTTTCTGCAGGAGAAAGTCGTCTGGTTTTTGGTTAGCCACTTCAGCCCGTTTTCCCTTTGCTCCCCTTTTCCCTGTTTGCACTTTTTTGTCTGAAGATTTATACTTTCCTGCTGCCTTTTTAAAAAGAATTTTTTTAATGTTTATTTTTGAAACAGAGAGAGCGAGCGGGGGAGGGGCAGAGAGAGAGGGAGACACAGAATCCGAAGCAGGTTCCAGGCTCTGCGCTGTCAGCACAGAGCCCAATGTAGGGCTCGAAATTGTGAATCACGAGATAATGCCCTGGGCTGAAGTCGGATGCTTAATGGACCCAGGCACCCCACCTGCCTCCTTTTTTAGCTTTGTTTCCATTTTTACAGGAGCAGGTTTAGATGACAACCTCGCTGACCTTCCTCTTGGGCGTCATGCCTGCGTTCTGAGAGTTGGGCTGGGCCAGGCCCACTCTCTCTTGGCTGAGTTCACCAAGCTGGGCGGCCTTTGGGGCTCATTTTCTAATGGGAACAGCTTTGTGGGAACATAGCCCCTCCTTTCCCACGTTCCTTCGCTTGGGCATGTCTCATGTTCCACCGTTTGTCAGAGCTGTTGCATGCCCTATCTGCCCTAGGAAATCATGACCTCTTTGAGGGAATGTGAAGACTGTGAGCTTTTATTCTTTTTTTTTTTTTTTAATTTTTTTTTTTCAACGTTTTTAATTTATTTTTGGGACAGAGAGAGACAGAGCATGAATGGGGGAGGGGCAGAGAGAGAGGGAGACACAGAATCGGAAACAGGCTCCAGGCTCCGAGCCATCAGCCCAGAGCCTGACGCGGGGCTCGAACTCACGGACCGCGAGATCGTGACCTGGCTGAAGTCGGACGCTTAACCGACTGCGCCACCCAGGCGCCCCTGTGAGCTTTTATTCTTAGCTCAATGAGTGTTTATGGGAAGGAGAAGAGAGAGAGAAAGGAACAAAGGGAACGGAAGAAATCTGCTCTTCACTCTATAGAAAGCATTTAATTGTGAGGCTCCATCTAGTCTCTTATTGATCCACAATCCCTCCTTGTTGTGTATGCTACTTTTGAAAATCCAAAATGCTCTTCTGTGCTTTTAGGTCGATTTTTGAAATAGAATCCATAGACCATTGTGTTATGTAGCAAAGGTGGCTGTTATGCCAGGGCTCATTCTAAACTCCATTCTCACCCTCTCTTGGCTTTCTCTTCTTGCTTCCCTCTCTGTTTTGTCATGCTTTTCTCAGTTTCCTTCTTTATGAGAATGAAGTGCTCAGACCTACAGACACTTGAATCATAATAGTGTATCAAGGGATAACCGCAGAGGCTCCTTCCAGATGTACTTAGACAAGAGACTCTATTGTCTAATTTTTCCCTTGTTTCTTTTTTTTTTTTTAAGTGGGCTTCATGCCCTGATGCAGGCCTGAACTCATGACCCTGAGATTATGACCTGAGCTGTGGTTAAGAGTCAGATGAATAACCCACTGAGCCATCCAGGGGCCCCTCATCTAAGGTTTCCAAGGAAAACTTGATAATGAAATAATGGTTTCCAGAAAGTTACAGAAACTGTATGTTTAAGATAAGGGAAACAGAGATGCCTTATCAGATACTTGACCATCTCCCCCTTCCCACCTCCCTGTAGAAAGCAAAGCAAAGCAAGACAAGGCGAGGCAGAAAGAATACCCTAGACACCTTCTACTTTTCATTGTCTGGAGGATTTCTCCGTCTAGACATTTCTTAAGCAGCTAGGTTGGTGCTGAGTGTAACTGTGACAGGTCCAGCTGGCCCAGACTTCCCTAAAAGGGCCTCCGGATTGCAGTGTGTTTAAAATAGTAGCCACTGCCTCAACAGGATGAGGTTTCTCCGGGAATGTTTTGTGCATGCACCCAAGAATTCATAGTTAAATACCTACTGAGAACCCCGTGCATATTGCACACTATTAAACGCTGAGGGAGAAGATGCCAAAACAAAGGACACTGTCCTCACTCTCTAGGGGCTTATAATCTAATCAGAGAGATGGGATACCTACACCCACCTACAAATTTCCTTTCAGCTGAGAACCTGAAATCGGAGTCTCAACTCTGGCCACACATTAATAGCACCCAAGGAACTTTAGGAACACCGTCGAGGCCTGAGCCTCATACCAAACAACTGAATGAGAAATATCTAGGTTGAGCCTAGGTATTAATAATTTTTAACCCTGCCAATCCCCTTCGCCCCCACCCATGCAAGTCTCAGGTGCACTCAGACTTGAGAAATTTGGCCTAAATGCTACCTCTTGTTAAATACAGAAATCAGTTCGCCCTCCCTGATTTCCCCAGCCAGAAGGAATAAATATTGACTGATTCTCAAAGGTTCCAAATGTTTCCAGCAAAGAAACACCCAGGGAACTCAGACCAGGTCTTCTTTTCCAGAAGACACAAGGAGAAGGAAACCATGGCAGGAAAATCAACACACTGCAGCCCAGGAGCTCATCTAGAAGGTTTATTACTCAGAATTGACAAATGGCAAGACCCAATCAGATAGACCTGGGAGCTGATAAAGAAGTAAGAAGCCAAGGTCAATGCAAATATAGTCCAAGTCTTGGACTAACTATATATTCCTTGGGAGCCACTTAGCTTGCTTGAAAGTGCTTATATTCATAAACTTGGGGTCCAGTAGTTATGTTATTTGGACCAATGAGAAGTACATTTTAAGTCATGAAACTAGAATGTTAGGGAATCAACAGAAGTTGACCTAGATTTTTTCCTCCCAGGCTTCCATCTTTTGACTGTATTCCCGACTGGTGCAGGTGCAGAGTCCCATCTAACAGACACCAGCCAGGCCTTAGCATACTGGAACATTCTTAGGCACTGACGATGGCTGACTGCCTGGGAGATGTGGCTTAGTCTTGATTAAAGTAGTCTTTTCTTTCCCTTTGTCCAAGGGAGCCCAATCAGCCAACACTAATCCATTTGTCCAATGGGCTCTAACCTAATCACCAGTGCCTGCAGCCAAAGCCTCTAATGCCCGACCTATCTCCATAATTGTCCTGACCAATATATCTGCATCTTCTCACTGAAAGTTCAGGCAGGGCCAGGCTCTAGGCTCTCCCTCAGAATGTGATTAATCCACAACATCAGAGCACGGGAGATGCACACTGGAAACTTTTTATATGCTGCAGGCAAAACAAAGTGAGACTGAGCATAAACTTCCATGTAACTATTTCCTAAGAGTATGTACGAGATGCTTTTGTTCAGAAGATGGCAAGTGTTCCAAGGCTTCAGGGGGGTTCCAAGAGCCTACTCAGAGCCTACTGCTTTGGAGGAAACAAGAGCTCTCTCACCAATAGAAAAATCCAGTTCTCAAGCCCACTTGGACACCCAATTTCAAAGTGTCTCTGGCCTTCCAGAAAGGACTTCAGCATCATAAAATCCACTTGATCACAAACTGAGTTTTCTGGGAAGCAGTGACACCTGATGCTGTGGTCCCTCAATTGCTTCCCCAAAGTGTTGCCCATGACCTGAGGGATGAGAAGATCATTTTACTGCCTTGCCCTCCACATTCCTGTCAGAGAGTCTCCAAGTGTCATGATCTAAAATGTCACCTCCAGGATATCTCTAGTCCATTCTCCTCTTCCCTGCCCCCACTCTGAATGAGGTTGGAGAGTAGAAATCCCTTGGACCTGGGTTCCCCAAAGGGCATCCCCGCTTGCCCCTTAGCAACAGGACATGGCACCTGCATTTCAGGAGGACCCATTTAATTTAGCCCATGGTATTTCCCATACACATTGGTTTCTCCATCAACTTTCATTTAGATTCTACTACATGTTGGGGAGGTGCTAAACTGTATACCTTAAAGGCTACAAAGCTGCATAAGAAATAGCCCCTCAGGGAGCTTCTACACCCACCGGGAGTGGGTGGGGAGGGAGGTCATGACACTAAGGATTCCTGGGGTGGTGTAGCCATAACAAATGATATTGGTACGAATATCGATCTAAAAGGAAGTTTCATCCCTTCATTCAGATCGTTTATAAAAGGAGAAACCCCTCATCCTGACTCCATCTCAGAAGGAATTTGAAAGCTGACATTTTCTTTTCCTTTCTCATTCTCATCACACATTATCTCAGAGTCCCTCACCCATTCACCATCACCAGCTTCCTGTTGGCCTGGCTGGTCACCTCCACTGGTGAGGCGGCTGTTCTTGTATGGCTGGTCTGTCCATTGTCAGAACCGTTGGCTTCTTTGGAGGAGGGAAACCTTAGGAGTCCTACATAAGAGCAAGTGTTCCCTCCGGTGAGAATTCCTCCTACACTGCTGATGTGTGAGGCCCAGCACCAAATGAATCGGAGGATTTAGCACCCTTCTCCCAGCCCTCAAAGTGCTGCATTGGAATAAAGGTTAATTAAGGCAAAGGGGGAAGATGTTCTACACTCAACTTTCCAGCAAAATCCCCGGGTTCTCCCCTCTGTCTTTGCTCTTGGAAGTTGAATCAGAGAGACAGCATCTTCAGCTGCCACCCTCCTGCGTTCTCACCTCCTGAATCATCTCTATCTTTTGTTCTCAGTCTCTCTTCCAGGAGAAGACTTTGCGTGGCCCTCCCCCAATCTCATTTCAGTTATTTTGGTGTATTTTCCTTTCCTATATCAGCCTTTTGGGACAGATCTTTTGGACCAGTGTTCTCAAACTTGCCACACATTGGCCACACCTGTAGACTCTTAAGTCCTGATCTGCTGCCAGGGTCCCAGCCATGGCGGCCCGAGAGGTTTGGGGCCAGGGCTGGGCAGGACAGGTTTACAGCTTCCCGGATGATCCTAATGTGTTAAAAAGCCACCACTCTGGTTTTCTCTTGCCATGCTTTCTCTTACTCTTCGTATTCTATGTGCTCATCAGTCGTCATTGCCCATTATTATAAAGAAGGAGCTGAATACAGAGCAGTAGCTTAGTTCTCAAAGTTAAACATTACAACATCAAAGGAAATGATCTCCCTCATTTTCAGCCACAGCTAAGAGAACTCTCAATCCTACCCCAAATTTTATCCTCAACATCACCAGCTCCCAGGAGAAGTTTTGCCCATATTTCTGCTTATCATTGTGAAAAGATAACCGCCCTTTTGTGTTGTAAAAAGTGACACTATGGGGCTGTTACTCCATGTAAGTCATGGGTGTATCTAGCACTCCACTGTGTCTTTTTCCACTTCCTTTTGTCCCTACTTCCCTCTGCCCCTCAGTTTTTCTATCTTAAGAAAATCTTTGAATGTATTATAAAATATAACTAAAATACTGTTTTTATGTTTATTTGAGACTTTTTTTTAAGTAGGCTTCACACCCAGCATGGGGCCCAATGTAGGGCTTGAACTCCCGACCATGCAATCAAGACCTGAGCTGAGAGCAAGAGTTGGATGCTTACCTGACTGAGCCACCCAGGCGATCCTATTTAAGACTATTTTTTATCCTCAATTTTTTAAAAGATACATTTCTCTCTGAAAGAAAATAGATTACTGCTTAGGTGACCTACCTCCAGTTTGTAAAGGCAGGGTGAGGCAGAAAGAACACTGTCTAGGAGTAACCAGAAGACCGGTGTCCTGCTTCCATCATTTGCTAGTCATGTGCCCTGAGATGCAAACCACTACATTCTCTTTGGCTTCTCCCAACCACAAAATGGAGCATAATGTTTTCGTGGCCCACATCCACAGTCCACATCCATGGTTATTATGAGAATCAAATAAGCCAGTATTCGTGAACATATTTTGATTAAAAAAAAAAAAAAAGATTCCTTTACATGGCTCTACAGTGAGTTTGAATCTTTCTGTAAAGAAATTTTCCACGCTCGTTTTCTCTCAACTCTTGTTTCGATTTCTTTGGAAACCTTGCCTTCATTTGTGTGATCAGAACTCTTAATTGTCTAGAGGAGGCTTTTCTTTTTCTGGGAAGGCAGCTCTGCAGTCTGCTGCTCTCTGGAAGTTCCATTTCAGAAGGCAGCCCTGGTTAAGTTCCATCCCGACATCTGCAAATCACATCCACAGGGAAAATGTGACTCACTCGAGTTACTGTGTTAAGTTTTCATGGATATTGTTCAGGGAGTAGGTGTTGTCTTTGGGCCAAATCACTTGAAATCATCATGACATCAGGCCTGTCACTGAAAAATGGACTGTGCCCCCACAGAAAGCAAAGAGAAGGGTGGGCCCTGGACACAAGGTTACTGTAAGAAAAGGCCACTTTCCTAGCTCTCCTCAAGTCTTTGAGATAAGATGTAGTAGAGTGCCTAGCACATAGTGGGAGAGCAGGAAAAGGTGACCAACAAATTATGGCACATTCATAAATAACCCAATGCAAAATAAAACAGCTAAGATGACTCAACCGTGGAATGAGAAGAGATGCAAACAAACCATGGTTTACACGGCGTGGATGGTGAGTATATGAAATTCTTGCTCCCCACTGTCTTTTTTGGTTACATCTGATGTCACTAATTGGTCATCACATCGTCTGCAGATGACCCTGGATGTAACCTCAGAATCCTTCTCCACTCAGTTGAAATGGCTGCTACTGATCGATCCATGATGCCAATTGCTATGAAACTACTGGACACTCCCAGTATGAAGGTTTCAGGAATCAAATGAATTCATTCTTGGCACTTGTTCAAACACTCAGATCACATCATTACAATTATCATCTTCCTCCTCCTCATCTTTGTCATCAATGTCATGATTGTACTTGTTATCAGCAAGCCACTTTGAGCTATTTTCATTGAAAGGCACTTTTGTCTTGATGTGGCACCTTACGAGGATGGTGGGGGGAACTTCTTTCTATACTTTTATGGTTTAGTCTGGGTGGCCACATTCTTTTCCTTTCTTGTCTCTCCACTTCCAGTCATAGCTGAATATGTTTCAAAAAGAGAAAGAAACTATGTGCACTGTCCCTTTTGGCAGAGGGTTTTCTCTCCCTAATAGTAGTATGAAGATACCATGAATCCAGATATGAATATTACTGAATTGTTGAATCCATGAGAACAGACTACTGACATTGAAGTAGACTCCAGGAGAAACATGTGGTAGGAAGAAGTTCTACCATAAATTGCAGAGGAACTCAGCCAGAAAGAAGAGAAAAGTTAAAGGGAGGCTCCTGTAGGGAAAGCAACATCCTCCACAGAAGGAGGAACATATTCAATGTAAGAGTTCATTATCTCTTGTTTTCTCCTTGGCCCGTTTGCACAGTAGCTTAGAAAGAAGCACTTACCCAAGTCCAAAGCACCCTCCTTCCCCTAGTTTGGTGGCCTCAGTCCTGGGAACCTGGAATGCTCCAGAAGTCAACATCTACATGTACAGATGAGAAGAATAGGCTCCTGGGGGGCTTTCAGGATTTCTGGATCTACAAACAAATAGGGGACCCAACCCCCACCTCCTCTGGTGCAGGCTTCCCTAAGGCAGCTTAGCAGGCCCTAGATAATGTAGCTGTCAAACCTGGTGGGACCGAGACATGGCCACCTGCCCTACCAAAGAAGATTCTTGGCAACCTATCTACCTCCATGGCAGCCAGATGAAGACTTCCTGCCCTAAGTTCATCTCAAAACTTATTCAGTACGTAAGTCAGAAGAGAATATGTTGTTAAGGTACAGGTGGGAAGTAGATGTAGGACAAGGTGAATTTTTTTAAAATTACTTTTAAGTGACTAGAATAAAAACCCTAAATTGATTCCGATTACCCCCTGAATTTAGTGCTGGTGAGAAATAATGGACCCAGTCAAATTACAGAAATCCCAAGGGCCTTGATCCATCAGTAAATACAGACTCTTACATGAAAGTGGGTGAACTCATCCCTGAGCACTCCAGCCACTTTCCACTGGACAGCAAAGTTAACATGGAGCTGAACTACCAGGAGTGCCTACGACATGTGCTGTGGGTGTGTGTACACATGGTGGGCATCCCAGTCTACCACAAACCTGAAGGAATAAGACAAGGCTCTGGTTCAGAGGTATCTGTCATTCCCTGTTCTTGGCAATCGCTGTGGCCAGCAAAGATTCCCAGGGCAGTGAGTTGCTAACGCCAGAAAAACCAGAGAGATCAGAAGGCATCCAATTTCAAGAGTAGCATGAAAAGACCGACCAAAAGCAGGCTCAGTAGACTCCCACCAAATATCTAAGGTCTCTTCTCCACTATCTCAAGGATAGATGTTAAAGAAATGTTGGAAGCCCTGAGCTGGCTCAAGAGCTGCCCAATGTGAGTGTGGAGCTCAGGCTCTGAAATCCTAGGCCAAAAGGCACTATGACACCCAACTCCAGCTTCATCAGGCTCTGTGTTCTAGTTGTGGCAGAAATCGAGGCTTGAGGTGCCACAGAAAGGAATGGAAATAATCACCTGTCTTATAACTGGGCCAAGATCCTTACTCATATTTATGTGTGGATAAGGCAATATAATATCTTGCATGCTCTAGCTTGCGGCCTGAGGACCAGCTTGCCTTGCTGCTGAGATGGTGGCAGCTGAGTAACAGGTGAGCTACTGGGGCCTGTGGGGACATTCAATGAGCTCATCCCTATAAAGGAGCAAAGAGACGATGGGTCAGACTTGATCCAGTCATAATTGAATTCTGAAAATAGAATTATTATATTCATTCAGGGAGCATCTGTTGAGCACCTACACTCTGTCAGGTTCTGTGCCAGATACTATGAAAATAGGCCCTCTCCTCCAGGAGACCAGGGAAAGCAGGGACATACCAGGGAAATGTCCAGGGTGCTTCCTGTTTCCTCATGTGGGTATAGCTCTGAACAGACAACTGATGCACATAAACATAACGGGCAGTTTGTCTGCCAGGTTGGCATCCACACTGTTGTCTACCTTGGGAATCCTAAAGGACAGTGTTGCAACGTCTATAATAGGATTTCACCACACACTCTCCTGTCTGTAAAACCCATAGCTCAAAAGGGCTATTGGTTAGTTTTTAAGGAATACGCAGCCCTTCTTAGAGGGGTGGTTTTTTTTAAAGGTTTTTGTTTTTTTGTTTTTTGTTTTTGAGAGAGAGAGGGAGCACATGCTTGAGTGGGGGAGGGACAGGGGGAGGGGAGGAGAGAGAGAGAATCCCAAGCACAGAGCCTGATGTGGGGTTCGATCTCACGAACTGTGAGCTGAAATCAACAGTCTGACACTTAACCAACTGAGCCACCCAGGTGCCCCTCAGAGGGGTGTTAAAAAGATCACCAGGGCCATGGCTTAAATTAGAATTGAAATCATGGCCAGACAGACATGAGACTGCCAGGGCTTACTGGGGGCTAGTCACACACCAGGAGTATGCCCAGGGCAGAGAGGGGTTCTGGGTTTCCGCTGAGCTCAGGGAAGATGGAGCTAATCTCCCAGATACCAGCCCTGCCTGCTTGCTCCTTCCATGGCCCTCTAGTGCCAGCAGTCCACGGACCAGTGTCCAGGCAGTTGCCTCCTGGACCACAGACCTGACACAACCAGAGCTGTGCAACTGGATGCCAAGCCAGTGCCCTGCCTTCTTCTTCTTTTTTTAAAAACTAATTTAAGTTCTTTTTGAGAGACAGAGCACGAGCGGAGGAAGGGCTGAGAGAGAGGGAGACACAGAATCCCGAAGCAGGCTCCAGGCTCTAAGCTGTCAGTACAGAGCCCAACATGGGGCTCGAACTCATGAACCGCGAGATCGTGACCTGAGCTGAGATCAGATGCTTAACCGACTGAGCCACCCAGGCGCCCCTCCCCTGCCTTCTTTTTGCCTTACTCCTTATTTTCTATTCTCCACAACAGATCATGGCCCAACAAGGACTATTTTGGTGACTTTTATCATGGCCCCCAGAATAGAGACCCAGCAAATGTTGAATGGAGTTGACCTTCTAGCTCTTGGTTGGACTTCAGTCTATCCTCAAATTCAGCTTCCACTGATCTGCCACTGTGTTTATTTGGCTCTTGCTAACTGTTGACTGATTTTCTTCCCTAAACTCCCACCCCACTCCTACCCCCTATGGTACATTTAGAGAATGGAGTGGTTAATGGAAAGACAACTATCATCTTCCTGAGTTGTTTCAGAACTCAAAAATCCTGTAGGAGGCACTTTGTTTTACAGATCAGAGGGAAACAGCAAGGACTAGGTCTCAAGATTAAATCACCAAGACTGTAAATGGTTTCTCTCACTCCCCCTCTTACGTTTATAGAATTTCTCCTCCCTTTTTCACCTCTCTCTTTCCCTCCCTTATTTCTGACTATGGGCTGGGGATCTAACAGTAAAGTTGGACTTGTTTTGTTTTTTTTGTTTTTTTTTGTTTTTTTTTTTTACCGTCTGAGACTTTACAGGTAATTGGAGTTTATTACTATCATAAGGCAAAGACTGGGAGTTCAGCTTCTTTACAAGCAAGGTCTTAGATGAAGCCCTCCCTCAATCACTTGCCCACTGTGTCCCATGCTTACAGATTATTTAAACACAGTATGCTAAGCAAAGACAGAAGTGACAGGGAGGGCCTGAGGGGAGAGCAGGAGTAATCAGAAAGGCTTCATAGAGGAGGTGATATTCAAGTTGAGATTTGAAGAATAAATAGGAGCGTACTATGCAGTTAAAATTTAACAAAAATTCGCAGCAATTAGTGATTAAGATAAAAGGCAAGTTTAAATCAGAGATTTAACTTTCAGGATAAACACAAGGTTCAGCATCTATTTCTCCAAGGCTGGGACACTTCCCTCCATACTCTCTCCACTGTGCACTTGGTATTCACATCCTGACTGCTGCCCTTTGAGATGCCATAAGATCCCATGGTCCCCATCTGTAATGGTCTTAGGGAAGTGAACTAACATTATGTAAAAAGCTTTTCTGAATTAAGGGTTAAGACAAAGGATTCTGGCTCCATTCACAGTTAACTAGAAACTTCCACTAACCAAAACGCCCATTCCCCAAGCCGGCTGTCTAATTGAGGTTTTGCTGCATCTGTCTCTTTGTTTTGCTTTCTTCCTTCTGTTTGCTCTGAGCCCCTTCCTTTTACTCTGGGTGCTGCGCTCCTGTCTCTGCAGCAGCATTTTCTTCTCTTCCTCTCCTCTCCGCCCTCTCAGTTGTCAGTGCTTGACTCAGCCGGAGCTGTGTGGGAATGGGTGCCGTGTGAATCAGTGAGTCCGGGCTCTGAAGCAGAGTCATGTCTAGCTATCCTTCCCTTGATAGGGTACACCTAGTTCCTTCTCAGCTGACCACTCTCCCTGAAGCTATTTTTTTGCGGGTGAGGCCATAATCCTACACTCCAGACAGGATAAAAAGCAATGTGCATGGGGTGGACGGTCAGAGAGATTTATGTTTCCGAAGGAGGAGATTGGAACTTTGACAAGACACAGCTGGCTGAGGGAGTGAGCTGGGAGATTCAGCCCTGGGGTGAGGAAGAAGAGGAGGAGGGGGCCTTTAAATAGCAGGTGGCTTCACTGTTTCTATAAATGAAAATGGTACGTTTTCACTGAACACTGATTACGAAAATGGTCTTTTATTAGACAGCTGCCTCAACCCATAGGAAAGCCCTTGAGGCTCGAGCTGGGGAACTTGCCCTGCGGTTCATAAGCATGGTTGACTGCAGCTCGCCGCACAGCGCCAGTGATTTCTTTCTGCTCAAGGACTCTGCACAGGCCAGGAATGAGAGACCCGCGGAGACAGGACAATAATAGGCCATGGCTTTATTTCAAACACTGCCAGATTTAATTATTCTTGCCATTTGTGTATTTATATGAGAGTCATTCATTTTTCTCCTAAGGAGGTTGAAAAAGAGACACACATGTTCCGCCTGGAGGGTAAGGAGGAGCACGCTGGGATGAGGCAAGGCTTGTAAAGATACCAGCAAGTCTTCTCTTTATAAGGCAGGGCTGAATGTAATTGGTCTTGCCTCTCTTTAATTAACTGAAAAATCCCTTCTGAAATGGCAGAATGAAGTGGTCAGGAGACCGAGGAGCATTTAACCTCTGAGAGAATCACCTGCCTTCCAGCTGCCTTGCTTTTAGGAAGCTCGACCCAGCGTTTCAGGGCAGGTGAGAGTAGTTCACTCCACTTGCCAACTTCCCGGGAAAACATGGCCACCCAAGAGGCTGAGAAATCAGTCAAGGATGAATCAAAACCTCACTAGGTAGGTCCCCACACTAAGCCACTATCACTTCCCAAGAAAGGGTGAATAATGATACTAATATTTATTAAGCACATACTGTAGGCCAGGCATGGTGCTAAATGTTCTATATCCATTAACTCATCTAATTCTCACAACTCCATGAAGTGCTATTTTCAGATGAAGCCACCAAAAGTAGAGAATAAAGAACTCGCTCACAGAGGTATAGCTGGGAAGTGACAGAGCCAGGATTCGAACCCAGACTGGCCAGAAGCCTAATGCTCTTAACGGCCACCTATGCAGCCTCCCCTCATGCTGCACGGTGAAGGGGTTCAGAACAAGCCACCCCAGATATGCCTCTCTGCCATATTGACTCTTCTGAAGTCAAGGCACTTCAAACAGCAAATACAAGAAACACATTCTAACCTTCCTTCTTTTTCTTAAATGCAGGAGATGAGATTCCCATAGGAAAGTTGTCTTCCTTGTACCAGGAGGAGAGCAATATTCTTATCATCCCGGATAAGCTGGGTTGGAGAGAATTCTGCTACACAAACAGACCTTGTTAAAACAATTCTTATCTTCCTTTAGCCTTTCCCTGCAGCTCCACAATTGCTTCTCTTTGTTCAACCTAATAGAAAAGCAAGTAGTCTTCGCCATTTCTTTGGTTCTTCATTCCTTGTGAAGGCTCCCGTGTCACATAAAATTTGCATTAAATAAATGTGCGCATGTTTCTCCTGTTGATCTGTCTGTGTCAGTTTAATTCTCAGGCCCAGCCAAAAAGAACCCTAAGAGGGTAAAGCTGTGTCTCCCCCACAACTGCTGGCTTCCAAATTCACCCTGTTATCCCACCTCCATTTTATTTACCCACCTGTCTTTCCCAGACTTTCCTGCAGATGTGTGGCACCACAGTGTTGCCTCTCGCTGCAAAGGTCAGATTTCCTTGGCCAGATTTGCTTAGCATGGGACTTTCTGCTAAGATACATCAGAGATATCACTACTTGGAAAAAACGAAAGCAGAATTTGTCTGTGATCCATCTGCTAGGTAATGAGGAGAGATGTTTAAAGGCTACTTGGTGCAACTATGCAACCACCTTCTTTAGAAACCTGTGTGTGGGGGGGGGGGGGGCGGGGACAAGAAGGCCATCCATGGAGTCAAGACCCAACTCATCCAAGCCCCTCCAAGACAGAGCCTGTGTCAAGAAACATGTCATTCAAGAAGTATCCTCCAGAATAAAGCTCTCTCTCAAATGTACATTTTGTAAAACCATTTCAGTCAAGGGAGGAAAATTGATTTCTCAATATGAAAAGATAGTTTTGACAGCAGCCCTGGAAACCACACCGGGTCTTGGACACTCAATCAAATAAATCAACCTGAAGGCTCAGCAGGACTTCCCAAGCAGAGTGTGCAGCTTCAAAACCTTCTTTTCCCCCTCACAGGGACAGTAGGCAGACAGACACCATACATTCTGGGATCAGGGATTGCAGGCATCTAGCCATGTGTCCATTCCCCAGCGGGAGCAAAACACACACTTCCCAGATGGTGGGTTTTGGAAGACAAGGGCTGGCTGCCCCCCAAGCCCTTTCCTGATCACCCGGCTTTGCCTTGGGGACTGGGGTGGAGGCTGCTGCTCTGAGAAATGCATTTGCCCTTTGGTTGCAAACATCTCCAAGTGATTGATGAACCAGTCCCAGGGAAGAAGAAATAAGTCACCAGCACCTGAAATATAGCCTCCTCTAGAAAATATTTCACCCTTTCAGGAAGCCCCATGCCACATGGACATTAGTTACAACAGGAATAAAAGAGGATCAGATTCAGTCGCAGTCATAGACACTTGAGGCTGGCTAACAAAGGAGTCATGGTTCCGTGTAACAAGATGAGAAATTTACTCACCATAAACTGTGACCTTTGTTTTCCCCTTTGGCTAAACGCCCTTAGTACCCAATCCAGGCCTCAGTGGGGGTCATAACTCTTTCCCAGCCGATGATGACCGCCAACCGTAGGAAATCAGGAAAGGTCGCAAGAACGGGTTGGCTCAGTGCATACTGCTGGCTGAGTGCAGAGCCCAGTTCAGAGCCAGCCTCTTGGGGAAGCTACCAGCCTTGTTCAGGCTAGATCATCCAACTTTGTGTCCCTATTTTGTGACCTTGTGACTGCAACGTCACCTCTCTGGGCCTTACCTTCTTCTTGTATAAAAGGTAGGGATCAGATTAGCCAAGTGCTTTCACACCTTTATTAGTGGGGTAATCCACTATTTTATAGTCTAAATACTATAAGGTGCCCAATAAGACATAAACCAAATACAAGAGGAGCTTCTTCAAGGTTAGTATAACATGATGGTAAGGAGTTTTATTATTCAAATTTCAGCCTTTCCACCTACTAGTTGTGTGACCTTGAATAAGCTACTTTTTTGCCAAGCCATGGTTTTGTCATCCATAAAATAGGTATTCTAATAATACTTTCTTCATAGAGTGATTGTAAGGATTAATGAGATAATACATGCATAGTTCTTAGGATAGAAGCGTTTGATAAGCACTTGCTACTATTATTCACCATTATCACATTGTAGCAGGGTGGGAAGCCTCAAGTTTCACACATTCTGTCCTTCCCTCATTCTTTTTTTTTTTTTTTTAATATATGAAATTTATTGTCAAATTGGTTTCCGTACAACACCCAGTGCTCATCCCAAAAGATGCCCTCTTCAATGCCCATCACCTACCTTCCCCTCATTCTTACTGCACCCTTCTGTAGCACTAAAGAAGCATCGAGAGACCTCAGGGTTCTGTGGGGTCCAGTCCGAAAACTGTTGGATAGGTGTTTCCAAGACTTTCTTTAAAAAAAATTTTTTTTGAACGTTTATTTATTTTTTGAGAGACAGAGACAGAGCATGAGCTGGGGAAGGGACAGAGAAAGAGGGGGAGTCACAGATTCTGAAGCAGGCTCCAGGCTCCGAGCTGTCAGCACAGAGCCTGACACGAGGCTCGAACTCATGAACCATGAGATCATGACCTGAGCTGAAGTCGGCCGCCTAACTGACTGAGCCACCCAGGCATCCCCCAGACTTTCTGAGATCAGTCACCTGAGCTGCTTATCAGATACCTAGGTGACCAAGATTCAGGAGGTGTGGTTCAGATCCAGGGCTCCACACTTAACAAGTATATAAGGTGCTTCTTATCTTCAGGCTCTTTGGGAAGACTCCAGAAGGGGATACCAAAGGTCCCTTCAGGTCTCATGTGCCAGGATTCCATCTCCTTTCTGCCTCAGTTAGGGCCAGAAGCCACATGCAGATAAGCCTTGTGGGCTCAAGGCTGGTGGGGAAACTGCCTGTGCTCAGCTCTAAGGTGCCTACAGCAACAGACGGTATGAGGCTCACCTTCTCCCCGGACTCCTGCACTTTAGATCCTGGCCTCTTGCTCCGAACCTGAGGCCCCTGTCTGCCCTCTCAGCCTCAGCTGACTTTCCCGGCCCTCACATGTGCCCATCCAGAACTAAGGTCTCTTCTCTGTCTCTCCTTGCCATGCCCTGTTCTGTTACTGCCAGCATCCTGGTGGGACAATTTCACGGGTGGAATCAGAGTGCGTTAGAGTAAGAAATGTAAGGAGATTCTATTTTCTGCCTAATCTGTTCTCTCCCCATGGGTCAATTTGGCTGCACTTTTATTTTGAAATAAAGGAACCTAGAAACAAATGAGCAAACACCTTATTATTGAGAACCATCTGCAGAAAATCCCACAGAGCAGCTCCAAGGTCAAAGCTTATCTGTTCTGCCTCATACACAAAACAGCCAGCAGGCAGGCAGGATAGGAAATCACAGAATCTTAAGAAATTTAGGTAAAAGCAAGCATCTTCTTTTCAACTGAATGCAAAAGTAAGAATTCTCTCTGCAACCCAAGTTTTAAAACTAAGAACATTTGTGTATTTTATAGCAACAACGATGGTGTTGAGTTGGCTGGGGTGGTCAGGAAAAATCAACAGCAGTCCTGAGACTCATGCTTGGCTCTTTTCTTCTCTTCGATCCCAGATTTTCATTTTTCAAAAAGTGCCATCTGTTCTTTTTGTAACTTTCATGTTGAAGAAAAATAATTTCTTGAAATAGTGTATTTTCTCTCCTTCTTTCCCCAGACTGAGTCCTTCTTTCTGTATAGGTGAAGTGAAGGCAGGTGGTCAGAACTGAGTTTCTATCAATACTGTGTGTGAGGAACTCCTACCATGTGAGGACAAGTCCTATGATGCCAGGCTACTGAGCAGTGTTTTGAGTAGGATACATGGTGGGGTTTGCTATAGGTTGCCTATAGACCTGTCTGTGATGATGGGAATGTTCTATATCTGCACTGCCCAATGGAGGAGCTGCTGGCCACATAAGGCTAGCGAGTTGTTGAAATGCGACCAGTGTAACGGAAGAACTGAATTTTTAAGTACATTTCATTTAAATTCATTTAAATCTAAATCTAAAGTTCAATGTGTCAATATATGACCCAGTTCAGGGGATTAGTTGTTTGTGAGGTGAGGGAGGGGGCAAGGGAGGGAAGCAGCACAACGATCCCACAGCAGCAGGCTCTGACCCCCTCCCTCCTCTCTTGGTCTCCTCTTGGTCTATGGTCCTCCCACGTTCCACCAACAACTGCCCAAATAGCTCATGAAGCAGTTTCCTTCAACATATGGCCCCTTAGCTTTCTTTCTTTCTTTTTTTTTTTTTAAATGATTGTAGCTTCAAGCTACTGTTGTCATTACGTGGGCTACCCTGATCTAACTATACTCTTCAAGATTTCTAGCATAAAAAATTACAAATTAAAAAGAAGAATTTAAAAAGCATTTCCTGCGAAGGAATGTGAGGTCAACTTTCGGCCCAGATAGAGAGGGTGCCACAATCCATTAGAAATGTCTGCCATGGCTGCGGGCATAGGGGAAATGGTGGTTCTGGATATTGGGTTTGCCAGTTAGTCCTGGGTATGGCTCTGCTTCACAGACTAGTGAGCTAATTAACTCGCACATATCCAGTATATTTTCCATTTAGGTACTGGCGGGGCTATGCACTTTGATTTATTTTATGAGAGATAGCCTCTTGTTTTCTCCCCCCCCCCCCGCCCACCTAATGCTTGCCTACCTGTTCAACCCACCATTGTACTCCCAACCCCAACATCTTTGACGTGTTTAAAGTCTCTTGGCAAAACTCTAGTAAAATATATAAATAATTCATATAAAGTTAATCTGTTATTTAAAAAAACTAAACTAGGCCAGCCAGATTGAATTAGGCAAAGGAAACCAACCTTTCCCCCAAGTCTGGCATTCTGGGCTTAAAGAAAACAAAGCAATTGGCTCTTAGTTTCCTCCAACGCTGTATTGTTATAGGGCTTTTTAAAAGTGCTCAGCCATCAATGATGTCATTTGATACTCATAACTGACATGGAAAGGGCACATCACATTTTACAGATGAAGAAATGGAGGTCCAGGGGGCACAAACGCCTTGCTGATGGTCACAGGTTACTTTTGTGCTTGGAGCATTTTGAGACCAAGGTGGGAACCAGCTTTCAGGAGCCTCTCTGATTGAGTGGTAGGAGGGCCTTCTAGGAGTCGACCTGCATTAAGAGTATTTTTATTGAGAAGAAGGAAAAGAGCTCACATCCCTCCAGGAGGAGAACATGGTGTATATGTCACATTTTAGCCCTGATGCCAAGTCCATGTTTCTGTGTCTAAGTTCTATGGATAAAGGGGCTCCAGGGAAAACCCAAGGAAGGGCCCAGAATGTTTTTGAGTGCAGGTGAGAAGTACCATCCCGCATGCAGGAAGTAGGTATTCTCGATAGCTCTGTGTGAAGCACACCAGGGCTCTGGCAGGTAAGGCTTCCCAGAGATGAAGAATGGCTCTACAGCTCTTAGCTTTGCCTCTTGGCACCAGCAGCTATTTGCTTGAGGTGAACAGCAGGGTTGGGGATCCACCATCCAGGCACAAACACACAAAATTCCTTCGTCTACCTTCGCTCTAAGTCTTTTGGAGGGCTCAGGATGGTGGGGGGAGTGGTGTGTAACTGCTTCCTGTTCCCATTTACCACGGGACCTGGTGGTAACCGTGACACAACAGTCTCCAGTGGATTCACAAACGGACAGCAAAGAGGGTCCAGAGGTGAACATAAGGAGTTAAGTGGGATGGCATGAACTATCATAGGCACTCCCCGAAATATGGATGACTGGGATGTGCATTTATTAGGTATTATTGGGCTATGATGTTTCATAGGACCTCTCTGTTACTGACAGACTGATGAGGCTTAGAGAAACCAGGCTATACACAGTAATAAACAGGAACATGAAATTAATTTATAAATGTGATTCTTACCAGAGGAGTCTACCTGCTGCTGCTTAGGTAGTGTGGTCAGACCTGCAGCATCATCTGAGGCAGAAAAAAGTGAGTTAAGGAAGTAAAATAGCACAGCACTTTCTAAAATGCCCACTTGCAGGAATAATCTATTTTTGAAGAGAAGAAAACGCCTGAGTGTCTTAGTAGTGGACCAAGAAAGACCCTGGAAGAGCAAGCATGCCCCAAATACATTTTTTTTTTGGCTATCAGATTGATGAAAAGTAGGTCACAGCAATGAAAATTAGCCTGGGCTGGGCCCTGTGCCCTTCTGGTGGACAGCAAGGCCAGGAAGTCTGTCCTCATTGCTTCCAGCGAGGCTTCCAGGCCTCCAAACACAGGATACTCAACAAATACTTGTTAGCTGATTACCTAATTTTAAACACTCATGCATTTACATTTTTCAAGGAAATTTGGCAAAGGAAACCAAGTAACTATTTTTGGCTTCTCTTTAGGTTACACTTTATTCTGCACAATTTTAAGCCAATACAGTAAGAATATATAATTATATATGGGGTAGTTTTAGCAACTTTGCAGAAGATAAACTTCCTGCCACTGGTATTTATGTTCTGATGCAGAAGACATCGAAAGGAGTTATTAGTGAACGATTTACAGTTCTAGACATTTTACCCTCAATACATATTTGATTTTCTCTTTACCTATTTTCATGTCTTCTCCTTTTCCTGTGAAAATAGGAGGGTGAATGTCACAGCAGGATCTGGGGCTCTTTCTTCTGTCCCAGGGCTGCAGTGGCTCTGGAAAATTCCTTTCCTCGGGGCCTCTCATAGGTACGAAGAATTAAGGAGCAAGGAGAAATACCGTCAGAGTTAGACCACACCAAGAGTCTGGGGGTGGGGGGTGATGTCTAGGACAAGGGGGTAAGAGGAGCTCTTGACTTTCTGCCACCTGGCTCTTCACCCCCACCCCCAAAATAAATGGCGCCCCTTGAGGTGGAGGTCACTGACTGGGAGAAGGAGGAGCAGTCCCTGGAAACCATGTCCACAGGAACTTATTGCCTGGTCTGTTCCTCCTCACCCACTTTGTCTTACACCTGACTCCAAATTGAAAAACTCTCCATTTTCATTTTATCCTACATATTTTTCCTTTTATTTTATAATGTTTACAAATCCTATGTCATGGTTAGCTTCATTTACTAACAGGTTTTTAGCTTCTTACCTCATGGCTTTGGGTTTTATTTTGATCATGCATTGCTTCATTTTTTATGTTTTTGATCTCTTACTGGAGTTTAGCCATTTCTTTTATTTTAAATCTCATCTAGCTGTAGCTTCTCTTTTGAAAAAACTCTTAATATTCTTTTATTGGAATTGTAACTTTTCTTCCAACTTTCCAGATACAAAATTTCTTAAATTTTATTTTTTGAATTTAATTTAAAATTTTATTTTTAAACCTAATTTATTTCAGTTATTTTTCCTCCTTTATTTTTATTGGAATTTCAAACACAGTTGCTTATTTTTAAACTTATTTTGAAATGCCTATTCATGTTTAAAATGTCTGGTTTTAAGCTCATCTTAATCTTCTCATCTTTTATTATTGAAACCAAGTCTTCTTTGTTATTCTTATATATTATTTACTTTCCAGGATTTGTTTTTCAAATGGTCAGCAGGAAGTAAAACCCCAAGAGTGTTCATAGTGGAAGCCCCACCAGCACAGACAGATTGGAGATCCCCTACCCCCCTGCTGACCCTACAGGTTCTGCCCTATTCTCTTGGTGAGATACCAACCCAGTGAAGGGTTGTTTGACAAAGACCCTCTCCTCAATGGGCTGGATAGATCCAAGAGTTAATCCCCATCCTGACCTCAGGCAGTAAATCTCATTGCACAGATGGGGCCTCAGGAAAAATAATACTGAGAGGCTTCATTTCTGCTCTCCCATGCTCCAAGGATCTTTGGGAGCTGGCGGAGATCAGTGCATTAAAGCTTCTCCAAGTTTTCCCCAGTTTCTCTGCTCTGCCGGGAGAACAGGATACCATTATGAGGACATCAGAGTGCCCAGGGCTCCTGGATCAACACTTAGAGCCCTACTGTCTTGATGAGATGTCAACCCTACTCACTTTGCCTTCAAATCTCCTTGAATTCCCTTTGGAGGAACACCCCCAAGGACACTGTCTTCCCCAAGATGGGTCTGTTCCACTATTACATAATCCAGCACTCTGCACTACCACCTGTTTTGGGAAAGGATATCTTCTTCCACCTTTCCTGTCTGAGAGACTGGCTGTTCAAATTGCTCCTCTGTTTGGTCCACAACCACCATCCCTGGTAGTGTCCCTTGAGAAGGCTCCTTGGGCTCCATTATCAGTGAGCTTTATCCTAGTGCAGCTTACCTGTCTCGGAAACCCTACGAGCCCCCTTACTTTTATAGAAACTGTTTAAACATAAACTGTTGTAGCATGAAGGCACTTGGCCCAGCAGATGTGGTAAATCATCTTACTAAATCATCTTACTAGAAAAAGCCCAAATTCTACCCTAAAAATCTTCACCTAAAGCCCCCAGTTGGTTTTAAGTATCAAATAAGAGAATCTGTTTCTCAGGTGAGAAACAGGTAAAGAATCCAGTGTAATTGGGGCATATTTAGGCTTTAGAATTCTCTACTTAACCTGAGTACACATCATCCTGCTGAGAAATGTCCATAGAATCCACTTTGTTTTGATACATTATTCTCTGGGGAACCAAGAACTTTTTTTTTTTTCCCAGTAAACATGACAGGCTTGCATTTGCCATAGTCCAATCTGCTTCTGTCTGTGGTTCTGAGGAGTGAGCACATGCTGTTCCTTTCCAGAAAAATCTCCTGCCTATACCCAAGGAGCAAGCAGATGGGTTGGAGTGGGGTGGGGATCCATGGAACTGCTGCCATAAAAAGCTCTCGACAGAAATAAAACCTTGTCTTTCCTACAGCACTTAATACTGACTTTCACATGGCAGATGCTGATTAAAATGTGTTGCATGGCATCAAACCCAGACCAAAGCCTTCCCTTGCTGTCTCTGGAATGGCTACTTGGAGACCAAGGTGAAGCATGGCATCCCCACCGGTGATGCTTTCTGGCATCCACAGGAAGCTCAAGGTTCCTCCAATCCTGAGCACTGGGGTAAAGAGAGAAGGAGGTGCAGTGAGGAACCTCAAATAGTGTGTTCTAGGCATGAAGACAAATGCTTAGCCGGCCAGCTTCCTCGGCACTGTTTTGCCATATTCCTACCTTGCCACTGGGAGCTGGGATCATGGACAGAGGGCAAAGGAGCTGTGGATGTTCCTTTGCCTGCTTTGATTCTAGCCATTTAGGGCTGCCTCATTCCTCCATCAGTGAGCCTAACCAATCAGGGGACTATGTTGGGTTTGGCAGCAAAGGTTTTTATACTGTTGAGTCTTGTCCTCTGTGCTTGTTCTTATTCTCCCAGGATACTGGACCGGACTGGGAGGAACCATGGGAGGGTTGATGGAGAGTGGCAAGGTAGGCATTAAGATAGACAATTCTCGAATTCAGAAGGTATCTTACCTTATAATGTAACATATGATATTCAGTGTTGCTGCCTGTGCTGAGATGAGCACCCTCAGACAGTATTAGTGGGATGCTCCATTGGATAACTTTTCTGAGGAACAATATGGTCACATGAAACCAACACTTTTAAATAGTTAATATCTTGGGGGCACCTGCGTGGCTCAGTCCATCGAGCAGCCAATTTCAGCTCAGCCAATTTCAGCTCGTGATCTCACAGTCAGTGAGTTCAAGCCCCACATCAGTCTCGCTGCTGTCAGCACAGAGCCCGCTTTGGATCTTCAAACCCCCTTCTCTCTACCCCTCCCCCACTTACACTCCCTCTCAAAAAAAAAAAAAATAAACATTAAAAAAAAGTTAATATCCTGGATTCAAGAACCAATTCTTAAGGGGGGAAAGATCACATTTGGAGCAAAGACTTCGGTACAAGAAAGTTTACCAGCCACATTATCTATAATACTAAAAACTAAAACGAACAGAAAAGCACAACTTGAATGACAAAAGGTAGAGATTAAATACATTCTGATACATTCAGTTGCTGGACTATTTTGCAGTCATTGTACATCAGGTTTTCACTACCTATTGATATAGACAAATGCTCCAGTAAAATCCCTATTTTGTAAAACAATTGAAATTTACCATCTTTCCTCATTTCTAAGATATTGACAACTGAAAGAGGCACTAGAGGCTTAAAAAAACTTTCATGAAAAAGTCATAATACTACATTAAACACATACAATTGTAAAGTACATCCCAATTTAAGGAACATTAGAAAGTAAGAAATATGTGCCTTAGAATAAAAAAATATATGGTGTATCTTTGGAATTACTGATGATTTGCATTTTATTCCTTATATATTTTTCTGTATTTTCCCAATAGTTAACAGTAAATATACTTGGGTTTGGGGAACACCTGTACCTGTGTCTGATGTTTCCTGCCACTGTGGTTTCTCCCTGCCCTTGACTCCCTCCACCCAGAAAGACTGAAGGAGTCACCAGATGGGTGGGTTTAAAAGAGACATCCAGACTTGCCCAGCCCCTGCCACTCTTCCTCCAGGGAACCCACCTTCTAGCCCAGGGCACATTTGCTAGATTGCCCCAGCTCCTGGGCAGAGGACGGGAGGGCTGTCACTTAGGGAGTTCAGTTTGGTTCCAGGATTCAGCATTAGGAAACCCCCTTGTCGGCAGATACAAGCCCCATCCTCCAATATCCACTTTTTCCATGAACTTGTCCTATTTGGTTTGCCAAGTGCCTGCTTTTTGCCTTTGCAGTTCAAAACCCAGGCATGAAAGAGGGGTGCTATATTAGATCCTCTCAAAACAAACCTCCAACAAATAGGTTGAATGTTATAGTCAGAAACATAGTCGCACAAAGAAGAAGTCTAGCCAAGCACAGCCAAGCCCCCTGGGGAATGATGCTCCCCTCTAGGTGAGCTCTGCGTGGGCTGTGGGGAGGGGAGAGGGACCAGGGCATTCAGGACAGGCCTTTCTGGAGACCATAGAACAAGCGGGAACCCTAGGTCAGAGGTGCCCTCTTATCTCCTCTTTGTGCAGCAGCATCTCAGTTACAAGATGTCACTGAGAGAAGAATCTGCTTTGCCTCCCCTTGCAGCATTTCTTGGTTGCTAAGCAGATCCCTTGGGTAACTATGTGGGCATAAAACCTTTGCAGAACTGCCAGGAATCTGCTTCACCCAATTGTCAAAGTGAAAAATGAAATCATTCCTCTCACCTGTCACTACTTTCCACAAAGCTTCCATTATTGAATGGTGATGGCCCAGAATGTGATTCTCACCTACTTGCGGGAATATAAATGAGTTTTGCATATTCTACCCCCAAGAGAGTGGGAGGAGAGGAAGGGAGTGTTGGGATCTCTCAAGCTGATACTCTTGTGAGTCAGTGATCAAGGAGAAGCAGGTGGAACTCACCAGCAGTATCTTCTGCCCTTGGAAAAATGGTGCTGTAAGCAGGAGAAGACTTACCTGATTTACAGTAGGTTCTCCTTAGGCTCAGAGATGTCCGTGAACCCCTCTGATGCTCGGCCTACTGAATCAGAATCAGAAACAGAAGCTCTGGGGTGAGGCCAAGAAATTTCTGCCTTTTAAATGAACTCCTTGGGTGGTTCTTATGTGCACCATGTGCTTTGAAGTTTGAAAACCATTGATTTCTCTAGCATAGATGTGGATACAAATAAGTGCAATAAGATGTTACAGGTGTGATGAGAAATGTACGTCCAGAAAGGAGTGAGACACTATTAGAAGTATAGTCGCTTGTAACCGGGAGTGCAAGGAAATTGTTGATTTGAGCCTTGAGGGACGGGTAGACAGAGAGTAGGTAGAGAAGGAAGTGGGAAAAGACATCCTAGGCAGTAAAGAACTGCTAGCAAAGACACAGCCATCTGGAGTGGTCTGCTGGGTAACACGGGATCACTAAAACTTGAGTGTAAAGTGTTAAGAGGGGAGCCATAAATGGGGGGGGGGGGGGAGGGCCCGAAGGACCTGGAGGTTAGGGAGTTTAGAATCTAACCTGTGGTCTTTGAGTTGCTACCAAGAGTTTTTAGCAAGAAGGCGGTGTGATCGGGTCTGCATTTTAGGAAAGTCACTCTGCGGGCTGGTGCAGAAGATGGTAAGGAAGCAGACAAGGTAGGAGACAGGAAGACACATGAAAGGCTGCTCTTACAGCCAAAGCTAAGAAACGTATGAGGTGGTGGGAATGAAGAGCCTTGTCTTCCTTGGCCCCAACCCACTGGACCACCAGGTATACAGCAACCCTGCTCAAATACCATAGCTATTTATTAAGAGAATCAAAATGTACACAACTATTGATTAAGTACTAAGTATGATGACGATAGTTTTCCAAATATTCAAAAACACAATTTAAAATGATCTCATGAAACAAGCAATGGCTCTTAGGCAAGTCAATCCGGTGCTTCTAAAAGGGCTCTGATGGTGCTCAGTGTCACTGACAAAAAGCCACGAGAGGAAAAGACTGACTCTTCTCAGAGCACACAATTTCTTTGATGTTGAAGGACATTATTTTTTATTACTTCAAATGCAAACATATTATGTTGTGGCAGACCAATTTGGACTCTGATGGTTCATTCTTCACAACTGTTGGCCTATCTGTAAAATGCAAGAGTTGGTTTCCATGACCTCCAAGGTCCTTTCATATTCCAATATGCGATGATTTTTTTTCCTAACTAGTTAACATCCTCATCTTTTCCCTCTAGATTTTAGAGAGAGGTCATTTTTTCTATTTCTGTAAGGTCACCTTCCTTAATTCATATTCGGGCTGCTGGCAGCCTCTCAGATTCTTTTAAGCACAAAGTGGGGCCCCTCCCCCTCCGCCCCTGCAGCTCCTGCTCAGCCAGCAGTTTCCTCTGCTCTCCCTCCACCATGTTCCCTCCAGTTTGTCACCTTCCTCATCCCAAATTGAAAAAAGGAAAAGTGGAGGAGGCAACAAAGACAGAGTAGCCCTTTCTTCTGAGAAAGGAGACTTCCATCCTCCATTTGACTTTACCCTCAATTACTGCTGGTTTGACATTTTTTTTCCACCTCATTGTGAGAAGTCCCTCCTGAGCTCTCTTCTCATTTGGAGTTTGAATTATTTTGCATTCAATGACTTTTCAGCTTATGATTTAACATTTAACAACTTTGCCTGTCAGCCCCTCTTCCTTTTTCTCCAAAATGCTGTAAAAGAGCCGAAAGGAGTTTCCCCTACTTAAAGTCATATCATCACTTAGAGTGGAATTTGCTGAAATTTGAACAAAAATCTGACTGGTTTCAAGCAAGAGAAGCAGAGATGTAAGCCTGATGTTGCTGAGTTTATAATCTGCATTTCCCCAAACTTTTGACGTAATCACACACACACACACACACACACACAGCACTCTTAAAAACTGTATTTTTAGGTGTTGGGTTGGAAATGGAAATTTTTATTATGAATAGAACACTGGTTTAAGACAGAAAACAAAGACAAGACATAACCTCCAGTTTTCATAGGGCTTTTCAGCCTATTAAATGATAATCTGATTATCATTTAATCAGAATGATACCACAGAATGATCTCTCAAAGACAGGTAAGGGGGCAAGATCCTGAAAAAGGATCAGTGTAAAAAAGTACTCAGTTATACATATAGGGAGAAAGAATTTAAGTAATACTTATAAATTAATAATATCTGAGTTTTCCATTATATTCCAGGAAGTGTACAACATCATTACTCATAAGAAAATGCAAATTAAAACCACAATGAGATACCCCAGTACAGCCTCTAGAATAGCCGAGATGGAATGGAACATAGGAGTGATGTACGTTTATTAAAGAAATTAACCTGGCTCAATTTTTGGGCACAAAACTAAAATGAATGGTTTTGTATATTTAGGAAGGATGTTGGAAACTAAAGTGTGTGTGCAATAATGGTAACAACAGTAGCAGCAATAGTGATAATGACAGGAGGGTGAAGGAAAGCTACTCTTATTGCACTTACTCATGTGCCGTGTGTGTGTGTGTGTGTGTGTGTGTGTGTGTGTGTGTGTGTGACAAAGAAAGCACGTTAGAAATGGAAGAAATGAGGTGGGGGGGGGGCCCGACTTTAGCTCAGGTCATGATCTCATGCTTGTGGGTTCAAGCCCCGCATTGGCTTTGAGCTGACAGCTCAGTGCCTAGAGCCTGCTTTGAATTCTACACCTCCCTCTCTCTCTGCCCCTCCCCTGTTGGTGCTCTCTCTCTGTCTCTCAAAAAAATAAAAACATAAATTAAAAAATTTAAAAACATTAAAAAAAGTTAAAAAAAAGAAATGGAAGCAATGGGATAAAATTTCACTACAATAATTGTTATTGAGTTTTTGGATAGAGACAAATCAGAAATATCAAGACTTCTCAGTTTAGAGAGACAAAAGCTATATGGGGATTTGATTAAAGTTTGTACAACTCTAAAAGATTTCGGTTGTCTTCATATTAAAAAAATAATTAGAGAACTACCTTTAAAACATTATAAAGTAACTAAGTAAGATAGAAATACATATAAAGTAAAAGTAATTATGATAGTGTGATATTGGCATAAAGGCAGATGCAGATCAATGGAACAGAACAGAGAATTCACACATATATGATCCACTGATTAACAAAGGTGCCAAGGCATCTCAATGAGGAAAGGTTAATTGTTTTAACAAATGGAGCCAAAACAACTGGTTAGTCTATGTAAAAACCAAAAAAAAAAAAAAAAGAATCTTGATCCTTACCTTACACCATAAACATAAATTAACTCAGAATGAGTCATAGACTTAAATATAAGAACGAAAACTATACGATTTCTAAAAGAAAACATAAAAAAATCTTAGTAACTTTGGGTAATTAAATGAAACACAAATAGGAAGTATTTAAAAAACCAACAAACTGGACTGCATCAAAATAAAATGTTTCCTTTTCAAAAGATATTGTTATAAAAGTGAAAAGGGCAAGCCACAGATTGAGAAAACAATATTTGAAAAAACATATGTTGGTCAAAAGACTTGTATTTGGAATATATTTTTAAAACCTGTTACAACTCAATGATGAAAAGTCAAATCAATTTAAAAATAAATACCTCATCAAAAAATTGCATACATATATTTTATATACATTGTATATGTTTTTATATATACACACAAATAGCAAATAGCACTTGAAAAAAATAATCAACATCATTAACCATCAAGGAAATGCAAATTAAAACCACAATAAGATACCTCTACATATCTATTAAAATGGCTAAAATGAAAAAGACTGGCAAAACTAGATATGGGCTAGAAAGCAGAAAAATTGGGACTTGCATACACCATTAAGATTCCTTAAGGAATCTTAAATAGTTCCAACACTTCAGAAATTTTGTCAATTCCTTGAAAACTTTACACGTACATCACATGATCAAGACATTTCACTGCTAGGTATTTGCCCAAGGGAAATGAAAGCATCTGCATGTACATGAGTTTTCACGTGAATATTCATAGCAGCAGTGCTTGTAATAGCCCCAAACTAGAAACAACTTAAATTCCCATTAACAAATAAGTAAACTAATGGAGTATATCTATACAGTGAAATCCTACTCAATAAGAAACAGGAATGAACTGGGATACCTGGGTGGCTCAATCAGTTGAGGGTCTGACTTTGGCTCAGGTCATGATCTTATGGTTCATGGGTTTGAGCTCCGCATCGGGCTCTGTGCTGACATCTCAGAGCCTGGAGCCTGCTTCAAGTTCTCTGTCTCTCTCTCTCTCTCTCTCTCTCTCTGTCCCTCACCCACTCATACTCTCTGTCTCTCTCTCAAAAATGAATAAACATTAAAAATAATAATAGAAAAAAAAGAAACAGGAATGAACTGTTGATACATACAACAACATGAAGAATCTCAAAAAACTTCAGCTAAGTGAAAGAAGCTAGACCCCTCCCCTGCCAAAGAAACAGTATATATTATATAATCCTATTTATACAACATTCTAGAAAATGTAAACCAACCTATAGTGATAGAAGGCAGATTAGTGATTGCTGAGGAATAGGGTCATGTAGGGAGTAGAGCACACTCTAAGACTTTGTAGTCTCTAGATTACAAAGGGGCACAAGGAAACTTTTAGGGTAATGGATATGTTCACTATATTAAGTGTGGTGATGGTTTTATGAATGTGAATATATGTCAAAACTCATCACACTGTACGTTTTGAGTATGTGCAGTTTATTTTATGTCAATTATACTGCAAAAAAAAAAGTAATGGGAAACTTTAGAAGCTTCTACTAGATGGTCCTTTGGACAAAAGAAAGGATTACTGTATTTTACATAGTTGTTAGTAAACTAAGAGAATGCTTTACATCCAGGCAAAAACTATAAATTCTTCAGGGATGTAAATCCGTGCAGTCTTTATTACTGAGAGGAGTTTAGGATTGTCACTTCTTCCATCCCAACCCCTCATCCCTGCTAATGCCTAAAGGAAGATACCCTCTGTGACAGCAGCTGCTGCTAAAGGCAGACTATTGAGTGAGACAAAGATCTGCACACAACAGGCATTTATTGTGGTTTTCTGGATTTTTTAGTTCATCAGGACAGATGATATCTCTTGAATAAGGTCCATAGGCTAAAGACTTATTCTATGAATTATAACATAGGGATGTTACAAATCAAAAAATCTGCCACACTTGTCATATTGAATTGCTGCTGATCTCCCAGCAATCTGCTGTGTATTCTCAAAAGGCCATTTCCCTAAATCTTATTCTAGACATGAGGATCAATGGTGTGAATGTAATCACTCCTGTTTGTGGGGTCAGCATTTTCCAGGTCTACTCTAAGACTAAGTTAAGACAGAGACAACATAAGAGCAGAGCACTTGGAGGAGGTGAGGAAACCCAGTTTCCAGCCTCTTGACCTACTGAATCAGAAATTCTGGGCTTAAAGAAGCCCTCCAGGTAATTCTGATATATTCAAGTGTGAGAATCACTGACGTCCAGAATCTTTAGCCTGGAGAAGTGTCTCTTTCCTCAGCTCTTAGTGCTGTGTAAGTATTAAAATAAAATTAAGTACTTTCCGCAAGAGACCCCAGAAACCATCTGTCCACACAATCAGCCAATGACTCATTGTACAAGTTCTATCTACTCAGCCTTGCTCACATTTCTAAGCACCTGCTGGAAACCTTCTCCACGGATGTCTCCCTGGGATCCCAGACTCAGGATTTTTCCTCTCCCAGCTGTTACCAGCTTCTGAATAGGTAAGTGGCATTACCATTCACCAGTCCGGGAACGTTGGTACTCTCTTCAAATCCTCCCATGTCTTTACTCTTCACATAAAATCACCAGATCCTATTGATTCTAAATCCTCATTGTCTCTGCTTTCCCACATGTAAGGGCTTTCTAGGTGTATTGGGTTTTGCTAACCACTTTACATACGTTACTTTACTTAGTTCCCACAGCAAACCATGGAAGGCAATACTATTATCATCTCTGTCTTTGAAACGCCCAGAGTCTAAGAGACCCCCAAAAACGAACCACCAGAGTCCAGAGTCAAAGCTAAGCAGCAAGGGTCATTTATTGCAGGTTCGAACCTGGACCTCTGCGCCCTCGTTGCCGGTGACGCCAAGAGGTCCTGAGAGAGGTTTTCACACCCCTTTTATAGACAGGTACAAACAAGTCATGGGGAAATCAGGAATACACAGATGTGCCAAGCAATAATGATTGATCAGGAATACACGGATGTGCCAAGTAACAATGGTTGATCAGAAATACACGGATGTGCCAGGCAACTATGATTGATCAGGAATACACGGATGTGCCAAGTAACAATGGTTGATCAGAAATACACGGATGTGCCAAGTAACAATGGTTGATCAAGAATATACGGTTGTGCCAGGCAACTATGATTGATCAGGAATACATGGGCGCACCAAACAATTGTACAGAAGCGGAACAAGCTGGTTAAGCTTGGTTAGGTTTCAGTTTCCCGTAACTTAAGCTTTTAAGTTTAATTTTCTCAGGCCTCTCATCTTACATGGAACAAACCAAGGTTTAGAGAGGTAGAGGAACTTCCCTGGAATCATGTGGCTATGATATTTCAAAGGCAGATCTTGAACTTAAATCTGTCTGGAACTGAAGTCAAATTCATCATTATTCTCCCAGTGATGGTTTCTAACTAGTACCCAGCCTTCATTTCATCCTTTATAAATGTCTTCGGGGATCTTGGCAGGAAGAGTGTGCATCCCAACACTCTGAAGTCTTCAATGAAACTTCACTGCCTAAAGAATGATTCTAAACCCTTGGTGCCTAAGGCCCACCACACTCAAGCTCCTCTCTCTCCCCCCATCTTGCCTCCTACTCTATGTCCCCAACCTACAACACACACTACGCTTTGAATCTGTTATTTCTCAGCTCTTCACCCAAACTGAATGACCTTCACCAATCATCTGGAGGTTGGTACTTACCACTCAGGTTTTCCCACTGTTTTAAAAGATGGTAAATAAAAACCACATCAGTACCTGTCAGTTAAGGTAAATTTACAATGAAATTGAGGAATACCTCCCTTGGTGACCAAGTGTGGAATATTGTAGCATTTTTCACAAATATTCCATGCTGCTCCCGGGGGGTGGGGGGGTGGGGTGGGGGGGATTATCCTTTCCTTACCCCTTAGAGAAAACTTAGCCATATGATTGACTTTGGCCAATGGAACTGGGCAGAAGAGCCTTGGATCACTTCCCAGCAGAAGTTTTAAGGGCTAATGGCTGGTTCACTGAGCTCCTCCCTGCCAGGAGATAAATAGCAATGTTTCAGTTAGGGCCCTCTGCTCCATTAGCATGGGTCCCAGAGTAAAGGTAAGATGGGATAGAGCCACATCCAACCCATAATGGACATATAGCAAAAATAAGAAATAAACTTTGAAGCCTCAGAGCTTTTCAGGGTTTTGTTGTTGAAACACAATCCTGACTAAATAAATAGGGACTTTTTTTTTTCAATCTACTTTGAATGGACTAATCAGCCTAAGTCTGCATCCCTGACATCAAAAGCAGTAGAACTGGGCCGATGGGGTGGGTGTGTTCCGTGTAATGAGAAGAGGCTTTATCTGACTGAGCCTTGGCCCCTCCCTGGGGCAAGTTACTAGATGGGACTTCAGTCCAGGCAGGCCACAACCTAGACAGGTAATCACTATCCCAACCACCAGTACCACAACTGGGAGATGAGCACCATCTATGAAAATGTCCTACCAGAGGCGGAGACACAAGAAGGGAGTGCTCTGTCTGTGTTTCTTACTTCCAACAGGATTCTGTTTGAGAAGACTTGATGTCAAGCACTCAATGCAATTGGCTCAGCTGACTCAGGCAGCTGGGAGGAAGTTAGTATGTGCTGCTTCTTCGACCTGAGCCAGCACACCCCAGAATGCTGAGCAAGACTAAAGCCAGGGGATTGAGAGGAACCTCCCCCGTCATCCCCCACCCTCCCGTCCCCCTCCCCCCCCCCCACCACACACACACACACCTGTCTTGGTTGATGAGGCTCTAAGCACAGAAAAGACTGAAAGACTCCTGACTTCTGGGGCAGCTTAGTTGCTGGCTTCCTCAGGGTCGCTTGCATGTTCTTTTCACCTCTGATCCAGTGATCTCCTCTGCACTTTCTGTAATAACTTCCCCAGGATTGCCTGCAAAAACACTGAACTTTTTCCTGAAGGTCAGCTCTAATGACGCTTCCTCCACAAGGCCTTTCTTCATCCAACTGTCAGCTTTCTCTTCATTCTGCAAAGTAGAGGGCACTGTGCCAGATTGATTGAATTCCACATCCTATTGTCCACAGCAATACCCTTGAGTATCACAGCATTTATCATAATGGAGCAAGAACATCCCACACATTCTCTCTTAGTTTTTAAACCTAGCATTGATTGACCAAAGCCAATTTAACCTAGCATTTCAAATGAAGCATGACATTAGCTTTAAGCTGAGTTGCTAAGGGATGACCTCATTATAATCTCAAAATCCAAAACCTCATATTAACCAGCTTGACTCATTGTAAATTTTGTTCCCTTAAGAGAGAGAATCATCACTAAGACTCAGGCATGTACTCAGTATTTAGGGAGTGAACAATAAGAAGAATTACATGACAATCACTTTGTAAAAGTATAGTGTCTTCCAATCCTAAAAAAAAAAAAAAAAAAGTTCAGGTCCCACGATGATGTGAATATACTTGGCAAGGATATGAAGCAGCTGAAACTCTTATGAGTGCTGGTTAGAGTGGAAATTGGAACTTTTTTACTTTGGAAGTAACTTTATACTTTGGACTTCAGCACTATCTACTGAAGCTGAACATACATATGTCATGGCCTAGCAGTTCTTTTCCTAGCTATCTTCACTACAAAGTGTGTACATATTCACTAGAAGATATGTACAAGGATACTCACAGCAGTATTATTTTTAACAGCCCCAAATTGGAAACAACTCAAATGTCCATCAGTAGCAAAATGAATAAGCAAATTATGGTATATTTATAAATTATACTACTATACAATGAAGAGAATGAATAATGCCACATACAACAGCATGAATAAATCTCACAAATATAATGTTGAACGGAAGAAGCTGGAAACAAAGAAAAAAACTACTGTGTGACTCCATTCATACAAAGTTCAGAACCAGGAAAAACTAATCTGTGGTTAACTTCAGATTCAGGTTACTTAAGGAAGTGAGAGTAACTGGGAGTCACTTACCATAATGCTTTTTTTCTTGGTATACATATATTACATGTCCACACTTATATTGGCTTTGAAAAAAATTCATTATGCTATAAACTTGTGATGCACTTTTCTGAACGTGTGTCATACTTCAAAATACAGCTAAAATTTTAATGGTTTCCAAGGATAGGGGTTTATTTTACTCCAAAAAGATTAGAGGTAAGAAGTAGTGAACCAGAATGGTTTCTCACCAATGGCGTTGAGAAAGAATCCAAGCTTCTGTCATTATGCTCCTTCATGCTCAGCATGTGAATTTTATCCTCAAGGTTGCAAGTTGCCTGTGACACTTCTAGGCATTGTATCTGCATTAGGGGAAGGCAGAAGGCAGAAGGCCAGAAGCCAAAGAACATACCAACCAAGTCTAAGTCTGCAGAATTGTGGATACTTTTTTTTTTTTAACTCATTTCTGCAGTTTTCAGAAGTTCCACAATCATATGGATTAATGTTATTTTTAAAAGAAAGCTTGGCTTATTGGATGAGAATAAAGTAAAATCATGTTCTGATTTTGACTTCAAGCCCTCTAAAGGTAATTCACAGGGTTTCCCATTGGGCAGAATGATTGTAGAATCCCTTCTATGTCCATAGGGGCAGAAAAGTAGCCTTGCACTTACTCTTGGGAGGGTGCAGAACAATGTATTGCTCCTTGATAGATATTATACGGTGCATACAAAGACCTTGTGTGGGGGCCCCTAAGTGCTATTCTTTGGGAGCAGAGGTGTTTCTGACCTGAAATGACTTGGGGAAAATGGCAGCGTCCCACACAGCCAGGGATTGGTGTGTAGGAGTCTGCCGCTGCTGTTCAACACTCGGATGCATATTTTATCCATTTTCTGGAGCTCTGCAGGGTAGAACTTAGCTCAGAATAATTAAGGAGAAATGCAAATCAAGAAATAAGCTTGGTTATAGTTTAATTCACTGAAAGAAGACAAAAGTAAAAAGGAGGATAAATTATTTTCAGCAGAGTTGATTTCCTGAAAGATACGATTGATCACCATTTTTTTTCCTAAGAAAACCACCTTTGAAATAGCTTGTGCTTTGGATGAGTCTAGCTTATTCATCCACTCTGAATGATAATCCCTGACCCGGAGGCTTCAATCCTTCACTCACCTTCAGTCATTACTTCCTGAGACAACTTGCTTTACCAACAAACTCCATGGGAGCTTCTGCTTGAAGGATGCAAACTTTTCTCCCTCTGCCTTAAGGTCCAAAAACCATTTGGAGATAGTCCTCCAATTTTCCAGTGAGGAGAAGTGGGAAGTTGATGCATGGTGGTTCTGAATCATGAGAAGGGAAATTGTGTTAAGGAACCAAAAACTTATATGATTTTCAGACTTTATTTTCAAAAATATTTATTTACTGCCCACTTTGTATGAATGTAGGCTAAAACCTGGGGTATTCAGAGAAAATCTGTCCCACTATAAAAGCCCTCCACAGCACACCTCTCCTTCCCTCCCACATAACTATATTGATCTTTGAACCCCTCTAAGGCATCAGGCTATTTCTCACCTCCTCATCTTTACTCTACATCAGGAATACTCTTCTCTTTCCTCCTCCTGCCCCAGAGCCCACACCCCTCAATTTGGCCAACTTTTACTCAATCACCAGGTCTTAGTTTCCACATTTCTTCTAAGAAAGCCCACCTAAGGCCTCCCAAGTTCCTCTGCCTAAAATTTCATTTAGAACTTCCTTCTACTGAGTAAACTTAAAAGGGAACAAGGAGACAAAAACAGTACATCATTTATGACTCTGTCTCAGGAGGCTTGCTTATTCAACACACTAGTGACATAAGGCTAACATTTCTTATTATTTGGTCACAGCAAACAGATAGATATGTCCTCTCCCTAGTCTGTGATCCGATGATTCTTCTGGCCTATATGCTGATTACCAATATCTATGTTCCTGTCTTGGTCTCCTTGAAAGGAGGGATTACGTCTTACTCATCTTGGTTCCCAGCAGGAATCAGCATGGTGTCCTGACACGGAAGATGTTAAAAAATACATCTAAACTGAATACTGTTAAATGTAATTACACTGAATTGACTCTAAATTAAACTAGGTACCATGAAGGAGTTTCTATTCAATCTTCCCAGCTGGGTTTTTAAAAGGTGATAAGAGTCCATAGTAAATATGGAAATAATGCATACTTTCTCATGACAGATCCATGGAAAACTCTAGGCCAAATAGTGAAGTTGTGCCTTTAAAACCAAAGCATTTTTATAGAAACAAAAACTTGGAAGTCAATGAATATCTATCAATAACAAACTAGCTTAAGATTCATTTTTCCAGGGGCACCTGGGTGGCATAGTCAGTTAAACGTCCAACTTCTGATTTGGGCTCAGGTCGTGATCTCGTGGTCATGAAATGGAGCCCCAGGTCAGGCTCTGCGCTGAACTGTCTTTCTCTTTCACTCTTGTTCTGCCCCTTCCTTGCTCACTTGCTCTCTCTCTAAAAATAAAAAAATAAAAAGATTTCTCTTTCCAGTGGACTATAATTGGACATTAAAATACTGATGTGAATCTGTTGATGTCAGAAGATAGAGCTTTAAGTGACAAAAGCAGGTTATGTAACAGTAATTTTAGTCGCATTTAAAAAATGTGTGTGGGGGGCACTTGGGTGGCTCAGTCCGATAAGCATCTGACTTTGGCTCAGGTCATGACCTCTAGGTTCATGAGTTTGAGCCTCACGTCAGGGTCTGTGCTGACAGCTCAGAGCCTGGAGCCTGCTTCAGATTCTGTGTCTCCCTCTCTCTCTCTGCCCCTCCCTGCTTGCATTCTGTCTCTCTTCCTGTCTCAAAAATAAATAAAATGTTAAAAATTAAAAAAAAAAAAATGTGTGTGTGTGTGTGTGTGTGTGCGCGTGCGTCCAAAGAAAAAGAGAAAAGCCTACGAGGATGCATACCAAATGTTAAATTGCTTCTGAGTGGTGACATTAAGGATAATTTATCTTTTGTTCTAAATACTTTTCCTGAGTGTTTGCAACGAGTAAAAACAGGAAAATATTAAACTTGCATTGGAGACACAGTGGTCATGGATAGCATAACTACATGCCAAGTTGTGTGTGAGGCCCATGTGCTATTCTGAGGGCCACACTTAGTTCTTTCACTGTAAGAGTCCCTGCGGTACAGCTCAATTGGTAACAGCTGAAGTTTTTGCTATCATTATAGATCAGGCATTCTAAGGACTTTACATACGTTCTTTCATTTACATGTCACAACAACCCTTCCCTGCTTTATTTTTCTGTATAGCACTGATCACTTTCTGAAACTAAACAGTGTACTTACTTATCTCTTGTACTGTGTGTCATTCCTCTCATTTGAATGCAAATTTCCAGAGGGCAGCAATGTTTGATCACTGCTGGCTCCCTGGTACCTAGAGCAGTGCTTGGTACTTAATTAGTCCTCAAATGAGTGTATGAGCAACCTTATGACATAATAACTGGTGCTATTCCTGTCTTACTATGAGGACTCTGTAAGAGGTGGAACAGTTTGCCCAACTTGCTATGAAGGTACAGAGCTCCATCTCCATGATTCCCGGATGTGTGTTCTCAACCACTCTTTCTCATCAGTGACAACAAATCCTTGAATGAATGTCCTCCTCCCACATGCAGTCAACCCATGAGAGAGATAGTGAGATGCCACAGAAGAATTTGCAAGTGTGGTTTCCTTGTGTTAAATCAGTAAGATCTTTATGTAATAGATAATGTTCTATCATCTGCAACAGTCATCGTAACAGGCATGATATTCTTCAGATCAAAAGGAGGAGGAACAGGGCTTAAAAATCGAATCAATTATTTACCAAAGAAAAAATCTATAGCCTGGGAAATGGTCTTAAGGCAGCATTTTTTCTTAATGGTAATGTAAGCAACTGGACTGAATAACCCTCGAAAGACAGGATTTAGGGAAGCCCAGTGCTAATGCAGAGAGAAAGTACTTAGAGCAGTAAACCCAAATGTTTGGGCCCATGGCTTGTCATGGCAGTTTAATAATGCTGGTCATTAAGATCATTCACATGATTTGCCTTGATCACCAAACAATCTTTTGAGTGTCATAGGGCTTCCCCGGGTGAAAATATGTTAATTCTCCTCAGGGGCCTAGAGAGAGAATCCTGTGACCAGCAGAGATGTGGTCATCAGTCCCTTTGATAATTTGATTTCTCACTATAAATTAAGCAAATGGTGTTCTCAATTACTTAATAAGTCTTTTGTGGGCTCGATTAATGTGGGTGAGTCCCTCTGAACCTAACAACCCTTGGGAGCTCTGACAAGTCTAGTTGCTAGATCTTCAATGGGAAAGCAAGCTCTGAATTGTAATGACACTTCTGACCACACACACACCCCTGCTAAGACACACACATGCGCACACACACACACACACACACACATATACACACAATCACACATATGAAATATTTACAACATGCAGATGCACACACAAACACACTCACATACACACCTATGAGGGCCTGTTTGGCAGGCAACCTCCCTAGATGACATCATTACTTCACCTTCTCTGTAACTGAAAAATCATGCCGTTGAAAAGATATGAAACATTTCCTTCAAATATGCTTATATTTCTCCATCTTTGATGGTTGCCAACCTGTCATTAAGGGTGAGCAGACTCTGTTCAGCACAATGTCAGCCCAGCTATGATAGCAGTTCCGCCCCACCCTCCACAGTTCTGGGCTAGATGGTCCTAATGGCAACCAGTCAGCAGGGGCTGCTCCCCTGAAATAGAAAGTGAGTAGGGCCATAGGATTCCTGGGCAGAGCTGGGGAGGAGACAAAAAACAAAAACCACCTTTTCTTCTACCTACACCAAGCACTTTCTCTGCGGGAGCTGAGAGTTGGCAAAGGCCAGCTCAGGGGGCCTTCATGAAATCTTCCATTTAATGTTAAAAAACATAATACCCAAGCACATGAAAAGCCAATTCTTTGAGATTGCCATTGTGTCTACTCTCCATACCTGTTACTTCTTGTAAACTCACCTAGAATAAAACAAAAAGTCCTTATTTGGTTGTTAAGGTCACTATGGACTTGTCCCCAGCTCCTCTCTGACTGTATTCATAGCATTCTCTCTCCCTTGCTGTTCCACTCCGGCCTTCATGGCCTCAATGGTCTTCCAACACCCCCATACTCCTGCCTCAGGACTTCTACACTTGCTGTTCCTCTGTGTGGAAGACTCTTCTCCCGAGGACATCCATGTGGCTCACCCCATCATTTCCTTCAGGTCTTTACTAAAATATCATCCTATCAGAGATATTTCCATCATACCTAAAATACATAGCAGCCTCTACCTCTTATTACTTTTTATTCTCTTACTCTCATTTTTTCCTGGTTCTTATTCCCCATTGACAGGCTATATATCTATTTACTGTCTGTCTTCCTCCACTAGAATATAAGCTCCTTGAAAGCAGGGATTTTGTCTGATCTGATAACTATCATTTCCTTAGGGCCTAGAAGAGTGCCCAGCCCATTGTAAGTACTCAATAAACATGTGTTGAATGAATTAATGAATGAATTATGCTTCTCCTTCCCCATTTTCCTTTGTCCTAATCACCCACTGCCTCTGAAGTTATCAAATCCTCAAATAATATGTTGACTCTAGAAGGGTGTCATTCTTCCTGAAGTGCCTAACATGCAGTAAAGTCTTCCACAGTGCCAGGAAGTCCACCACAAAGTCTGGGAGCTCCAGTTAGGTTGAGAAAGAACTTTCAAACATTACCTAGTTCTACACAAATCTACTAAAGGGAAGACACTAAGGGAATTCTAAAACCATTCTGAGGGGTAATGGCCAAATTCACTCTGGGGAAATGAGTGTTCTTTGGTTTAGAGAATTGATTTAGTGGCCTTTTTAGTTCTGCAAAGAGAGGCCTAGAATCTGGGCAGAATGGAAGAGGCTGAGGTAGGAGGGAAAAATTTTCTCTCATTCTATTATACAAAATGTCTATATTGGTAAGAGAGGCTTTTGTATTTTGACATTTTCAGCTTCCTTGCAAGCTGATAGTAAAAAAAAAAAAAAAAGTTTGAGCAGAATCTAGAAACTTAAAGAATAAAGTAGCATGGAGAGGTTAGTCTGTTCAGTGTGGCTGGAAGACCGAGCTGGAGAAGAGATCAAAAGGGGCTCCTAGCACTGTTAGATGCCTCACATTCAGCTTTACTTTGTTTCATGATCTATGAAGAAATTTCCCTCACTAAACCCAACTCTTGAGCAAAAGCTGTGTTAATCACTACCAGTTTTAGCCTTGTGTTAGCACTGCCTTAAGGAATCAACGGAGCACTGTGTCAATGTTTCAGGATGACCAAATAGGACGAAGGAAGGATGAAGACGTAGTGGTGAGGTAGCTAGAGGTCACGGAGAAGAACGCAGAAGCAGGAGGTCAGCAATGTCAACCAGGAGAATGTAATCATCTATAGAAGTTCTTGGAAATCTGGGATAGGAAACAATTTCTTTAAGTCCTTATGATATCAGTATTGGATAGTAAAGTAAAAGGTACTCTGAAAGAATGGAGGATTTAAGGACTTTTGGGTCATCCTGCATCACAGAATTCAGACTTGAAACTCAATGGTTATCTACTTTTCCAACTTTACTTACTCATGGAAATCTTTTCATCAAATGAATTATTATATGAAACCCAATGTGTAAAACAGATTAATACTGAGCTGCCGTGATGAAATAGGACAGGGGTCAGAATTTATGCCCACTCGGTTTTCCTGTTGAATCCCACAGTGGCCATCAGGCAAGTCTGTGGAATCCCAGCACTTCAGGAACACAGTTTCAAAACCACGAATCTAGAACCCAAATCTTTAATATTTCTGGCAATTGATCATTCATCCTAACTCTGAGTGCTCATTACTGCTAAGCAGCATGTCCCTGGGCCAATCATCACTGATGGGCGTTCTTCCATCTTTTGAACCAAATTCGTCAACTTGGGACTCCCCACCAGTCCTAGTATAAAAATCAAAGTAAGCTTTATTCCTCTTAGAGATAACTCTTCAAACCTTTAAAGATATCTTACCTCCTTCCCTAATCATCTTTGCTCCAAGTTAGACATTCTTAATCCCCCATCTATTCTGAAACTGTAGTTCATATACTGTTTTGGGATTTGAAATTATTGATATCACTTGCAAAAAACAAACTCAGCATAGAAAAGGAGTGCATTTACAACCAAAACAGAAGCACCAAGAGGGACACAATCACAAACACTTTGAGGATACTAAGGAAAAAGGAAAGGTGTTGATCTCCTCTTCAGAAAGCAGCCCAGAAAGCGTGTTCCCTCCTGCACTTTATAAAGGGGACTGGAACTCAGCACCCGTGGCATTCAACTCAGGGATGTGCCTGGGATCACTCTGGCAATCACCATATCAGGGACAGCACCCGTGTCATTCAACTCAGGGATGTGCCTGGGATCACTCTGGCAATCACCATATCAGGGACATGAGCGGATGGACTCAGTTCTTACTATTATTACTCTTCACACACTCCCCAGCAGTTGAGCTCAGGGACACAGGACAGTAAGTGCCCAGCATAGGCTTATTTTTGCTAGTCTTAATTGATCACATGCATATCCACAAAGCTACTGACCCTTGGACATGGTCATGAGATCTATTAACTAAAAATAAATGGAGTGCCTGGGTGGCTCAGTCGGTTAAGCATTCGGCTCAGGTCATGACCTCACAATTCGTGACTTCAATCCCACGTCAGGCTCTGTGCTGACAGCTTAGAGCCTGGAGCCTGCTTCAGATTCTATGTCTCCCTCTCCCTCTGCCCCTCCCCAGCTTGTGCTCTCTCTCTCAAAAATAAACAAACATTAAAAAAAAATAAGTGAGATTCTGGAACCATGATTCAACAACCACCAGTTGTTTTGCTGCAGAATGATAGTATCATTTAGTAACAATCAACAGATTGATGATTTGCATTGGTTTTGGTGGAGGCTGAAGGAGGCAGGGGAGTAAGGCTCAACAGTTAGGGCTAGTTGTATACCTGGAAAGTGCCTATGTGACCAGTTCACTGGCCCAACACCACCAGAAACAAAACTTGGGCTTCCTGGTATCACAATGCCTCACATGCACACTGGTGGTGGTTTGAGGCCTGGAGACTTTGGACAGAATGCGTAACCCAACAGTGGGAGCACAAACAAGGCTGCACTTGAGATACCAGAACCCCTTGATGGCCTAACATTCCTCTGTGCAGCTGTACTATATCTTTGCCTGTGACGAAGCTCTTCGTTGAATATGAACTGAGTCCTGTGAGTCCTTTCAGCAGTTGAACACTTGAGATCATTGGTGCGTAATTAACACAGTAAAGATAAGAAGTGACTTCCAACACAGGCCACTCTGGAGCCTGAAGGATGCTTCTGACAGGAGAGTGTTAGTGTTTGGTGCTTAAGGCACACAATTTTGTAAGTGGGTATGATGAAGTAAGATACTTCAGTTCTGTTGCACGTTATGGAAGCATCTCCAGAAAAAAACAGCAGGAATGCATTTTGATTTACTTCAGTAGAAAAATCCTTCCATCTTTGACCAAGAACGTACCTGTCCAGGGTTGTGCAGGTGTGTATGCAAACAAAGAAGAACCACAGTGTTAACCCTCATTTCTTCTTCTTTTTCCCAAAACTCCTTTATTTTGGCCCTATACCTGAGAGGAAGCATTGTGGTTTCATGTATTAAAGTCTTTTCTTCACAAATAAGATGTTACCGACTCTTTGGAATCCTAATTAAGGTCATCGGTACTGAAGAAGGAATCAAAGGTAAACCCAAGACCGCATCAACAACAAAACTGACATTTGGGAAGGAAGTCAGTTCAGGAGGGAAGAAAATATTTATGTATGAATGTCTGCCTGCATATGTACAGGTGTATGGGGAGAGTGTGTATGTATATACACACACATGTAATTTTCACAAATCACATATATATGGAAAACATGATCTCTGATACAAAATGAAACATCTTTTTATCCTCCTGGCTCAGGATTTGAGCTGTATCTAAATCCACACTCTGCCACCTGCCGGCTGTGAGTGTGAACTAGTTATTTAACTGCTCTGAGACTGGTTTCCTCATCTATGAAATGGCAGTGAATTTTACTGTGCAAGGTCCTGATGAAGATTAAAAGAGATGAGGTATGAGCTCTACATGTTATTAAACTAATAAGTACCATTGACAGATTTGCAGAGGAGCGATTTTGACAAAATTTGCTGACTTCCTTTCTTTGCTCTGAGGGTTTGTGTTATGTGAGTGGGAAGGACAAGAAGAAGGAAAAATGAACTCAAAACAAGGGCCAGGTGGAAGGAATTGCTTGAGGATGTAAGGAAAAAGCATTAACTTCACTTTGCTTGTCTCCACTGGAATAATTCCCTAGAAACCCACCCACTGGAAATCTATCAGTCAACAGATGGAGGCAGCTGAAACATGGACCTTCTGAGCCCAGAGTCCTATCTTCCACCACACACATGGAGTCAGATATGGGAGGACCACTCACGGGACGTGATAGAGGATTGGCTTTAAAGAGGATCTCCGAAGTCCCTTGTCTGGATGTTTTATAAACTACAAAATGCTGTGACATTTCACATGCTTATTTAATTTGATGTTTACAATTATCCCAAGACAAAGGCATAACTAAAGAATTTGAGTTAAAACCTGGGAAGAGCTGAATCAAGCTTCAACCTTAGTTCTTCCCATTATTCTGACTCTCCCCTTCATACCAGAGCTGCCAACTTGATGGCAGATGCTGCTGGTGCCCTGTCCCATTTACCTCCAACTCACCCCCAGCGCACTTGAGTGTACCAACAGCTGCATTAGGCAGTTGTCTGGTGACAATTCTGCACGAGATGACTTTCTTTCTCATTTCCTTTGTCTGAGGGCTTTCTGGAGACTGCAGGAGTTTGCAAGGAACACACCTGGAAAAGCGGGGGTTGGGGGGGCAGTGGATGGGAACCTAATGCCCCCTGGATCAACCCTCAACCAACAGGGATTGGACAGAATGGTTAAATGCCAGCTTCTGGAACGTTCTGGGTGGTTTCCAGGGTACCACCAGCACAAGTGAGCCCCAGTTGCTCAGAGTGGCAATACCCCACTCATAAAACATGTCCTTTATTGGCTCTTCCCCCTTCCTGTCTTACTTTCCCCACTTCCTCCCGTGTGCTTCCCAGAATTCCTTCTTGTGTAAACAACCAGCACTGCATCTTTATCTCCAGGTCTTTTGGAAGAACCCAAGCTGAGACAAATTCTAAAATTCATGTGGTTGCTACTACTGTTCCTGTTTTTAATTACATGACATTCTCACCAAAAAAGTAATAATGCCCATTGGTTGCTGATGAGTCAGAACCTGATGGTAACACTTTTAAGTCTTGACAAAAGTGAAGAGAACATTCTCAACAAAGCACTACATTGTTCCTTCTATTTCACTAAGTATCCACTTGGCCGTAGCTGCTCTCATTTTAAAGCAGAGTTGTGATGGCTTTGGAGGGGCTCTACCAATGCAGTTACAGATCCAGTTTGGATTTTCTAGCTGTGAATCAAGAGAATTTAGAACAGATCCCAAAAGTAGGATACGATTTCCTAATTGCAAGAAAAGAGAGAAATGAATTCATAATTAAAAAAATCTATAAATAAGATCAAAGTATTTACATTATTGAAAACAAGAGCAATCATCTCAAAATGCCTTCTAGATTTATCAACTTGGCACACATATTTTAGGAAGATTTCAAGAGATTTCAATATAGTATCTAAAAATGACCAACTATTTCATTTTGGCAAAAAGAGATTCCCAGCTTCCTGTAGTTGACTGTAACTATGGGATAAAAGTGTTCAGATTTTAAAAGACGCATGTAAAATTCTTATGTGAAAGTTAGTCGTGACACAACCCACTGAAGCGTGATGGTCATTTACTCGGCCGTCTGTCCCAGTCCAGAGATGCAGGGCTCATAAGTTATATATAATAAGTTCATATAACAGGTTTTGTTTTATAGACTCTAGCCATTTATTTAGCAAATGGAAATTTCTAATACCTAGCTCTTGTCTACATTTAAAATTTCAGGGAAAAGAGACTCATGTCCTACAGTACATATTATTACAAAAGAGTTCGTTATCAGCTGTGAACAATTAAAACTCCTTCTCTAATGATTAGAATCCAACATCCGTTAATGGAGTGAGGTGACATCTTTCTTATGGAAAAAGCCCATGTTTCTTGTCAGAGAAGGATATCCTGTCTGTTCATCACGGATAAAACAGGTGGAAGACCACTTCTCTATTCTGGTGCCCAAATCAGGTATAAATTCTTTTAATTTAGGGGAGAACGCAAACATACATAAAGCAAAGGGTAGAAGTTGTTTTTCCATCGTCTTTACTCAAACGCTACCTAGAAAGTCAACGTTTCCTTGGTGGTTTTGCTCGCATGCTGATCACTGTGCATGTAGCTATCATTAGTGCGAATGTATGGGAGACGTTTTGAATATATAGCACCCAAGGGAAAGAACAATAGACCCCCAAAATTTGAATTATTCTTCTTGCAAACTCTGAAAGCCAACAATCACTTGTGCCTTGCAGAATCTGGGGGCTCAATCCCCAGGTGCAAAGTACATTTTCCAGGTTTCTCCAGGGCAAAGGCAGGGTGAACACCCTCATTAAACCTGTGCCTGATGATGAAGAGCAACTGTCCACTTTCAGCATTAATGAAGAGAAGCCTCTGGTTATTGTAGTCCAACAGAATGCCCACCCTGGCGGGATGCTCAGTCACATGCACATCGCTCACAATGCCACTGTAGAAGAATGTATATCTGAAAAGAAACAGAATGGGGAATTAAAAACTGGAAATCTTGAAAGACCATGGTGAAGAAGATCACTTGGTGATAACTAATTTTTCAGTTATTAATTTCACTACACAATAATGAGTTGCAATAATGTTATCCCAATTCCTTTAACCAGATCCCTCCTAGATGCTAAAATGCATAGCTCATCTCAATAGACAAACACTTTTAATAATTTTGCTCCTTCTACATTAGGAGGCGGTCCCAGAATAACCAGCATATGCCTCCCTTGTGATTTTTCTCAACATTCTAATTCTTTCCCAGCTGCCCACATGTTTTAACTACCGCATTCATGGTGTGTCATTCTTTTGAATAAAACTCCTTTGAGGCTGCCATGTATTTTTAAAAGTACTGCAGGCTTGCCTTCCATAAAATGTATTACTTTTACAGCTTAAAACATTTTTAAGTAACTTACATAAGGGCCTTTATGAAGTTTAAGAAAAATTTCATTATTTTTGCCCAACTTCATCCTTTGTATATGCCCCCCCACCCCAGACCAACTTTCCTTTTTGTCTTCTGAATGTTTCTTGCAGGCTTGCAGCTCAGGTGTGTTGCCTCTAATTTCTCTCTTCAATTCAAGTAAATTCAACTCAACAAGTATTCACTGGGCATGTCTGTGAGTCCAGCACTTTACTAGGCCCTCTGGGGGCTATGAAGGACCACAGAGTACTGTCCTCGCCCTTGGGGAACCCAGACCCTCCTGACCAGGGAGGAAAACTCTGTTGATCACTTAAAAGTGGGCTATGGGTGAGGCTCCGTCTCAGGGCAGAGTTTGGTAAAGTGTTTATAAACACATTTAATGGACCTGTTTGGTTGTGAAAGGACAGGTCCAAGAGCAGGCTAGGAAGGGGAAATCGCTCAACAGAAGAGGCTAAATTGCTCTGGGCAAAAAGTAACCCAAGTTTGGTGTTTTCTCCTGGGAGTCTTAGAAGCAGAGGCTGGGGCCTTGAAAGTGGGAGAAGGGAAAAAATGAGATAGAAGCGATGAGGGAAAGATCAGTGAGGATGGTCTGAGGAGTGGAAACACAGTGGCACTGGTGTGGCAGAGAAAGCCAAGGACCCTTAAGGCCTATGACGTCAGTGTTAAGGGCCCAGAAGCTTGAGTACAGGTGTGTTTTGGGAATGGGAAGCTAGCAACTTCCCTGCGGAATAAACACCATGTGAGATGGCAGAGGTTCGCGGGGATGTGAAAGTAAGCAAGGCGTACACAGTGATAAAGGACCTTTTCAATGTCTTGCCAATGAGAGATCTCACAGAACAATAAGAAGCTCAGGAAGCCCTGGAAGCCACAGAGAAAACCAAGGTTGCAAGTGGCAGTGACTGGGAACAGCAGTGTAGGCTGGGACTCTTACAGAAGGCTTTGGGAGCAGATGAGCTCATATTCAGCAAAAAGGAACAGTTGGAACTGGACATAGGTGGGAAAGAGGAAGGGGATCCAACCAGCAGGGACAGCAGAAGCAATGACGAGGTGGCAGAATAAGCCCATTCGTCATAGAGAACAGCACCATCTGTCCGACAGGTTCGGAGAGGACATGTGAGTGACTGTGAGGATATAACATGAATAAGTAAAGTCAGGGGCCAGGAACTAGACCTGCCCTGTCCATCACAATTGCCACTAGCCACATGTGGCCACTTAAATTAAAATTAAAATGATATAAAATTCAATGTCCAATTCTGCAGTCCTCGTAGCCATATTTCAAGTGTTCAAAAGCCATCTGTGACACCATTTTTCTATCTTCATAGAATTTTTGATTGCACACCACTGGTCTAGAGAGTTCTGAATGCCCTACTGAGCTATTTTCCCCAAGTCATGCTGAGAAGGCCCCTGGTGCTCACAGGCCCAGCCCCATCAGTCCCTGAGCTAGTCCCCACCATAGAGGCCAAGGAGGGAGAGACATTCCTCAAAGCCTTGGCTCCACCAGTTCTGCAGGGCCTGGAATCTGCCCTGCCCTGCCCTGCTTCCACCTCCATTTCCTATCCAGCATATCGGTTCCTTCTCTAGCCTCCACTCTGGCCTGAAACCAAGCCTGTCTAACTGGAGCTCTCTTCCCTGCCCAGCTTTTGTCTGCCCCTTCTTGGGACTGCTGGTGTCTTTCGAACAAAGATCGAAACTTGATTCTAGATACCCGTGTAACTCTGGAACTGCTCTACTGGGGCCCCCACGTCCCGGTGGGCCTACCTCTGTGAATCTCACTACTGGCCAAGACTGAGTCCAGCCCCTTTTGGTCGTGATGGTTTACTCCCCTTGGGTCTCCTCATCCTTCCCCCTTCCTGGTCATATTATTCCTGGATTCCTGTCTTGACTGTGGTCCCATCTACAAACTGTAGATGTTTGTAGATTTTTGAGCAAAAACACAAGGGACATGATGGAAATGATATTCTAGAAATATTTGCCAATTGCAACACACAGGATAGTGTGGCATGGGTGCAGACCTCGCCCTGGAAGGTACAGGCATGGTAGCTGTGGTGGAGGAGGTAAAAAGGCTGTGAACTAGGGGAGAAAGTTTAGGAGTGGGCAGGAAAAAGTCCAGTTGATTCTGTGTCCTCAGACCCTCTCCATTTCTCCTTTCCACCTATAATATCTTAAACCTTAGATTCTACCCAAGTAGTATCAAGAATAATACAGTTGGGTTTAAAATCATGAAGCCAGAAAAGTGAAACAGAGAGGGGTCTGCCACAGTGGTTATCACAGTGCCTTAAGGTGGGGTGCTCTATTTGAAACATGAAATGAAGGCACTCAAGGCTTGACCTCTCTGTGCTGTGACCACACAGACAGGCACACTCTTCCTCCCGGAACCCACAGAGCCTACCCTGGGCCTGAAAGAGCCGAAGACCAAACTTGTTGAACCTGTTGACAAGATACAATTATGTTTTCTAGAGTCTAGAAATTTGTTACTGGAGGCTAATCTATGGTTTTGGGGTTTCAAAGATTCAAGTGTTGGGGCGCCTGGGTGGCTCAGTTAGTGAAGCATCTGACTCTTGATTTCAGCTCAGGTCATGATTTCACAATTAGTTAAGTTCAAGCCCTGCATCAGGGTCCCGTGCTGACCCTGCAGAGCCTGCTTGAGATCTCTCTCTCTCTGTGCCCCTCCCTAGCTCATGTTCTCTCTCTCTCTCTTTCAAAATAAATAAACTTTTTTTTAAATGTTAAAAAATAAATAAATAAAAAGATTCAAGTGCCTAAGGAAATTTTCATGAAATCAATATCTGGTTCATGAAATCAATATCTGGTTCCAGCTCTAAATCTACTCATTATAATTTCTGGGTTTGAGAGATTTTAAACTCCAGGCAGGGGCTAGGCCCTTAAGCATTGCACAGCAATGAACATCAATTATCATAATTGCTTTGACTTGATGAAATGTGACTTTAAATAGCTCTTGGAGATAGTGTCCTTATGAACCATGTCAGAAAATCAAACTCTGTCAAATAGGATACAGGGAGGAATGTGCAGCCAGAGATATGCAAAATCCCAATCTGTGGGCCTTTTTCTGGGAACTTGTGAGCACTGAAGGCTTCCTTTTTAAAGCATTACATTTGAATAATGCCTCACATTTTCCTGATACTTTACAATTTCAAGACTCTCCCCTGTACCTGACTTCATGTGATCCTCACAACCCAAAAATGTAGCAGACCAGGCATCCCTGTCCCCTGACAAGATAGATGAGGTCTATTAGGTATGCTCAAAGGGTTCACTGACTCCTGGTGAGTAGCCAACAGGAGGCTAATCAAGGATGGGGCCAGGACTAAAGTCAGGTTTCTAATAAAGACCACCCTGTGAGCATATTCAGATCATTCCATGCTTGCCTCATCTCTCTGAGACTAACACAGGTTATGGTGTTTACATAGTAACCAACCAAACGAAACTACAACTAATACAGTTAGCAAACTTTTTCTGTAAAGGGCCACATAGTAAATATTTTAGGCTTTGGGGGTCACTGGTTGCTGTTATGACTAGTCAGCTCTGCCATTGACATGCAAAAGTAGCCACAGACAATACGTAAACGAATGAGCATGACTGTATTCCAATAATACTATCAGTAAAATTTTACAAAAACAGGAGTGGTCCTATTTGACCTATAGGCTATAGTTTGCCAATTCCTGATATGGACCAGTGAGAGGGGTATCGGGGACTCACTTCTTTTCTCACTCCTGTTGATTCCTCTGGGGAGGAAGCTTTTTAGTACTACCCTTGTCACCTCCTCCACCCTCAGGTGAGTTTAGAAGGAGAAATTGGCCATGCGTGGCATAGAGGTCTCTCCTCACTATCTTTGGAGAATGAGCTTACTGATGAAACATACTTCCTTTTTTGTTTCTCCAGGGGCGAACTCTGCCATGCAGGGTGGGGAAGGTGGCATGGCTGGGTGAAATCTATTAATAGGGTTCAATGTAAGAAATCTCCTTTCCCTCAGGTATGAATCACATTCACTAAAGTTGGCTTCCTCAGTAATCAGACTAACAGTTTAGTCTTCATATGTTTGACTCTTTTGTTTTCTTTCTTTGTCGGCTCAGACTTGGACAGGGAAGTAGGATACTATTTGTTAGGTGCCTCAGAGACCTCTGCCTACACATTAACTCATGACACTTTGACCAAGAAGGGAAGCAAGGCTCCAGCTTACCTCTGTGGCTCAGAGCAGTGCATGTACCACGAAGTCTCCCCTTGTCCCAGGGTACCAGCCTGCACAGCTGAACGGGAGCAGATGCCAAGTCGGTAAGCTGGGCAGTCTGTGACTGTGGTTTCCCAGTAATGCTGGCCACAGGCAGGCAGCTCCTCACCCAGCACTGAGGGGATTCTGCAGACAAAGTGGATCACTTAAGCCTAGCACAGGTATCACCAGCTTTGATCTCCTAAACATCCACATTCACACAGTTGCACACAGTTTAGGCAGGATTCTATCCTTGGAAACTGCTGGAATTTGACTAGAGACATTTGTTGTCCATTGTGCCCCCAACTTTGAGCTCATTGCCACAGAACTGCACAAATTTTCAACATGCATTCAACACATTTCTGCTGCCACATACACCATGCATGTATAGTATACTGCATCTCTTGAAGGAGCTAAGAGCCAGGAAATAATTAGAATAATGGCAGGGAAAAAAAAAAAAGACATGGCACCATCTCTGATTTCAGGGAGAGTGAGGAAATACAAGGGAGGAAGGTGGGGAGGTCCAAGAGAACATAACTTGCAAAGTTTTTTTCCAAAACATCAAGAGAAGACGAAGAAAAGGAGGAGAACGTAGGGGAGGAGTCTCCAAAATCTTCTTTAACAATGAGTTCCAGTGTTTGCTGACCTTACTGGGCACAGAGACCAAATGAGGTGCAGCTCTTAAATGGCAAGACAGCCGGTGAGGGCCAGAGCAGAGTGTAGAACTGATCAGGAGTGATGAGTGTGCTTTGTAGAAGCTGTGGTCAACAGTCTTTGGGACTCTGGCCTCTTTGGATTGTAGTAGGGGCACCTGAGAGGTTGTTGAAAGGTCTCCTTTTGTCTCACCTTAGCTATTTTTGTAACAGGCACCGTAAAATGAACCCAAGCACTTTCAACTGCTGATGGGTGACCTTGTTTGCATGAAGTACTCAATCCTCCTTTGAAATGGCTGAGACAGCAAGGAAGCATTTTTAATTTAAGCAGTGTTAATATTCAGTCAGCACCCTCTCCTTTTTAACAGATGAGAAAATGATTAATGCAAAGGAATGTATTTCACTTTCTCGTGTCTTTACCCAACAACCTCCTTTCAAAGAGGTGGATACTGACAGGCCCTTGCTCTCTGAGCAAAACCTGGCTGCCTGATATTTATGAGTTAATTTTCAGGTTAATAATAAATAAAGGTCTATGAAATACATTACAGTTACCATCAATTACCATCTATGAACTCTAACCAACTTCCAGTCTATTTCTTTTCTTTTTGATTTTTTGAAAAATCAGAAAAAGAAAAGCCCAATCTATTTCTTAAATCTTTTTTTTCCTCTGAATTCACTTATTTGTGTATTTTTTAGCACCTACAACATTCCAGGCCCCATGCTAGATTCTGGGAATTCAAAGATGCAGAATACAGGGCTGCTCCTTGAGGATTATTCAAGACAGAGTGGCTAACAAACAATCCACCTGCGCTCAGACCTTTTCACAGGTAAGATCAAAGGGCACTGGGGCCCAGAGAAGACTTCCAGGAGCAGCTAGCACTTGAGCTGGGCCATGCGCCATAGTGAATACGGTGAACAGCAACCAGAAGGGAACACCACACAGGACATTGCTGGCAGCCACCGTGAGGGACTGAGGGCTTGCCGGCAGCCATGTGGGAGGCACATCCACGCCAACAGCTGCCTGGGTCTCACATGTTTTACGCTTTTCAAAAGCCTTCACATACTTTCTCCCATTTGACCATTTGCCCCTCACAATGACCGTGAGAGATCGCAAGCAAATTGCAGATCAGTCTCCCCATGGGGCCCTTGGCTTTTGGCTCTTTAGTACTCCTTTTTCTGGGAGCTCCTGGGTGGGGAGGGACAAGTAAGTCTGAAACTCTGAAAGTCCTCCCTGTGGCCAGAAGCAGAAACTCAACAAAATGTCATTCTCCTCTCTTCAAAACCTGGTCTGCTATTGAGGGGCGCCTGGGTGGCTCAGTCGGTTAAGCGTCCGACTTCAGCTCAGGTCACGATCTTGCGGTCCGCGAGTTCAAGCCCCGCGTCGGGCTCTGGGCTGACGGCTCAGAGCCTGGAGCTTGCTTCCGATTCTGTGTCTCCCTCTCTCTCTGCCCCTCCCCCGTTCATGCTGTGTCTCTCTCTGTCTCAAAAATAAATAAACGTTAAAAAAAAAAAAAAATTTAAAAAAAAAAACAAAACCTGGTCTGCTATTGAAAATAACAGAAGAATTTAGCCTAGACTCTTTTTTTCATTAAATCAGTGATGGTACCTGAAAACAGCCTATGTTTTAAGCAAAACCATCTGTGCTTGTGTTTGCAATACAAATACTGACACTTACTCCAACTTAGGAACTACTGGCACTTTCTCCCTAGTGATGAGCCGTACCCGAACCGTATGGCTGTGCTCGTGATGATATTCGATACTATACTCCCAGGTATGTCCATTAAACCAAGAACATGCGCAGGCAAGGCCACACCAGGGCGACACCCCTCTCAGAACACTCAACTTACTCTGTCAGCCGTCTCCTCTCAGCGAAGCTGATCACTGTCCCATTTGAGGAAATCTGCAGGGCAGGATGAGCCGTTTCTCGCAACAGAAGAAATCGGGTTCCTATTGCAGTTATGAACATAAGATTATAAGATGACCACAATAGTAAGTGCTGTCCCTGGGCCAAGCCCCACATTTCAGACTGCAGTCTCCCTCTCCCCTGACATCAAAATGCCCTGCTCAGTGTCTTGAGATCCACAAGCTGGAAATCTCATCCATGACAAACAAGGCCTGGGTGAGTGCTAATGACCACGTGCCTGCACCTGGTGCTGCGGTGCGCCTCGCATAGTCGAGCTCCCTCTGCTATGCAAATGTGCTCCTCTGGCCAGCAACATCACCTGGAAACTGGCTAGAAATGCAGAAGCTCAGGCCCGTCCTGACCTCCTGAACCAAAATCTGCATTTTCTCAGGCTCCTCGGGAGATTCACGCGCACATGAAAGTCTGAAGATGCACTCGTGTCAGCCGAGGGAGTGGTTCTAACAGTGGAAGATCCAGGCACCATATTAGGACTGGAAGGGAAATATTTCTGGGAAGGCAGCCCTCATGTCCTCTCCTGTAAACATCAGGCTGGCCCTGACCACATCACAAACAAGGCATGTGCACAAGTTTTTGCTGGTTAAGCAAATCACTTGATATACCGCCCTCAATCTTCTGCCATCTTTGGGTCTAGGGTAAGATAAGAAAATGATCACCTTTGCATCTCTCACTTTTCACAATAATTGAGAACAACCAAGTATTTTTTTATTGGCATCATTTGGCTATTTTCTCCAAAATATCATTGAACAGCTTTATCACTTCCTTGAGTTATTCACTCATTTATTCAACAAACATTAATTGGCACAAACTATGTGCTAGGCACCAGAAATAAACAGAAGAATGAGACTGGAAGCTTGCTCATAGAGTTTACAGTGTAATAAAATAAGAATATCCCCATCCCACTGTCCCTAACACACACTTAAAACATGCCCACTAATTATAGCACATTGAGAGCCAAACAAGAATCATCTGGGGGGATTAAAAACACATGTCAGAGCCCATATGCATCTCCAGATCAATCAGATCAGAGTCTCCATGAGTGGGGCCCAACATCGGTCTTTTTTAAGTACCCTGACTGATGGCTGATGGGTAGCCAAGTTGAGAACTTCTTAAACCAGAAATCTAAAAGAAATATCTTGGTCTTTAACCAATGTTGGGTCCTCATGCCAAGAACCTAGTCCAAGAGGTTGGAGCTTTAAGAGGTAGTCTTCTACAGTGTCTTCTCTAGGTGTTAGAAGGAAAGAAATGGAAATGCTTGGAAATAGTTCTCTGTGTGTGTATGAAAAAGAAGTACCTCTGGTGGAAATGAGGGCAGCTTCACTCTGCTCGCTTGCCCCAAATGCATTGATGGCTCTCACGTAGAAAAAGTAATTGTCATTGGGTTGGAGGTTAACTTTCAGCTGGAGTCCTTTAATTCCAGAGAAGGATCTAAACACAAAAGAAAAACTAATTTAAATACCGGGTCACACGCTAAACAACTCATCATATGTCAATCCTGGAGTGACTGAACATTTTTTATTCACAACAAATAACTTATTTTTCCCTTTTGGTGACCACCGAGTTAGCAAGTCCAATTCTACAAAATGTTTATGGTCCACTAAGATTACTTAATCAAATCACTTTTACCTTTGTCAACTTTGTCCAATATATGCCTTCCAGAATGCTCCTGAACTGAACCAAACTTTTTTTTAAAATTCAGAAAACAGACTAATTTTGTGGTTAATGAGTCTGCAAGAATATATTATTTTACCAATTTCTGCCTAAGAGGGCATTTCTGGATTAAGATGATGTTAAGCCAATCTATAATACCACAGATCCTAATATCTAATTAGCAGATCCAGCATAGTGGAAACTTAAGGTGAGTGATGATTTTGTACATGGCCATCCTACAAAAGCCAGTCAAGTTATAGAAACAGAAGAGCCCTAAAGAATGCAATACCTTTTAAAAAATATTTTTTTAAGTTTATTTATTTTGAGAGAGAGAGAGAGAGAGTAAGCAGGGAAGGGGCAGAGAGAGAGAGAGAGAGAGAGAGAGAGAGAGAGAGAATCCAAAGCAGGCTCCTCACTGTCAGCTTAGAGCCGGATGCAGGGCTTGTCCCACAACCCTGGGATCATGACTTGAGCTGGTATCAAGAGTCAGACACTTAACCGACTGAGTAGCCTAGGCACCCCTAGAAGACAATATCTTGTAAAGCAAGTTTAGTCCAAGCAAGAAAAGCAAGTTCTAATTGCCAAATAAAATCCCCAAAGTTTCTGTTTCTAAATCTCCCATGTAGATTAAGATAAAAGGCTGGTAGTGGTATCTAAGTGGCAGCGGGCTTACAACAGCCCAACCATTTAAACACATACAGACTTGCTGGATTTGAACAGAGAGCTCTCAGAACTTGCCGGGGAACTGAAGTAGTTTGTGCCTCTTTTCTATTCTCTTGATCTGCTTGATAGCATGACCCAGAGCATGTATGCAAGTAAATTACACAAGTGCTCTTTTTTTCAGCCTCTATTTGGAGAGGCTTTGGAGAGAGTTACAAGATAGGCTCCTTACTAAGCAATTCCTAATCTGAGTGCTAATGCCAGGCTCTGTTCCCTGGAGATCTTGCCTTTGGATAATGGTCAGCGAAAACAATAGTACAATACCCTTCCTGCTCATTCTCAGAAGAAGGTTTTTTTTGTTGTTGTTTTTTTTAAATCCGTTTGCTTGTTTTTGTTTTTCTTTGTGTTTGTTATTAACAAATGTACTACAAAAGTGTTTGAATCAAAGATTTTTTTCAGGTCACTCCTACTTCTGTAGATTTATTTCACTTCTCAGTACCTGCCTTAGAGAACACCATGGAGAATCAGAAGAAGGAAAAAGCATCATTGATTCAAAAAACAAACTAATCAAAAAGTTTTTAAAAGCAGGAAATATGTACAAAGTAACAATGCCCTCCCCCGCCACGTCTAAACGTGAACACCCCCCCCCCCCCCCCCCCCCCCCGCCGGTCTTCCTCAGAAAGAAGGGGACAGAGGAGGGGAGCAGACTGGGTCTATTTGTGTATATGCTATTTAGTGCCCTGTCTGGAAGAGACCGCTGGAGACTGCTCAGATGTTATTGGTCGTATTTCAGAACCTACCACCTGACCCAGCCCTCCACAAGCACTATCTTTAGATGCACAGAGGATCAATGAGCCACATGTTCACAGACAACTAATTATGCTTCAGTTAGTTAATGAAAACCCACGTCCTATGATTAAGAATGTAATTCCTGACTAATATCTAGCATATTATTCTGGGGTGGATGTATTGCTTATCTTATTTGATTTGATGACTAAAGAGATGTTTTAAATGTATGCTAATTATAATAAGCTGTAAAATTATTGTCTCAGTAAGCATACTTGGGCCTGTACTGAATTAACTTCATTCACTCATGAAATAAATGTCTGTCAATCACTTGTGTGCCCAGACCCTGTTACCCTGAAGCCTGAGGGGCATCTAGCAAGACTAGGTGAGGAAATTTTAGTTTCAGAGAAGGGATAAAACATGCTGGCTTCATTTCATAACAATGAGATTGTTAAATACCAAAAATACTGATTTGGGGGAAGTGTTTGCCTTGAAGTTTTAGGAAGTTTGTCAAGGAAAGAATTCCATGTATATAATCAACTGCATCCTATGTCTCACCACTCATTTAAAGAATAAAGGTCTACACGGTATTGAAGTCAGAATATGGGATCAGATCCTGCTTTCAGTATGTGAACAGGTCATGCAGAGTTGATAGATATGCACGATGCCCTCATTGCATCTGTGAAATAAAAGCACTAGGCATGAGCACAAAAATGATGTGAAATGTCATAGCGTTTTATTGGTGACAAGTTGTCATCTTATGCTCCAGCACCAAGAACAAAGCAAAAAATCTCACATACAAATGGTTTATCTCCATGTCTTTTTTACTTGTCTGACCTCATCACTTGAATGCCATAAAATTCCTCATATTAGCTTTCCTTGCTTTGTAGCCAAATAAAAACTTTTTTTTAATGTTTATTTTTTTTTTAGAGAGAGAGAGAGAGAGAGAGAGAAAGAGAAACACAGAGTGTGAGCAGGGGAGCAGCAGAGAGAGGGAGACACAGAATCTGAAACAGGCTCCCGGCTCCAAGCTGTCAGCACAGAGCCTGACACAGGGCTCAAACTCACGAACCACATGATCATGACCCAAGCAGAAGTAGGGCGCTTAACTGACTGAACCACCCAGGCCCCACCCAATAAAGACTTAAAAATTTGGAATTTGAAATCTGAAGAGTGGCACTCTTCCACAGATGATAATTTTTTTAATTGCAGAAACAAAAACATCATCACTGCAACCGAACCCACATGATTTATTCAAAGTGTAGTTTGCAGTAGGACCCAGATTCACAGAATATCCAAACTGAGGTAAGTGATTACACAACACATGGAACCACAGCAAGTTGTTGGTGCTTAGGTAAGAGGGATGTTAGCCTCATCAGTACTATGACTGATCTATGTGAGAAGTCTAAAGCCAAGAGTAAAATTCAAAAGACAGTAAGAAATGTGAGTCAGATGGCCTCACTCTGGGTCATAAGTGTAGAATTCTCCTTACAAGAGCCATACTGCAGTGTAGGGGACAGCTCTCTATGTGCAGTTTTCAGGAATGTGAGGGCAAGGAAGCATCTAGAAACCCTGATGCATCAGCAATTAGCAGATTGCTGGTGGAGCATAAGCATGCCGAGGAGTACAATCCCACCTTTCTGTGCTCAGCAGGTCTTTGAAAGACTTTCAGCTGCTCATCTCTCCACTGGTAGAACAAATGACATTTGTTAAACTCCAGTGCTGTAAAGCAGAGAGAAACTTTCAAGGAGACCCACAGAAGTCTGAAAGGCTGTGGTAAATGAGACTGTTCCCCTCTTCTGTTGTTTCAGAAGGCAAATGAGGGGAAGCCACTGGGAGACAATGTCTGCCCAATATAAGGAAAGCCTTTGTAGCTTGAGACCTTTCACAAGGCAGTCTAAAGTTTGACACAACCTACCATACAGACAATGGGGCAAGAATCATTTTACGTGGGAATTGAAAAGGGTCTTCATGAAGTAAAAAACCATTAGGGACCTACTGCTCAATGAGAAAATACTAAAAGCATTCCTATAAGTTGGAGACATGGACATGAGGTTAAGAAAAGAAGTCATGCAGGGGCAACCTAACCTACCAAGAGTTCTAAATTACAAAGCTAAGGTAATGAAAACTGCATGGCACTGGGACATAAACAGATGGATCAATAGAACACGTGACAGATTATAAAGGTCAGGAATGGAGCCAAACACAGGCTCTTAAGTAGATAATAATGGAAGTATTTCAAATCAGAAGGTCAAATGATGGGTTTTCTTCCTCGGACAGCTGGATAGTCATACTGAAAAAATAAAGTTGGATTACCAATTTCACACTTGCTACTGAAATAAATTTCAGATGATAAAAGATCTAGTTTTTAAAAATGAAATCACTGGATACTAAAAAAAAACATAAGAGAGAGGATTTTTAAATAGGAGACAAAAACTAAAAGCTATTTTAAAAAGAGATTGATAAATTCAACTAAAATAATATCAAAAGGTATACACAGCATATACAACATGATTCATCACCACAGAGACATCAGTCAAAACCACAATACATGGCACCTCACACCTGTTAAAATAGCTATTATCAAAAAGATAAGAAGTAAACCATTGGCAAGAATGTGGAGAAAAGGGAACCCTTGTGTACTGTTGGTGGTAATGCAAAATGGTGCAGCCACTGTGGAAGACAGTACGGAGAGTCCTCAAAAAATTAAAAACAGAGCAACCATATCATCTAGCAATTTCACTGCTGGATATTTATCCAAAGAATATGAAAACACTAACTTAAAAAGACACCTGCATCCCCATGTTCACTGCAACATTATTTACAATAGCCAAGAAATGGAAACAACCTAAGGGTCCATCAATGGATTAAAGAAGATGTGAGATATTTCTATATCTAGGCCTAGAGACCTATCTCACAATGGAATAATACTCAGCTATAAAAAAGAACAAAATCTTGCCATTTGTAACAACATGGATGGACCTAGAAGGTATAATGCTAAGTGAAACAATGCTAAGTCAGACAAAGACAAATACCATATGATTTCACTTACATGTGGAATCCAAAGAAGAATGAGCAAACAAAACAGAAACAGACTCATAAATACAGAGAACCATCTGGTGGTTGCCAGAGGGGAGAGGAGTGGGGGGATGGGTGATATAGGAGAAGGGGATTAAAAGATACAAACTTCTACTTATAAAATAAGATAGGAGGATACAAGGTACAGTATTGGGAATACTGTATGTTAGTACAGTTAATAGTATGTTAATAGTATGTAATAACTTTGTATGCTAAAAGATGATAGCTACATTTATTGTGATCACTTCATAAGGTAGATACATATTAAATCACTATGTCATATGCCTGAACCTAATATAATATTGAATATCAACTACAAATCAATTTAAGAATTATGCATGGCAAAAAACCTTCAAAAGAAATTAGCAACCCATGTTGTAGGTGAGTACTAATGTTCTTTAAAAACCAAAGAACTTCTACAAATCAATAAGGAAAAAACTACAGTCCAACAGGAAAAAAAAAAATAGGCAAAGGAAATGAATAGTTCACAGGAAAGAAAGTACATGGTTCCAAAACATATGAAATGATGTTCAACCTATTAATAGTAATGCACACTGAAACTTTAATAAGATTCTATCTTCTACCTATCAAGTTGTCAAAGATCAAAAGTTTTATCATACCCTATGCAGGCTAGGATATGAAGAACAAAGTACTCTTTTTGTATGCTTCTAGCCTGTGTATCACAGCCACAACCTCTACGTAAACAGTTTGGTAATATCTATCAAAATCCAAAATGTAAAACCTCTATCCAGTCATTCTATTTCTAAAGAGTTTTTTCAATGTTTATTTATTTTGAGAGAAAGAGAGAGCGAGAGTGTGTGTACCCATGCAGGGGAGGGGCAGAGAGAGAATTCCAAGCAGGCTCCATGCTGTCAGCACAGAGACCCATGTGGGGCTCAATCTCACAAACCATGAGATTATGACTTGAGTGAAATCAAGAGTTGGATGCTTAACCAACTGAGCCACCCAGGTAACCCAGTCATTGTATTTCTAGGAATTACAGATATTCTGGTACACGTGTGAAATGATATATGATAAGGTTTTTTCTGCAGCATTGTTTGTGATAGCAAGAAAATGGAAACAACTTAAGTACCTTTCAATTGGTTAAATAAATTAAATTATATTCTTAAACCAGAATATAATGGAATTGTTCTTAAAATTGAGACAGTTCCATATCTATTGGTACAGGATACTCACCAAGAAATATTTTTAAATAAGAAAAGCAAGGGTGGTAGAAATATCTATAGTATGCTACCATTGGTTGCAAAAATATAGAGATGTTTGTATACACACATCTGAAAGGATAAATATGAATCAGGTAAGAGTAGTTGCCTCCAGGGAGAAGAATTGAGTAGGTGACAGATAAATAGAAAGGAGACTTAATTTTCACTGTATCCCTTTGTATCTTTTGAATTTTGTACCATTTGGATATTATCCAAAATTAATTAAATAATTTACTTTTAGAGCTATATTACAAGCTCAGGAGTTGGTTGAATGTGTTTGCAGAACACGTGTTAATTTGAATTTTGTATAGTAGCTTCTCTAGGAATTCGATAATTCAACAATTTGTGTGGGATGGAAGAAAGGAGTGTATGTGTGCTTTAGGGAACCTGAGGGGCTGGTAATACTGAGGAGTGACTGCCTCTGCATTGCCGTGTCTAACACCTAGACTTAGCATGTTTTCTCCCCAGCAGAGGGGGGCGGCATGTGTACAAACAATATGGAGGAATCCAGTGCCATTACTCCTGGAAGCAGCCTACGGATGGTGCTGTCACGGCAGTGCACAACAGATGGCTAAGTACAAATTGTTTGTTAAAAACACAGTGGGTTCTTGCTAGCATTCCTGTTGGCCGCACCAACATTCAGCCAGTCAGTCAACACCATTTCATGTGAACTGTGAACAGAGCACACGGCTGGGCCCTAGGGGACCAGCTAGTAGTGTTTCCCAGACCTGCCCGGACACATTAGACCTTCTGAATTGGAATTTCTTAAGGAGGCCTGTGAATCTAAGCTTTTACAAGCAACCCAGTTGATTTTTATGATCAGTTAGGTTTGGAAAACATACTCATAAGATAGAGTGGGATGAGACGGGATGGGAGGGATAAATAGGAAAAAGAAGAAAAATCCATGAGAACATAAGCAACATTAAATGCAAGAACTAACTTTTGCTGTTGGAAGCCATTTTAAAAACCTAAACTGTATAAACATGGAACTTTCTGTTTTAAGATGAAAAACTTTAGTTAAATCAGGATTAAGAAGAAAATTCTTTATATATGGATTTTTTTTTTAACTTGGTAAAATAAAAATTTTTGAGCAGGACCATTTTTCTTTTGATAAATGAGGACATTATGAGATTCAGTGTTAACTAAACATCACTATTCATAATAGCGTAGGAACACGAGGGCTGAACACTGCCAACCTTGGGACTCAGGCTCTCCTGTAATTAGATTTCTCACAAAAATCTAAGTGAGCCAAAGGATTCCAGCAGAAGGATCCTGGATTTTTGTTTTCTCTGTAGTTCCCCTCCAAAGCCTGAATGATAGCATTTCTATTTCAGGCAGAGAAGCCCAGGAGTCTAGTAACATCCATTCCTCTGGATTCTCTAAATTTTCCTTAACCACTTTAAGCCCACATATGTAGACAATTACTTGAGGTCCCTATAGCACCACCCGCCTGGAATGGTGATTTAACATTACATTTTCAGACCTTGTTTAAAAAATGATTACATCGGCAATGTTTTTGCAATTTTTGTAAAACTGCTCTTAAAGACAATCACTATTATCTTGTTCAATAGCCCTTATATAAAGATCTACATGAAAAATTCATCTTAGAGCTGAATGTCAAGAAATATAATTGTCTCTTAGTGAAATGTTATGCTTCCCTTTTATAAAAAGACGAGTTATGTAATCTCTTTCTCCCTCTTGCTGTCTCCCCCTCTCTTGTTTTCACCTTAGCTACCAGGAAGTTCAGATTGAAATTTTATGTTCCATTGAGCTACTGTTCTTAACCTGTACTTTCTGATACAATCTCCTCACCCCTGCATGATCTGGCTCTTGTTCTTACATGATTGTTTCTAGTCGTTCTATTATGTCTAGGTCTTTTATAGTGAACAACTTGAATCCTTTTGGAAATTGACAGAACATAAGGTAGAAGTGAAGGAACAGTCTGGGTTTTCATTGATTGAGGTTTTACTATACAACCAGGAGGTGTATAGGATTGTAAATGATCAAAGTTAATTAGATTCATTTGGGAAGAAAGATTTCTTTTAGGAAAAGCTAAATGCCAAGAATCCTGGGTAAGGGAGTGGGAATCATCCCATAACTCACTCTCCCAAGTGCTCCTTGCTGAGAGATATTACCTGGGTCAGGGAAACAATACCATGTAAACATTGGCTATTAGCTCTTAAATACTCAATAAATTTTGGTCCGTTCATGTCAATGATCCTCCTATCACCCTGTGAAGCAAGCTTGGAGCAGGAATAACTGCCTCCTCCAGGAGGAGGAAGTCAATGATTTGAAGGTCAAATCATTTGCTGTTGACAATTGGTCATCACCTATCCAGCCGAAAATTTGGTACAAAGTTTTTTTAAAAAGAAAGAAATGCTGGGATTCTTCATATCCTATTCAGGTACTAAGTTCATTAGAAAACTCGCCCCTATTTGTCCTTATTATACAGACAGAGTGGCAGCTGTCCCCAGCTAGAAAACCCAACCATGAGAGACAATTCTGTTCCTGCCCCACCATGTGTGGCCCTGAATGCTGGAAGCAGGAGGAACATGAGTTTACAGGCCCAGCACCCAGACCCCAGCTCACCCTGGGGATGCTTCTGGGGAGGGGGACCCAGGGAGGATTTCTCCACCCTACAGCCACAGCCAGGGTGGCAGGGGAAGGGGCAGGAAGTTCACTACCAACTACTTTTGTGGTGTATTGAGTCTCACAGATTTGTCATTCAGTACACAGCTTCTCTCTGCACAGCCCACACAGCTAATCCCTGTACTATATTTCTCTCAGTTTTCCCTCCTCCACCCACAGTTCTGCTGACTTCTCTCCACACAGGAGAGACAGAACAGCTGAGGAAACAGCCGAGCGGTGGAAAATTTTTGAAAGTGTTTTGAGCCCACCCAACCTGAGGAGAGCATTCAAAGAAAAACAGGAAAGGGTGAGTAGGAGCTCCCTCAGCCCCCACACACAAGCCGGGGATTGTCACTCCCCGCCCACCGCCCAATCCCAACAGGGGCCGACTGCTGGGATCCAGCCATGATGCCCACACACAAAAATATGCAAATGTGTTTTCTGTGAGGATTACGGAATGGAGGCAATTGCTTGGCTATTTCAGATACCACGTCATGGAACTTGGGGGCTCAGTAGGCTCACTCCATTCAAACACTCACTGTAAGAGTTCGCCAGCACCTTTGGTCTTAAATTGGAACATTTAGAGGCCATCATACTGGGAGAATGAATGCAGGTCTGAAGATGCAGGTCCTTCTGTTCTGGCAACAAAAATCAGATTCCCCAGTCTAAAGGGTAATCAATGCCCTCCCTGTGTGTGTGTACGTTCATGTTACTCATCCTTTTCTCCATTCTTTTCATTTCCTTTCAACTTCTCTTCCTACTCCAGACCAGAGACTTTAAGGCTATCTGTCTCTTCAGAAATTGAAGGTGAGAAAGAGACATGAACTCATTTAGTTCTCAATTCGCTTTAGTCTTCCCTCTCTACTGTACCAGAGACTCTAGCCAGCTAGATGACCTGATGGTGGCAAGGCCAGAAGGAGGCTGGCTACTCCCCTCATTCCTTCACTCATTCATTCATTTAACAGAACTTTATTGAATATCTACACAGATAAGTTGCCCATCCTCACCCAAACACACCACATCAAAAAGAAGGAATCTTTGATCCCATTTACTCCCCAACAGTGACCTCTGTATCAATTTTTGGATCTGGTTTAGCATAAGATTTTTGGATAGAACCCAGAACCAATGAAAAGGTTATGTGACCAATGGCTAAACAAGATTATAAGTGCCATAGAGTGATCCATTAAATAGTTTCTAGTCCATGAACTAGGCTGGTCTTATCTCCTAGCTAAGCACCCAAGCACTAAAATTAATTCATTCACCATTCTGTGCTACTTTTCAGCACAGGTTATTTTGTTCCCATTTTGAGTAAGAGATTATCCTCAAATCTGGCCTAACTTTTCTTGTTGGTATCAGTATTATGTGTTCAGTGCTAATTGATATTAACCCATTCAGGTAACACATATTTATTGAGTACTTACAATATGCCAGATAGTGTCCCAGACACTGAGGCTGCAAATTTACATAATGATCCCTTCATGGAGACAACAAGTGAGTGGGATCAGATAACTCTTGGCTTACTGTTCTTTCCAAGACAAAAATAACTCTAATTATGTACTGCTGTACAGAGAACCGAAGTGAAGAATGTGGTTCTAATAGAATGGAACAGTAGGGATTGTTTGCATTTTGACTAGAGGTGATCAAGTTTTAATTTTGTTTATCAATTCTACTATCTGACTAGCTGTGTACAGTTGTTATCTTAGAGATGCAACAATACAGATCATAGTTAAATAGTTCATAATGTTGTATAGTTTTGATCCATCAGACCTTGTAAGGAATACTTTCAAGGTAGTTGTAAGCACCAGATAGTCAAAAGATTATGGCACATGGCCACTTTTCCTTTCCTCTCAACTCTTAAGTTGGAGAACCAAGAGAAATACAAACGAGTTTTGCAGCTCTGGGCATCTGAAATTAAAAATGAGTTATTGCAGTCTCTTGACGCCAACCTGGGGTTTAAGACACTGAGGGTTCTTGTATTGATGAGGAATGTCTCTAATGTTGTACATCGGCAACAGACTTAGCAAATGAACAAGGTAGTGATTTGTGGCCAACAAATGTGTGCTCGCTTCAAGAAGTTATTTTTTTTGTCAGACTCAGCAGGGATCCAGAGGCTGGAGAGTCCCCCCTGGGTTGTGGATTGGACATACCATTCTACCTCCTGGCACTGAGGAATCTTTTAGCACCTGGAAAACAGTTCCATCTCCAAAACAGCTCCAAGCTATCAACAAGGCTCTGAATGTGGAATTTCCCTTCACTTTAAACTTGCTGGACTATATCCATTCAATAACAAAGGATCCCTGTACTGTTCTATAACTACTAGGAACATCTGCTTATCCAGCCTCTCAGAGGCTCTCCTTTAACAAGAAAAATTAGAATGAACCTACCAGCAAGTCCCAAACAGAATAAAATAATGACAAGCCTTATGTTTTAATTAGCACAACTTTTGTCTTAATAAAATTTGTGGGTGGCCATTTTCTTCTTACAAATGGAACCATCTTTGGCTTCTTTGGCTTTGATAGAAGGATTTGTTTGGAATGTATTATTCATTGTTGATACTAAATGAATATTTTGGTTTTTTGTTTTTGTTTTGTTTTGTTTTGTTTTGAGGCCCCCAGGGTGATCAGGGAAAGGAAAAACATTGGTCAGGAAAGGTTTGAATAATGATACTGCATTCTCTCTTTACATCTATAATTTTCATATGTCAAAAGAAATTCTAGGGGCGCCTGGGTGGCTCAGTCGGTAAAGCGGCCGACTTCGGCTCAGGTCATGATCTCTCGGTCCGTGAGTTCGAGCCCCGCGTCGGGCTCTGTGCTGACAGCTCAGAGCCTGGAGCCTGTTTCAGATGCTGTGTCTCCCTCTCTCTGACCCTCCCCCGTTCATGCTCTGTCTCTCTCTGTCTCAAAAATAAAACGTTTAAAAAAAAAATTTTTTTTTTAATTAAAAAAAAAAAAAGAAATTCTAGATACATAATGACTCCCTATTGTCAGGCAGTTGAAGTATGCTAACTCAGTCTATATAATAATACAAGTTTTAGAACTAGTGGAGAGAATAAGACAGATCTGAGTCTGAATTCTGACTCCAAATTCTCACTCCATCATTTAATACCTTGGCCAAATTATTTAACTTTCTTGAATCTCATTTAATGGAGTTCATCACCTCACCTCCCTCCTAGGATTTTTGAGAGAGTTGAAAGAGATTTAGCATAGTTCCTGGCATGTTGAGGCCCTCAATGGATTGCCATTTCCCCATCCATCCCCCCGTTCCTTCTCCCTGTAGCCACATTTATGAGATGACATCACAGTTCCCTTAGTGCAACGGCCACTAGATCTCAGGGTTTCCAGATCCCTGCTGATTTAAGAATCCAACTGGGCTATTATTTATGCAAATGTCGGCTGAGGCCAGACGCCATAACAAGGATGAGTCATTTCAGAGCACTCCTTAACAGTCTGATTTTGCCTCAGAAAGAACTGAGGTGATGGCGGAGAACAGTGGGAGGGGTTGCCAGGGACTTGGGCACTGCTGATACGGGGCTCTCATGACACCAAGGGTTTTTTGTGGAGAAGTTCCAAGAAGTTTCAGGATGCCCCTAGGTGACATTAAACGGGGATTATTAGCTTGGACTTTGACAACTGACAAAATGGGGCTTGAATCCTGATTGTTACTCACTAGCTGAGTACCCTCTCAAAGAGTCTGTTTTCTCTGAGTTCTTATGAGAATTAAATAAGGCAAAAACAGGGGCGCCTGGGTGGCTCAGTCGGTTGAGCGTCCAACTTCAGCTCAGGTCACGATCTTACGGTTCATGAGTTCGAGCCCCGCGTCAGGCTCTGGGCTGATGGCTCAGAGCCTGGAGCCTGTTTCCGATTCTGTGTCTCCCTCTCTCTCTGCCCCTCCCCCATTCATGCTCTGTCTCTCTCTGTCTCAAAAATAAATAAACATTAAAAAAAAGTTTAAAAAATAAATAAATAAATAAGGCAAAAACAGTGACTGGCACACAGTAAATGCTCAATAAAAGTCAGTTATAAACTCTCTGTCTCTTTCTCCCCCTACTCCCCCTGCCCCCATTTCTTCTTCTCCCACTCCATTGTGGTCAGAATTCACCTCGCCTCTATTTGCTGATTATTGAGGTCTGCCATCCAGCAGTTGGCACATTAACAGCTATGTTGTTTTATGTACATTTACTATGTTCTCACATCTGCTGAAATGCCTACATCCCACCCATACATACCCCACTCAACATGAATTCATTGTTTGAACATTGTTTTGTGAAGCCTGTCTTCACATATTTGAAAGAAACTATGATTATTGCTCAGTCGTGTGAAACCTTACATAACTAAATAAATAGTTGTTGATTGATCATGTAGATAATCAAGAGCTTAAATAATATACTTTATTAAAAAGCTGCCTAATGTACTATTATTTCAAAGTTTTATATCCTACCAAAATAATTTATTTCAGTAAACTTTGTTTTAAAAACAAGCTAGGGGTGCTTGGTGGCTCAGTTGGTTAAGCATCTGACTTCAGCTCAGGTCATGATCTCACAGTTTGTGGGTTCGAGCTCCACATCGGGCTCACTGCTGACAGTGCGGAGCCTACTTCTGATCCCCCCCTCTCTCTCTGCCCCTCCCCAACTCGTGCCCTCTCTCTCTCTCTGTCAAAAATAAATAAACATTTCAGGGGCGCCTGGGTGGCTCAGTCAGTTAAGCATCTGGCTTCGGCTCAGGTCATGATCTTGCAGTTTGTGAGTTCGAGACCCAGGTTGGGCTCTGTGCTGACAGCTCAGAGCCTGGAGCCTGTTTCTGATCCTGTGTCTCCCCCTCTCTCTGTCCCTCTCATGCTCATGCTCTGTCTCTCTCTGTCTCTCAATAATAATAAATAAACATTAAAAAAATTTTTAAATAAACATTTCAAAAAGATAAATAAATGAAAACAAGCTAAAAGTGTCTCTATTAAAATATGAGCATTAATAATAAAGATCTGAATACACATCATGGAATGTGAACTTGCTCTATTGCCATGGATGGGAGTCTAGGAAATCACCACCTCAGTAAATAAATTAACATTTACCAAATGCCCCCAGGATGCATACCCCTTTATTAACAAATTTAAAGCTTTATAAGTTTAGTGAGAGAGCTTCCCATTTCTTTTTTTCCTGGAAAAATCTCTTTAGATCCTTCTTGCTCTTGGAGAGGCAGGTATGTCTCTGTAATTATATATATGTAATATATATAATATATACACACACACACACATATACATATGTATACATATACATATTATATATATACACATATATACACATATGTATATATACATATATATAATTAGCTCCTTTATATTACCAATACATCATGGAGACACAGATTTACATTATATATAAGCTCACTATTAGTTTCCTGAGTTAGGTGTATCTATTCTGATATAACTACTAAAAAATGTATGAAATATGCATAAATCCTGTCTAACGACTCAAGTTAAATATACCTCAAAGAATGTTCTATCTTATTAAAATTTGCATACATTTTTCTTACAAGGGAGTTATTATTCTACATTGTAGCATGTGTTTTATTACAAACTTGGAGTTCATTGACGAATATAGTGATGGAGTTGCAAATCAAGTCAACAGCTTAATGAGCTCAGCGGGATGTTAGGAAGCTCTTCTCCCTCTCTAGGCAGAAGCTCAGTTAGGTTAGGACCTTGAGCTGAGTTCCAGGCACCCTGGGCTCTCCCTGTGGAAAAGATCCTTACCTCAGGCCCTCACCCTCGGGAGAGTGCTGTCTGCAGTACTCCAGAGTGTAGGTCTCAGTGGCCTCCAGGTTGGCAGGCCGCCATCGGATGGTGGCTGTGTTCCAACACACAGTACAGTCCTCGGCGCGGATTACAGGGGTGGAGGGTGCTGCGAGAGAGAACCAAAGCAATCATGGAACAATCAACATCAGCTCTGCTTCCCTCGTACCCTGGGAAGAGTGCTTGGGCATGGTTTCATTTTAATTTTTGATTAAAAAATACATTCTTGGTTGAAAGCCCAAAAGATAATGTATATAATGAAAAGACCCCCTCCCACCTCTGCCTTCCAAACTGTACAGTTTTCACCCATCCCTAGAGAGCCTCTAATATTAGCTTCCTATAAATCTCAACAGTTTTTTTATACATCTACAAGCAAATTACAATACAGATTCTTGTCTGTCTCCCTTCACACAAGTTAGCCATAATCTTGCCTTCAGTAGGTACTCAATAAATACTTATTTTAGGAGGCAAGAAGAAAGAATAAAATGGTGGGAGTGAGTCATTTCTCGCCCTCAAGTAGTTAGAATGATCTTAAAGGTGATGCAAACCTGGCTTATGCCACACCCACGGCAGCCTTCAGTGAAAAGATTCCATCATGGGATGCATTCCCCATTGAATATCATTGCTGAAAAACCTTTTGGGGCTCCTAGTACCCATACGATGAAGCCCAATCTTACCTTAGCAAACATGGCCCCCATACACTAGCCTTTGTCACCTCACATCTTTCCTCTCCTCGTTTTTAAGTCAAAGAAATAATTCTAAACTTCTTGTAGTGCCCTGCACACTCCATACTTTTTCTTACCTTGATGCCTCTGCTCATATGTTTTCTGTAAATGGAATATACTCCTTTAACTGATCCTTCAAAGGGTTCCATTTAGGCATCAATTCTAAGGAGCCATTCCTAAACCTGCCCCTGTCCCAGGCTCTCTTGAGTACTCCTCTGGAGTGTTTTCACAATAACTTGTACATAAATAGATCATGACCCTTACCACAATTTTTATGATATTTTGTTTTGTTTTATCTCTCGCACTTGACAGCAAGCTTCTTGAGAACAGGAGCCCAGTTTTACTCATCATTGTGTACTCACCACTGCACAACACCTAGCACACTATAGGTGCTTAATAAATGCTTATAGGTTGATCTTAGTAATCTATGAAGAATTGAAAATTGCCTCCCGACACCCCCTTAACATTTCTTTACCTGTTCTAAAAACTGCCCTTTCACTCGGCAGACTACATCCAGTGAAGTTCACAGCCATTACCCACACTTGATAGCAACGGCCAGGTTCCAGATCTTCAAAAATGCAGTAGCTTTCTTTCACTGTCAATCTGTATTCTTCCACCAAGTCTAGCACAAAACACAATTATAAACTTTAGGGTGTCTTCTAAAGTTAATTGGAAATTAGCTACTAGAAGAATTGGTCTACTATTTTCAGTGGAAAATTCAAACTGATAAACTTACAGATATCATTAGGTGATAGCTAGTATTTTCAAATACCTAAGAAAACAAGAGCATGCTAAAAAGTGACATTTAGAATGATGCCGTATTACATGTGAACACTTACAGAAAATAATAGGATATTAGTATGATATGAACTTCATCTGCCACAATTAAAGTAATGTAGTTCAATAGCAAATACTAAAATTGCATAGTTTATGTTAGCTTAAATCTCAGTAATACATTCTCAAAAAATTCTTAAGAAGCAATGCCAATATTTCAGGAGAGCATGTAATAAAATAAGGACAACCCCATGTTTTCCAAATTTATGATGTTATAAAGCAACTTCCCAAATTAGTCAACAATTTTAGTATTCAGTATAATTTTCAAAGTTTCAAATCCTGGTTCCTCTTCATGAATTCCAGAATCATTCCAACTAGAGAGTTCCACAACTTACAGAAATACTTAAATAACTTTGATAGGTCACAAACTATTCTAAAAAGTAATTTGGTCAATTAAGACATTTCCTAAAATTTCTAAGTCACTTTACTCTCAATATTTTAGTAGTATCATTACTCGATACCATTACGAACACCTGCCCCCTTTGGGCCAATCTGATTATTCTTACTGAAATGTTTTCTCCTTTAAAAAGAATTATTTTCAGGGCGCCTGGGTGGCTCAGTCGGTTGAGCCTCCGGCTTCAGCTCAGGTCACGATCTCGCGGTCCGTGAGTTCGAGCCCCGCGTCGGGCTCTGTGCTGACTGCTCAGAGCCTGGAGCCTGTTTCACATGCTGTGTCTCCCTCTCTTTCTGACCCTCCCCCGTTCATGCTCTGTCTCTCTCTGTCTCAAAAATAAATAAACGTTAAAAAAAAAATTTAAAAAGAATTATTTTCTTGTTTGAATTAGCCCTGATAATTTTAGTTATCCTCCCTGATTACTCTTGAAAATCACATCTTCAAAACTCCCCCAGTTAAGAAGCCCAGATCATTTACTTTTAAAGGAAATTTAGGAACTCTTCAACTCCATTTATTTAATTGCATCTTTCTGTCCCAATGAGCTCTTCTTTCTGGACAGAAAGTTTGGTTTAAAGAATCTTAGAAGGACTTATACAGTGAAAAACATTTCCCCCACATCCTAGAAACTGTGGCTACAGTTCTCAGTGGAATCATCCTCTTGGGCTGAGTTCCATTGCCCCAGTACTTTTAACAACGCACATAACATACATTGCTGGAGACCCTACACAGAGCATGGCATCACAGTATAGATCACCAGATTAGCTAACGGGCATCTGCAGATTTCAAGGCGGTGAATAGATGAGACACAGGACAGGTAAGTGTTTGGGGGCTGGGGCAGATGGGGAGGTGAAGTACTAAGAAAAAAAAGCACTTCAGGCAATCAATAAATCATTGTTAAGAGGAGTCTTGGAGAGTCACGAAGGTCCATGACGTATGCAGCTAGATACAGAGGAAGAGGAAGTGTGGTATAACAAGACAAACCCAGAGACAAGCAGACAAAAACATAAGCTTTGGAGTCTCAAAGGTTTGTGCTTGAGTCCTACCCCTGTCATGTATAAGTTGTGTGGCCTTCGGAAAATTACTTAACCTCACATCAGTTTTCTTATTTGCAAATGGGGATGACACTTATCTCATGTTGTATGTGGTCATAGGTCACCAGTAAAATAAAGAGTCCTTAACTGACAAACTTAGCCAACTTCACACTATGTCTATGGTTGCCTTTGTAAATTTTTTTTAACTTTTTTTCTAATTTAAATATGTATCACATGACATCTCAAAAAACTTAAATCTTGGTAACAGTGAAATATAATAAAATTCATTCCTCATTACAAATTGGGCTCCTGAGTTTTGGAATAGCATGTCCATCCTGTCGTGTGCTCCTCTGTTTTCCAAAAAATGTGGGTCTGTCTTCAACAAGCAATATAGAATGCCAGCACACCCAGCTCTGATTCATCAGGAAGTACAACCTCAAAGTGTCTGGTTTCCAGGTCTTATTAGAACTCCTACTGAACAGAGGTGCCTGGATGGCTCAGTCGGTTAAGAGCCCAACTTCGGCTCGGGTCATGATCTGATGGTTCCTGAGTTTGAGCCCCATGTCATGCCCTGTGCTGACAGCTCAGAGCTGGGAGCCTGCTTCAGATTCTGTGTCTCCCTCTCTCTCTGCCCCTCCCCTGCTCACACTTTCTCTCTCTCTCTCAAAAAAAAAAAAAAAAATGAAAGAAAAAAGAAGTCCTACTGAACAGAGAGATATTTACAGAGGCTCTAAAGATGTATCATACATTCACCCTACTAAGCACTTTCACTTCTCTCTGCATATTAATCGGAAACATGAGCAAAGCACATTTTTCAAAGCCCATGCCTCAAGAATTGTGAACTCTAACCTTTATGGTTTGTTTGCAGCTTTTATCAAGATGGATTTGAGAAACTGCCAACCATGACATCTAATCCTACATTTGTGCTACAATTATTATGGAGGACACTGTCCTATATATGGCTCATTTCTCCCCTGCAAAATGGTACGTGTTATACTTTCTTTTAGATTCAAGCACTGAAAGGGACTTGTTCTCCCTGAAAGGCTGGTATGTAACTTCCTTTCCGAAAATGAGAATATCTTAGTTGCTCCTGTTATCCCGCGAACTCAAAGCCAAATTTGAATCTCAATTACAATATTCATGTTGACCATTATGATACCTATGCATTTTCTTTTTCTTGATTCTGACTTCCAATATTTGCTTATAGGTCTTGTGTTTACTTATATGGTTGTTGGCTTATTGTTGTTTCTATATGTGGCCACAAATGCTTTGTGGAATGAGCCTTAATACGGATATCTGTAAGTACTTCACATAAAGATGCAGAAACGTACACACACATCTGTATCTGTGTTAGAGATCCTACCGTTCACTTCTTGGTCATCTTGTGGTTCCTCCATGCAGTAAACCTGGAATGAGTCAATGACGTCTTCCTTGTTCATGCTCCAATAAACTGCAATTGTTGTGCTAGTGGCAGAATTGGGTTCCTGAGGTTCTAATCTAGGAGGTTGTGGAACTGCAATATAAGCAAGATTTATTATCACTAATGCTGTTTTTATTTATTGATTTTTTTTTCCTTTTACAAAAGTCACTTAGGCCTGTTGAAAAAAATTCAAACAATATAGAAGTACGTGGAGTAAAAGTGGAAGGGCTCTCTCATTCTCAACACCCCCCACCCCAAAGACTCTCACTGGAGACAACTACTGTGACATTTGAGGGCATATCCCTCCAAAATGTTTTTTATCCATTTGTATATGTGTGCTTATATCCACGTAGAAATAAAAATAGACCCCAAAATATGATCACTTGAAAATACTCCTCTGTGGTCCTATATTCAGAGTAACAAATGTATACAGGTTACAGGATGCATCAAATGATATGGTTTTCATTCAAAACAAAAACTTGAGTTGCTCTGCTACCTAACCAATGTTGTATCCTTCTACATAGAGCCTATGTTCACAAAAGAGATAAATAAAACCCTTTTGAGATTTAGTTGCTACATGATCAAAACAGAGAAAAGACTTGTATGAATATCAAAATACACTTTCTGAAATTATATTCCATTTTCTCTTTCCAATGTGACTCTACCTACATATTTTTTAAAATATTAAACAAAATATTAAAATTACATAGGAGAAAAGGTACACCATTAACTGATTCAAAGATAAGGTTTAGATATCTGATATAACTCTGTTATTCTGAATTTTAAATTCAGACAATATTCTCAAGGGTTTTCACAGAGATTTAAAAAGTTAACATTATGCATATTGAACATTAACAGTGTATACAACACCATAAATCAAGCTCCAATGCAATTGTCTTCCAAAATTTTGAGATACAAAAGCATTGAACATATTTTACAAATTAGAGGAAAAGGTTATTCCTATAGTTGAAAAGATGTTATGCTTCTAAATTTGTTTCTGTGGTTATTTTTTCCAGTCAACATTTCCTGAGAGATAAGCTTACTGAAATACTATGGGCCAAGTCTTATGAGATTACTTTATTAAAAGTCAACACTGAAGGAAAAGAAAACAAAGGTTAGTTCAACAAGAAGGTAAAAACAAGAAAAAAAATAAATGGTCTAAGGGATGGAACAAAAAGAGGCAAATCGAAGATTCAATAAAGACATAAAGAGCTGAGGAAGTACAGAATTATGAAAAATTAGAAGCAGGATAAACGGGTAGTCAAGTTCATGGGCTTCAAAGTAGAGCCTGATGTTAAATGCCAGATCCCTCACTTACTAGCTGTGTTATCTTAGTGTCAGTTTCCCCATCTTTAAAATGGGAAAACAACAATAATAATAATAACATTTCCTCCCAGGTTAGTTGTAACCAGCATATATACATTAAGTGCTTAGCAGATTCTCTCACATATCAGCAGTGCTAAATTTTCAAAAGGCAAAAAGGCCTTGGCAGCAGCACAGACAATGGAGGGAAGAAGGCAGGAAGCCCGTGAAGATGCGAGTTGAACCGGGGATCCATCATCTGGTATATCACAGAGGGTCTACAGAGGTAAGACATACTGAGTAAACTCAGGCTGAGCAGCCATGGTTAATAAACTCAGAAGCCTGCCGGGCAGAGCACCTCCCCAACAAATGATAATGGTTCAGAGACCCATACACTGTCTTTGACTTTCCTGTTTGTCTTCCCAGCAGGAAATCAGTGTCACATTCTAAAGGAGTTCATCCGGATAAATGGAGTTCAGTAAATTTTCATGTTACCTGGGTTTACTGAAAAGCCAGGCAGAATTCTTCAACTATTGTCAATTGCCTTTGAAACAGTGTAGGAGAACTCCTTGAGGCATAAACAATGAAAATCTCCCTTTCTTTTTTCCTATGAATTTTACATTGAGCTATATCTGCTTTTAAAAATGGCAACATGGGGGTGCCTGGGTAGCTCAGTCGGTTAAGGGTCCGACTTCGGTTCAGGTTTGTGAGCTCGAGTCCCGTGTCAGGCTCTGTGCTGACAGCTCAGAGCCTGGAGCCTGTTTCGATTCTGTCTGTCTCTCTCTCTCTCTCTGCCCCTCCCCAACTCATGCTCTCTCTCTATAAAAAATAAATAAAACATTTAAAAAATAATTAAAAAATAATAAATAAAAATGGCAACATGTTTACAAAAACGTCTCTCTCAGGTAGCATAACAAACTTAAAAAGTGATATTTACTCCCCCCAAATCACCAAATTTTAAGGAAGAAGTAGTTGTAGAGAATTAAACAAAGAGTGTGGGCTAGGAATGGTTTTGGACCTCATGTGTTCCTTCCCCCCAAATTATTACAGTTAAAACATTCTTTTTCAAAAACAGGAAATACTTTTACTTTTCAAAGTACTCTAAAAAAGAGAATAAGAATATTCCATAGATATAATCAAATGATTATGGCTGGATTTACAATTCCCATGTGGCAGAATATCAGAGACTGAGATTTCATATGTCAGCAACTTTGTTTACACTTCTGTAGGAATAAACTTGCACAGGAGTAATGCCAAAAAAAAAAAAAAATACAAAATGAGATTTTAAGGCTTCTTTATTGGAGGCTAAGGAATTGGGCAGAGAAATCACCCCATGGATTCCCTCCTCCTGATGGAGTGGGCCCATAAAGAGCTGTCACACTCAGGAAGTTAAGCATCAGATCAACTTAGACTTCAGGACCTGTGTGGCCAGATGCAGATTCCCATTCCATCTAGTTCTTCCCAGGAGAGCAGCATTATTCACAACAGCCAAAAATTGGAAGCAACCCAAGTGGACATCAATAGGTGAATGGATAAGCAAAATGCGATATAAACATACAACACAATACAATACAATATGATACAATACAACACGTACAACGCAATACAATACAATACAATACAATGCAATACAATATTATTCAGCCTTGAAAAGGAAGGACATTCTGACACATGGATGAACCTTAACGACATGATGCTAAATAAGTGAATCACAAAAAGACAAATACTGTATGATTCCACTTATACATGGGATGTAGAGTAGTTAACCTCATAGAGACAGGGAGTGGGGTGGTGGTTGCCAGAGGCTGGGGAGCTGGGGGAATGGGGAGGTGTTGTTCAGTAGGTACAGAGTTTCAGTTTTACAAGATGAAAAGAACCTGGGAGACGGATAATGGAGATAGTTACACAGGATGTGGATGTACACTTCAAAGTGGTTAAGATGGTAAATTTTATGTCATGTGTATTTTACCACAAATAATAATAAAAAAAAGTCCGCAGGAGCCAAAGTCAAGGAAGCCTTGGATGTCACTAATCTCTGGTTACCCTTCCTGCTACAGCACTGTGCTTCACCTCTCTGGTGTGGAGGAGTGGTTCAAGTATGAAGACCTTGAAGCCTAAGTGCTCCCCACCACACACACCCCCTACCCTCAAGTAGCTGTGTATCTAGGGCAATATGAGAGACATTTTTCTGTTCCCTCTGTGTCTTCACCTGTCAAATGGGAATAAGAACAAAACCTATCTCCTAGGGTTGTTGTGAGATTGGATGCTAGGATATGCTTAACAGTCTCCCTGGTACACTTACATGGCATCATGTAAGTGTGGAATGAGTGTTAGGGACTGTTCCATTTCCCAGTAGAAAAGTCACATCCTTTCCTTAGGATTTCTGATTGGTTTAGGGTATGATCGGATTAACTTTTCAGGTACCAGGCAAAGATTTTACATCTGAGAGGCATCACTGGTCACAAATGAGCAAAAACTATTTAGCAGCAAGTCAACACCCTGGGCTCCAGTTCTATGAAACAGACACCCCATGCATGGCATTTTCCTTTCAGAAATCAGTCTCCCTATAAACAGCTCAGAACTGCTGGGACTGCCATGTGCCCTATTTCCGAATAAATCATTAACACTTTGTGACAATTTAACCCTGTGGCCTCTAAAATACATGAGATGTCCTGTCATTGCCTATCAGATATTCAAAAGAATCCTTCTACATGAAAAACAACATTTAATGAATCCCTTAAAAGCAAACAATCTACTTCATTAATCAGAATTTCTTACTTTCCAATCACCGCTCTAATTGCTGGGGTTTTTTTAATTTAAATCCAAGTTAGTTAACATACCCTACTACCTACCCTAGTAGTAATGGTTTAAGGTGTAGAATTTAGTGATTCATAACTTACACATAACACCCAGTGCTCATCCCAACAAGTGCCTTCCTTAATGCCCATCAACCATTTAGCCCATCGCCCCACCCACCTCCCCACCAGCAACCCTAAGTTTGTTCTCTGTATTTAAGAGATTCTTGTGGTTTGCCTTCCTCTCTGTTTTTATCTTATTTTTCCTTCCCTTCCCCTATGTTCACCTGTTTTATTTCTTAAGTTCCACATATGAGTTAAATCATATGAGATTTGTCTTTCTCTTACTGACTTATTTCGCTTAGCATAATATACTCCAGCTCCATCCAGGTTGTTGCAAATGGCAAGATTTCATTCTTTTTCATTGCTAAGTAATATTCCTTTTTTTATATATACTGCATCTTCTTTATCCGTTCATCAGTCAATGGACAGTTGGGCTCTTTCCATAATTTGGCTATTGTTGATAGTGCTGCTATAAACATTGGGGTGTGTGTGCCCCTTCAAATCAGCATTTTTGTATCCTTTGGATAAATACCTAGTAGTGTAATTGCTGGGTCATAAGGTAGCTCTATTTTTAATTTTTTGAGGAACTTCCATACTGTTTTTCAGAGTGACTATACCAGTTTACATTCCCACCAATAGTTCACTGCTCTATTTCAATGCCTCTTAAAGACACGACCAAAAAACACCCTTTTGTTTGACACATTTATGGATAAAATCTATTAGGATAAATGATCGAATTTTGCACTTTATATAAGGTTGGTGGGTTTTTTGGGTCTTTCTAAAAGACACAGAAAAAAGCCTTTTACTAGTTACTAAACTAAAATTGTTCCTACAGGAATGTAAATTAATTGTCAGTTTAAAAACATCAGCTGTCTTTAAGGTGGTCTAGAAGGAATATAGCATCTTTTAAGGAAGATAGGTGAGTACATTTTATAGTAAGTGAAACTTGGTAACTTCACTGAAACACAGCAGCTTTGGGAAATCTAAATAAGTTTCATTGTCTTGTTTGTTAAAATAGCACATTAAAAAATATTTTTAAAGAGCCAGCAGGATGCTTCTGACAGCTGAGTAGGAGGCTCCTGGCCACAGAGCATGATGCTGAGCTGGTAGTTCTCTAACTAATCTGTTTAGTATGAAAAAAAGGGGGCAGGGGCTCAGTTGAAGAGAGAAAAACCACTCATAAGGAAAAATCTGTTCAACACATACGAAAATATTTGATTTATTTTTCCTTCTATACCTAACTGCTGGAGTGAAGCAAATAATCTCTAGAAGACAGAGAGAGAAGTCTTGTTTTACAAAGAGAAAAAAAAAAAAAGATGAGACCTTGGTTCCATCACTCCTTCTCCCTATCCCTTGATATTCTAAGACAGTCACAAAGGTTCAAATGGAAATGCAGATTATAACTGTAATGGTACGCTAGTCTTATGCTTTGATTCAGAATCTAGCTGTAAATTTTTACAACTAAGAGGTTTTTTCCAGTTATATTTCTTTACATACAAAAACTATAAAGCAAATATAAACTATTCAGATTATAACAAAATGAAAAGCTTTTGCACAGTGAAGGAAATAATCAACAAAACTAAAAGGAAACCTGCTGAATGGGAGAAGATATGTTCAAATGATATATCTAAGGGGTTAATATTCAAAACATATAAAGAACTTACACAATTCAACATCAAAAAAACACCAATAATTCAATTAAAAAATGGGCAGAGGACTTGAATAGATAGTCTTCCAAAGAAGACATACAGATGGCCAACAGGTACATGAAAAGATGCTGAACATCACTCATCATCAGGAAATGCAAATCAAAACCACAATGAGATATCATCTTATACTGGTAAGAATGGCTAGAATCAAAAAGACAAGAAAAAACAAGTCTTGGCAAGGATGTGGAGATTGTGGATATTGGTGTGCACTGTTGGTAGAAATGTAAGTGGGCTCAGCCACTGTGGAAAACAGTATGGAGATTCCTCAAGAAATTACAAACAGAAATACCATATGATGCAGGAATTCTACTGTTGAGTATTTACCCAAAGAAAACACAAACAGTAATATGAAAAGATACATGCACCCCTATGTTTATTGCAGCATTATTTACAATAGCCAAGATAGAAGCAATTTAAAGGTCCGTTGACAGATGAATGGATAAAGGGGATGTGATATATATGGAATGTGATATACATATAATGGAGTATTACTCAGCCATAAAAAAAGAACAGAATCTTTCCATTTGCAACAACATGGATGAACCTAAAAAGTATTAAGTGAAGTGAAGTAAGTCAAACAGAGAAAGACAAATACCATATGATTTCATTTATGTGTGGAATCTAAAAAACAGAATGAGTAAACAAACAAAAACAGAAACAGAAACAGAAATACAGAGAGAACAAACTGGTGGTTGCCAGAAGGGAGGGGATTTGGGGGATGAGTGAAATATGTAAAGGAGATTAAGAGGTACAGACTTCTACTTATGAAATAAATAAGTCACAGAGATGAAAAGTACAGCACAGGGAACATAGTCAATAACATTGTAATAACGTTGTGTGGTGATGGATGGTAATACACTTACCTGGGTGCACATTGCAAGTAATATGCAGAATTTTTGAATCATTGTTGTACACCTGAAACTAATATAACATTTTCAACTGTATTTATAAAAAAAAAACCTTTACAAAAGAAAAAAAAAACAAGGAAAAACTGCCAGATTTCAACAAGGTAATTAATATATTAAAATTCCTACCAGCCACTTGTTTTAACATCTGGTCACTTCTTGCTGAGCTGTCATCATAATGTTCAAACAATGAAAATGCGGCAGGCATTTTCTCTAAAGAAGCTGTGTTCTCCATTGCAGACAGCAACCTACCATAGGAGGAAAAACATTTCTACATAAGTCAAGAAATTACTAACATACAAAATGAAAATAATTGTTTAAAATAAAGTTGGTGGTGGTGGTGGTGGGTGTTGTTTTTTTTTTTTTTTTTTTTGAGGCATTGTATCCAAAAAGGAGTTAAACTGTTTCAAAGTCTAGAAAATATATGTCTAAAATCTATTTATTCTTAGGATTCTTTTGTTGTAACTGGTTAATATTAGAAATTGCATACCTATATTCCCAAACCAGATAGATTCCATCAAGTTATACAGTCTCAATTTTGCATCTATAAGTTTAGTCCTAATAGATAGTCCTAATAGAGAGTCCTATTATAATAGTTAGTCCTAACAGATAGTCCTAATATAATAGTCCTATTACTATATTCTAATGATTATTTCCAGAAGGATATAAAGACGGACAGCCCTTCTGGAAATTGACATACTCTGTGATGCCCTTGCTTTTCTCAACTCTGACTATTATGCTTCTAGTTATTTAGTTTTTCAAAAATTATGTTCACCTACTATGTGGCAGGCACTGTTCTGGTACTGGGGATACAACAGTGAAGGAGGATAAAGTCTATAAATTCTTTAGAAAAATTTTTTTAATATTTATTATTTTGAGAGAGAGAGAGTGCACACACGAGTGGGGGAGGGGCAGGGAGAGACAGGGAGACACAGAATCTGAAGCAGGCTCCAGGCTCTGAGCTGTCAGCACACAGCCAGACGCGGGGCTTGAATTCACCAACTGTGAGATCATGACCTGAGCCGAAGTCAGACGCTTAACCAACTGAGCCACCCAGGTGCCCCTATAAATCCTTAAAGGACTAAACAAACCACAGTTTATAAGTCAACAGCTTTTATATACTCAAGACCCTCTTAGCAGGGATGCTAACTCTTAGCATTTGTCTTCAGGTACAACCTGGGCTTTAAAAAAAAACCAAAACAACCAAAAATAAAACAGGTTGATTCCGAAGAGAGGAAAAGGGGGAAGGAGAGACTGCAAAAGCATTCCACTTTAGCACGAGGGGCCCTAAATTTCATTAGGAGCTCTCCTCTGTGCATCTCGCTCAAAGGAGACTAGAAATATATACCAGCAATTAAGCCAGGTTCGAGGAACTCCATTGGCTTCACTATCATGGACTTTTTGGTTTGGGTAGCACAGATCCACTTCCGAGCCTTTACACTTGCTGTTGGAATTTTCTTCTCCTAGATATTATATGGCTCCTTCCTCACTACATCTCTGTTCAAAGGTCAGCTCTTCAGAGAGTACACTACTCACACAGCACAACCTGTCCCTAATATCCTTTACTCTGTTGAATTTTACCTCCTCAAACTTATCACAACCTATTTGTTTTTGTCCTTCTATTTCACCAGAATATAATCTACATGCAGGAAAGGACTTTGTTTTGTTCACCACCATACCATACTGTGTTACTTGGCACACAATAGCTTTTAACAAATAAATTTGGAATGAATAGAGGATACTTTCATTTGGGTGAGAATATCAGGATCTCAGGTCTGGTAAATGTTTTATCAGTGTGAGGGGAAAAGATCATAAAATATAACTGAAATATTTAAAGAGTGCCCACTATGCTTACTAGTGCTAGGAATAATAAAATAATAAAATACACTATCATCTGATTTTAGGAGAGATGGTTCCAGGAGGGGCTTCAAAGAGGAGGTGAAATTTGGGCTGAGTCTCAAAGAATGAATAGGAGTTTCTGAGGCAGGAAAGGAAGGAAGGGTGTTGCAGACAGAAGAACAGCTTGAATAAAGGCTGAGAGCTGTGAAAGGTGCAGCACTTCTGAGGGGCCAGAGGGACCCAGGGGCTACCTTGGGAACCAGGAAACTGAAGACAGAGAACAAATGGAAAGGTGGTTTGTGGCTTGACTGTGAAAAGACTTTCATATCTACCAAGAGTTTCCATTTTATCTCACAAGGCAAAGAGAACCACAGGAGTGTTTTCACAAGGGAAGTTTAGAAGAATATCCCTGAATGAGTCTAAGAAAGGACCAGAGCAACTACGCAGACCAGAGGCATTAGTGAAGTGGGTTGGGAGATGCCCACAATGCTCTGGGTGAGGGAAGACACCACGGGCCTAAAAGAAGGCTTTGGGGAGGCAGAGGGTGGAGATGACGGATTCTGAATTAAGGAATAGTGCTGACTAGCACGTTCACCGAGCCTAATCCAGGCATGTAACTGACTACGTGGGAGAATTTCTGTAATGCAAAAGTTCTGGGTGTAGATACCACAAATGAAATGTTTGAGTTTTCTCTGACACACTTCCCTGTTCAATTTTAACATCTGTATATGAAAGAATGAGCAAGCATCTTTTTAAGGGCAGGTCCTACAATGGTTGGGCCTCTCCTTCTTTTTCATTATTGTAACACAAACAAGCGAACCGGAGAGAGAAAAAGTAAATGCATCTTCTTAACAGACCAGCATTTTCTAAGCAAATGTGTTTTTCAAAATATGCAAATATTGAGTCTAAATATGCTTGACAGTGTTCCTTAATTTAAGTGTTTTCAGTGTTGAGAAAAATAATTTAATATACAAGCAGTGCCTTTAGAGATAGCATATGAAGGCAGGGAGAAGAAACAACAAGTTAAAAAAAAATACAACCAGATAATAAACAGTTATTATGGCAAAGAACACCAATAATACTGAGGCTTTGAGGCAGAAGTTGTCTTGAAGACCTGAGAGTCTTCTTTCTGGTGAAATAATCAAGCGTTACCGCTTGCCGGTGTGTGCGCATGTCCACACACCCCTGTGCGTGTCTAAAAGGGCTTTCATTAGTTGCTCGTGTTTCTTCACCAAATCCCAAGTTTTGTTGTCTTTTTTCTTCAAGAAAAATAACAGTTACCCACGTGTATTCTCCTTTAGGTGGCATGCGGCTGTAGCAAAGATTAATCCATTGTCAATTGGACAATGAAATAAAAATTAATTAAAAGGACACACAGATGAACAAGTTCAAGCACAAAACCAAAGAACTGGTATTTAGAATTCAATGGATGCCAATTCATATTAGCAAGTTAACATCCTAACATTAAGAAAAATGAAAATGTACTATAGCATTTTTGAAGGTCAAAGTGTTTGCTATTTTGTATTCACCAAATTTTCATGCCAATCAGCATGTTCAGGGAGTAGATGAAATATCAGTAAGCAAATAACACATCTACACTGTCCAGTGTATATGAAATGGCACTGTAATATAAAAATCCATATACTTTTAGACAAAATTCAATAATACTTAGAGAAATGTATACTTTTTTAAAAATAAAGAGAACTGGAAATAAGGTCTGGGTATGAGTTTCCAGACCTACCTGGTGTGCCTGAGACTCCTGTGTGAGGACTGGTAACCATGCAGACCCATCATCCCACCCTGGCTTCTCCTGCAGTGGACCTGGGGTGGGACTCCAGGCGCTTTCCTTTAACAAACCTCACAGGTAATTCAGGCATAACATGTTTATGGAACCACTGCACTGGAGGATGGATTGTTATACGCCAGAGGTTCTCAACCCTGTCTGCCCATTAGAATCACCTCAGAAGCTTTAAAAATGCCCAGGCCATATCCCAACCCAATTAAATCAGAATCACAAGAGGCACAATTCAAGCGTCAGCACTTTTTAAAGCTCCCTGGGTAATTTGATTTATGGCAGAGCCATTGTAATAAAAACCCTTATTGAATAACGCCAGTACTAACATACAAGTTATTTTCTTAAAACATATTAGCAATATTCTGTTGCATAGATTGTTTTTAAAGGTAAGCAGGAATCATCTGTGCGGTTTTCATTATCTAAAAAAAAAAAATCAGGTTTCTATGTTTTAATATAACACAAATGCAATTTTTTTTTTATTTTGCTTTATGCTCTTTTGCAATTTGCCATTGAAGTAAACTGAACCAAATTTGCAATTTTAAAAAATGTACATCAAAGGGATAGAAATAATAAGAACATTAGGCTCAACTAGTAGGAAAGTCCTCAGGTCTTGCTTTGTGGCAAAAGGGAAAATGTGTCAGATCAGTATGAGCAGTTCAACATCAGATGCTCCAAAAGATAAACACAGATCTGATGGTATGTGTTTTTATAGACATTTCCTAGTTTCTCGTTGAGTGTTTTGCCTTTTAAAATAATGACAAAAATCCCTTAGATTGAGTGTTAACGGCAAAAACAAAGACAAAACACAATCAAAAGAGGAAGATTCACTTAGATTAGCTGAGAAGAAAGAGAAGATACATGCATGCCTATCGTTTGAAGAGAAACTGAGAGAACATTCCATTAAGATTGCAGAAGTCAAAATTACTCAAAGCAAAAATGAATGATTCTTTCAAATGCTCATATTTAACCAGTAAGTCTAAGTATCTACAAAATGTTCTATATGCAATGACAAGAAAGATGGTCCAGATTAGGCTGAAAATACAGAATACATCTCAAGGAAGCAGTTAAAAATCTACGTTATAATTGTTATTTAACTAAAGCACATGCAATATTCTTTCAAAGCTGTCATTTAGCTTTTAAAAGCACAGTGTCTAAAAGTGAAAATTCAGTAGCTCAGTCAATGTATGTATTTTTTAATTGGCAGCTCATTTTCTAGAAAGCATCAAAATATTAAAAATAAAGCATACAGTCATGCTATTCTCAGTCGCCACTACATTGTGCCATGTTTTATATACCTTTCATTGATTTCCTCAAATGACTTACGAGGTAATAAGAAAGAGGGAGAGAGAAAAAGAGAGAGAGAGAAACTAATTAACAACAAAGTGTAAAACCAACCTAGAGCCTTAAGATTATGCATGTTCTAAAGGCATTATTTTTTAGCTTTTTATCTTCCCTCTGTCTCTTTCTTTTGGGGGCTATAACCCCCAGCAGCAAGGAAATGAGGGTCAGAAGGGGTAGGGGGATCTGGGCAGGGATGGAGGGGGCTTAATTTCCAGTTCTGCTCTACTCTCTATGATAAGCAAGGCCAGCAACGAATTCTTATGCTGCTCCTCTCTACTCATTAACAAATGGCTTAGCTTCCAGAATAGAATTCTCCAAAGCAAGAAAAAGGACTTCTATTTGTTCAATGTGGGATATATACCTAAAACGCAATCAATAGTTATCTTTGGGTGATACCTTCTCTGTGCTTTTCTGTATTTTCCAAATTTTTAAAAATGGATATGTATTACTTTCATAAGCAGAAAAAAATGCTTTCTTTTTTCCAATTTGTTCTAGAGAGAAAATATTTTTATCAAACAAAGGTAAGGTTCTTAGGGAACACAAAGAACTTTATTAATGTTACATTTCACAAGAGGCGCCTAATTTTAAAAGATTAAAGCTTTGCCTTAAACATAAAGCAACTGAAGGATTTTCATTCTCCTTTGAGGATGCCATGTCTAACCTACTCAAATTAGTCCTACCTGGAAGTATCTCCATATCAAAAGCTTAACATTATCCCATTTTTCCTTGTTCTATCTCCAGACTTCAATTGAGAGCTGGGAGGACTGGGGAACTTTGAAAGGGAGGTCCCAACTCTTCATAAGATGGTGCTTTCCTCCAATATGACAATTAGGTGTGAGACCATCCTCCAGGAAAACACTACTCCTGGTCAATCCTGGTTCCATGGAGAACCAGGAACTTACTGAATGTTCTAGGGAATTAGGAGAGCAAAGAGCTGCCTCTGTGGTGCAACTTGAGAATCACCCAGGGGAATCTCGGTCCATAAGATACTTGAATTAAGGAATCTGGTCCCCAGGAGGACCCTTGTAAAAACACTGATGTGTTACCTGAAAGAGGTATCACATTATGTCATCCTTTTGCATGCTGCAAGTGTACTGACATGTTACTCTCAGCCACTGGGTGAGGCTCAGAGGGAATGGTCCCTAGGAGATGTCACTTCAGATTAGGGAGTAGGAGTGGAGAGGACAGGCCCAGGGGCCAGCATGAGGATGCCAGGCACTGGGAGATCAGGCTGGCACCCAAAGGGAAGGCATAGCATGAGTAAGGCTTTCAGGCTGTTTTCCTTCACTCTTAGAAGGTGACCAATCCATGTGACAGAGTGAATGGTTGATGTTGTGACCTGACTTTCATGTATCCTTCAGCTGGATTTGGATGTTAAGACTTTCAGGATTTTCTGGGCCTTTTCCATAAGCATCAGGCATACCTAATAATCTTTAAATGTCAGAATTACATAAACCCCACAGAGAAATATAAATGATACAAGTGATCTTGGGGAATATTGAAAGATGAATTCTAAAAACTAGACTTGGATGCATAGAGCAGGTGGAGGGTGTCTAGGCCTGTTTTAATTGGTGCTTACAGTCAGGAAAACAGTCTCGTCGAGCTCCTCTGCTTCTCTCACGATGCTCTCCAGGGTGTCCTTGGCCGTGTCCATGCTCTGCAGAAAGTGGACCATCTGGTCATGTAAGAACTCCATCTTCTTTTTCTTCACTTCCTCAAAGCTCTGGGCTTTCTCATCATACTGTGCTAAAACTTTCTTCATCATCTCCTCATTCTGTTCTTCTAGCTTTTTCTCATTTTTACTACAGTTTTCCTAAAAAACAAATAAAACAAACAAACAAAAAAACCCACTTTTTAATGAATCACAAAGTGCACGTCTTGCTTCTTTTCTTTTAGGAGAAACACCAGTCTTTTAAAGAACTGAGCTCTGGTGTCTTCATAAGAGAATTTTAGATTATGGGCACAGTCTATGTTTTCAACACATCAAGCCTCTTGGCCACGGTTAGCTTTGCAATAAAATTCACTGTAAGATTATTATCCAGAAGGATTTAGTTAACGAAACAAACAAACAAACAAACAAACAAACAGATATTTGTGTGGAAGGCTTGCCTACTTGCATTTCCACAGGATAAAACTTGAAGATGGCGGCACAGTGAATGAATGAAGATCCCTGACCTTCGTTTAGTGCCATTTTCACCATTCCATGAAAATCCTTGTGTGAGGAAGGGAGAAGCAAGATACTGGACAGGGCACTACATTCACAAGTGCTCTCCAGGGAGGGGGACAGCTTCCACCACAGTAAGAGAAAGTTTATTGCCCATCTGGCAAATCCAGATACCCACTGGATATAGTGGTTCTCACTACGGGGCTAGTGATAAGGTGATCATATAATTTATCGTCTAAAATGGATACTTGGTGGGGGCATTCGAAATAATTAGCAGGTGTTAACTGATCTAAAACAGGAGTTAAGGAGACCCTTCTCAAGCAAACTAGGGTGAGAGTTGCCCTCATGATAGGGAACGTGGGCACCAGCCTTCTGCAGCAGCCCTCTGCCACGTCTGATTGACAAGTGAGGATACCTGGGCCATTTCTGCATATGGATGGAGATAGCCCCCCACCCCTGCCTCCACTGAGGAGGGAACAGGGGCCAACAGCTAGGAGGGCATAAATTCATCCAGATAGTGGTACTATGAGAGACACCCATTTGTCCTGGGCATTGGACATCAAGCATTTCTGCAGAGCTAGCCAATGAAAGACAGGATAGTGGAGCAAGTTAAGAACTCAGATCTGAATTTAAATTTTGACTCTCAACCTACTATGAACGTACTATGACCTTGGGTAATATACTTAACTCTAAGTTTCAGTTCCTTACATAGAAAATGGAAACAAATTAATAACACCTGTTTCATATGGTTATTGTAAGGATTACATTGGATAAAGCATGCAAAGCATTTGCCCTGTCATTGTAAGCACCTAATAAATGTGTACATGTTTTTAAGGACAAGTCGTTTATCCTTGGAAAGGAAGTAGTTTCACTGATTACACACAGATGGAAGACTTTGAGGACCTTCACTTTTAATGGAACAAAACCAACAATGGCAAACCACATATGCATACACAATCCCTAATTCAGATTGTTCTGGCTCAGAATTCTTTCTTTATAATGACATGAACAAACCAGGTCAAAGTAAAAGGGTTATGGTAACTTACCTCAATGGTATTAAAAAAAGATTCTATCTCACTAACAAAGGCTTCAATCCTCAGGGACTTTTCTTGTAAATTATCTAGAAATTCTGCTAATTGGACCTGAAGAAAAAAATTTAGATATGGTTGGTATATGACATTTGAGAAAATAACTTCAACCAGTGAGCTCTAATTTCCTCATAAATTTAGTACATTTGGTAGAGATTTACTATATGACATTCACTAACAAATCAATCTTTAAATTTTCTTTGCTGCTTCATCTAAATTGACTGTAGATAATTCTGTATGATAAACAATTAGGAGGTCTGTGAGTGAGAGCAATAGAAAGTTTGTTTTCTCATGCAAGAGGAAGGAGTTCTTGTTGAGTACATAAATTCAAAGCATACTTGTTTTAGTAAACCATGGATTTTAATTTTCTCCTTAGTAAAGCCTCAATTTTTTTTAAATTTGAGTCCGGGGTTGGGGGGATGGGCCAGAGAGAGAGAGAGAGAGAGAGAGAGAGAGAGAACCTTAAGCAGGCTTCACACTCAGTACCGAGCCTGACTTGGGGCTTATCCTACAATGCTAGGATCATGACCTGAGTCGAAATCAATGGTTGGATACTTAACTGACTGAGCCACCTGGGTGTCCCTAAAGCTTCAATTTTTATACATTGTCTTCTTCAAAGATTGCAGACTTTTTGTTGAACTTGTTCAACTTATCCAAGTAGTCTCCTCACATTTGTGCCAATGGCCTCGGTGTGCCTGGATCACTCTGAGAAGGTGCTCAGAGTGTCACCGGGCCAGGAGCCTAGCATACCAAATAATGGAAACTGTTTACTAAAGAGACCCAAAGGTTGTCATAACCCTTACAGGGTTAAAATACTCAAGAAGTGAAAGCCAACTAGAAAATGTATGGGTCATGGCGGAAGATGGTAGCTGCCTTAGCCATAGTTATAAACCCTGCTATAATCTATCCTGCTAAACTTAATGAATAGCAACATAAATAACAGAGCTGCCTGGTTCACTATCCACAGAATGATGGAGAAATTGCAAGGATGGAAGCCCCTTCTGGATCTGGCTTCTACTTACCTCTATAGCTCTTGCCTCTTTTCCACAAGGCCCAGGCTCCAATCACACAAGCCCCATCTTTCCTTGAACTTTTTCTCACCCGTGTGCCTTTTTGTGTGGTATTTCCTGTCTCTAGAATGTCCTCCGTGCCTTGATCGCTGGAAAAACCTCTATCTTACTGAAGGTTCACTCGGTCTTCACCTTCCCTCACCCTCTCAGTCCTACTCTATCATTTGGCTCACTCCCAAAAGGGTCCTTTTTCAGAACACTGTGCTCCCACAATCCTGACTGATTTCGGGGAGCCGTTAGTCCATCTTCTTTTATTTTTGTTGTCATTCCCAATGATTAGACAGTTTCCAACATGTAACGGGAGGTCAATAAATACTGAGAAAGAAGGAGAGAGTGAATGAAGAAAATAAGTGGCAAAAGATAAGCCACCACAGTGGAGATGGCAGGAAAGGAGAAGCAAGGACCTCGATGATCTATAAAGGCAGTCACCAGTTTCTGACTCATCACAAATGGTCTGTTCACACAAGATGCTAGAGAATTCTCAAGGTATAACTTTAAATTGATTTCTAATTTTTAAAAGTTGTCAACCAACTCTTAATCTTCACAGTTGATTTAATGAAACAAAGCAGGTCTCTCTGGCTTTAGTGAACTAGCTTTCCACTTTTTTTGGTCATACTGTTTAGAGAACATCAGGGGGGAAAAACTTTAAAATGGTTTTAAAGCAGCTCTTCCCATAAGCAGCCTGAGGTGATCCTGAAAATGGTTCGCTATTCACTTGACCCGGAAAACCCGACAAAATCATGCAAATCAAGAGGTTCAAATCTTCGTGTTCACTTTAAGAACACACGGGAAACTGCCCAGGCCATCAAGGGTATGCATATCCGAAAAGCCACCAAGTATCTGAAAGATGTCACTTTGCAGAAGCAATGTGTGCCATTCCGACGCTACAATGGTGGAGTTGGTAGGTGTGCCCAGGCCAAACAGTGGGGCTGGACACAGGGTCGGTGGCCCAAAAAGAGTGCCGAATTTTTACTGCACATGCTTAAAAATGCAGAGAGTAATGCTGAACTTAAGGGTTTAGATGTAGATTCTCTGGTCATTGAGCACATCCAGGTGAGCAAAGCCCCCAAAATGCAGCGTAGAACTTACAGGGCTCATGGTCGGATTAACCCATACATGAGCTCTCCCTGCCACATTGAGATGATCCTTACTGAAAAAGAGCAGATTGTTCCTAAACCAGAAGAGGAGGTTGCACAGAAGAAAAAGATATCCCAGAAGAAACTGAAGAAACAAAAACTTATGGCCCGGGAGTAAATTCTGCATGAAATACATGCAAATAAAAGTAAAAACAGAAAAAAAAAAAAATGGTTTTAAAGCAGGAGACGTATCCCCTTGCTTTTGAACTTTGTTTTAAATTGACAATATTTAGACAGAATTATTTTTTAATTTCTAAAACTCATAGAGATAAATAAAACATAATTAAGAAAGCTAAAAAAAATCTAGTCTTTCTGCTGACAGTGCCCAGTAGTTGTCAGTTAGCGAAACCAAGTGTCATCACAGAATGGGGCACATTTCACCAGTGCTAATGCATCCAGAGGCCTGAGATTTCTTTTTTTTTTTAATTGCCCCATCTTCTACCCCCAAATTTTACCAGGTAAAGTTTCAACAAAATTTCACTGTAGAGAAGCATAACCTATGTTAGACAATTGAGAAATTTTAATTTTCTGGGGAAAAAAAATGTCAAGATTCTAACATCATTTTTTAAATCAAAATGAGCCTAACAATTATTTAACAGTGACCTGATTGAATAATCATATTGAAAATTGCTGCCATTAGCAAGGCACTGGGCCAAGCAATATGGATATACAGCCAAGAGCATAGCTCTGGCATCAGACAGACCTGGGTACCAATCCTAGTCTGTCTTCCATGACCTTGAGCAAATCACTTAAAACAATTTGCACTCATTTCATTGTCTGAAAATTGGTGATAATGACAGGGTTGTTGTGAGGAGTAGATGATATCTTGTATGCACAGGATTTAACACAGTGCCTGGCACGTAGTCAGTGCTCAATTCTTGTGATGGTCTGCATTTTAAGATCATTCTGGCTAATGTACTGGAGGATGGTTTGGAGAGACAAGGGTAGGGATTCCAGTTAGAAGGCTACTGAAAGTATGTCACAATCTGTAAGACTAAATACTTGACTTCCAATAGTATCTCTGGGGAGAGTATTTATAATTACATGCATTGAGGGTACGTGTTGTGACTAGCTTTTTAACATTGGGAATCTATAGACATAGCCAGAAAGAATGCAAAGGTTTTCCATTATAATATCAATTTTACCATAAGGAGGAAATACAGAGAAAACCAAAATTTAAAACGACCATCTTGAGTTTTTTATAAAACTTGCAATAATATTGTTCAATGTAATATAAATGTGTATTTTTAAAGAATAATAGTGTAGATAATAGAAAATAAATTGTGTTTTATGCTCAAAAGTACATTTTTCAATTTAAAATCCTTTGGCCCTTTCAGATAATGTTAAGGGCTACTGCCATAAGAGAGGACCCCTCAAAGGCAGTGACCCTGTGTTATTTACACTGGTGTTGCAAGAACCTAGAAAAATGCCTGGCACATAGTGTATACCCAATAAATGTTTGTCAAACTGATCTTAACTAAATGCTTAGGGAAAGAATTCTTAGCTTTCTTTTAGACTATTATGCCTAAATATGAATATATTAAATATTGGTCATTTTTTAAATTGAGAAAATGTTAATTGAAACAAGTTAAGTGTATATGTATTGTCATGTACTTATAAGCTTTAACATCTCTTTACCTTTACAGCACTTATAGCTGTATCAAGTGTTGCAACCTCGTGGTCTTTGTGGGCACCAAACATCTTGTCAACAGCAGAAATCGGGCTTCTGCAAGTGTAACAGTACGTGTCGATCTGGGACTTTTTCAGTTCCTTTTGTTCCTTCTCAGTTGCTAACTCTGATGATAATTGTTCTTGTTCTGTCCTCTCCCTACCCAACTCCTTCTGTTCAGCAGACATACTTTGTTCTACCTCACTCACAAATTCATTTTCACTGATGTGTTCGAAGGATTCCTTTCCTTGAGATAACACATCTTCAGGTGTGGATTCTGAATATAGTTCCTCTGATAAAGTGTCTTGAACAACCATTTCATAATTCAGGGATTCAGCAAATTCATACTCATCCTGAACAGGGCTACGGCGGAGCCTGTCTTCACTTGGCTCAGGCGGGACTATTACTTTAGATTCTTGCAGTGTTTCTTGAACACAAGCTAGGCCAGACGCAAATTCTTCCTCTGGGAAGGACACCTGTACTGGGACATTCAGACTGACTTCTGGACTTGCATTTTCTGCTTCATTACTCTGACTGTTTGTTTCATCTACTCTCTCCAGGACATGATGGGTGTCTTCAAATGGAATCGCATAGCTTACCTTCTGGGTAACCACTGTGACTTCTTCAGTTATGGGAACTTTTCCATGCATAGCTTCATTGTCAAGAGGCCCCACATAGCCTACTGATTCTCCTTCCCTATACATAGCTTTCTGTTCCTCTTCCAGACTCTTCTCCCCCAAAATAGTTCCAAACCTCCCCCAAATTTCCCCTTCTGCAGCTACTGGTTGGTATGAATCATCCTTACCAACTGCTTTTTCTTCCAGACCTTGGCCTTGGTCCTTTTGAGTTACAGATGTGTCATGGAGAATGTCATCTTTGAGTATATACTTCTCAAAATATATTCCTGTTCCATCATCAGTGTCAGAGTTCCTGCTTGGAAATGATGCCTCAGAATTCACACTGTCACCTTCAGAAGCTGTCTCCCCTTCCTTCTTTTTCTCCCCAACTGCTTCTTCATACAGATCCTTGTATAAAAATGCGAGTGCAGGTGGCTCCTCCAGAAGTTCAGGATTAATGGCTTTAGTGGTGGTAGGAAATATCTGGGTTCGTGACAAAACTCCTTCTTCTGCACCAAATAATGGCATCCCAGGTGACTTTAAGTCCACATCTCTATTTATGCTCTTTGGAACATCTCTGTCAGCTGATTGCTGGATATCCAAATGCTTCCGGGTCTCTGGGTGAGATAATTTGCTGTCGTCCTTTTCCATCCCATAGAAGCTTTCATCTAACTTCAGCAAGTCATATTCATGTTCCAGGGCACTTTCCTCTGAACTTTCTGGGAAAGAGCCAGTATCTTCTGTAACCTGCTTTGAGAGTTCCACTTCAACATTTAATTTCCATGGAGCTTTCTGTTTTTCTGGGTCTGGGGAGATGTTATAATCAATCAATGTATATTTTTCAAAATAATCTTCTTCACTGGGAGCTGCAGGCTGATTAAAGGTGAAATCATCAGTTTCTGAATAGGTGGGCATCTCCTCTTCTGTGTTAAAAGATGCCTTTTGTTTATTTTCTTGCAGTGATATAACTTGATCAGAATCTTCTAACTTACTCTTTAAAGTTTTATGGCAAGAGACTGCCTCACTATTGTCATGAAGAGATATTGTTTTAAATGAAGCCTTCTCTTTCAAATATTCTAATTTATCTTGCATTTGTTCACTTTCTTCCTGATCAACAGAAGAAATAAATGCAGAAGCATGAATATTCAATATCTCGCAGCCTTCAGAAATAATACTGAAGGCACTCTTTTGATCTTCTGAAAGTCCAGCTGGTTTGCTAGTCATTGTAAATTCTTCATCTTTTACATACGTGTCTTCAGGTTCCTTGGATATTTCTCTAGAAGAAACCATTTTATCAGCATCAATTGATGATGCATCCTTTATAAATCGAGCATAGTTGCTGCTCACTGAAGAGCTTGGTTCATTTACATGGGCATCTTCCACAGCCTCCAAGTGGTGATTTGAAGCAACAACAGATTGTTTAGTTATTTCAGATGTTAGATCTTTAGATGTTTGAATAGTATGGACTGTATGCCTATCTGGAGTCAATTCTGACCATGGCATTTCTTGTTTCTTCACTGTATCGATTTCTGGATAAGTTCTAGAAACAAGTGTTTGTGATTTCACAGATGACAACAAAGATGGTGGGGTTTCTAAGCTCATTGTTTCATCAAAAGGATGATCTAAAATCCTTTCAGATTCTTTAGATGGAGATCCTTGTTTCATACTTTCTTTTGTGATATCTATTGAAACACCTTTTGATGGCTCTGACACTGTAACCTGTTCCTTTTCTTCACTGTGACTTGCCACCTCACTGCTTGACTTTTCCAATATCAGATTTCCTTCCTTAGGTACAGACTGCTTATCTATTTCTTCATGATAAGAAAGATCCACTGGAAGGAAAGTCTTGGTTTTTTCCACCAAAACTTTACTTTCTTCTTTTGGATGTGGTTGAGTTCCTACTGCCCTTGTTTCTCTGATTTCTGGGTGAGCCTCCAAGAGTACAGTTTCTGATTTTTCAGTAACTGACAGAGTTTTAACTAATGAAAGTGGTTGAGTTTCACCTGAAGAATGACTTAAAGAGATATCTGATTCTTCAGGCATAGACCTGGCTACATTCAAGGAATAAGGTTGAATTTCCTGCCACTTTCTTCCTTCTAAAAATGCTTGTGACTGCTTTTGTTTTTCATCTTTCTCCTCCTCCATAATTGTGTATCTTTCTTTGTGGTCTTCATTTTGAGAGACTTGCTGAAGCACAGCTGTGGCTTTTGATTCTTCCAATTTAATAGGGCTAGATCCACGTGCAATTTGTGCCTTCCCTATTTCATTATCTCTAAATTCTAACGGGGCCATAGTTTCTTGCTTTTCTGCCAGCACCTTCTTTTCTGCCAAGGAATGTGATCTGGTTTCCAAGTTACCTTTCTCCTCAGTTGGGCTAACAGACCTGAGTTTTGTTTCCTCTTCATAAATTTTCAAGGAAGTAGGTTTTTGCATTTCTTTCTTCAGTCTGTCTTCACCCAGATCAATTAAACTGCATTCAGATTCTTCTACTGGCAAAATTATTGTCTCTGGCTTCTCTGATTCCTTCATGATATTTTTACTTGTGAAGCTAGATGAAGCTGATTTTGGCTGTTGTGGCACCTTATCCACTGCATCAAATGAAAAGCATAATTTTTCTTTTTGATCACTTCTTGGCTCTTCCTTAAGAATAGAAATATTCCATTTAGATGGAGGAGAAATTTCTGGCTTCTGGGCTCTTTTACTATCAGCGACGTGAAGAGGAACAGCATTTTTTGCTTCTTCCACCATGGATTTCTCACCCATGTGAGAATAAGATTGAATTTCAAGACCTTCCTCACCATCAGCAGAAGTAACTACCGAGTTTAAATCCATTTCTTCTGAATACGCTAGGATTTCTTTTTTCCCATAGTCTTCACTAGACACCTCAAGGTTGGATTGGGGCTGTTGTAAAACTTCTACATTTGATAAAAATGTAGTTTTTTCTTTAAAGTCTTGGCTTTCACCAGATTTAACTAAAGTACCTCTGGATTTTTCAGCAGGTTTAAGTTTTGTCTCTGGTAACAGATGATCAGTTGGCGTCTTGGTTGCATTAAAGTCAGCTGGAGCTGCTCCTTCAGACTTCAGTGTCGCAGGCACTGCTTTTTCTACAGATGGACTTGGCTGAGTTTCTAAATCTTTTTCAGCAACTCTGTCATCTGGAGTCCTTGATCCAAAAAACAAACTGGACATCCATGATAAGATTCCTTTCTTTCCCTTCTCCTCAGAAAGGCCTCGCTCAACTGCCTTTGGCTGCTTAGGCAATTTTTGTGTTGCCTCAGATGGCTCTGCAGATTGAGGTTCTTCATTTTCTTGGATCGAAGAGAGGAGTTTTACTGGAGTGGGTGTTTTCACTTCAGGTGCTGGTTTCCCTCTCTCATTAACATCTAAAACCTTTGACTGAATCGTTTTTTCTTTTTCTAATGACTTCTCTCCAGGTAAAGAAGATATACTCCTGTGTGCTTCTTTTTCACTGTCCAATGCAGATTCTGCATCTTCTGCCAGGAAAGGGGCTGCTTTGGAGGGAGAGGGAATAGTTTCTGATTTGATCAGTTCCACTGATGGGCCAGACACTCCTTTCTGTAGGATTCTTTCAGAAGGTAGGTTGATTTCTTCCTGGCTGCCTTCTTTGCAAGGCGTGGACAATTCTGCGTTTGCTTTTTCCACTGTCAAACTTTCACTCCCCATGAAAGAAAAGATCTGCTTCCTCTCTGCTTCGTTTCTCTCTACACTTCCAGTTGGAACTAAAGATTTTGGTTTGGGGGCCAGCTTTGTTTCTTCCGAAGAGTAAGTTTTAGTTGATAAGGTCTCTATGTCACCACTGAAGGTACTGAGAGTAGATACTGGCTCTTGTAATGATACAGGAGATACTTCAGTAGAATGTGGCAGAACCTGCTTTTTGGTTTCACATGTGTGGTCTTTATCTGGCACAACAGCCTTAAGCTGTCCTGTCATCAAATCATTACTGCCAGAGGAACCCAGCTGCACAGATCCTGATATTCTTTCTTCATGTTGACTTGCCAGATCCCTTTCTGGCTTTTCTAGTATCCAGCTTTTATCCTTTGGAAAAATAAGGGCCTCTTTCACTTGTGTTTCTTTAACATCTTCAGGCTCATTTGTTGTAAGTGATTTTGATTCTTCCAAAGGCAAATTCTCTTTCAGAAATAAAAACTGTTTAACTCCCAGATCTTGTTTATCTGCAAAAGATGTGCTTATATCAGGTAATTTAACAGCTTGTTCTGAATGAAGTGCTTTTCCTGGCTTCTCTTTTTCTACAAGGAGGTCAGAAGAAACAATCTTAGATGGATCTGTTATACTCTGGGGCACACGGAATGAATTTGGTTGGTCTGTTTGTTCATTTAATTTCGTTTCAACATGTCCTATCACTTGTGTCTTCAAATTTCCTGTTGACAGTAATGGGTTTATTTCCTGTTTTTCTCCCTCTTTAATGTCGGCTGAATGGTTCAATTTCTCTGATGATTGTTTTAAAGAAAAAGAAAGTGGCTGAAGCTCTTTTGGGCTGTCTCCTTCAACTAGAGGGTCCAATGCTTCCTTTGACCCTAAGCTGACCACCTTGGGAGAGAAAGATTTAAGTTCTTGAATCTGTGGTTCCTCCCTAAGGTATGATGAAACCTCTGGAATTTCAGGGTCGACTGTAGGTGACACATGACGTTCCCTGTTTTCTTCTTTTCCTTCTCCTCTGCTCCTAAGTTCAGTGAGGCTCTTTTCTAAGACAGAATCCCCTGTTTCGGTTATGGGAGATTTTATGTGTTTTGTATCTATGGATCCATCTTGCCCACCTAAACTATGAATGACTTCTGACTCAGTGCTCAGTAATTCTGATACTTGGTATGGCTTGTCTTTCTTTTCAGGTTCCAAAGAGAGCTCTGCCAGAACAAGATCTTGTCTTTCTGATGGGAAATTTCCCCGCGCTGTAGAAGATGGCTCTTCTGCCTCTTTGTTCTTATCATCTCCAAGGGTTGGAGTTAAATCTTCTGATGCTAAATTTTCCAGTGCAGGAGAACTTTTCATTTCCTCATTTTTGCATTCTGGGGCTGTCTGTTTGAGTGCAGGTGACATGTTTTGTGAGGAAAAAAGTTTGGTTTCTTTTTCCTTTACCTCACTACCTTCGTTGAGCAAAAGCACATGTTCAGGCCCTGACACCGCTGAGGCAGACAGAGAATTCTTTTTCTCTGGTAAAACCAGTTGTTCAGAGTCCAGGACTGTAGAAAATGAAACACCTTGTTCATTTTCCACCCTCTCTTCTTTAGTTACATCTGAATGTTGACAAGACAATGCTTTTGTTATTGGCAACCCAGGTTTAACTTCTTCAGTTTCTACCTTGGACAAAGAATGCACTGGTACAGAGGATATTCCTGCAGGTGAATCAAGTTTAATTTCTTTCTCTGCTTCAGACCAAGCTGGACGTTCAGATGTAGCCGTTTCAGTAGGAGAAGGACTAATTTTCAGTGCTACCTTTTCTTCTTTAAGAAGTGGATGTTCATCTGTCGACGTCACCAGTGGTGGCAAATCACTTCCTAATTCACTCTTTTCTACTTTTGTTAAGACTGGATGTTCTAGAGGGGTGGTAAAAGAGAAATCTGTTGGGGTTTCTTCTTTTGCTAACTTAGTTAAGCCTGAGTCATGCTTAGTTACAGATGTTGTGGTTAATGAACAACTAGGTTCAATTTCTTTCTTTATTTCTTCCGGAAATTCTGGTGCAGGTGGTTCATGTTCAGTTCCCTTTTGCACTCCTGGTGGAGCTGAATGCAGCACTCTAGATGTATCAGTTATTTTAGAGTCATGTTTCACTTGTGTTTTCAGTGCTGATAAAATCTCAGGTCCAGATAAAGATGTGTCCTTTAGAGGTGAATATGGTTTTATTACTTCAGGTTCGTTCTCTGACAACATTCTCTGTTCTAGTTCAGATGTCACAGTTGGAGCTAAATTAGGTTTCACATCCTTCTTTGGCTCATCTACCAAGTCAGGAAGAACTGAATATTTCATCCCAGACCCTAGAACATTTGGAGGCTGAGGCTCCATTTCTTGATCCCGTGATACATGTGCTGTAGCTTCTTGAGAATCAGGCACAATTTCTTCCTTACTTTTAACTTTTAACAAAGCCATCTGTTCATTTGCAGCTTTTGGAGTGAGTGAAGCTTTGAGTTCTTGTTCCTCCTTAAGTGCATGAACTGAATCAGGTGAAGCTGAATATTGAGATGAACACACAACAGGTTTGATGTCTTCCTTTACTGTAAATGATTGTTCAGGTAAAGAAACTGGTCTTGCAGCTACTGATGAAATAGTCTGAATTTCTCCCTTATCCATTTCACTGGTTAAATATGATGGAATCAAGTCCTCAGAGTCAGGTTCTAAAAATGCTCGAGTTATCTGCTCCTGTGCCAAAATGAGATATTCAGATACAGGTCTTGAGATTGTTTGAGCATCTGGCTGAACTTCTGTGATCTCTCTTTTATTTGCTGAAGGTGGCAAACTTGAGTCTTCAGGTGCAGACAGTGAAGGGGAAGGTTTGGCTTGTTGCTTCTGTGATGAACTGAGGTGCTCAGGTACAGGTGTTGCAGCTGTTGGTGCAATGTCTTCCTCACCCGCTTCTGAAAAGCAAGAGTATCCTGAGGCAGATATTGTAGTTACCAGTGAATCATGCTCAAATTCATTTTTCTTTGTTTCTGGGATTCTATATGGTGGAATTGAAACTTGTGATGCTGAGTCTGGAGAGAAAAGTTCAACTTCAGTGTCTTCATCTGACAAAATAGTGTGTTCAGATGGTGATGTTAAACATATTGGAGAATCGCATTCAAATTCTCTTTTCTCTATTTCCTGAGTTGCATAGGGTGAAAATGAGAATTCTGACACAAATGCTGAGTCTGGAGAAAAAGGTCCAATGTCTTCTTGCTCTCCCTCTGAGAAATTCGTGGGTGAGGAGACCCCTTTTAGATTTAAAGGGGATGTCCGGATAATTTCTTCCTCCTGTGATTCGGGTGTTGCATATGGTGGTACTGAAACTTCAGAAGTTGAGGTGGAAGAGGGTGTGTATCGCTCAATTTCTACTGTCTCTTCTGATAGGACAACATGTTCAGATGGAGTGGCTGAAAGTGGTGGGGACTGGCATTCAGAAGTCTGCTCAGTTGTGGATGGTAGGAGAGAGTGTTCAGACACAGAGGCCACATCTGGGGAATACAATCCAGTGTCTTCCTTCTTTTCTTCTGACAAAATCATGTGCTCAGAAACACCCTGTGATTTTAATGGGGTCACATCATCAATTATTTTCTTTGGGGATTCATACGTTGCATTTGACGGAACTGTATATTGGGAAGTCAATGTTGAATCCGGTGTGAAACGCTTATTTCCTAGGTCCTCTTCAGACAGGACTGCCTGTTCCAGTGCAGCAGTTGAAAACAGTGGGGACTGGCATTCAGAAGTTTGCTCGGTTATGGATGGTGGAAGAGAGTGTTCAGATACAGAGGCCACATCTGGGGAATATGGCCCAGTGTCTTCCTTTTCTTCTGACAAAATCATGTGCTCAGAAACAGGTCTTGATTTTAATGGGGACACATCATCAATTATTTTCTTTGGGGATTCCTGCACTGCATTTGATGGAACTGCATATTGGGAAGTCAATGTTGAATCCGGTGTGAAACGCTCACTTCCTAGGTCCTCTTCAGACAGGACCGCCTGTTCCAGTGTAGCAGTTGAAAACAGTGGGGACTGGCATTCAGAAGTCTGCTCAGTTGTGGATGGTGGGAGAGAGTGTTCATATTCAGAGGCCACATCTGGGGAATATGGTGCTGTATCTTCCTTCTCTTCTGATAGAATCACATGCTCAGAAACACCTGTTGATTCTAATGGGGGCTTATGGTCAATTGTTTTCTTCAGTGACTCTTTTGTTGCCTGTGATGGAGTTGAATATTCAGAAGCAGATGTGGAATCTGGTGTGTAATATCCACTTTCTGAAGCCTCTTCTCCAGACAGGACCACATGTTCTGAGATAGCTGCTGAAAACAGTGGGGACTGGCATTCAGAAGTCTTCTCAGTTGTGGATGGTGAGAGAGAGCGTTCAGACGCAGAGGCCAAAGGCTCAAATTCCTCATTCTCCTCTTCTGAAAAAACTGCATGTTCAGATATACCTTTCACAGTGGATGGAGGAACTGGCTCAACTTCTTGCTTCTCTGGTTCATGGTTCAAATCCTGTGGGACTGAATATTCTGATACAAAAGCAGAATCAGTAGAAACAGACTCATTTTCCTCTCTTTCTTCCTCAGATGAAGCAACATATTCAGGTGTTGATGTTTTCAGTGATGGTAAAGTGATCTCCTCTTCTTTCCGCTCCACTTCAGGGGCCAAATATGATGGGAAGGGCTTCTCAGAAATAGATGGACTTTCTGGGTATTCAAGTTCTATGATCTCTTCTTCCACTAAATTAGAATCTTCAGACTCAGGGGTAGTAGCTATTGGTAGAGAAGTTTCTATTTCTTTCTTTGATTCCTCTAATACTGGAGGTTCAGAAAGAGAAATGGATGGCTCAGGCACATTTTCTTCCTCCACTCCTTTGACATCAAGATGAGGAGGGCTCCATTTTTCAGAGACCGGTTCTGCCCTTTCTGTTGAAGTCAGGTCCACCCCTTCTGTCTCTGGGCCAAAATCCTCCTGGATGGATGCTGCCAGACCTGGTAAACCTGTTACCCGAGAAACCTTTTCTGCCTCCAATGAAATGGAATGGTCAGCAGAATACACATCTTCCTTCTTTACCTCATCCACTGAAGGTGGTGAGACTGAAGAGTCATGCTCTGATGTCACAATTTCTCGTGAATCAGGTTCAAATTCTTCCTTTGCTCTTCCCAGGAACCCAGTTGTAGATGTATCAGGTGTAAGAGGGGAAGACTCCATTTCACGGAGTTTTGTTTCATCGCCTGGTTGTTGTGGCACTAACTGTGGAGGGCTGAGCTGTGTTTCTTGTTCTGCTGTGTCATTACTTGCATAAGAGGAAACTGTGTGCTTGGTGGCAGATGTGACCTTTAGGGGAGAATCAACGTAAATTTTCTTTTCATCTTCATGACTGAATGAGGAGGTCGAGGACTCTGATCTTTTGGAGAGTACACCTCTCCAGGGTGAAGCAAGCCCTTTTACTTTATCATCTTCTATGCTTGGGGCTACTAATTTGCCTGTTTTGGAAACTAAGTTAGAATCACGATTGCTCAAATCTGGCTCTAGACTAATGGATGCATCTTTCCCCCTCCTATAATGTATTTCTTTAATTACATAACCCTTTGGCAATGTCCCATAAAATTGTAGAGGAATTAATTCTTCTTTAACAGAATTAAACATCTTAATTTTATATTGTACTGTTCCTATGTAAACTGGCCTTAACACTAAGGGCTTGTGTTCTTTGTATATTGCCCCAGTAATAGGAGGTGTGTTTGAGGTGGTCTTCTTTTTTCTTATTTTATCATGAACGCCACTAGATGACTTCTCTTTCTGACTGTTTAGTACCTGGCTTTCTGAAATTAAAAGATTATCTTTTGTATTTGCTGGAACATCCTGAGATTCAAAAGAATTTCTCTTTTTGTTGCCTTTACGACGCAATGATGGTGAGCCACGCTTTGACCTAGGTGTTCTTTTCCGAACCTTTTTAACTTCATCCACAATAAAGGAAACATTCCCTGGAGAAGAATTCATAGTTGACCCTTCCAGACTAGATACACCAGAAGTCTGACTTTCTTCCGAGGCCCAAGGAGTAGAAGACCTGCTTGAATTGGTCTCCCAGGTTATTCCACTATCTTCCCGTTGAACTGTCACCATGGAAAAGGAGGGGTCATTTATGATACACTTCTGCTTGGTCTTGCCCTCTTCATCCTGGTCTGATAATCTAAAGTAAGTAATAATACTATTAATAATCACATGTATATTAATAATAAATAATAATATTAATTACATATAGAAATAAGTAAATATCCTATTCTTACTAGGTGGATGGGCTAATGTGAAATTAAAGCATACAGATAAGTATTGCCATCTGTATCAAAAATAAGGAGGTATACAAAATAAAATTTAAAACTCTAAGTCAGAATATGAAATATAATAACACATTTTAGGCTGGAATGATTCAGTTCACCACCTACCCTTACCAGGATTGCCCCCCTGACCTCCTGTGGCTTACCCAGTCACTCAGGCTCACTCTTTGGGCGCAAGGACCTTCAAAATGGCACTTGCATCTGTGTCCTTTCTGTTAGTACTACAACCACCCTGACCTTTATCATGTCATCCCTAGATTATTTCATTAGCTTCCTAACTGGTCAGCTGGTATAATGTTTACCTCTTACCCTCCCCATCCTCACCCTACCCTACTCCTCTTTCCACACCAACTTCACCAAAAATTTTCATCATCACACTGCTTGCTCAAAAAATATCAGTAGAGGGGGACCTGGGTGGCTCAGTCAATTAAGTGTCCAACTCTTGATTTCAGCTCAGGTCATGATCTCACACTTTGTGGATTCAAGCCCCACGTTGGGCTCTGCAATGATCATGCGGAGCCTGCTTGGATTCTCTCTCTCTCTCCCTCTCTCCGCCTGTGCTTGCTCTCTCGCGCCCTCTCTCTCTGTCTCTCAACTCTCTCTCTCTCTCTCTCTCTCTCTCTAAAAATAAATAAATAAACTTTAAAAATATCAGTAAATTCCTCATTCCTCAGTAAATTTTTTTCTACCTGTAGAAAAAAAATTCAAAATACTTAACTCTTTGATCCCTAGCTGACATTATTTCCAAGTACCAACTGTTACCTTATTCATACCTGGTACATTTCTGTTTTAACTATATAATTTCCTGTCCAGTTAATATATTGTGTGGACTCTGAGTATGAGCCATACAGGGAAAATATAGAGATATCCTAAAAAAACAGCCTGTGGGCGGCACTTTCCTCATCTGTGAGCCAGGGATCATAATAGAACCTACCTTTCGGGGCTGCTGTGAGGATTAAATTAGTTAATACACACGAAATGCTCAGGAAAGGTGCCTGGCATATAGTTAGTGCTCACTAAACACTATCTGTAATTAAGGCTCCTACATAATCATTGGACTAGAGACCTAGGGAGCCTTGGCAAGGTCATTTTCAACTGCTACAGGTGTTTGAAAAGGTGATCTCTTTGGACTGCTCTCATGTGCCTTCAAGACACAACTGGCTTTGGCTGTCCCTTCAATTGCCATTGGGCTCCTATCTCAGAGTCTGCAGTACTTTTCTCTGAAATTTTCTTATACCTTTTCCTTTCTGGTGCTCATGTTGTTCCTCCACTTAAATTCTCATCCCCCACCTCACTCTACCTTTTCTGCACACCTAAATTCTATCTCCTCTTCAAGGCTTATTTTAAAAAACTCCAGTGTTACTATTCCTGATCAATTCAGCAATCCTGTTTGCCAATACTTCATAAACATTAAGTTCAAGATCAAAACTCCAAGGGTTATATCCTTCTAGGAATATGGCTATAACTTGAGATAAACACAAACTACTGACTGACATATGCCTTTCTACAACAATAAAAACAAAACCAAAAACCTTTCTATACAAAAAGCCACTAAGTACAAGTATTAAATTGAGTCGCTTTTTGAAAACATACACAGTTAGAATTTAGGTCCCTTACTAATAATTTTTAATCATCAGTCACTGCTTATGTCAGTGGTTCTTAACTCTGGATATATTTGAGAGTCACCTGTAGGAAGTTTTTTTAAAAATACTGATGCCATCCTATACCCCTCCCGGCAGAGACTCTGATTTGACTTTACTAGGGTAGGGTCTCAGTTTTTCTGTGTTTTTAGGTTTTAAAAGCTTCCAAGTGACACCAGTCTAAAGCAGAATTAAAAACCACCAGCCTACACAATCCTAACTATGAAATTTAAATAGTACACGCCTTTCTCACTTACTTCGAACACTTCCTAATTTGTTAGGTGAGGCTGAGGGCCAAGACCATGAATTCTTGCAGTTACATTCTACCCCCCTTTCTTAAACCTCAGAGTTTCCCCAACAGTCTGCAGCAAAGGGTGTATGGACCGCTGAGATCCTGATTTCCCTAACTCTCATCACAGCTAGGCAGAACCCCTGCCCTGCTGGTCTTCAACAGCAAGAAGATTCATCCATTCATCCATTCATCCCAGTGCACTATAAGTAATTTCACTCCCTATATATGCCATGAGTGCAAAGGGCTGGAAAGCAGTGGGAAGAACTACTTTCTCCATTTCCTTGGCAACTCTTCTCTCACTTATTTGCTTTGGTATAAAACCACTGAACTTAATTAGGAATTAACACTCTATCTTGGTTTTGGATTGAATCTTATTTTAAAATGTTTTTTTTCTCAGGCTATTTACATACCTAATTAAAGTTATTCCTCAGAATTTTCAATTCCTTCTACCCCTTCTCCCTTTAGCTTTAAGAGAAGCAGGATGAAATTAAAAATTAAGGTTATGACATGCATCTGAGAAGTCAGCATTTTGAGACCCCATGACTATAGTAGTATTATAAAACCAATTATAAATTCAATTTAGAGTTAATTATTGATTGTAAATTTAATGTACTCAACCGGAGAAATTTTCATTACTAGCGAGGATGAGTTCATGGGTGCTTAGCAGAATACCCAAATGGTGATCCTAAGAAGACAGAGCCCTACTGAGGTGAGTTCATTCATTCATTCATTCATTCATTCATTTCTCACTTAACAAACTTTCATTGGGTTTAAATACTAGGAATACAAATATAAAGACACAGAATCTTCTCTCAAGAAATTAAAAATCTAATAGGGAGACAGAACTAAACATGTTAACACAGTGTGATTAGTATTATTCTAGAAGACATGCAAGATACAATGACAATATAAAGAAGAGAAGACTTTACAAAGGAAAGATACTTGAGTTGGATTTTGAAGAATAAATAGGAGTTTGCCAAATGGATGAGGAGTGGAGGTGGTGTGAGGATGGAGAGGTTATTCCAGGAAAATGTCACAGAATATGCAAAATGTACATATGAATAAATCAGCCTGGCTCACTGAAAAACCCAAAGTATTTTGGGATGTCTGGATTTTTGGAGAGAAGCAAAGGAATAGAAGAATGACAGAGCCAACAGGAATCAGAGAATGACTATATTAGCATGTGTAAAGCCAAAGCCCAAGTATTCACATTACACTCAGTCTAAAAAAATAATTTCCCTTAATAGAAGATAAATGGTCCGCATAGAGTTCAGAAATATATTTCTTGTTCAGGAACACAAGTGTTCTCATCTATGCAAAAATGTATACATCATCTTCTCATAGTTAATGGATATTGGCTATGAACATCATCTCATTCATTCTCCTCTGATTCTCACAAAGTTCTCATTACTACTTGGCTTCCCATGTAGAAGACCGACACATCTCGATGACCTGTGTATGTAGCTCACTTACTTGTTACATTGAGCAAGGAGAAGGTTTACCAGGTCTGAGTTAGATCAAGAAAAATATACTTGAGGCCAGAGCTGAGTGCCACAGTCTCCTCCTTCCTTTTGATAAGCTTTATCTGATTAAGGAAGTTTCCTTCTATTCCCATTTGTTAAGAGGTTTTTTCAAACAATGAATGAATGTTACATTTTAGTAAACAATTTTTTATACAGCTATGGAGATGACCATATCTTTTATTCTGTTAATGTAATGAATTATAATGATTGATTTCCAGATGTCAAGCCAACCTTGAATTCCTGAAATGATGACATGTGTTTGTGATGTATTATACTTTTTAAATAATATTGGATTTTGTTTACTAATACTTTGTTTAGGAATTTTATTCCTGTGTTCATGAATAAGTGACCTGTAATCTCTTTTCTTACAATGTGCTTGTCAGGTTTTCATATCAAGATTGTGCTGCCTCAAAAAACAAATTAGGAAATGTTCCCTCTTTCAGTATTCTCTGGAAGAATTTGTGGAAGATGGTATTATTTCTCCCTTGAGCATTTGGTAGAATTTATTGGTGAAGTCATCAGGACCTGAAGTCTTCTTTGTGGTAAGGTTTTTAATTAATAATTTATTTAATAGTTTGTGTCTACCTGGAATTTCTGTTTATTTTTGTGTCCATTTTAGTAGGTTGTATTTTTCTAAGAATTGGCCTATGAACCTAAATTTTAAAAAGTCATTGGAGTTAAATTATTCATAACAGGGCACCTGGATGGCTGAGTCAGTTAAGTGTCTTGCCTTTGGGGCTCAGGTCATGATCTCACAGTTCGTGAGTTAGAGCACCACGTCGTGCTCTGTGCTGTCAGTGCAGAGCCTGCTTGGGATTCTCTCTTTCCTTCTCTCTGCACCCCTCTTCTCTCTCTCTCTCAAGAATAGATAAATAAACCTTAAAAAATAAAAAAATAAAATGTTATCCATTTTTTTTCATTATTGATATTGGTTATTTCTATCTTCTCTCTTTTTTTTTTCTTTATAAGAACAGCCAGAGGTTATTACTTAGTAATCTTTTTAAATAAAGTTTGGCTTTATTGATGTTTCCTATCTCATAACTGTCTGCTTTTTATTATTTCCTTTCTTTAACTTTTTTTTCTAATGTATTAACTGAAGGCTGTGTATTTCTCTTTCAAAAAAGGTTTTGATGTATCACATAAAAGATTGTATATATATTTTCATTATTATTAATCTCAAAATATTTTTGAATTTCCACTGTGATTTCTAATCTGACACAGTGATTATTTTAAAATATATTTCTCAATTTCAAAATACAGGGGGATTTCCTAGTTATTTTCTTGTTAGTGCTTTCTTTGCATTGCAGCCAAATAATTTATTTTATATTAAGTTACACTTTAAAATTTGTTAAGAATTGTTTTATGGATATTTGGCCAAATTTTGGGGGTGGTTTTGTTTTTAATATTTGTGTGTTCTTGAAAAATGCATGTGTCCTGCAGTCTTTCAGCAACATTTTATATAGGTCCAGTAAGTATGACTTATTCATTGTCTTATTCAAATTTTTTATCTTTAGTGATGTTTTGTCTGTTTTTTTCTATTAGCTACTGAGAGAGATCTATTAAAATTTTATAATTATGAATTTGTCTCTCTTTGTAGTTTATCAATATCTGATTTATATACTTAAAGCTATGTTATTAGATACAAATAAATTTAGAATAGTTATATCTTTCTGGAAATAGTAACTTTGAATCATAATGAAATGTTCCCTTTATCTGTAAATGATGATTTTTGCCTGGGGATGCTGTGATACTAATATAGTTGTACTTAGATATTAATAAAACTATACCAGCTTGGTTTTGATTAATTTTTACATGGTATATCTTTTTGCATTTTTACTTTTAGCCTTCCTATATCCTTATATTTTAGATGTGTCTCTTACCAGTAGCTCAAAGATTTTTTTTAAATAAACTCTGACAATTTAAATGCAGCACTTAGTTCATTTAAACTTACTATAATTACCAACATAATTATCATATATTTGGGGTTAAGTCTTCTTTGTTTTTCTATTTGTACTACCTAGTCAATGTCCCTTTTTCTCTCCTTTCTTGCCTTATTTTCCTTTGAGTATTTATTATTATTCCATTTTCCCTCTCTATCAGCTTGGCAGTTACATTTTACTATTCTTTTAGTGATTACCCTAGAGATTATAACATGCATCCTCGACTCATTAATGCCTAACACAAATTGGTATTTGTTTTTTCCAAAACAACACAAAGACTATAAACCAATTGAATTTCAATTTACATGCTATTGTAATTATATTTTAATTCTATAAATGTTTTTAAATCCTGTGTACAAAACTTTACTATTATTTTAATTTGTTCAAGTTTATTTATTTGAGTGAGAGAGAGCACAAGCAGGGAAGGGGCAGAGAAAAGGAGAGAAAGAATCCCAAGCAGGCTCTGTGCCATTAGCACAGAGCCAGATGCAGGCCTCAAACTCACAAACTGTGAGATCATGACCTGAGGCGAGATCAAGAGTCAGATGTTCAACCAACTGTGCCACCCAGGAGCCCCTGCTTTATTATTATTTTAAAAGGTCGGTATTCATTTAGATTTACCTAGATACTGAATCTTTTTATTGTGTTTCATTCCTTTCTGCACCCCAAAATTCCATCTGGAATTACTTTCCTCCTCCCTGAAGAATTCCATTTAATATTTCCTTTAGTGTGAATCTGCTGGTGATAAATTCTCTTTATTCTTTTTTTTTTTTTTTTTTTTAAGTCTTTTACACTTCCATTCTTGAAGAATATTTTTTTAGGGCATAAAATTCTAGATTGAAAGGTATTTTCTCTCAATACTTTAAAAATAGCTTTCCACTGTCTTCTATCTTCCATTGTTTCATTGATAAATCAACTGTTAATGTAACTGCTTTTCTGAAGGTATTCTCGAGTACTTCTCCCTATCATCACTCTGCTATTTTTAGGATCTTGTTGTTGTCTTTAGTTTTCAGAAGTTTTACTATCTTGTGCTTAGGAATCTTATCCTGCTTGGAGTTTTTATGGCTTCTTGAATCTGTATATTGATGTCTTTCACCATTTTTGAGAAATTCTTAGCCATATTCTGTTCAAATATTACTTCTGTCCCTTGTCTCTCCTTTTTCTAATATTCCAATTTTTCATATATTACAATTTTTCATTGTGTCTTACCTGTGCTTCATTTGAATGTTTCTTTTACTCTATCGTTCAGTACATTCATTCTGTCTTCAGCTATGTCTAAACTGCTACTAAAAGCATCAAATATTTCATTGTTATTGTATTTTTCACTTCTAGGGTTTCCATTCTTTTGTTTACAGTCCTCTGACAAAGTTCTCAATCTTGTCTTTTATTTCCATGTCCACCTCTCCCTATAAATAAGTTAAGCATTACATAAGCATCACCCTCCCCCAGGAGCCCTTGTCTTCCTATAGCAGTCCAGCCAATGCCCTGAATAAGTAAGAATTTCTGTGGGATAAGTACTTGAAGGATTTGTGTATTCTGCTACTTCTCCATCTCTTTAAATTTTTCCCAATAAACCCTACTTTATATTTTCATTGTGTGACATACTAACCCCTTTGTATAGTGAGGAGGGGATATGATACCCCCTGAATTGTGTTTTGGTATGCTTGCTGGTAATATTCTCATATCTTGTTGTTAAATTGATGTATTTTCTAAATTTATTTTGTGTGTGTAAGTTGTGTTAGTATAAATCAGTTCTCAAGAGCTAAATTTTATTAAATGTGCTGGAAAAATCTAACTTCTAAAGTTCCAAAATGAAGGATAAAATTCTGGAATATGACCATATCAAAAAAATTCTTGTGTTCACAATTTAGCAGTGATCCCCCTCCTTAGATATACCCTGTCTCTTCATTTCTATACTTTAGCTGAAAGAGAGACTAATAACTTATTGAAAATTAAATTATTGAATGGAAAGAGCCTTGTGGTTTTATAACATTTTTCATTTTACAAGTGAGAAAAACCAAAGAAAGGAAATACACATATATCCAAATTAAAAATTTTAAAGAGGAAAATGGCTAACCATGAAGTAGAACTAACAAAATAATGATTTCCCTTATTCCATTATCATCTTTGTTTTAATTGGTGCTTTTATTTTTACTTAAAGACAAAAGAACTATACTTCTAAAGAAGTGAAACCGGTCCTCAAACTTTTTACCTGAAGGCTAAGATTTATAACTATTATATTTTGTTTTTATCAAGCTGAAGATTAATTTCTAGGAACTAGCAGTACCTTCTTCTGACCAACAACTAAAGTGACATTCCTTATGGGAATATAATTATGAGAAATACCTCAGATTTTCATAATGACTTATTCCACTCTCAAGGAATCACAGTGCACTAATAATGTTTCAAACAAAGAAAGGTAATGGATAGGATTTTTTCCCTACTATACTTGTTAGAGCACATTAAGTATCAACTGTTATAACATAGTAACAAATTCACATGTGATCTTGCTTATATTGCAAACTCTGAAAAACATGTTTTTGAAGTATAAAATATCAAGCAGGCTTATAATATTCTAATACAAATTGTTAGTATTTTATATGGGCCTTAAAAAAAGACGCGTAGAACATACTCACTAATGCTATAATTAATATTTTCACCAAAAATTAATTGAATACCCATTTCCTTAGCAGAAAAGTAATCACATGCATTGTTGAACAAAAGTAACATAAAATAGCTTAGGTTAAGAGGAGCTTATAAGCTATATGGCAGTTAAGAAAAAAAATGTATGAAACCATGAATGAAAAAATTATTATACAGGTTTATCATGCCCTAATCTAAAGTCCTCAGTTTGTAGGTATCCTAAAGACCACTCAAGTTCATTGTGGATGAGAAGAATAAGTATCTTATTTTCACAATGACCAGACACTTCATAAGCATGGAAGTTTGGGCCCTCTACTACTTGAAACCCATTTATCTCTCTGCCTTTATCTTTCACTCTTCTTCATGAGCCCTGTGCTCCAGCCAAACATTAACCTTAGCCCACAAGGCTTTGCTTACATCCTTCTCTTTACTTGGAGTGAATCATCTCTGTACATCCAAACTTTACACTTTTCAGAGACCAGCTCATGTATCAACTTCTCCACATAGCTGTCAATGATTCTGTGAGCCAAAAGTAATTTTCCTCCTCTGAACTTCTGGAATCTTCATATAATCTTCTATGGCATTTGCCACCCTACACTAGAATTATTTTTACATATTTCTTAGCTACTCTACAAGGCTGTGAACTACCTACGAACAGGAATGCTGTCTTTTATGACCTCTCCTCTTGTGAAGTCTTTCCAAAACATTCACCTTTGTTTTCAGAAGAATAGCTCTTTTACTCTTGCACTCGGTTTCACCAGCTTGAGTAATATTTAATTAAATCATGTTATAACAATAACAAATACAACTAGTATTAAAAGGTTTGGGAATACTCAAAACTGACCCTTAGTAACAATGCTACTCAAAATGATGGGTATTATTAGACAGTAGCCTACTACAAAGAGTGGTTAGCTTGCCTTGGGCATCAGCCTGTTTTAAAGATTAACTAGGGGCCTTTGGTTACTCTAGTCAATTAAGTTTAGTGGAAAATAATTAAGAGAGCTTATATTACTCTTTCTGTACATTTCTAATATCCATTTATACCCATGGAATTTATGTTTCAGATGAATTTCCAAACTGTAAAATTTCTTCAATCATTGTTGACTTTTAACTGATTTCAGATTGAAGCCCAAAATCCAGATTCACTTATTCAACAAGTATTTATTGAGCTCCAAGTATGTAGTAGGCACTGGGTTAGGCATGATTTTTTACAGCAAGATGATCATTTGGTGCAAATTTTCTAAAAGATCTTTACAGTTCACTTCAAATTAACCAATTTTGTCTGAGCTATAGATTTATGGTAGAACTGAAAATTAATTTTCCCTTAGTTTAGTCTTCTGAAATCTAAGATGTATTTGGGTGTTGCTACTGGAGGCAGCTCCAGAGTAAAGTGAATCAGGTGCTTGCCTAAGCCCTCACCTCTACAAGAGCATTGCCAGACACAATCAACATTCTCCCAGCCTAGTTTCAGAACACTCAGTTGTGTGGGAACATTTTCTGCTTCATCTATACAAGGGATTATGGATAAACTGTGCAGTATAAAGATTCACACCTTTTTAGATTTTTTAAAGGAGTTTTTTTAATCTACAAAATCTCACAGAATACACCACAGCAATTTCTTTAAATTATTAACCGAGACACTCATTGCTCATTCCAGGTATCTCTTTCCATGTGGAAGAACATCTATTATGTAACAGTCTTTCCTGGCTTAGCTTCCCTCTATCACTGTTTCCTATTTTACTTTGTTCCTTGTGCTGTTAAGTATATAGAACAGGCCCTCCTGTGGAGAGGCCTGTAGTCCTTCAGAATTCATGACTGGGTACATAAAACTGTTTATTTCTGAGATTTGGTATTAGAAAGCACATTGTTATCCTATATTTAAGCCACATTCTCTGATATTAGCAGCTTTATCAGTAATAAGGTTGACATTTTCATCTCTATTTGCCATTCCTTTGATTTATTTATCAGTTGTTTCAGAATTTAGGCAGAGGATAGAGGATATTGTGTAATAATCTACTTGTCAAAGCCCAATATACACAAATGGCCACAAGAATAGCAGTGCGCAAAGCCTAAAGGACATCACTTGACAGCAAGAACAGTTACGAAAGCTAACCTATGTGCTTGTGAGTATCCACCATAAACTGATATGTGAACCAATCAGACCAAGAGAAATCCGCCAGGCAGAACTCAGTAATGCCCTGTCCATGTGTAGGTTTCTTTCACATGCACACAGACCTGTGCACATCTTCATCTGCACTAGTTTTCAGAAGTCCAGAATTACAATGGTTGTTATGATGCATTGTAAGCAATGTAGACCAATTTTAAAAGTGCATTACCCATGGTCAGTGATAAGTAATATTATATCCATGGCAAAAATGTTCGTGAGAATAAGGTTGACAATTTGAGTCAGATTGTGCAAAAAAGATAAAAGTTAGTATTCTTTAATGCCTCAGGCTACTTTAGCCTCAGGCCATGTCAGTTCTTAGGCTGGTCCTCAAGTGATCTGCTGATGGATTCTAGGGCTTGCTCTGACACTCACCCAGTGTCTGATTTTTCGCATGTGAACAAAACAAAGTTCCTGCTCTCATGTTGCTTAAATTCTAGTAGAGGGGAAGACCGAAAACAAAGCAAACATACAAATGTTTGGTAATGGTAAGGGCTGTGAATAAAATAAAACAAAAAATTAGATTGAAGGAGATGGTTTGAGTTGGGGTGCTATATTAAATAGGGTAGTCAAAGAAGACGTCTCAATGTCAAGAGGCATTTGAGCAGATTTGGAAAGCGTGAGGGATGAAGCATGCAAATACTAGCAAACAATATTACTAACATCGCTAAGATGAGACTACTTAGCAAACACATGCAGCAAATATGGGAGTGTAATGGAGCTGGGAGGGGGAGAGAGAGAAAAACAGGAGATGAGGCAAGAAGGGTAGCTGGGAGCCAGTTCACCTGGTCATCAAGGCCATGGGAAGTGTTTGAACTTCACTCTGAATTGGACAGTAAGCCATCAGACTGTCAATCCTGCCGTCTTCTAGGTGCTCAGAGATGAGCAGCTACTAGGCTAATATACCCCCCATATACCATATGGTCCATATACTCCCCACCCCCTGCTCTATCCTAATGGGGAATTTGAATCTTAGAAGCATGATTGGAAGACTGAAAATCCATGGCAGACTTTCTTGTTCCCTGGACCCCACCTAGCACTCCCCTAGTTCTTGTCCAATCCCTCAGTCTACCATTTGTTCTGTGAGCTTTTCAAAGTTCTTCTAATAGATTCCATTTTCCATTTTGTATACAGAGAGACTCCCTTGAGTTAGGTCTGGCTAGATGGCAGCCAAGTGAAGGAATTCTAGGCAATGGAAAGTGAACACTAGTAACATATACCATTCCTAGGTAGGGCTCATTAAAACCTCCCACATGTGACCCTCTGTAGTTTTTCCCATGTGCAGTGAAGCATGGCAACCTTAAATGTCACATAATAAAAAGGGCAAAGCCACAACAAGTAAGATGCCTCAGTCCCTGAGTCACTACTTGGAGGAGAGCTGCCCAACCAGAAATACCTGCATTGGACTTTCAAGCAAGCTTAGGAGAAACTTTTATTATGACGAGTCACTGAGATTTGGTTTGTTACAGCAGCTAGTGTTATCTAATACAAACCTTAACTACATCTCTCAGTCACCATGGAGCACCAACATTGAACATTGGTACTACTTGGCATAGAAAACACTTCTTTTGTTATATATGTATACATATCTATGTATGTATGTGTGTGTGTGTGTGTGTGTGTGTGTGTATAAAATTTTAATTTTGATTATACAAGTAAATGAAAACATTCTTGTAAAAAATTACTCTAACATTGGTAAGCAAAGTCTCTCTTAACTACCACAACCCCGATTCAGTCTCATAATCAGAGATAACCGTTAATCAATAATATTCTACAAATGAAAAAAAAATTGAGCCTGGCAAAATAAATAATAGAAATTGTTTTAAATTCTAATAAGTACTCATAATGTGGAAAATCATGGGAATACTAAGAGGAATAACACAGTGACTGCCTTCTAGGAACATCAACCCTAGCATGTTGATAAATCGACAGAGATCATTAAAATGCAGTTGACACATGTGATAACAGAAAGACTGTGCAAAAGGCATCTGACATGGATGAACAGAGAAGGACATTTTTTTAACTTGGGAGCAGATTGGGGCAGGCTGTGTGAATATTTGTGAGAGGCGGGGTCTGAAATATAATCACAGAATATGAAAAGCTAATATAAAGTTTTACAAAATTAAAATGAGTTTCCCAGGAGGACCGGGTTAGGAACGATTGAGGGCAATTCAAGTAAAAGGAACAAGTACAAAAGGAGGGAGGTGTGAAACCATAGGGTCTGACTGGGTGTGCATAAGTCTAATTTTGAAAATTCAAAGATCCAGTGGCACATATTATTTTGATGCTTCCAAATGATATTGCAACCTCCAAGCAGGTTGGAAGATACTCATCACTCAGCGCTTAAACAGTCTTCATTATTAGTAAATGATGAACTACACATACACTTGAGATAACTTGGGTTACTGAGTGCCTGCAATATGTGCTTGACCTTTCACCAGGATTACATGAAGAAATGATTCATCTGAAAGTGCAAGGTTTCAAAATAGTGACTATCTTTCATCTTTCTGACTCCCATCCCTCCCCAACCAAAATATTACATGTGGGTTACATGCATAAACTTCTTCATTTACTTCAAGTAGGAAACGTCTACCCAGTAGTGGGTAAAGGTGTTACATGACCCTTCAGGATTCTGGAATTCTAGGAGCCGTTTATCTCCCCAGCATGAAAAGAGTACTTTGGGTTTTGGGATGAGCAATCAATTTACAAATACTTAGGGGGTAACTATCTATTCAGGGCCTGGCCATGAGTTAGGAGCTATGATTCAATTAAGTAAACTATAGGCAAATGTCTGAATCCACCAGAGAGAAGTATAAAAACTCAACCATTAAATTCTCCATTATAAAAAACTAAGGGCAGAAAGGTGCCAAGCCTAGAGAAGCAAAATAAATGAACTATGGTGTGATAGGGCTGGTTCATAGCTTAGTGACTACTTCAAACCAAAATGTGGGCAAATCAGTTATTTGTGGCCTTGGGAGCTCCTCCGTGGTGGCACCATTGACATTTGGGGCTACGTAAATTTTTTGTCAAGGAGGGAGGAGCTGTCCTGCGTGCTAAGGGTGTTCAGTAGTATCCCTGGCCTCTTTCCACCAGATGCTAACAGTACCTGGCCCCCAAAACCAAAAATATCTTCAGAATTATATTAGTTGAGAACCACTGGTATAGGGAGACCCAAGACTGAGGGGAAAAAACAATCAACCATAGGCGACATTAACCTTGGCTGAGCATGCAAATGAAAAACCAAGGAGGATAAGAACATTTGTGCTCTGGGATTCCCAGCTGAGGAGTTACACACAGGCTTAGCTCTTTAGCACTGGAATTCTTCAACAGCTACTGAGTATTAGCGCAGAACAGAAACTGTGCCCCACCAGCCACTGCTGTCAAATTCCTGTGAGGGTTGAGGGGTGGTTACCAAGAGACAGAGCACTTCATCTGCATAGAATGTGTCAGGCTGGGATCTTTTTAAAATAAATCAGTGAGTCAGGATAGACTTCTCCCCTGCTGTTCCACTTTTTTTTTTCTTTTACTACAATTATAACTCCATAAAAGCATGGAGGATGAGGACTAATTGGTCCAAAAAGTAGGAAAAATTGGATCGGTTTTCCTCATTTCCTTAGTGTCCCTCCAGTGATTTTTCTTAGGTCTGCAATAAAGAAAGAGGCCTTAGATTGTGGTCTTGAAAATTACAATAATACACTTAAAGATAAAACCCAGCTCCTCTATTAGATGAAATGAGGGTTTGTCCATATGCCTAGTATAGTATATGGCAACATTTTTCTTTTTTCTGTCATTTTTTTAAAGGGGGAAAAAAAAATAAAACACACCAAGACCCTCACTCCGGCAGATGCTGCCGAGCTGAACAGGGATGGGTGAGAAACATCCCAACCCTGGAGGTTCCAGAGCAGGGACCTTCTACCTGGACCAGCAGAGAGGCTTGGGGGACAGTGGGTTGGCTCTCCTGGGCCTGTCTGAATTAACCTCACGAGACACCACTGGCAGCACAATGAGGGCACCCTCAACCTAGCTGATGGTCCCCCTCATCAAGTCCAAACACTGTTGCTGGAAAAAAACAAGAAGCATTTCACCTACAACATAATGCAGATAGTAAAAGCAACATCATCAAGGAAGTTTCTCAAATTCCAGAGAAAAAAGAAACAAAAAGATGAAATAAAATTTCCATTAATATACTAGGAATAATTTGCCAGTAGCTTGCTCTAGTCCTTTTGTTTCTTTTTTTATTATCTTTTTTATTTTCCATTTAAAACTTTTATTTTAAATGTTTATTTATTTTTGACAGAGAGAGACAGAGCATGAGCGGGGGAGGGGCAGAGAGAGAGGGAGACACAGAATCTGAAGCAGGCTCCAGGCTCTGTGCTGTCAGCACAGAGCCTGATGCGGGGCTCAAACTCACAGACCATGAGATCATGACCTGAGCCCCAGTCAGATGCTCAACTGACTGAGCCACGCAGGCACCCCTCATCTTTTTTTTCTGACTGTAGAATCTCAAAATTGGAAATCAGCAAAAATAGATTCAATCATTTAATTTGCTTTTATGGGGGATATATGGATATGTTGGGATAAATAGGATTAACGTAAAACTCTGCACCCCACAAATCATATTTATAAGACTTTAAAGCACTTAAACATCTTTAGCAGTTCTAAAAATTAAAATGAATTTCCCATAACATTCTCTTATTCATCACCCACAAAGGAGAAAGAAAAATCCAGTGGAGAAAAAAAAAAGATCTTAGTAAAATGTTTTAAAAAGCATAATATAGGCAACATTTGCTAATACTTTTCTCCCTATTCTTCATTTGAATTCAGGTAAAAAGTCAAGATTTTGATGCTCTGTCTTTAAAAATAAAAAATTTTCCTAATTGCCAAATATAAATTCACTGTAGAAAATGTGGGAAAACAGAAAAGCACAAAAGAAAATGAAAATAATCAATAATCTCAACACTCAAAGCGACTACTTCTAATATACTGGTGTATTTCTTTTATTCTTCTTCTATCCTGAGATGTCTTTCTGTTTGTTTGTCTGTTTGTTTGTTTGTTTGTTTTACACAAATGGTAGGCTTTGTAATGTGCTTTTTAAATTTAAAAATGTACTCTGAACATTCTCCCATGCTATATTCTATTCCAACAGCTATTCTCAATGTTTTTGGTCTCAAAACCACTTTATGCTTTTAAAAATTATCAAGAACTTCAAAAAGCTTTTGTTTACGTGGACTGTATTTTTGATAATTATAATATTAGCAATTAACAAAAATTATTTTTTTTTATTCATTTTAAGATCAAATAACTCTGGGGTGCCTTGGTGGTTCAGTCAGTAGAGCATCCAACTCTTTCTTTTTTTTTTTTTTTTAATTTTTTTAATATATGAAATTTACTGTCAAATTGGTTTCCATACAACACCCAGTGCTCATCCCAAAAGGTGCCCTCCTCAATACCCATCACCCACCCTCCCCTCCCTCCCACCCCCCATCAACCCTCAGTTTGTTCTCAGTTTTTAACAGTCTCTTATGCTTTGGCTCTCTCCCACTCTAACCTCTTTTTTTTTTTCCTTCCCCTCCCCCATGGGTTTCTGTTACGTTTCTCAGGATCCACATAAGAGTGAAACCATATGGCTGTCTTTCTCTGTATGGCTTATTTCACTTAGCATCACACTCTCCAGTTCCATCCATGTTGCTACAAAAGGCCATATTTCATTTTTTCTCATTGCCACGTAGTATTCCATTGTGTATATAAACCACAATTTCTTTATCCATTCATCAGTTGATGGACATTTAGGCTCTTTCCATAATTTGGCTATTGTTGAGAGTGCGAGCATCCAACTCTTGATTTCTGCTCAGGTCATGATCCCAGGGTTGTGGGATCAAGCCCTGTGTCAGACTCTGTGCTGATCGTAGAGCCTGATTAAGATTCTCTCTCTCTCCCACTGCCCCTCTCCCCTGCTTGCACTCTCTCTCTCTAAAATTAAAATTAATTAATTAATTAAGGTAACTCTTACATGTCAACATCAGTAACATATTTTACAAAAAAAAATTCTATTTTTCAATGTAAACAAAAATATTTAGTGATAAAAGTGACATTATTTTAGATTCTTGCAAAAACTTTTTTTAAAGTTTATTTATTTTGAAAGAGAAAGAGGGAGAGAGACAGAGAATGAGTGGGGGAGGGGCAGAGAGAAAGGGAGGGAGAGAGAGGGAGGGAGGGAGAGGGAGAGGGAGAGGGAGAGGGAGAGGGAGAGGGAGAGGGAGAGGGAGAGGAGAGGGAGAGGGAGAGGGAGAGGGAGAGGGAGAGGGAGAGGGAGAGGGAGAGGGAGAGGGAGAGGGAGAGAAATGCAAGCAGGGTCTGCGCTAGCAGCAGAGAGCCTAATTCAGGGTCTCGGGCTCAATCTCAGGAACCATGAGATCAAGAGTCAGAAGCTTAACCAACTGAGCCATCCAGGTGCCCCAGATTTTTGCAAATATTTTTAATGTTTGGCTTAACAGAAGACAGCTGAATTCTCTTATCTGCTTCTGCATGCAAAATGTAGATATGTTCTGTTAGCAGAAGTATATGAGAAGGAGCACCTAGTGGGTTCAGTAAGTAGAGAGTGCAACTCTTAATCTCAGAGTGTGAGTTCAAGCCCACATTGGGCATGGAACCTACTTTAAAAAAAAAGAAAAAAAAAAAAGAAATATATGAAGAAAATCTAGCCTCACACAGATAGGTAGTGGAAAAAGAGAGGAGTAATTCTCAGATTATTGTGGGTATTTTTCTTTAAACCACACCCAAACTTGACAAGTGGTAGTGTTTTAAAGATTAGTTACAATGCGGATTCTAATAAAATTGCCAATGAACTTTTCATACTCTACACTTTAATGAGAGAATGAAAGTGAAAAATGCAAATGTCTTCGTATTATAATGAAAACAGTTTTGATCTTGAGAACACCCTGCGAGATCAAACTTTCAAAGTTACTACTGGTCTATAGCTTTAATGGTTAACATGGCATTCTATCACAGGATATAACACTTTACCCCATACCCTATTGTCAAACAGATTATTTCTAAGTTTTTGCTATTATAAAAAAAAAAAAATGATGGGCACCTGGGTGGCTCAGTCAGTTAAGCATCTGACTTCGGCTCAGGTCATGATCTTGCGGTTTGTAAGTTTGAGCCCCACATTGGGCTCTGTGCCGACAGCTCAGAGCCTGAGTCTGCTTGGGATTCTGTGTCTCCTCTCTCTGCCCCTCCAATGCCCATTCTCTGTCTCTCTCTGTCTCTCAATAATAAATAAACATTAAAAAATATATATAAAAATAAAATGTTGGGGTGCCTGGGTGGCTCAGTCAGTTAAGCATCCACTCTTGGTTTTGGCTCAGGTCATGATCTAACAGTTCATGGGTTCAAGCCCCACACTGGGCTCTGGGCTGATAGCACAGAGTCTGCTTGGGATTCTCTCTCTCCCTCTCTCTCTGCCTCTCCCCAGCTCATGCTCTGTCTCTCTCAAAATAAGTAACTTTAAAATTTTTAAAATGCTATGACAACATCCTCAAATATATCTTTCTGCACACTTGTTTTCTTAGAATAACACCTTAGGAAGTAGAATTTGAGGGTCAAACTTAGTTTTTCAGGATTTTTATACATATTGCCAATTTTCCCTCCAGAAAGGTTTATCCCTGTGTTCCTATCAGCAGCCTGTACAAGAGCCTTCTATCCTTACCCACACTTATCAACACAGTGTACCATGTGAGCCCTGTCTTGAGAGTTGTTTTTAGAAAATCAAAATGTGACTGAGCTAGTTGTTAGTGAGCTCACTCTCTCAGATGAAATACAGTACTTGAGATTTATTGGAATTCTCTGCTCACAGAGTACTTCTCTGATAATTCGACCACAGTGTTTACTTACTGCTATTTAACATTATTACAATTAGCATTTACTATGCATCTTCTGTTTGACATTAAGTTTCTTCAAACACAAACTAAGTCTCATTACCTTAGTATATACCACAGCGTTGAGTCAATGCGATACAAACAGATGGGGTAATGGTAGAAATAACATTTTTTACCCCAGAGAGATCTGCGTTTAAATCCTGGCTTCATCACTTACTAGCTGTATGAGCTTGGGCAAATTACTTCTCCTACCTTTCCTAAACTTGAAGGTCATCATCAGTTAACAAGGAAATTAATAATGTATTTCCTAAGGCAGCTGCATTGCACTATGTGTAAAATGCCTTGTACAATACTTAGCAATTAACAAGTGTTCCATATGTTCGTTCTCTGCCTTTTCCTTTCTGATGTTGAATTAACCTTGTAAAGTCCAGACTTTAAGGATCTACAAATCCACTTTGATTGATTCATAACACTATAAATAGTAAAGAGAGAAGGCATCTCTCTAACAATGATTATCTCTGTAAAGTGTAACGAAGCAAAATTGATGAGTTTTCTGGTTATTGTTCCCTGCATTGCTCAATTGTTACTTATGCTCTCAGTCAACATCTACGAGTGTGTGCTATGTGTTCCAAAGAAAAATTACACACAGACCCTAAACAAAACAGAAATGAAGAATGAAATCCTTTTTAGAATGCCATGATCGTGTTGAAACCTAAATTGAGAGAAAAGCCATTCACCAAACTGTGCTGACAGAGCTGTTCCAACTGTATATCCCAGTGGCTGCAGAGACATCATCCCTGGCTCTATTCTGACTTAGAGCTCACAATTATTGCAGAGAGCTTTAGGACTAGTATATTTTAATGAAACCCTGAGATGTATTCAAATACTTTTCTAACAAGAAAGCTTTTGACATTTTCTGACCCCCTGAGGAAATGAAAGACACTAATGAGATAGGTGTAGTCCAGACTGAAGTTCACTGTCAGTTTTAAGTAAAAAAACAAAGCACCAATCAAGGAGAGTTATTTGTACAACTGGGAGTACACCCAATTAAGGTGTAGGTGAGGAGTGGGCACTGGAGAGCAGCACTGCTAGACGGCAGCATGGTCCCATAAAACTGCTCGAGTCAAGGGGTCCTGACAGATCATACTGAAGGGAGGCAGGGGGAAGAATGGACACCCCTTCACACTCTACTCTGTTCCAGGAGCATGTGATATCCTGGTGCGTTCATATTTTCACTTACTCCTCCCCATACCCACAACTTTCAGAGTGTGAGGCTCAAAGAGGTCATGCAGCTCTCACCAGTATATACTGGAGAACTTCTGCTAAGGCTTTAACAACTCTCCAGGAGAGACTCAAAGACAGTCTGGGACTCTGACTCTTGAGGTCAATCCGAGATTGATCATGAATGTTTTGCTACCAGCGCCTGGATGGTATGTGCTAGAGTTGGTGTTAGGTCCATAACCCTGTGTTCAACAGAGTTAACATATTTGCAATAGGGAGGCATGTGGATGGGAAGGATGAGTTTCTCCAGGTCTGAAGCAGGCTTTTAAAATTTTGCTGGAGTAAGTTGTACTGATAAGGTTGAATGGACTTCATGGTCAAATGGGTTTCAATACTGTAGCCATTGATGTCCAAAAGATTCCTGATTGGGGGAAATAAGCATTTCTGGAAAAGTGGGGCATGACTCCACCTTAAGGGGTTCTTTTGGCTAGCTCTGAGGAAGGGCACATATGGAGCCAAGGTCTGCAAGAGAAAAAAAATAGCTGCTAGAAATGTTAAGAAGAGATTAAAACACTCTTGTGCAAGGAACAAATTCTCTCAAGCTAGCTTTGAAAAAGCACTTAAATAGGACTTATCTGAAGGAAACAGAGATTTCTCATGAAATCCAAGGGCAGATGTATCCAGGCCTCACAGGGAAGAGGAAAGAGGAAATCCATCATGAATCTTGTCCCTCTGTCTCTCTCTCCTTTAGCATGGCTTCCTCAGTTTCTCTTGCACATGGCCCAACATGGTTGCTACCAAACGGTACCTTCAATCCCAGAGTCTACACGATTGTCTTGGAGTTCTTATGTTATTTCTAACAGTTATTTCCCAAGGAGATTAAGACATAAACCAAAAACAAAAGCAGAGGATCCTGGCTTTCTGAAAAGGTGTTTTATTGCTTCTCCCTCTTTCAACACCTCTATATTCCAGGGAACACAGGGAAAGGGCGGGGAAAGCAATACAATCTCACCTCTGGCAGATGTCATGACCTGCCTTGATGAAGGATGGGGGCCTTCCTGAGTGACAGGATAGATTCAGAGGGCTTTCACCCTCTTACACCTAGGTAGACAATAGGTGTGCTTGCAGAATTCTGAGACTGAAACATTCCCTGTTTGGGCTCTATTTTGAGTGGACTGTTCCAAGGTTTTAGAAATCCACTTGGGTGATACTACACTCAGAGTTCTACCCTTCCCATCTATATGGGATCTCCTCCCCACCCATATTCTATACTCTGGGCTCCCTACCTTGACGGATAGGCTTATTTAGTTCTAAATCGGATTTTTTTTTCTGGATACCAACTCAGACCCCAAGTTATGCTCAGCAATTTTGGCTAATTTCTTCTTGGACAGTTTATAGAAATAAATTTAGAATTTTTTTGACTAATAGGAAAATTAGCTACCAATTTTTTAAAAACATAAAAGCCAAGATATTATTAAAAATATCAAAATAAAGTTGAGATCTGAACCCCAACCTTTTGTTTCTAAAACTAGCTAAGTAGAATCAGTGTCTCCATTTCCAAGTAACCAGAAAAGAGAATCTGAGTCTCATTTCTCCCCTTGGTCAGGGTCATAGTAGCCCACCTTGTGAGTTGAAGATAATTCCCCAAAGGAGGACTGACCTAGGTATATAGACTAAAAGAATTAAAAGGCAATTAACTTTCTAATAATGGCAAACAGATAATTAATGGCAACAGATAGATTTCAATAGAGCTCTGAAACCCCAAAGCAGAGATACCAAGATGTACAAGACAGGTTACAGTGAGGCCTAAATTAAAGACTTGTTCCTATCATAAAATGGAAAGTCAAAGCTAGAATAAACAGTGATAGTCAGAGTCAACTGATATTTAATGGGAAAGGGTACTTCAACCTCATATGGTTGTACTCGGTCATTGCTCTGTGTTGTATTTCCAAATAAATTCGTATTTATTATTATTTACTAATTATTATTATTATTCCTATTATATTAACTATTTGATTTGTTTCACTGTTTAAATAAAGCGTTGTCCATCCATAGAAAAAGTAAAATCTCACACATCATGTATTCAACATTCTGAGGATCAGGTAACAAAACCTGAAGAAATCTTAGTCCAGTGTCTCATGCTGTTCCAGTAGACATGTGACTTCCTTTGGACTGTCTAGCATCTGACCTCTCTTCCCATTTGGTGAATTCACCTTGTGGGTCCTAAAGGTGACAATGCCAGATATTCTCCCCATGATGATCTTCACACCCATTCCAGACCGACTTGAGAGCCACTGATGAATGAAATAAATGGTAGAGATCGTCATTTTCTCTGGGGGTAGCAGTTGTTGCAATCCTGAGTTACTGGTATGAAAGTGGCAACAGTACAAATTGTGACATCTAGTGCCCAGTAATAATGGCAACCATTTCCTTACCCAAGAACTTTAAAAAAACAAACCAATTTATTGAGATATAATTCATATACGATATAAGTCACCCACCTAAAGCGTACAATTCATTGGCTTTTAGTATATTCATAGGGTTGTGCAAACTTCGCCACAATAGATTTTAGAACATTCTCATCAGCCCAAAAACATATCCCACACTCTTAAGCATCATCCCCCAATCTTTTCCCCATCTCTCTCCCAGCTCTAGGCAACCATTAATATCCTTTCCATCTCCACAGATTTGTCTCTTCTTGACATTTCATAAACGTGGAAGTATACAGTATGTGGTCCTTTATGTCTGTCTTCTTTCCCTAAGCATACTGTTTTCAAGGTTCATCCATCTTGTAACACAAATCCATACTTCATTCCTTTTTATGGCCAAATAATATCCCATGTATGAATATATCATACTTTCTTTATCCATTCATTGTTGATGGACATTTCAGTCATTTCCACTTTTGGGCTCTTATGAATAGAGCTGCTATGAACACTTGTGAACAAGTTTTTATGTGGATGTATCTGTTCATTTCTCTTGGGTATATACCTAGGAGTGGAATTGCTGGGTCATATGGTAACTCTATGTTTAACAGAGTTAGAGGAACTACCAGATTGTCTTCCAAAGCAGTTGTATCATTTTACGCTCCCACCAGCAGTGTATGAGGATTCTGATTTTCCCATATCTTCACCAACACTTGTTATTGTCTTTTTGGTTACTTTAGTAGGTATGAAGTGGTATCTTATGGTTTTCATTTGCACTTCCCTGATGGCTAATGATATTGAACACTTTTTTCATGGGCTCATTGGACATTTGAAAATCTTCTTTGGAGAAGTGTCTATTCAGATCCTTTGCCCATTTTAAAATTAAGCTATTTGTCTTTTTATAATTGAGTTGCATAGTTCAGACTAGTTTTGAAGCATGGTTTTAAGGGTTGTTCCTAGCCATCTAAGCTCTCTTTTCTGATTTTCTCAACTACCAATATCCAGCGAATAGGGTCACTTTCAGCTTCAATTGGTCACAGCTTGCTACGCAACTCCAAAACTGACTGACCCTGACTCTGGAACCCAAGGTAGTTCCCCTTACCTGGAGAAAATCACTTACATGAGAATTTCCTGGCAAATGGAAAGCTGTTCAGAGGGAATGTTGTTACTAAAGCCTGGGTTTCTGAATTTGTGATTCTTAACTCTTAAGCTATGCAAACTCAGTCCAAGGGAACTTGTGGGATTGACAGGTGGAAACTATGGCGGTTTGAGCAGCAGGTAAGAACTGGAGCAGAGAGAAATGGAAAGAAAACTCTAAGAAATGGTTGCCACTTCTTGCCATTTTCTTCTAAGATTAAGTAGGCCATTGATTCTCCTAAGTTATTCAGATCGTAAGGCCCCAGTTTTTGGTGCAGGCAGTCACCTCTCTGCCTTGGTCCTGCAGCCACAGAGGCTGTGTTACCCTGCATCTCCTGCCAACTAGGTCAGTATCTGGGGATTTTCTTCCAAAGTATGTAAATGGATAGGAATCCTATCAGTCAGTTTAACTATACATTTTTTTTTTTTTAACGTTTATTTATTTTTGAGACAGGGAGAGACAGAGCATGAACAGGGGAGGGTCAGAGAGAGGGAGACACAGAATATGAAGCAGGCTCCAGGCTCTGAGCTATCAGCACAGAGCCCGACACAGGGCTAGAACTCACGGACCGCAAGATCATGACCTGAGTCGAAGTCGGCAGCCTAACCGACTGAGCCACCCAGGCGCCCCAATTTAACTATACATTTTATTATCAGGTGATTTTGGTTCATATATCAGCACTGCCAACTTTGTGTATGTTGCCTTCCCACCCCTGTTTTTGTATCCTGGATTCTTGGAGTCAGGGAGTCAGAAGAATATCCCTCCCTCCCTGAGTAATGAGTGATCTGAGGCCAAGGGCTTGGAGAAAGTGGTTTTCTGCAGTGTCCTGGGTAATCTCCTTAACTCACTCCTCTGAGCAGGACCGAAGAAGCATAATTGTCACTTCAGTGGGCCTTTGGTGCCCTCTTACTCCTAAGAACCCACCTTCCCCTTTCTGGTGCCCTCTTCTCCCAGGAAAGTGTTGTAAGGTCCTGTATTTGAAGGGATTTGTTCAAAAGGGAATCCAATCTAAAACAGATGCTGAAAGGTTTCAACTTTTAACCTTCTCACAGGTGGTAGCATTTCTGTGCTTAATCTATCTCTGTTGACCTGCATTTTTGCCAAATTCAAAGACCACTTGTCACCTCTCATGTTCCATGCCCTTGTCTTGGCACCCAGGAACAAGATGATTTTTTTTTTTATTAAACGATTTTTTAAATTATTTTTTTAACGTTTATTTATTATTGAAAGACAGAGAGAGAGCGTGAGCAGGGGAGGGGCAGAGAGAGAGAGGGAGACACAGAATCTGAAGCAGGCTCCAGGCTCTGAGCTGTCAGCACAGAGCCCGATGCAGGACTCGAACTCACAAACCGCGAGATCATGACCTGAGCCGAAGTCGGACACTTAACTGACGGAGCCACCCAGGTGCCCCTCCAATACAAATTCTTTTAAACAAAGGTATTACAGTAATTATCTATTAAACATTTATCATATGATCCCATAGAGCATGTAGAGAAGTTATTTTGGTGTTGCTATGTTTGACCTTATGAAAATTCAATCACACTAGATTGCCTAATGTCTATTTTTAAACATAAGATCTACTTCCCCTATCACTAGGAAACTTAATATGCTAAGGGGCTGGTCAGGATTAGCTATTATGCAGATTTTCTGGGTCTTTTATGCTTTACTTTTAAAGGTAGAGGTAAATTAAAATAGTTATTTTTAAAAAACTAATTTATACTCAAATAAAAAAGAAATTAGCTAATAAAGACCAGATATGTGTCCACTGTGTATACAGACATACATCTTGAGGTGAGCACTGAACTCATGAGAACCATTAGGCTAGGGTTAGAACCCTACCACACTTACGAGCTGTCTGACATTAGATAAATTACTCAGTATTGCTAAGCCTCCATTTTCTCTTTCATAAACGGAGATGAAAACAATGCCTATATCACAGAGTTATTGAGAAAATAACTCAAAGTAACACGTGACAGTGCAAGGGATAGACCAACTGTTCCTTGAGCCAATACTGGTTTCGCTTCCCTTCTCTGGGTCTCTGTTCACTCATCAGAAACATAAGTCAGGGAAATGAAGCTAAGGCCCCATCAAGGTTAAGTGCCATCAGCAGCCAGGCTTTCCTGCCAGCCTTGGACCACAGGACACTGAAATCTTTTTCTGTAGGCAGAAAGAGAAGTGCTAGCAAGGTGGATCCAGAGACTGACACAAAGACTCTGAGACTTGATGGGCTGGCGTACTAGCAGAACCCCAGCTAGCAGCCGCAGCTCCCCAGGCCCAATTCATTTCACTAAAGCATTCGATTCAACTAATTACAGGTGAGATTGCTTGTTTACTGGCTGCCCTCTCCAGAGACTAAACTCTAAAGATAAGGAATTGTGTTTTGTTCACTCATTCTAAGTAGGTCCTCAATAATTTTCTGTTGAATGAATGAGCCTCTTTTCTTATAGTACAGACATTCCTGAAAGTGAAGGTGTCATGAGCTTAGCTAAGCTACTCCATGGTATTGGGGCCTCGGCATCCATTTTGTTTGGTCAAGTGGCCTTAAGCTGACCAGCCTCCCTCATGCAAGCACATATCCTAGGTAACAGTCTGAAGAGTCACGTGCCATTGGGATTTCCTGATATGACTTCCCTGACAGTTCTTGTGATCAACAGTCTCCCCCACCTTCAGTGCCTCCCCTAGATAAGACCGCAGTGGAATTTACCAAAACCCCACTAATTTTAGTTCAAATTGACTGATCTAGTCATAGCCCAGGAAACCCAGAGCCCTCCACTCATCCTAATAAAGGCATGTGTCCTGGGTCTTGACTTTCTCTCTGCTTCACTCTGCCTTCACCTCCCTTGTGGCTATGAACTTCCTCCAGGGCTTGTCAGTAATAAAGATCCCTACTGCAATTTCTTTTGTGGTCTTCTGTCAAACTATGGCTCACCATCTGGCACCCTATGGCTCCACTTAACAAATGTTAATTTAACAAAGTCATAACAGGAGGAAATTAATCTTATTTACAAATCAACAATTTTAAGTGTCCTAGTGAATTCAGCCGTTAAGAGGAAATTTGTGGTGAATGCAAATGTGTTTAGCATGTGAATTTATTTTTAAAGACAAGCATATGCAAACTAAGAAAATATAGTAATGGCTCAATGAGAAGGCTCTGAGCTGTTCAATTTGGAAGACAACAGTAGCATCATTTAATATTCCCACATATCTTGGACTTTATCAGATTAGGATGTGGAATTTTGGAACTGAATACACTCCAGTTGCCTTAACAGAGGACTTTTCTCTGGGCAAAAAGCAAAGCCTATTCTTATCCTCCCATCTATGATCTGGCCGGAGGGTCAGCCTAGGGGAGGCTTTCCAACAAGTCACAGAAGGTGGGAATGATGACTGCAGACATCCTAATTGAACAATCCCTCCGTACTTATCACTGTCCCCTCCAAGCTACTGTGTTTCCAGAGTCACTGGATATTGTCAGTTCCTGGTAAATGAATGGTACCACAATTCTACCTAACCTAACAGGTTCAACATCCCAACTAAATTTGCTTCTCATGGGAGTCTGATGACTTGACATTCACTTGCTTATTCGTTCATTCGGTTATTCATGCCACTCACTCATTCATTCAACAAATATCCTCAGTCTTGGAAATGCTGAGTGCTTCTGGGTGGGTGAGAAAAAGAAAGCTTAGGCAGAGGAGCAATTAGCAGCAGCAGGAGAGCTGGAACTAGGGTCTAAGGCAATATCTAACCGCATATTGTACTTGAAATATCTTTTTGCCCAGCTGTGGCATTACCTCTGCAAAACCTTTTAAGTCTCATTTTAAGAAGAATATATGTCTTTTCTCTATTCCTTTGTTAAAATATCCTTAGTGTAGTGCTTATGACATTATGACATTATGTTGGAGCTAACTGCTTCCCTGTGCCAGACTGTGAGCTCCTTGAGAGAAAGAACTGTGCCATGCAATCACCTTTATGTTCCTAGTGTCTAAGGTTGTATACACATATGCAACTTTAGTGGCAGTTCTGTGGATTCCAGTGAAGCTAATGGATGTCCAGGTATTATCAGGCCTGCACTAACACAGCAGCTACCAACCACATGTGGTTACTGAGTACTTGAAATGTAGCTGGGGGGAAAAATTGAGATGCATTGTGAAAGTAAAATACACATCAAATCTAAAGGCTTATCATAAAAACGTAAAATATACCAGTAATAATGTTATATTGATGACATGTTGAAATGATAATAACTTGTATACTGGGTTGAATAAAATAAATTAAAATTAATTTCACCTGTTTCTTTTGACTTTAAGGTGGCTATTAGAAAATTTTAAATTACATATGTGGCTCACATTATATGTCTACTAGAGAATGCTGGACTAAGCCAAAGATTACTATTTCAGGTACAGACCACATCCCGTCTCTTATACCTGATTCTCTAAGTTTTCTTGGTTGGAAGGGGAATTTGGCTATATTGTCTGCACTGAGTCAAGGTTTTCACTAAGCCCAGGTTCAGAATATCCAGGAAATGGATACATTTCTTTTGTTTTTGTAAAATTCTACAGTCAATATGTCGTACACATTAGTAGGTTTGCTGTTTAAAAAACAACAACAACAACAACTCTTGCTGTATTCCTTAAATTGAGTCAAAGTCTAACCAAGGGCATGTAATGCTCATGCAGCCAACACTTAAATAGCTCTTCAGTTTCTGGCTCCAAGCGCCTGTTTTATCCTCTCTCCTCCCTCCGTCTCTGGCATCCTGAGCAGTCACCCCTCCCCTCGCAGCTCTTTCCACTGACCTCAAAAGAGGGCTGGCTCAAATGACACACTTGTCAAAACACCTGGGTAAGCACAGCAGTGGGAGCCATCATATAAATAGATACATGGAAACAGAGTGCTCCGTACTGATAACAAAAACCACTTACAAACTCCCTTCACCTTCCAAAAGTTTTGTTTCTTACAATGATTACTTAAATGTAAATGTCACTAATAATTTTAATTCTATCAGCTTACACAGACCTATTTTTATACAGACACTGGCAAAACTGCAATTCAAGAGGATTTTTAGGTTTTGGGTACTGCTGTGGCAAAAATCCTTTGTGCTTAAACAGAGAAATTAAAACTGAACAACAGAAAATGATCCAAAGCAAAAATACTGAAAAATTTCTAAGTGATCTGTCAGAAAGACTAAAAGAGTCCAGCTTCACTGCTCTGCAGTCAGAAAAATGCAGAAATAATGAATGCACATTTACATATTTCCCACCATACAGGACACCATGAATTTGAAACATTTAGCACAGTGTTTGGCATATGGTCGATGTCCAATAAATATCAATGAGTATATGAATGTATGGGCCCTTACTATTTAATGGAATACCGCAACCACCATGTTTTTCTTGTTTGTTTGTTTGTTTGTTTGTTTGTTTGTTTTAAACCTTGAGTGATTTGGTAGACTGAGTCCAGCTTCCTTTTTCACTCAGAATAAAATGTGAAGTCCTTACTATGGCCTGCAAAATGCTACCTGATCTGCAACCCAACTACCTCTCAGACTCCCCTTCCACCTCTCCACTCTCATTACTTACTCTGCTCCAGCAACCCAACATCCTTGTGTCCTCAAATCAGCCACACATATTCCTGCCTCAGAGCCCTGACACCAGCTCTTCCCTTTGCCTAGAATCCTCATTCCTTCAGTCTCCGCTCAAATGTCACCTTATCAGGAAAGCCTTCCTCACCACCTTCTCCAAAGCAGCGAAACCCTTATCCTGCTACACGTGTTCTCATACCACTTGTTGTCACCTGACATATTTCATATTTGTTTATTTGTCTCCCCAGACTGGAAAGTCACTCTCAGGAAGACAGAAACTTCGTTCATTTTGTCCGCTGCTGTATCCTTTGTGCCTAGAAAGTGTCCGGCACATAATAATCAATCAATCAATCAACCAATCAATAAACATTTGTTGAAAGAATAAACTAATGAACATTAGACTGGAGCTCAGACACCTGGATTAAGTCCCAACTCTACCACTAAAAAGCTGTGTGACTTTGAACAAATGTTCCTGACACTCAGTTTCTGAATCTGCAAAAGGATTCTCTGGGAACAGAAATTTCTAAAGCTTCTCCCAGCTCTGAAATCCTGCAGGTTTTATAGAGATGCTTTTCACATATAACTTTGGTATGAAGTTTTAGCAACACAAAAATATTTTTTTGATATCCACAAATTATTAGCTTTCTAGGCACTTTTAGCATTGAATACCCTGCTCCAAAGCCCCTTATGAAGCCTTCTCCAACCCTTCCAGGCAGGATGGATTCCAGGACTTTCTCCCTACTTTGAGGTACTTCATAAGGACCTTTTTTCCCCCTTAAATCACTTATAAAGTTAGTGACATAATTATGTTTTTCTGTTTCTCCAAGTAGAATATGAACACCATGGGACAGTAATGGATTCTTAGTAATTTTTGTATCTCTAGCACCTTGCATGGTCCATGGCAATCAGTAGGCATTCCACGAATGTTTAGTGAATGAATACAGGAAAATGTCAAAGTGGAACAGGATCATTATTCTTTGAAAACTGAGACCATTATGCTCCCCTCATTGATGAAGGTGGGCAGAAGAAGTAGCTTTGCGGCCAATAGTGACTCATCTGATGACCAATGATGATTCATCTGAAGGGAGATAAGAAACTAAAATTTATTGGGAACCTACTAAAGGCAAGTACTCTTACATTCACATAGTTTATGACAACCTTATACATTATACATTCCTTATACATTAGGAACTATTACTACCATTTTACAGATGAGAAAACTGAGGCTAAGACAAAATAGGGAATCTGCTCATGATAGAATGGCTAACAGGATTCACACTCAGGCTTTTTCATGCCACATATCATATTCGTATCACTAAATGATACATCAGGAGGGTAGTTCTCTGATCCGATATAAACATTGGTATGTGTAATGGTGAGCTTGTCTGCACTAGAAAAGCATTTTTATAATTAAAAGGGATTTTTTTCCCTTGATTCAGAAAGGTGGCTATACAGAAAACTCCATATACCATTCCTGAAATGTTCTTTATTAACGTTTTATTATGTTTACTATGGTAACCTTTATTAACTTTTTAGGAAACTTTACTAACCTTTTAGGCCTATTCCCAATACATATTTTATTTTACAGTGAGATCATTCTAAATTTTACAGTGAACATTTTTTTCCTATTCAATATATACACTTTCCATATTTTAAGAAACCTATAGTAAATAGCATTTTAATAATGGCTTAATAATAATACATAAAGTAGATGTAATAGTCATTCTGTTACTATTAGGCTATTTCCATTTATTTACTATTATGTGCCTCTTAATTAAAAAAAAAAAAAATCAGTTTGTAGTCTAACTTCTGAGAAAGGTTCTGACCTCCAAGAAAATGCAAACAACTTTTCCATTCACGAAGGGGGAAAATTTCCACTATTATGCAAAAAGATGAGGTCTTTCCTTTTGCTCTACGAATTTTTCAAGGCAGAAGCTAGTTGGAGCCATTCCAGTCTCACCTACATAAAGGTCTGTCCTGCAAAGGAAGGCAGGTGGTGAAATTCCAGCAGTGGCTTGGAGGAAACACCCAGGCTCACCTCCTGGTTCTTATAATGACTTGCCTTATACCCTCAGGAAATTATACAAAGCCTCAGTTTCCTCATCTATAAAAGGACAGTCATCTCATCGCGTTGCTGGGAGGGTTTAAAATGAGAAAACATACGTAAACACTTAGCACTAAGCCTGGCACAGAGTGAGTGGACCCTCTCATAATTGTAAATCTTTGGCAGAAGAGGCAAGAGGAAGGGGTGAAGAACCATGAGACATCATTCCTACCTCCCATCCTTTACAAGATATTCCAAGTCCTCACCTCTAGCCTCAGAAGAAAAAGAACTTTAGGCCATATTTGTAAACGTACACACAACAAAATGGTTTGATTTCTAACAATACTTCAAGGTAGTAAAAAGTCCAGGACTCTCAGTTCCCCCAGGAGGTCCTGCCCACTGACACTTCTCTACCTTTAGCCTCCCTGCCATCTCCTTTCCCTTGGCCCTCACCATGGTTCAATCTCTACACACCTTTCTTCCTCTTTGCTACTGTCTCTCTGATAGGAGCCCTCCTGAAAACCAACTTTCTAATCTGCCAATCTGCTGTCAGTAACCTTCCCCTAACTCCAATGTGTTTCCAATCTTAGTTAAATCTTGCTCAGAATTACTGATTTCTTGTTACTCACACTATCAAATCCAAAATGTAAAAGTGTGATGGTTTACAAAGCCTCAGCGGCCAGCCACCTGCCCATTTCCTCCTGTTTCCCTCACTCTACTAATTCCGACGCTGGCCTTGGTGTCCACCTGACCACCTGCAGTCAGAGCAGGCCGAAACTTACTGCAGATAAATCCTATCTTTACCCGAAAAAGGCAAAGGAATCCCAGCGTGGTGTTTGGAATCATTGTCAGCTGCTCACATTGGAGTTTTCAAATTCTCTAGGTGGTAATTTCTGGTTGGGCTAAGATATAAGGATCCCCAATGTCACTTAGGGGAAAAGGTTCTAAAGGCTGAGATTGACAGATTTCCCTTCTCAGTATTGCCCGGGAATCACGGGTGCCTACTCCCTCCTCCATTTCCCGCAGGTGCCTTCTCTTCTGCCTCTCCTTTCTGCATCTTTTGCTTACTCTCTAAGGCCCAGGTCATGCCCACTTCCTCTCAAGGCAGTCACACATCTACATACTCTCCTCCGAGCTTCCACAGTATGCACGGTCTGTCCCCCCTGCCCCTCTCATTTCTTTAGCACATAGACTCATATTCCCCATATTGCTCCCTAATTTCTTCCATAAAGTCCTTGAGGGCAGGGACTGTGCCTGCTTCCCACTCGGCAATTGCTTGGTCAATATGTAACCTACATTCCAGTCTTCTTATCTGACTGACCATTCAGCTTAATCAGTGCTACTCTATGGGCTACTTCAACTTCAGCTCTGCGGGCTTTGGTTGGACAGAATTTTTAACTTTGAGAGGGGCATTCTGAAATGTTGCACATCGATCTGTCACCTACAGAGCCTTTCTACTGAAATTAATAGATTTCGGAAAGGACATGACTGACTGACAAAACAAAAAACCAAAACAAGCAAACAAAACACGACTCTCTCCCTTGTGATTTCTACTGTTCTCATTTTAGGGCGTACATGAAGAGAGGGAGGGAGATGGAAGTAGAAGGAGACCCATATTTTTATACAATATTACCTAATTGCAATCACATTCATTGAAACGATATTTGGAACAATAGTGGGGAGAAAGCACGATTTTAAGAAGAGGGGTTATTGAAAGTCAGGCTTCTTTCGTCCAAAGAATTTGTAAGCCTTTGTACCAAATTAAAGCTCTCTCATAGCGATCTGGTCCAGGGCTGGCTTCCAAGAGACCTCCGGTTATCTGAAGGTTCCAGAGCAGCCTTCTCCGCCTCCACCCCCACTCCGTACCCCCTTCTCTTCTAGCTCGGGCTTTCAAGATTGTTCCTAAGCCTTGGGCCAAACATGAGCGTTTCAGCACATTCTGTGGTCAGGCAGGACCCTAAGTAAATCCCCGGGAATAAACAAGAGCAGCAAGTCACAAGTTGCTGGGAGGGAGGGGGGAGTGAAGGAGGGAAGGGGGGCGGTCGTGAACTTTGCCGCTGCAGGCGGGCCTGTCACTCCAGCTGACAGCAAGCACCTTCACCTTCAAGTTCCTTACCACGGCAGCACGCCCTGAGACAAAGTGCTGAGCTCGGAGGAAACGAACTCTAGCGCAGAGAAAGAAAAGAGAAGCGTGCGGAGTCGGCCTGCGAAGCACCTGCCCTCGCGGCCGCACCTCCAGGCCCTCGGCCGGGCCCGCGCTCGGGCTGCGGCCTCAGGAGAGGGGCGCACGCTACCTGGCGTCCGGCTCCTCCTCCGACTCGGCGGCCGTCTCGTCCTCCTCGTCCTCCTCGTCCTCGTCGCTCTCCGGCCTTCGGGTCGCCTCCTCGTCCCCGTCGGAGCCGAAGGGGCTCTCCGCGGCGTGGTTGCTGTCGCTGCTCGCCATCGTGCCTCTGCCGGGCCGGAGCCGGAGCTGGAGCCGGAGCCGCCCGCGCGCGCCTGGTGTTCTCCCTCTGACTGCGCCTCTGGCCCCGGCCCGGCCCGGCCCTGCCCCGGCGCGCGGCTCGGGTTCCCGGCCCGGGGGGCGGGCTGGCCCCGCGACTTTAAATAGAAGGCGTCAAAGTTTCGCCATCGAGCTCCTGGGGCCCGGGCTCAGCTTCTCCTCTTCCCCCGCGTCTGCCAACTTCCCCCCGCCCCCCAGCCCTCCCCACCCTTTTAGGCGGATCCCAGGCGGCCCTTTGGGCCAGCAGCGATCATCACTCCGAGGGGGACAGGCTTCAGCTGCACCAGGTTGCTGAAAGGAGAAAAGGCACCCAGCCCCGCCTCTCTTTCCCCCAGTGTGGGTTTGGTAGGCCGTGTGTTTGGCACAGAACTTCTTGGTAAACCTTTCATCCCAACCAAATAACTACTCCTTCCTGAGCAGAGCCGTTGCTAGTTCAGGCACACTGCGAAGGGTCTAGCTTTCATTATCCCCTCACGATTCTGCGGTGGTACGTTTAACTGCAATGCTGGTTTTCTAGATCAGAAACCTGAGGCTCAGAAGAGCTTGGGAAGCTGGCTTGCTCAAGGTCTCCCGCCCAGTGTAAGTGATCCAGGGGGAAACAGCTAAGTCTGCCCTTTTCATAAGCCCAGTTTTGAACCGTTGTTCTTTCAGTATTGGCTCCTTTTATGTTTGCATATGAATTGTGTATTCTCTTACCCCGTGGCCCCTAGCCTGTTCAGTCGGGACATTATCTCCCCTAATATCTTTGAAGAGAAATAATTTTCCCCACTTTGGTCAATGTCTAAGTTTTGTCTGAAACTCAACCCAAACGCCCTAGACCTTTGGCTGGATCATGTCATGCCCATGCTTAAAACTCAGTGGCGTCCTTGTGCTCAAGGACGAAAGCTCAAACTCCTCGAGAAGATGAATGCTGGATAACAGCAGCCCACATCTGTCTGGTTTCTTCTTTAGAAGTCACGATTCTCAACATTTATTAAGCCACACCACTGTACCCTTATTTACACAGTTCCTTCTGCCTGAAAGGTTCTTCCCACCTTTATATACCTGTGACTCACCATTCAAGATCACTACCTTTCTCTGAAATGCTCAGGTTAAATTCAATCCTATATCCAAATCATGTGTCTGTTTCCCTCTGTACATTTCGTAAATTTGTTACTCATTTTTTTCCCCACCATCCCCATCTCTTAGGGGCCCAGAAGGAAGCAAAGTACTTAGCACATAGTAGATGCTTAATGAATATCCCCTGAAGAGAACAGGACCAGACCTGCTCAGTACATAGAACAGGTAGAGAGATCTTTATAATACATATTCTTCTTTTCATGAGGATGATTTTATGGCTAAAATAGACATTTATTTTTAATTACCACAAATTCTATTCACAGAGTTGTTAAATATGATGAACATAAGTTAGGTTGTATTCACCAGTTACACTAGATTATAGGTGTACCTTAAGTCTGTGAGGAAAGAACTGCAGATAGTTCAGAATTATCAGCTGGTATGTGTGAGAAGGGAAGACACAAGAGTCCAGTCTTCCAGGGTTCACTAAACCAGGTTTAACATCAGCAATAATTATCCTAACATGAGCCAGGCTTTTCCAACTAGTAGTCCCAAATGACTGCTCACCTAGGACAAAAAGCATTCAATCCCAGTTGTGGGAATCTGTTAAACACTAATCAAAAGTATAGAAAGCCACTGTATATTCCTTGCATTTCACTCAACATTTCTTGGGAACACTAACTAAAGCCAACAAGATTTATTTGCAAAGATTCCAGTTCAAACCAACCCAAAACTTAGGCTGCAGTACAGATTGCACATTTTTAACTTCCTAACACTATTTTCTTAATGATACATGCAAATATATAGAAATGGCCAGATCAATACAAACAGAAAATAAAAAGAATGTATTATTCACCACACAAGTAAGTCAAACTGAAAATAATTTAAAAGTCTAAAAAATTTCCTCATATATTAACAGCCACTTATTTGACATATTTGTCTATCACAAGATACATAATTTTAGGTTTCAGTCTATTGACTTAGAAACGGGTACAAGTTTATTAACTTCTTTATGCATTTGTTGTAGCAAGATAGTTAAAAAGTAGCAGCAGTAAGATAGGGTTGACGGGGTATGGCACTGAGAGCTGAGAAAACAGTGGAAGAGTCCATACCATGGTAAATGCTAGGGCTTTCTTAGGAAATGTCCTAATACTATAAAGGCAGAACTCCCTACATACTTCCCCATCCCTGAGAGCTATACAGTATTACCACAGAGCATGAGGACTATTTTTTACTGTTTTTAATGATGCCCAGTCATCACCAAAATATTAACTATGTTCAATACATTCTAATAAAGAAGAGTTGCACAGTGTATATTTTAGGAAACTTTCCAAGAAAAAGAATTGATCTGTAAAGCTTAATTGCTTCAAAAGTGTGAAAACATCAGTAATCTAAAAAATTCACCTATGTGGAAAGCTTTATTCTAAATAATGTCAGGGAAATAGGGTGTTGATGTGCTTAGCTGGCTTAACCAAATATGATCTCCGTTCTGAGATTTTCTGTATAACTATCAAGCATAAAAATTAGATTCAGCTCAGTTCTAGATGATAACTACAGCCTCACCTCATAAGTAAAGCCTCACACAGAAAAAACCAACACATCAACAATTTCCATATATAAACTTTATTCCATTTGACATCATACAAAAATTTAAACTTAAAGAAGAAATGAAAATCTGCACCTTTACAAGTCAAAGAAAAGCAAAAGTCTTAGCATTTGAATTGGTCTGCAAAAAACTCAAATACATTAGAGGTACAAACTGTGCTACAGCAGGTCTCAAAGAAGTTGTACACAGTCCTTCTGAAAAAGTTAAAATTGTTTTCAAGATTACTCTTCATATTTAAATGTACAGGCACTGACCAATTTACAAATATTTACATAAACCATAATCAATCTTAATAAACACTGTAGGTTTTTTTTTAGCAGCCACCACTACTTCTTCATATGGAAAAAAATACTAAAAAAGATATCTTTACAAACATTAAGCTTTTATTTATAATAATTTTGTCTTACCTAAAACATTTTATAGTGGCTTACTGCCTAAAAATTCCAGTTTAGATTACAATCCTACACTTGTACACAGACAAACTCTGATACTGTCAATAGGATATAATCTCAACTTTGATCTTTCAGTTTCTGTTGCTTCATGTTACAGGGAAAATAAAAGCAGGAAAACGTGAAATAAAGTAAAAGTGCACATTGCACTGAACTATCATAAAGCACAGGGGACTTCATGTTTTCAAAAATCTACGATGAACTAATTCTTTAAAACAACTTACTAACCTCTAAACAATACAGGGTGCTCATATTACTACAGTGCAAAATGTACTGTTTTCAACAAAAATTTAAAGCAATCTCAGGAGTACATCAAAAGCATGTGAGGTACTAATGAAATGCTAATATAGACACACCCAAAGCCTCAGTCTATCCCGGAGAGTCAAGTGAAGACTTAAGGCAATTGTCCAGTATTTCATGCCTCTGCAGTGATTTCAGTGAAATTACAGATTTCATTTTGTTTCAAGTAACCGAATAACTGGCTTGAATCTTCACTTTACCAGAACAGACGGGCAACAAACTATATACTGTACGTTATATTTAAGTATGTGTGAATCAGTCCCTTTCCAAAATTCCACACATCTCTTCAGTATTAGCATGTGGTATAATTAATTGAAGTTATATCAAAAACCTTTTATTTGTTCAGATAATTCCCCCAAAAATATTTTATCTGATCTCTTGAAAATCCATGCCATAATATTACGAATCAATGTAAACATTTTCAAAAATACATCTTTAAATCAAAGGGTTTTATTAGGAAATGTCATAATAAAATATGCAATCTTTATATAAGTATGTCCTCTTAAAAATAAAACATGAAAACAAAAACAGTTAAAAAGAAACCATGATGGAGGTAAACAAAATGCATTATGGTGTTACTATTGTTCTTTATTTCTCAGAAGAATTTATTAAGATATAGAAGCCAGTTATCTTTTCAGGATAGCAGCTCTTAAAGGTAGTATACTGTTCAAATCTCTTTTGTTTTTCAATCTGTGCCATGACTGGGAGAAAAAGAAAAAAATAATTCTTAAAACATAAAATATAAGTGGAACAAAAGACTGAAAAGAGAGTTACTAGAATGTTAACAGTGGTTCTCTCTAGGAGGTAAAATTTGGGGTGATTTTGTGTGTGTGTGTGTGTGTGTGTGTGTGTGTGTGTGTGTGTGTGTTTATCTCCCAAGTTTTTAATATAGTAAATGTCTTTTTTCTGCTGTCAGAAAAGAAAATGTTATTTAAAAACCCTATACCTGTGTGGTTCCAATTTATTAATAAAGAAAGGGACAGACACATAGGTGGTACAAAAAGATACAAATGACAATATTAACATTTACTCACAGATTTAAATAATTTCCTCTAAAATAGCAAAGTAATTAAGACAAAACCTTTGGAGTTTGAGAGAGTGTGAGATTACTTCAATTATTTGGTTGACTAGTTTGCATCGATAAGCTTTTCCAATTAAAAATAGTACTACAAAGCAGAGAGTAAATCTCTAATAAACCACTTTTATGTGCTTCAGAAAAAGAAGAGCACACAGAACTTATCAAAAAGAAAAAAACAAATTCTTATTCACAGGCTACAGACTTGGCTCACTACTCGGTGACTGCATATCTGGTTTATTCCTACTTCAGTTGTTCAACTGACTAAAAGTATTGGTTTTATAGCTGAACAATCCTAAATGAAAGTTCAGGCATCAAGAAAAACCACAATGTAGCAATGCTGTTTTTGAATTCTCAGTTTAATCTGATGGACCTAAATATTTCCTCTTGGATATTTGTTTTGCCTTGAAGAATTCTATTAATTTTAAATTTTCTATTCTGGTTGATAAAAAGAGGACCTAATGTGAAAGACAGCTTGTAATATGACATACTTACATTTTTAATTATCATCAAAATAAAGTCTACTTGTATGTCTAATGAAAAAGTATTCCTCTAAAACGACCTTCACAGTTTGCTGATCTTTTTTTCTTTAATGAGGCATTCTCTCCTATCTGTCTCATAGTATATATGTACATCAATGTGTTTTTACACAGTACTTCGAACTCCTTGAGGAAAGAAACCACACCTAGCAAAATCACCGATGAATAAATTCATATTATGGACTAAAGAGTGAAGGAATAAACAGTATTTTATATATATATCTCTGAGGTTTATATATAATGTGTGTGTACACAAATATACACATTGATTTTTTTAATTTCTCAAAATATAAACAAAGATAAAATGGCGCTCGAATTCCTTGTTACAATGGGGTATACAGAAGAAAAATCATAGAACAAACATTAGCTTTCTTCTAAAGCTATAGTAGTTCCTTGATATTTCAAGGATAGAAAGGAGTCTGTTAGGTTTTATTCACTCATTTTGATGCTTACTTCCATGAAAATGAAAGCCATGTAAATGAACAAAGAGTTCAATTTCTCTGTAGGAAAAGTGTATCTAGCAAGTCATGAATTCTCTATTGTGCTACATTAACAGCTTCATAACACAGGAACCATGGCTACTCTGTCCTATTAGATTTTTTTTTTTCATTTTCAAAGCATACTAGTCCACTAAGGTTTCTAGAGTTAATCTCATACACTGCTTACCTTTAAAAATTGATCCTTGATCATGTCAAATTTCTGCTTTTCATGCACAGCTCTGGCCGTATTTGTTCCATCAAAAGGTTCTAGAGTGTCAAATGCACATATAAACAAGAAATTATTAAAATGAGAATTTTGGTTTCTTTATTAGGTTGAACTATATGAAAGAGCCAATATTTGACAGTTTTTAACCTATGAAATAGCAAGTGCACATTGTGAATCCTAATTAGATATCTGCATAAGAAATTTTTATATACCTGTGAACCATCTAATAAGGTAGACAGAATTCAAGTGACAGGACAAGTAAAAACAAAGTCATCAGCATAGGTATGTTTTAAGTCTAAGTTATAAAAATAAGATTTCTGAAGAATGACAAAGGGTCAAAGACCTATCCCCTACCCTTAGAGAACTAAAAATAAAGAACAAAGAATTATCAAAAGGAATAAAACACTATACACAAAAAAGGTGGTCAATGTCAAATATCACAGAAAGGTAATTTTAAATTTAATTTAAAAGACCACTGATTTATCCAGCAGAGGAAAGGTCAATACCTTTGAAACTAGAAGTTTAATACTCATAAGGATGGAAAACAGTACAAAGTTATGGTGTGAGTGGATGGTTTAAAGGTTTAGAAAAAGATACAGTGAGAACAGTAATTTGTAGGGGAAATTTAGCAGTGAAAGAAGAGAAACAGGAGAGCAAGTATAGAAGACAGGAAGAACACAAAGGAAAGGTGTGTGTGTGTGTGTGTGTGTGTGTGTGTGTGTGTGTGTCTCCAATGTTACCTTCCACATATTCACCTCCACCCCACTAACCCTTCCCCCACAAGATAAGAGAGAAGAGTCCATATGTAGTGATAAGGAAACTGTCTATATGAGAGGACAAGGAAATTGAGGATACCAGTGAGAAAAGGAAGATAACTAAAGGCATTAGAAATGAGATGGGATAGCCGAAATAATGCCAGGAGTAGGTAAAAATTACTAGTTTAAGAATTCTGGCACTGAAAAAGGAAAAAAAAAAAAAAAACCCACAAAAACTAATTACAAGAGCCAGTACCAATCAAGAGCATTTTTCAACGATGAGAAGACGTATGTATGCTCTAAAGCTGAAAGAAAATGACTAAAGAGAAAGAGAATCAAGTGGCTAGAAAGAAGAAATGGAACAGAGGGGAAAGACCTGGAAAAAGTGTGGGAGAATAGGAAATCTGATGAAGAGGTTAACTCTAGATTTGTCATATAATCTAAGCAGGCCCATAATTTTAAAACACTCCTTTTGTATGTACATTTTTTGATTGTTTAGAAAGGCTATTTTTAAAAGGAGTTTATTGTCACAGTACAAGCATACCTTGTTTTATTGCACTTCACTTTATTGTGCTTCACAGATACTGTGTTTTTTTGTGGCAACCCTGTGAACAAGTCTACTGGTGGCATTTTTCCAACAGCATTTGCTCACTTTGTTGTCTCTGTCACATTTTGGCAATTCTCACAATATTTCAAACTTTTTATCATTATACTTGTTATAGCGATCTGTGATCAGTGCTCTTTGATGTTGCTATTGGAATTTTTAGGGGGCACCACGACCACACCCATATAGGAAGGCAAACTTTGTAAATGCTGTTGTGTGTTCTGACTGCTCCACCCACTGGCCATTGCCCTGTCTCTCTCCCTTTCCTTGGGCCTTCCTATTTTCCCTGAGACACATCAATATTGAACTCAGGCCAAAAAATAACCCCATGATGGCCTCAAAGTATTCAAGTGAAGTGAAAGAAAGAGTCACACAGTTTTCACTTTAAATCAAAAGCTAGAAATGATTAAGTTTGGTGAAGAAGGCATGCTGAACACCAAGACAGGCCAAAAGCTAAGCCTCTTGGAATGAACGCGAAGTTGTGAATGCAAAGAAGTTCTTGAAGGAAATGAAAAGAGCCATTCCTGTGAACATATGAACATGAAAGTCAAAGTCTTACTGCTGATACGGAAAAAATTTTAGTGGTCTGGACAGAAGACCAAATAGCCACAACATTCTCTTAAGCCAAAATCTAATTCAGAATAAGGCCCTAACTCTCTCCAATTCTACGAAGCCTGAGAGAGGTGAGAAAGCTGCAGAAGAGAAGTCTGAGGCTAGGACAGGTTTGTTCATGAGGTTTAAGGAAAGAAGCCACCTCCATAACATAAAAGTGCAAGGTGAAGGAGCAAGCGCTGATGTGGAAGCCACAGAAATGTATTCAGAAGATGTAGCTAAGATAATTCGTGAAGATGCCTACCGTAAACAACAGATTTTCCAAGTAAATGAAACAGCCTTATACTGGAAGAAGATGCCATCTAGGATTTTCATAACTAGAAAGAAGTCAATGCCTGGCTTCAAAGCTTAAGGATAAGAGGACTCTCCTGTCGGGGGCTAATGTAGCTGATAACTTTAAGTTGAAGCCAATGTTCATTTACCATTCTGAAAATCCTAGGGCCCTTAAGAATTATGTTAAATCTACTATGCCTGTGTTCTATAAATGGAGCAACAAAGCCTAGATCGCAGCACATCTGTCTACAACAGTTTACTAAATTATTTTAAGCCACCTTTTAAGACATACTATTCAGAAAAAAAAAATTCCTTTCAAAATATGACTGCTTATTGACAATGTACCTGGTCACCCAAGAGTGCTGATGAAGATGTAAAAAAAATTGTTGTTTTCACGTCTGCTAACACAACATCCATTCTGCAGCCCAGGGATCAAGAAGTGATTTCGACTTTCAAGTTTCATTATTTAAGAAATATATTTTGTAAGGCTATAAGACAGTGATTCCTATATGGATCTTGGCAAAGTCCACTGAAAAACTTTCTGGAAAGGATTCACCATTCTACATGCCAGTAAGGACATTTGTGATTCATGGGAAGAGGTGAAAATATCAGCATTAATGGGACTTTGTAAGAAGCCGATTCCAGCCCTCATGAATGACTTTGAGAGGTTCAAGACTTCAGTGGAAAAAGTAACTGCAGATGTGGAAAGAGTGAGAGAAGTAGAATTAAAAGTGGAGCCTGAACACTGTTGTCAGCGCAGAGCCTGCGTCAGATCCTCTGTCCCCCTTTCTCTGCTCTCTCCCACTTGCGCTCTCAAAAATAAACAAACATTAAAAAAAGAAGAAGTGAAGCCTGAAGACGTGAATGACTTTTGCCACAATCTCATGATAAAACCTGAATGGATAAGGACTTGCTCTTATAGACGAGCAAAAAAAAAATGGTTTCTTCAGATGGAATTTACTCCTGGTGAAGATGCTGAAATGTCATCAAAGGATTTAATGTTACATAAACTTAGTTGAAAAAAAGAGCAGGGTTTGAAAGGACTGACTCCAATTTTCAAAGAAATACTGTGAGTAAAATGCTCTCACATGCTATAGAGAAATCATTTGTGAAAAGAAGTCAATCAACGCAGCAAACTTGACTGTCTCATTTTAAGAAATTGCCACAGCCACCTCAATCTTCAGCAATCAGCATCCTGATTAGTCAGTAGCCATCAACATCAAGACAAGATCCTCCACCAGCAGAAAGATTATGACTTGCTGAAATCTCAGACAATGGTTAGCATTTTTTAGCAACAGTCTTTTTAAATTAAGGTATGTACATTTTTCTTTCTTTCTTTTTTTTTTAATATCTTATTTATTTTGAGAGAGAGCATGAACGGGCAAGGGGCAGAGAGAGGGAGACAGAGAATCCCAGGCAGGCCTGTACTGTCAGCATGGAGCCTGATGTGGAGCTCAAACTTAAAATCCATGAGATCAGGACCTGAGCCGAAATCAAGAGCCGGACGCTTGACTGAGCCACCCTGTATACTGTTCTTTTAGACGTAATACTATTCACACCTCATAGACTACAATATAGGGTAAACGTAACTTTCATATGACCAGGAAACCAAAAACTTCATTTGACTCACTTTATTGTGATATTTGCTTTATTGCGGTGGTCTGGAACTGAACCCACAATATATCCGAGGAACGCCTGTGCTTTTTTTTAAAAATAGAGTAATGCCTTATGCCAAGCTACCGGATCACATCACACACAGCACTTCACAACAGTTTTTAATATTCAAAAGAACACAAGTAACTAAAATAATACAAACCCACTATGCAATTTAACCAACCACCAAAGCAGGAAATTAAATTTCATATTCAAAGACGCTTAAGATGTTGCATATAATCCAAGAATAAAATATTCTAAATTTGATGTTTTCCTACAAACACTGCACTTAACACTTAACACATTCGTTTTTACCTCAAGATTTACAAAAGTCTTCAACTTGGAATCTGTGAGAGTAATTTTGCCTCTTGAAGTCAATTTCCCACCAACTCAAAGAAATATTCAACAACATGTAAATTAATTTTAGAGAACAGATTATCTTCAGAGCATTCGATTTTTAAAGTAAAATAAATACTATTCATAAAAACTTAGCTTGCCTTAAGTATCGATATTTTAGCTATAAAAGAACTCATTTTATCTCAGTATAAGAATCATCACAGGAAGATAATATTTTCTTCCACCTCAAGTCATGAAATTAAATTTCAATCACCTACAAGCAGGAGGGATGAATAAAAGACTGCTCAAATATTACCAACTGGAAGATTAAACGCCTAAATTCGTATTTACTATTTTTTACAGCTAAAGAATTAATTTTTTAAAATTCAATGAAAACACTCAGCCATAAAAAAGAATGAAATCTTGTCATTTGCAACAACGTGGATGGAGCTAGAGAGTATTAAGCTAAGTGAAGTAAGTCAGAGAAAGACAAATGCCATATGATTTCACTTATATGTGGAATTTAAGAAACAAAACAAACAAACAGAGGGGGAAAAAGGGAGGCAAACCAAAAAACACACTCTTAACTACAGAGAACAAACTGATGGCTACCATAGGGGAGGAGAGTGGGGGGATGGATTAAATAGGTGATGAGGATTAAGGAGGGCACTTGTGATGGGCACTGCATGGTGTATGTAAGTACTGAATCACTAAATTCTACACTTAAAGCTAATATTACACTGTATGTTAACTGGAATTTAAATAAAAAGTTGGAAGAAAAAAAAGAAAATTTTATAACTAAAAGACTTGTAAGCCAGAATATGAATGTATTAATTTTAACTGAAATACAAACTGAAATTATTCAAGTAATTCTCTCAGTACCATGGTGATAACTGGGTGGTAAAGTAGTAGTTGTGGGAAAGCTACCTTCGACACAGATGTATTTATTTCTCCATTCAATACCATCAGGCCTGGGAATGGCTTTGGCTTCACGAACTGAAATCATTTGACTGTTCCAGCTAAAAGAAGAAAAATATCGTGTTAACTATTTGCTTAATTTTCATTTTATTAGGTTTATCATATTTAACAGTGAGTCCCATTCTGATTTTCTCACAGAATACTGAAACTTGCCTCCACCCTCAGCACCCCCTATTTCCCCTTCTCCTTTTTTCTCCATAGCACTTATATTCTAACAATTTGCTTATTTATTATGTTACTGTTTATTGTGTGTCTCTCCCAAGCCGAATGAAAGCTCCAAGATAATTTATGTATTTTTTTCACTGTTCGAATATTGTTTAGTACAAAGTAAACATTCAATACATATTTACTGAATAAATGAATATGAAAAATAAGAAAATATAAGCAGAAAATATAAAAATTATGTTCATTGTTAGCACCTCAGGAAGGATTTCTTATTAAGACATGTAATCGCACATTGTTTTCAGATATCATTAAATAATCTTGTTTAGTGCATGTCCATTTATATGATTTGGGAGAAAATTTTGCAATTTTCCAATAGAAGCCAGTAGGTGCTGTTTTAGGAAAAAATAATACTCTATGAAAACATATTGTTATTGCTGTATATCAGATGTAGCTATTAACAGTAAAGTTATATTCAAATAAAACAATTTTATCAGCATGTCGAAAGGTAAACTGACCAATCTGTCTGTAGTAGGTACTAACCTTACATTCTGGTTTTGTTTGGTTTTTTTATTTCTTTATAATAGTTCTGCACAAGTATGATTTTCGTTTTCTCTAAAATGTATGACAATTCACCTTGTATACAAGATAAAAATAAGTTTGGAAAATAGGTGAAATCTTTTTTTTTTTTTTCAGCCATATTTAGTTCTGTTCACCATTTCAGTAAGAATAGAAAGACCAAGTTTTGGGACCTTCCATCTCCAACATTTATCTACTCGTCCTCTATTTATCAGACAAAGAATTTCTAAGAATATAATCATGGGTCCAATATGGCATTTGTTTCTGGAAAACTGATCCATCTCTATGTTAAATATGCAAGAAAACATTGCACCTTGTGAAGTTGGATAATTGAATAGGATCCTTGAAGTATGATTTTCTATTTTTTCTTATCAGGAATACTAGAAATACTTAACAAAGACAGCTTTTAAATTAAGAATACGTATCAGAATTTATGCTTTTTAAAAACTAGGTAGGTTATCAAAGAGAAATACTTAGTATTAATTACAGTAACATGTTTTAGATCTGTCATGTACAGTAGCTCCATTAGTAGAAACTCCAAACAGAAAAGAACTACAATGCTCTGTTGGTCCAGGTTTGTTTCCAAAATTTTTGTAAAATAACAAGGAACGGGCATCTAGCTGGTTTAGTCATAAATAGAGCATGAGACTCTCGATTTTGGGGTCATGAGTTCAGGACCCACACTGGTTATAGCGATTACATACATACATAAATACAAAAGAAAAAAAAATAACAATGTAAAGGAGAGAGTTATAGAACCATGTGCCAGAACCAAACAATGATACTTTGTGCTACACTTTACTTCATACCACTTGAGGTAAATTTCACTAATAAAATGAACTTTTTCCTGAGACTACTTGTTTCTCATTCAACTTAAAGGACAGTTGAATCTGAAATAAAGTTAAAATTGGAATGTTAAAAAGGTGTAGACCGATTTTTTTTCTTTCAGACAAATTTAGAATGTTGAAATACTGTATCCTGCTGTTAAATTACAGTTTTTTGTTTTTTTATTAATCAAAGGAACTCTTCTTACCACCATATTTCTATGAAATACAATCCTGAATTTATATTACATGCCAATACTTAGTTCTAAACTGGGTCACAGAAACATATGTTACATACCTACATTCACTTTATTATCCCTAACCAGGTATCATTTAAGCTGCAGCCTATAATCAACCTGAATAATGCAGCTATTTAAGTGACTATATCATTTGAAGTACTTCACAAAGGGAAAAAAAAAAAAAATTTTAAAACACTATAATTTAGACTGATTCAATCTATTGCATTTTCAAAGCGCTTTTAAATATTTCTAAATTGTTAAATATTTGAAATAATAAAATATGATATATAATTTATTTACTATTTTTATTTTTAGAGGTGAATTTAAATGTAGAATCCAAATGGAAATTTATAAACATTTTCCCTAAACATGTCATTCTTTTTTTTTATTTATTTATTTATTTATTTTTAATTTTTTTTTTAAACGTTTATTTATTTTTGAGACAGAGAGAGACAGAGCATGAACAGGGGAGGGGCAGAGAGAGAGACACAGAATCCGAAACAGGCTCCAGGCTCTGAGCGGTCAGCACAGAGCCCAACGCGGGGCTCGAACTCAGTGACCGTGAGATCATGACCTGAGCCGAAGTCAGACGCTCAACCGACCGAGCCACCCAGGTGCCCCCCTAAATATGTCATTCTTTAAAACAGGGTCCTAATTAACCCTTGTATCATACTATATTTTTTGTTATTTTATTTTATTTATTTTTTTAAGCATATAGTGCAACAATGATTTCAGGAGTAGATTCCTTAGTGACCTTTACCCATTTAGCCCATCTCCCCTCCCACAACCCCTCCCGTAACCCTCAGTTTGTTCTCCATATTTATGAGTCTCTTCTGTTCTGTCCCCCTCCCTGTTTTTATATTATGTTTCCCTTCCCTTAGGTTCATCTGTTTTATCTCTTAAAGTCCTCATATGAGTGAAGTCATATGATTTTTGTCTTTCTCTGACTAATTTCACTCAGCATAATACCCTCCAGTTCTATCCATGTAGTGGCAAATGGCAAGATTTAATTATTTTTGATTGCCGAGCAATACTCCATTGTATGTATATGCCACACCTTCTTTATCCATTCATCCATCGACAGACATTTCGGCTCTTTCCATACTTCAGCTATTGTCGATAGTGCTGCTGTAAACACTGGGGTGCATGCGTCCCTTCTAAACAGCACCCCATATCTTGGATAAATACCTAGTAGTGCAATTGCTGGGTCATAGGGTAGTTCTATTTTTAGTTTTTTGAGGAACCTCCTCCATACTGTTTTCCAGAGTGGCTGCACCAGCTTGCATTCCCATCATACCATATTTTTCTATTGTAATTTGTTTGCCATATGAAAATCTATTATTTTTCACTCAATAATTAAGGTGTAAAATAAGATACAGCCTATAAAAGAGGAATGTGTCAGGAAAGCAGATAGAGGGCTTAATTTAATCTAAAATAGATTTGATAATATATGGTAATATTTTGAATATAAAACTTAGTTTACCAACTCTATATTGGTAAGATGCCTGCTTCTTTACTTCAGTAATGATAATGGACTGCTACTCATCCATTAACTCTCTCCTAGCCATTTTTTTAATGACAAAGTGTTTTGAAATGTTTTCTTAAATAGGAACATTAAAATTAAAATTTTAAGTCTAACAAAGCAAGTCAAAATTATGGGTCTGATACTATATGACCATGTATATATGTACACACATACATATACATACATACATACAAATACATACACACATATGCTAAGACTAGTCTAATTAAGTGAACAAATATATATTTGGGGCTGGGAAGCAAACAAAAAGAAAACTTTGTCAGGGATTTCAAGCTTCTTATGCAGACAGAAAATTTTGGTCTAATGCCAGAGTTTTGTTTTTAAAAAAATTTTTTTAACGTTTATTTTTGAGACAGAGAGAGACAGAGCATGAGCGGGGGAGGGTCAGAGAGAGAGGGAGACACAGAATCCAAAGCAGGCTCCAGGCTCTGAGCTGTCAGCACAGAGCCTGACGCGGGGCTGAAACTCATGGACCGTGAGATCATGACCTGAGCCGAAGTCGGACGCTTAACCGACTGAGCCTCCCAGGCGTCCCTAGAGTTTTCTTTTGTTAGAGTTCTGTTTTGTTTTGACTGGTTCTCCTTCTGCTTGACCCTTTCTTCCACCTGACTCCTTAAATTCTGGTGTCCACCAGGGTCTCACCTCTTTCAATCTTCTTCTAATGCTACAGCACCCTTCCTAAGCTTTAACAGTCTGATGTTTCTTTCCCAAATCCTCTTCTCCAGCCCTGATCTTGATACTAAGCTCAAGGACAATCCTTGCAATTAACAACTGGAAACCACCACCTGGATGTCCTACATGCATCCCTGTGCCCACATTTTCGAGACTAATTTAATACATTCTGTCTATGGTCAGAATAAACCACTTCCGTGCACACCCCCTCAACTTTCTTACCCTTCCTGCTGCACTGATCTTATTTGGTTGAAAAACAACCATTATTAAATCTATGTCTACTCCAATTCATTCCCATGCAGCTCAACAGGCCTGGAGAGAAATATGCAACCATGCTGACCTTTAAATTCATGACAACTTTAAATGCACTTTAAATTTATGATGACTTAGCTCAAAAAGACCTTAGATGCTACTACCCACCAATTATATTGTATTTCCATAGTTAATACACTCCTTTATTCTCCTACAGGATAATTCATACTTCCTCTCACTTTTCAAATTTCCTCACAATCATTCCCAGTTGATGTCCATCCTTCATTTCACTAAAAAACTAAAGCAACCAAAAGATAATTTCTATACCTCCCACTCTTATCAATTCCTCTATATCCACATACTCTGCTTTTTCTTTTTTTTTTTAATAATTTTTTTTAATGTTTATTTATCTTTGGGAGACAGGGAGACAGAGTGGGGGAGGGGCACAGAGAGAGGGAGACACAGAATCTGAAGCAGGCTCCAGTCTCCGAGCTGTCAGCACAGAGCCTGATGCAGGACTTGAACCCACAAAGCGGGATCACGACCTGGGCCAAAGTCAGACACTCAACCAACTGAGCCACCCAGGTGGCCCTTCTTCTTATTATTATTAATGCATTGTCTGTGCTCCTATCCCACTTGTGCTCTAGATTCCAACCCTCCTTGATTCAAAAAAAGTATACTGTTCAACAATTTACTATGTATTTTCCTGCTATCATCAATTTTGACATCAAGATGGGTTATTTCTCCTGAAATACTCAACCCCACTGAACTCTCCAATTCCTTTTTGTTATTATTATTTGAGAGAGAGAGAGAGAGAGAGAGAGAGCACGCGAGCAGGGGAGAGGGGCTGAGGGAGAGACTTAACTCCGATTTCTACTCTCCATTCTATATACTACACTATGTGTATTTAATTCTTCCCTGTTCTCTCTTGAGCCCACACCAGTGATGCTTTTTACCCCCATTATTCCACAGAAACTGCTCCTGGCAAGAGACCAGGGGCCTCCCATGTGGACCAATGTTCCAACGGTCACCTTTTACTGCTCATCTTGAACTTGACCTATCAAAAACTGTGACACAGATAATCACTCCTTCCCCCTCGAAACACTTCCCCCACCTTTGGATTCTAAGACAATACATTCTATTGGCTTTCCTCCTATCTCAATGATCCTCCCTTTTGGACTATAAATTAGTTCTTTCTTATCCCTCACCTCATTTTTATTTCATCTTTGTATTATGAAATTCTTCAGAGAGAAAAACTTGAAAAGCATATAAGCTCAAAAAGAATACAATAGTGTTAACATTTCCCACACGTGCTTGTATATGTGTATATGTGCGTGTTTTGAACTGAACTATTTGCTAAGCTGTGGATACATGAAACTTCATTTCTTTATCTTTTGGCATATATCTCCTAAAGAACTTTGTTTCCTTTATAATACCAACAGCATCTAGAAATTAACAGTAAGTCAAATGCCTTTTATAATTCCTCCACCCTAATCAGATTATAATCAAGGCTCGTGTATTGTATTTGTCCCATCTCCTTAACCTGAAAAAGTTCTCTCCACTTATTTTTTTAATGACATTGACATTTTAAGAGACTAGGCCAGTTGTTTCAAAAAACACCTATATTTTGAATTTGCCTCTCTTCTTTGTGTCATTTAACATATTCCTGTATCTTCTGTACTTCCTATAAACCTCTTAACAAGGGACTTTCTAAGGGTTGTCTTTGGGCCTTTTCTCTTTCCTATGGGTTTTTTCAAACAGTTTCATAGCTTTAAATACCATTTACCTGTTGACAACTCCCAAATATATAGCTCTAACCATGACCTCTCTCCTGAACTCTAGATTTGTATATCCAACTATATACTCAATATCTCCACGTGAATATTTTGCAGGTATCTCAACTTTTCAATGTTTAAAATCAATAATGCTCTTCCACTGCCTTCCCCATTACACCTAATGGCAACTCCATTGTTTCAGTTGCTTGCCAAAAACTTAGAAATCATTCTTGACTCCTTCTCATATGCTACATCTAATCTGTTGCAAATTAATACTATACAAGTGAATCTGACTACTTTTCATCCACTTCCACTATAATCATCCTTATCCAAGGCACTTCTCTTAAATTATTGTAATATCCTTCTAAGTAGGCTCCCTGCTTATGCCCTTGGCTCCCCTCAGTCTATTCTTACCCACCAGCAGCCAGTCTGTTCTTCCCTGTGATAAACCAAACCAGATTACATCATTTCTCTACTGGAACCACTCCAGTGGTTTTCCGTACCACCCAAAGGAAAAGCCAAAGTCACCAAAATTAACTAGATAGCCCTACATGATGTAGCTTTCCTTAACTCTTTGAAAGCATTTTCTTCAATTCTCTTCCAGGCACACTGGCCTCTTTGCTATTCCTTGAAGATGTCAGACAACCCCCATCTCAGGTTCTTTGTCTTTGCACTTGCTTTTCCTTCTGTTTGGAAACCTCTTCTCCACAGACACATAACTCACACATTCCTCTCCATCATTTCTTTATTAAAGGCCACTTTTTGGGGCGCCTGGGTGGCTCAGTTGGTTAAGCATTAAGCATCTGACTTCGGCTCAGGTCATGATCTTGTAGTTCGTGAGTTCGAACCCCGCACTGGGCTCTGTGCTGACAGCTCAGAGCCTGGAGCCTGCTTCAGATTCTGTGTCTCCCTCTCTCTCTGCCCCTCCCCTGCTCGTACTCTGTCACCCTCTCCCAAAAATAAATAAACATTAAAAAAAAATTTTAAAAAAAAGAGATCACTTTTTCTGTGGGACTTTTCCTTCACCATGCTAAGTAATAAACTGCAATGCAGGCATTAAAACTGTAAGAATTACATATACCAGAAACTCCTTTTTTGCTTTTGCTTTATTTTTCTCCACTTACCACCATCTAACATGCTAGACATTTTGTTTGTTTATTGTCTCTCTATAGTACAATACATATGCAACGTAAGCTCCATGAAGACACTTTTGCCTGTTTTGTCAACTGCCATATCCCTGATGCATAGAAAATAGCTTGATATGTAGTAGGCACTCAATGATTTATTAAATGAGATGAAAAAAATCAGAATAAGAAAGGAGATGGCTGGAAAAATTAGGCCTTTGTAATTTCCTTCTTAAAAAATGTATTTAAGTATGTAGGCATGCATTTTTAACTTGAGATAGACTAGCAGTAATGGCATGTGATTAGGCAGCCAGAGAATAAAGAGGATTAAAAAAATAGGTAACCTTTTAAGGTTCCTAGAATCTCTAGTACCTAGGAGTTTTTAAGATATTTAAAACTTAAATTTTTCCTTTGTTTTGCTAAAATACAAAATTATTACATTCTGACTTTTTTTTCCCTTGGTTCTCTGAGCTACCTGATCCTTTTTTTTATTTTGTCAGTTCCCTGCTCCCAGGTACAGTTCTAGAAGCGTGGCTTCATTTTAAGAATTTTCAGCAGGAAGGTTTGGGAGAAAGCTGTGAGTGAAGCAGATAGGAAAATCTTAGTGATTTTTAAATGGCCATACCAAATTTCTGCAACATTTATGCCATGTACTCAAGCGTTGCTTAATAGGCACTTAATTCTGCCTTCAAGTAAAGAGAATTTTTTAAACGAGTATCTCCAAGTTCAGAAGAAATCCTTACAAACATTTCTAACAGCTGCCAGAATTCCTCTGAACAGCACCTAGTTCATTGCCATGACTACATTCTTGGCAGTGCTCTCTCCAGTCAAATTTCTGAAAATATCTGGTATGAAACAACAATATATTTGACAACTGCACTGTATGATGAAAGAATGGGTGAAGATGTCTCCTAAATCATGTATCATAGTGGTAACAAATGCATCCAAAAGTTCAAAACCTCTTTTGAAACCTCAGCATCCTAGCCAGTATCATTTGGTACAACCGGCTAGTTTCTGTTAATACTAAACTAACACACAAACCTGCACATCTACCATCTTGTTTCAGTCCAACAAAGCAGTTGATTTTCAAGGTACTGGTATCTAGATGTTCTAGTCCTAAACTATACGTGGTAGAAATATCTTTTTTCTATGAATCCTTTCCCTCTCTTCAAACTTCCCTAATTTACAATAAAACAGACGATGCCAATATATCCTAAAAATTAAGAATATAGTTTTGGAGTCAGACCCCAGACTGAATCCCAGTTCTCTAACTACCTGGCTGTACTGCCATAGGCAAGTTTAAAGTATACAAAGTATACAAATTCCCTAGGCCTCACGGGGGATTACCAGGAGGATTAAATGAAATAATATATAGAAATCACTTGGCATACTGTAGGCCATTAGGTACTCACTAAACATTAGCTACAGTTACTGCAACATCTCAAAAATCTTAACTCTAGAATAACCTTTATAGTCTCTTACATCCCATGTCTCTTATTTCTTAAATCTTTTCTTGTCTTTATAAATGAAGGCTCCTTCCTTTTTATCCTTATTGCCTGGACTTACACTCTGGTGCTGGTCATTTTTAACGGTGATTATTTTAACTTCATTCTTATTCAACTACTTTCCTCCAGCATTTTTCCTACTCCTTTTCTTAACCTAATTCAGTAATTTTTAAGTCACCTTTAGTATCTTTGCAACATGTCTGTAATCTTACCCTCTGCTTCAAAAGTATTTATTTATAGCAAGTATTTTTCAAGTAGCCACTGTCTGGCACTAGGGTAGGTAATGGAGACACAACTGTAAACTAAACAGGCACAGAATGGTAAAAGCTCTGCTTTGAGGAATTTAAATAACATTACTTCTTTCATGCCCTATGTTTCAAATCATCTCCTACGAGGCAGGTTTCTTTAGAGCTACTGCATCACAGCAAACAAAACAATACTGACACTGCAGTAAAGCATCATAGTTAAGAGTATGGATTTTGCAGTCAAAACCAACAGAAATACTCCCCTGACTAGCTGTGTGATCTTAGGGAAAGTTTCTTCACCTCTCTAAATGCTTCACTGGTAAAATGGGCATAATATAATACCACATGATATGGTTATTATGTAAACTGAGATAATACATATCTGTTTAGAACAATTTTTCCCACCTAATAACAGCAATTTATTACAAATGCTATTTTCCCTCTCTCCAAATCTCTTCCAAGTGGCACCCTCCTCCTCTAACTTTGTACAACTCCTAAGTCCTCTCTCTTCCTCCTTCAAGCTTTTCAGAGGAGCTGCAAACAATCCCTAATGCCACTCAATCTGGACTAAGAACTCCCTTAAGAACTTTCAGTTAAATCCAGTCTGATTATACACTTTAGTGTTCTATGTTTACCTATCACCCTCAGAAGAAGAAACAAAAAAAAAAAAAAAAGGAAAAGGAGTATTCCTTGATTTTTATTCATACTAACACAACTATTCAGGTATCAAGTATCCAGAAGATCTTTTCCCAAGTTTGTTTTAGCTGTGTTTAAAATAAATCTTAACTTCCTAAAAACAGATGTTTCAAACTATGTAGCACCTATACAGGGCCATCACAAACATTTATTCAGGCCCTGCTATGAAAAGAGGCAGGTAAACATAAAATGAAATCGCTACTGAAATCTACTAAAATCGGGCTTACTGAACTGTAATTTTTCATTAGCTAGGAATGTGAAATCTACTTAGTTTCTAACAATTAATCATTGGAATATTAAATTTTATAAACTGTGTACTTCTAGACAAGTCTGTAGCACTGAAATTAACAAATATAGCTTCCGACCAAAATTGTAGCATTCACAGAGATAAATGAATAAACACAATTTGAAATTTTCACTTACTCAAATTCTGTAGCATAATATTTAAGAAAGCCCAGTAAGAGGTCCCCAAGATTTGATTCATTCTTCGAGAGGTAAGGAGGAACATTACATGGAGCTTGATGTACAAGATGCAGCTGTATAGCAGGACTAAAAGATTCCTGTCAAAAAGAAAAAGGGGGAAATATAAAGCCATTTAAAACACACACTAAAAACTTTACAAATCCTGACGTAATGCTCTCTGAAGAAGAGAGAAGAAATCTTTATGTTGGCAGTTTGGAAATCTGAAGTTTTTCTCCTACTAAGGATTTCACCAGTATTTGGAGTATGCCAGAAAATACTTAAAAAACTAAGAGATTCTAAACCTTGGCTGAGGTATATCACTCATTTAAGTGGATCCCTACAGTAGCAAAAAATTTTCTAATTCATAAACCCTTACTGTACATACTAAGATTTCATCAAATTACATATGGATTTCTTTATAAATGTATCTCCTTAACTGCTTCTACAAGGAGCAGTTGTACTTTATAAAGGGTTAAATCAAGCACAAGGTAAGAGCGTTTTCTAACTGCCACTTAAAATTTCTCTTAGAGACCATAAAAGTAATTAATATATGTATAGTACTTATACCAATTTTAAGATTCTTAAAATTTTATTTCATTTTTGTATTTTGTATCTTAATGGGAAGGAAAGACAGAAATTCAACATGAATTAAACTTCAAAAGACAAAGAAGGCAGGGAAAAGAAGAAAGGAAACAAACCAGAAAGCAATATTCAGCAAACTTTTACCACAATATTCATAAAGGAGGGTATCATTTGCTTGTAATCCATGCTGAAACAACACACTTATTGGAAAGAATACTAATGGGTACTTATCTTTTTGCTGATAGTAGGCCATTCATTTTCATGTATGATCTTTATTAGTAACAAATTCTGGTTCTAAAACATACTGAATGAACTATGGAGGTTCTAACGTAATACATATCCACGTATCAGAAAAAAACTTTAAGGTAATTTGAACACTGTCCTTAAGATGGGTTTTCTACATGCCTCTTTGCCATCAGAGTAATAGATTTTTTTTTTAAGCAACTTGTTCAGGCAAAACAGCTTATCTTTAAGGTTCCCAAATACCTAACAAATCAACCTTCGGTTTATGGATATCAATTCAATTAGTAATGTCTAAGTCACTCCATTAAATTTAAAAAAAAGGCTCCCAAAAAACTAAGCTGATACAGAGAAACAGGGTAGTGCATCTATTTAAAGGCAGTCCTCGGGGTGCCCGGGTGGCTCAGTTAGTTAAGCATCTGACTCAATTTCAGCTCACATCATGATCTTACAGTTCATGAGCTCAAGCCCCACATTGGGCTCTGTGCTGGCAATGCGAAGCCTGCTTGGGATTCTCTCTCTCCCTCTCTGTCTCTGCACCTCTCCTTTCACCTGCTTGCAAGCGTGAGTGCGCTCTCTCTCAAAAACAAATAAACATTTTTAAAAATTTTAAAAATAAAGGTAATCCTCAAAACTCCCAGTAAAAATAAAGGAGCAAGAAAATAACAAATTCTCTCCCTGTCCTACAATTCTATCAATAATTTTTAACTACCAAGAAGTAATAGATTACCTTTCTCTCAGAAGACCATTCTACCCCAACCACAGTTTGTAAAGCTGACACTCCTAAACCTGGAACTTCCCCTTACACTTCTCTCAGATTTAGTATTACATTATGAGACTAAGGTAGAAATCTACATTGTCTCTCCAACTAGGGGGAGTACAAGAGAAGCCTCAATTTCTAAGAAAGCATGAAAGCAGAGGGGCAGCAGGAGTACTGCGTCTACTACCCTCTGTCTTGTACTTGGTAAGTATAAAACTGGACTTAGGACAGCATTTTAACTTGTAAAATTTAAATGTTATTTTCTGGCTAATTAAACAAAAAGATATAAGTTCAAATGACAAGGAGAAGAAAAGTAGATCACTGTTAATACCTTCTGCTCAGAAAGCTTTTTACTAATTTTGATTTCTAGCGCATAGCACACTAAGAATTCAATTTATGAACTGATGCTGAAATAAAACAGTCATTTTCTTACCTTAATTCTAAAACTGTTTGAACCTCTTTTAAAATTTTTATTTTTTTTCAATAATTTAAATAAAAAGATCATTAACTGTGATTAACAATGAAGAGTTGTGAGACCTACTCTACTCAAATGCTGAATGACTTGACTAACAGTTTGACCAGTCTCCTCTTAGCTCCATTATTCTTTTCCATGGTCACATACAAAAAAGGCCATGGCATATATACTTGGGGAGAACCAAAAGAGAAATCCAAACTTAAAAAAAAAAAAAAAAAAAAAAAGGGTCTAAAAGATGCCATAAGTAAACAGAAATTCCATTTAACCATCAGAAATCCCCATTGTTAGCAATCCTAAAATTCATATGGAACCACAAAAGGCCCCGAATAGCCAAAGTAATTTTGAAGAAGAAGACCAAAGCAGGAGCCATCACAATCCCAGACTTTAGCCTCTACTACAAAGCTGTAATCATCAAGACAGCATGGTACTGGCACAAAAACAGACACACAGACCAATGGAATAGAATAGAAACCCCAGAACTAGACCCACAAACGGATGGCCAACTCATCTTTGGCAAAGCAGGAAAGAACATCCAATGGAAAAAAGACAGTCTCTTTAACAAATGGTGCTGGGAGAACTGGACAGCAACATGCAGAAGATTGAAACTAGACCACTTTCTCACACCATTCACAAAAATAAACTCAAAATGGATAAAGGACCTGAAAGTGAGACAGGAAACCAACAAAACCCTAGAGGACAAAGCAGGAAAAGACCTCTCTGACCTCAGCCGTAGCAATTTCTTACTTGACATATCCCCAAAGGCAAGGGAATTAAAAGCAAACATGAACTATTGGGACCTTATGAAGATAAAAAGCTTCTGCACAGCAAAGGAAACAACCAACAAAACTAAAAGGCAACCAATGGAATGGGAAAAGATATTTGCAAATGACATATCGGACAAAGGGCTAGTATCCAAAATCTATAAAGAGCTCACCAAACTCCACACCCGAAAAACAAATAACCCAGTGAAGAAATGGGCAGAAAACATGAATAGACACTTCTCTAAAGAAGACATCCGGATGGCCAACAGGCACATGAAAAAGATGCTCAACCTCGCTCATCAGGGAAATACAAATCAAAACCACACTCAGATATCACCTCACGCCAGTCAGAGTGGCCAAAATCAACAAATCAGGAGACTATAGATGCTGGAGAGGATGTGGAGAAACGGGAACCCTCTTGCACTGTTGGTGGGAATGCAAACTGGGGCAGCCACTCTGGAAAACAGTATGGAGGTTCCTCAAAAAATTAAAAATAGGGGCGCCTGGGTGGCTCAGTCGGTTGGGCGTCCGACTTCGGCTCAGGTCGCGATCTCGCGGTCCGTGAGTTCGAGCCCCGCGTCGGGCTCTGGGTTGACGGCTCAGAGCCTGGAGCCTGCTTCCGATTCTGTGTCTCCCTCTCTCTCTGCCCCTCCCCCGTTCATGCTCTGTCTCTCTCTGTCTCAAAAATAAATTTAAAAATGTTAAAAAAAAAATTAAAAAAAAAAAAAATTAAAAATAGACCTACCCTATGACCTAGCAGTAGCACTGCTAGGAATTTACCCAAGGGATACAGGAGCACTGATGCATAGGGGCACTTGTACCCCAATGTTTATAGCAGCACTCTCAACAACAGCCAAATTATGGAAAGAGCCTAAATGTCCATCAACTGATGAACGGATAAAGAAATTGTGGTTTATACACACACAATGGAGTACTACGTGGCAATGAGAAAGAATGAAATATGGCCCTTTGTAGCAACATGGATGGAACTGGAGAGTGTTATGCTTAGTGAAATAAGCCATACAGAGAAAGACAGATACCATATGTTTTCACTCTTATGTGGATCCTGAGAAACTTAACAGAAACCCATGGGGGAGAGGAAGGGAAAAAGAAAAAAGAAAAAAAGGAGGTTAGAGTGGGAGAGAGCCAAAGCATAAGAGACTCTTAGAATTGAGAACAAACTGAGGGTTGATGGGGGGTGGGAGGGAGGGGAGGGTGGGTGATGGGTATTGAGGAGGGCACCTTTTGGGATGAGCACTGGGTGTTGTATGGAAACCAATTTGACAATAAACTTCATATATTGAAAAAAAAAATTAAAAAAAAAAAAAGAAATCCCCATTGTTGGTAATTATTCACATTACAGAAAGATTCTCTGCTTTAAGAAAAATTTCACCAAAGAATTTTTTTTAAAGGGAGCTGCCCCATTGCACATGTATTTAAAAATAATATATGCTACCTTGGATATGAGTAGGCAGAACTTTAACATATTAGAAAACACATAAAGAACAATGAAAAGTCAAAGGAATTACATCCTAAATCCATGGAAAAACAATTTAACTGATAGAATGTAACATCTTTCTAAATGCATTTGGAGGTGAGGTGGGTTATCGATACCTGCTGCTTGTTTTTAATGTAGGGAAGACATCTTTATTCTGTAATGACTTAATTCCTGCAAACATTTGCCAATTGATATTTAAAGATTTTTGAAGATCTGTACCTTCTGTACCTTTTTTTCCTTTTCAATCAATGCCAATTTTAGAAAAATTTAAATGGGCAACCCTTTGAAAAACATCTGAAAAGTCTCAACTTTTCTTTGCCCATAGAACTGCTTCCCCCCAAAATGGCAAAAACATCTTTTGCCAAATTCCATCATTTTCTGAGACTGTGCCATAATATCTTACCTTCAAAGTTTGAAATTTAGACAATTAAGCACTTTCTAGAATAAAATATACCAGCTAAACTTTTACTTGCTAACTGTTCTTTAAAAAGATACATGCCTTAATTGAAAGAAGACTATTTTTTACCTCCAGGCAAACAGAGAAATTTAAGTTACATAGTATTCTAACAATATAAATTATTAGACCCTATATATAAATGTTGAGGAAGGTCTCAAAGAAAAAGATAACTGATATAGACTACTTAAACAGAGTTCTGCCTAAATAGAAAAAGAGCTAAATGATATATTAAAGTCTCACCAACCTTTCTTAATTATATGCAGATTACCATGAATTCGGTGATACATGTTAAAGACTGATCATGAAATTTCCTTTAAATTATATTTGCTTTTAGTAAAATGTTTAACATTTTGAAAGCAACATAAGCATCATAAAGTAGAAGCACTATAATGAAGTGGTTAAGAGCATGAGCTCTGGAGTCAGAATTAGCTTTGAAACCTTCTCTTAGCTCTATGAACTTAAATTGCTTAGCTTTCCAAAGGTTCAGCTTCTTCATCTATAACACAAGGAAAATAACAGTACTCATAGAACTGTAATAAGGATTAAATGATATAATATATGTAAAGCATAGCAGCAATAGTATTACCTATATAGTATTTAGTATATTTAGTATAGTATGTAGTATAGTATAGTATTACCTATATAGCTTGGCATCATTATTATTATAACTGTACATTATCTTTTTTTTAAATTTTTTTTTAACGTTCATTTATTTTTGAGACAGAGAGAGACACAGCATGAACGGGGGAGGGGCAGAGAGAGGGGGAGACACAGAATCGGAAGCAGGCTCTAGGCTCTGAGCCATCAGCCCAGAGCCTGACACAGGGCTCGAACTCACGGACCGCGAGATCGTGACCTGAGCTGAAGTCGGATGCTTACCGACTGAGCCACCGAGGCGCCCCTGTACATTATCTTTTTTTAGAGCACAAGGTGGAGTGGGAGAGAGAGAGGAAGAGAGAGAATCTTAAGCAGACTCCATGCCCAGTGCTAAGCCTGACTCAGAGCTTGATCTCATGATCCTGAGATCATGACCTGAGCTGAAATCAAGAGTAAGACACTTAACCAACTGAGCGACCCAGGCACCCTATAACTGTCCAATTTATGCAATAATGCAGTATAGTTACCTCCTGAAATAATGTATTATTTCAAAATTAACTTCCTTATAACTCTTAAAATTTAAGTAACATCAACTTTAAAAGAATGTTTTTATCACTAAAAAAAACTTCCCCCCAAACTTTTAAATATGTCTTTTCAAAGGTATTCATTTATAACCTGTTTTACGTAACTAAAATCCTTTATCATACTGTACACACTTTAAAACTGAAAAAAAAGTTGCTATATGTATACATATGTATGCATATGTATATATGTAAAATTTAATATATTTCAATACATAACTACACAGGGGAACTCTACTTCTCAGAATTCCTAACTTCATAACTATAAAATGGCTTCCTAGAATATGAAGATGCCACTAGGGAAAGAAACAAATATAAGTTATCTTCATAAATCTCCACCTAGCATAAATCTAGGTAAATCTCACAATATACTTCCATTAAACTAAAGATCCCTTCATAAGCTTAACCCGAGTTTATATATTTAAACATTCTCAACTTCACTGTTTTAACTCAATAGTAAATATTCTGTCTTCTATTTGACTATTCATGTTGCCTTTTTTAAGTCAATGAGAATTAAATAGTAATAATAATGTTATATAGCTTTTGAAGGTAAAGATATGGCCAGTCTTTCATCCTTTTCTTTCATAATTTAGTATCCAAACTGAACTGAAACACCATACCAATTTTTAAAACAATTATCATAAATTTGAGAAAATATGAAAATAACTAAAAAAGCATAATATACTGAACAAATGTTATTCTATTTCAAAATTTATACCCTATTTTTAAACTCTACTTAACTATATTAGAGAAGCTCAAAATTTAAAAGAACCTTGTTTCCTTGTAAAATAAAGTGTTTTTTCTGTTACTATAAAGTTTTAAGTCATTCTCAAACTTACTTATTCAACCTGAAATTTTGTCATATATGTTTTTCTTAAAGAAAGGTATATCTGTATAGGGACAATCAGATATACACAAATAAAATGTAATAATCAACAGAAACTAGATGAAATGATATATTAGTGAACACTACTATCATTTTGCCTTTCCTCATTCAGCACAGTATAATAGAAAAAATATCAGTTTCTGGGTCCATAATTTGTGACTGTAATACAACTTGGATCAATAATATAATCTTCCTAAGACTTAGTTTCTTCACCTGTGAATCAAGGAAAATACTACATAAGTTTACCTGTCGAGGACTAAGGACACTGTATATAAAATTTATAGAGTGCTGACATAAAATAGATACTACATAAATAACAGCTATCAGTAGTAAGAAATAAGCTGATTTGCTTGTTCCATTGGATGGACCACCAAGAAAAGCACTCTACTGATCAATTAGCTTACAGGTTTCAGATAAAATTTAAAATCCTGTTAAGAGTGGATAGTATATCCTTACCCATGTAAGCATTAATCTTATAGTAAAGATAGTATTCTTCAAATATCTATGGTAATATAACCACACCTGAAAGCAAATTAAGACATTCTTAAATCTAGCAGGTCTTGCTACAAGTATTTTTTAAGGCTTTGGGACTGAACTAGTATTAAATCTATTTCCTTGTTACAGGTATAGAAATAGGATTATTAGCACAACAGGAGTGTAGAGTATAGGGTGAGAGACAGTGTAAGTGAAGAGAAGATGGGACTCTGTCATGGGGGGGGGGAGCTAGAAAATTAGAAAAATGAAACAGAAGTAAAAATAAGGTTCTTCAAACTAGAATATACTAGTAAGAACCTTGGTATCCTAAAATAAAAGCAATACCTCTGCTCTGTTCTCAAGCATAGAGCATTAAACTGAGACTTTATTAGTATTTTATTTTAGTAAAACGAATTCATGCAGCACAGAGTTTAAGTGAGATTTGTGTAGAAGCATCTGTTCCACACACAGTAAGAGATTCTTTAAAGGATAAGTTTTAACTATTAGACACTTTGTATGCTGAAAAATATACACAGCTCTTTCTACACGGAAACCTAGGTCTTAACAATAAAGCTGGGACAATAAAATGAAACAGTGAACACCCAGTCATTATTTCTGACCTTTCAGCATAAGCTAAATAATCAATATTTTATGGAGGGAGAAAACCATTCAAGGATAAGACCCAAAAGTTCAAGTTACTTTTATTTCTATACTTTCTGATGCTTTCATTTTCACAATGTTTATGAAAGCATAGTGATCCCTAGCAATAACTGAAACACATTATAGTAGCTCTTTATAATACCAGAAATTAGTTTTCAAAATGAGGAAGATAAGATACCCAGATTCCAAACGATTCTTATAACGGTATCTTTACCAGATGATCCACCACAAGCTGGGAAGTCCTCACCACAGCAATCTCGATTACAGTGAACCTTTCATTATCCAGCACCTTGCATGTGTGCATTACGATAATAACATGTTCAAAAACAAGAACATCAGTTCTTCTCAATTATCAAAGGTTAAGTTATATTTAATTTAGATTCCACATCAAGGACTTGTATTTTCTATGATACATATAAAATAAGCAAGTCCTTTGAAAACTGATCACTCAAGCTAGATCTTTTTCAATTTGCCTATTTAGTAATTTTAGAAAACAGCTTTTTGTAACTTCATAAAACTAAACAGGTAAAAATTACATGGTTTCAGAAGGCTGATTAAACATTCTAAACAGATAGTTTAAATATTATTTCCAAATACAACCAGGAATAAGGATGATTATGGAGGAAAACAGAAATGGTAGGACTATAAAACAAGGAAACAGAATTCTGGAAAAAAGGAACACAAAAAACTGGAAAAGAAACAAAAGTATATAGATTGTGAGTTATGTACATTACCTAGGTTTCTCTAAATTCAAACTGAGTATATACCAAACTTTTTCTAGTAGGCACCCTTCACCACTTTCATGTTTCCAATTAACTTCAGAAGGATTCTTAATATTATGCACTCAAGGAGTGTAAGTATCAGTGTTACTCCTTTTGGTGTATTAGTTGGTAAAATCAAGTGAAAGATACAATGATTATCCAATTGTTCAACTTAATTTTTCCCCTGCTTTCAAAGTATACGTAGATTGGGCTAAAAGACTTCTGAGTAAAGAAATACTATAAAACTATTTTAAAATAGCACGAAGAAAACTGGAATGAGTCTAAATAGGCCTTGACCAATTGAATATATTTAATTCCTTTTAGTGATAATCATGAGCATCATGCAAATAATTCCACCATTAAGAAAAATGACCACACTGCCAATAACCAAATAAAATATGACAGTCTTCTGAAAAAGTATACGGAATATTTTTAATGTGCTAGTGGCCAACGCCTCAGCCTATATAGAAAATGTTATTATATACTTAGAAGGTAACTATTACACCTTTTACATTCACATTAATACTGCATATAATAGTTCCACATATATTTGTCATAATATGTATTAGAATAATTTATAAGAAACACTTACTGGGTAAATTTTTTGGATGGATGGAAGGATGGGTTCAGGTAGGGCTATAAAAAAAAAAGTTTAAAGCTTCTGTGATTCACATAATTCATTTCACAAAGCAATAATTTGTCAGCTACACCCCAGGTATGAGACTATAAGGGTTCCTGCTAGAATTCAACAGTTTCCATATATTTTGTGAATTAACTCTGATCCCTAGAAATTTAAATTCAAAATATATCTAAGTTGATAACTTCAGGTTAATAAACTATGTATATTTCTAGGTAAACAAATGTTCCTTGCATTTTTAGAAAAACAAGTCATCAATGGACACACATCATTTGGTCCAACATCAGACACACACACAAAATAAGCAAGACAAGGATTGTTCTACATATACTGAATGAACATTGTTAAGATGGATGTAGCTATCAAAAAAAATTTTTTAAGTAAAGTCCAATGATACTGTATCATGAAAGAATAATAGCTATATCATAATTGTCCCTTTATGTTTAATTTCTTCTAATAAACAGTAATACCAAAACTGAGATAGTTTCAGGAGATCGATCTATTAAAAAAACTGAAAAAAAAAAATCTTCAACTTCACTAATTTTTAAAAAGGAGGCTTGAGCAAAGTTTAGAAATATAAATCAGAAATATAAAGTTTAGAAATATAAATATAAATATGCCACTTTGCCATAAAAAATTAAAATTTCATACAAAGGAATCATTATCTTTATATGTTACTTTATTTTTTGTCATTCTTCATTCTCCAATATCTTTACCAAAATCCAACCTGCAAAATACAATATCTTGACTATAAGATACAAGTAATGTGTTTTCAAGATTTAAGATTAAAGACCAAATATAATACCATAAAACAAACTGTGTATTTAAGAATTAGAAACACATTATATATAATTAAGTAAACTCAGTAACAATCATTATTTTTAATTTGCAGTTTAGCAAAAACCTTTTTATATAACTTCTGGAATACATTAATATCTAAATAATCAACTATTATTACCAACTTACGTGATCTCCAACTATGATTATAAATGTATAAGTTTCTATCACATAATATTTAAATATCTCTTCTGTATCATGCTCCATTCCCAAGTTGAAATCGGAATAAAATAAAATTCCATGATAGTCTGGAATGTTCACAGTGTGTGACTGAGGGGAAAAACTCATTACTTACTGGAATCACTCTTAGGAAGTAAAAATATTTTTTCCCAGAGGCATTCAAATGCTCAAAATTCTAGAAGATCCTACAAATAAACTCAAGCCCCAGTTACTTTAATTCTAAACGTCTTTATATTCATGTAATAGTTTTTAATGACTTTCTAACAATTTTGCTGTAATATAGAAGTCAAATTGGTAAATCTTACTAGAAATTAGTTTACTTAATTAAAAACCTGAATTCCCTTCTCACTGAATACCCCTAGTAAATTAAAATTATAATTTAAAAAACAGTGAAGAAAGGTTATAAACATTTAGAAAAAAATTTATTTCATTCTAGAATCATAACCAGAATGTTGGAAGAGAAAAACAAACAGTAATCAATGGTTAGGGTCTTTCAATAGACAAAGCACCCTGAGAACTAAGCAATTTGAAAGTTTTGGGGAGCAGGGATATCACTCAGTAAATCCCTTGTCTAACAACCTTAAAGCTAGTCATTTGTGAAAATAAGTAAAAGAAAAGTGGAGTCAGGAAGCCCTGAAAGGGGTGCTCTCACACACTGCCACCATTCTCCATAAGAAGTATACTTTGCATTCCCCAATAGGAAGAAGCTTCCTTTACATACTCTAGTAGAAGGAAGAAAGAATTCTTCCTTGCTCAGCAACAGCCCAGGCAATGAGAATTCAGCAAAACAGCCCCTTCCAGCTTCCTCCCCTTCCTCCATAAAGGCAAGCCCCTCAACCTCCATTCTCTGGACTTGCCAATGGTTGGTTCACTACAGTTTGCTTGTTCTGAATTGCGATTCCTCTATTCCAGAATAAACTCACTGTACTGGCAAACAAACAAACAAAAACCTAGCTCTTTTGTTTTTTAAGGTCAACACATTGCAGAGCAATTGGCATACCGTGGCAGTTAACACTATCCTGATAGTAACGTCAAAGTCTTGAATAGTTTTTCAAATGTTTATTTCACTCAAAGCAACATATATTCAGGGGCACCTGGGTGGCTCAGTTGGTTAAGCATCTGACTTCAGCTCAGGTCGTGATCTCACAGTTCATCAGTTCAAGCCCCATATTGGGCTATATCTGCTGTCAGTGCAGAGCCTGCTTCACATCCTCTGTCCCCTCTCTCTCTACCCCTCCCCCTCTCACTCGTTCGCTCGTTCTCTCTCTCAAAACTAAACATTTGGGGGGAAAAAGCAACATACATTCAGGAAGGATCTAGCTGTAACAGCTATTTTTACTTCAAAATTTTGGACTTCAATCTTTTAAATTTCTCTCTCAAAAGAAAAAAAAAAAACACAAAACACCTTACTATTACAGTATCTGATCAATAGATAACACCTTCAGAACAGCTACTCTGTAAGATTTTACTTTGCCTACATTTCAGATGAGAGCTTTCTGGTCAGGCCTCCACAAATTTAAACATGGAAACATTCCATTCTGATTCATCAAAAATTCAACTAAAAAAAAGGAGATCTTCAACAATAAACAACAATTTTGAAAATTCAAGGACAATTTTGTTTTTGAAAGAGAGAGTGCGTGCAATCTAAGAGGAACAGGGGAGGAGAGAGAATCCCAAGTAGGCTCCATTCTCAGCGCACAGCTAGACATGCAGCTCAATCCCATGACCCCAGGATCATGACCTGAGCCAAAATCAAAAGTCAAACACTCAACTAACTGAGCCACCCAGGTGTCCCAAAAATTCAAGAGCAATTTTAGAATGCCTGAAACAGTTTTGTACCTGAAAACATGGTAAACATTCTATGAATATTCATTCAAATTATTATTTCTAACCAGGTAATACTTTTGCCTTTTTATTAATTATTATTATTAATCTTAGATGGCCATTAAAATCTCTTCTCATCGGCTTTTTCCCTTCACACTTTCATCAGTCACCTTTCAAGCATATGTAGTCAATTACTAACTATTGAAATTCATTCTAGGAAATACTTTAATCTTTTCAACTTTTCCATATACAGAAGACAAATTTCCTTTCTCTACTCATGGCAGAAAAGATATTAAAAAAGCCTTTAAGAAGTTAAATGAAACCTAAAAGTCCATCCAATCCAATTATCCCTGTTACAGATAAGAATATTAAGGCCAGAAAGGTGGAATAAACTGGCCAAAATTACAAACACTAGTTCACTGTGGCACGACTGGAACTGCTCAATACACTTCGCAGACTCCTGTTTGCCAAAAAAGCAGCTATTTATTTCAATCTAATTTCAACACGGCTACTTATTTCAATCTAATTTCTTCTAGTGAGAAGTAGCCAAAATTTGCCAAATAACAGTTACGCTTTTACTTTTATTATTATTTTAGAGAGAGAGTGTGTGAGAGGGGAAGATGGGCAGAGGGAGAGAGAGCAAGTGAGAGTAAGAGAGTCAGAGAGTCAGAGAGTCAGAGAGTCAGAGAGTCAGAGAGAGAGAGAGAGAGAGAGAGAGAGAGAGAGAAGAGGAGAGGAGAGAATCTTAAGCAGGTTCCACACTTAGTGCGGAGCCCGATCCGGGGCTCAATCCCACGACCCTGGGATCATGACCTGAGCTGAAATCAAGAGTCACAGGCTCAACCAGCTGAGCCACCCAGGCACCTCAATACAGTTATACTTTAGCTGTGCAGAGTGGATGTACTTTAACAAAGACCTAGAAACAGTGATGATAGTGCCATTAATTACAAATCATCTTAGTGAAGAGGACTTTGTCAAAAACAAAATAGGTTTAACAAAATGTAAACAGAATTTTAACATGATTTTTGAACAGTGGTAAAAAATTTCTGAACTTTCAACTTGCTTACCAAACTGCCTCAGTACATGTGTGATAAAAGTCCATTTTTCTAAAGAAGGCAAAGTAAAGTATCTAAAGTAACCCACAAAAATGGAGAGAAAGAGCACATATTATAGCTGTTCATACATGTTCAATACTGTAGTCAAATCTCATTTCTAAATCACAACTAGTGTCTATTCACTTTTTAGTTTTAGTTGTAATTTAAAATGTACATTTGACAAAATCTAAATAACCCCTGATGTATTTCTGGCACATAACTTTTCAATATTTATATACATATGAATACATACACAAACTCAAATACAAATACAATTTTTAAAATAAAATTGATACCATGTTGTATATGATACCATATCATGGATATTTTCTTTTACCATTAAATACCCTAAAAACATATTCTTAGCAGCTGAAAATATTATAATTAATTCAATCATTCCTCTATTCTTAAAAACTTAGATTATTTCCAATCTTCTATTATTTCTTTCACCCAAACTCCATGCCAACTCACAAGGAATAAAAACTTCTTTATCCAAAAAGAAAATCCTTTAATTCCTGTCTCAAGTGAAAAATAAAAAACATGATGAATGGTGCTTGAGCTTATTTTTATAGGGCTTCTGAACATGCATGTGCCTCAAGATAATGGATCCACAATATAGCGGTAAAAGTTCTTTGAATACAAAAGAGTAATATGAAAAAACTGTCAAAAAACAAAACAAAACACAGCGAAACTTCCTTATAATGTTTTCTGGGGAATAACATTTCTAAAACATTTGTTCAAAGCAACAAATTAGAAAAATATGGCTATATGGGCCTTAGAAAGAACTTTTTAAAACAATACTGTTTGAAGACAGTGTCAACAGAAAAGACACCATAATGAAGTTTAACTGTGTTTCCATTTTAAAAATTGGGAAAAACCCATAATACTTACTTTGTAAATAGTGCAAAACCATCAATACAAGACTATAGCTGCTTAAAGTACCACGACTGGCATCATTTATCTCATGGTGACTTGCCCACTTCTTAATCACCAGTACTAACGGACGAACTCGATTTTCAACTGAAAGTAAAATGAAAACTTAAAAATGGTAAGAAAATATTACGGTTTCTCTGTAAGTTTGTATCATTTCCCAACTCCAAAAGAAAAAGCATTTCCTCCCTGTGTATTAAACATTGTGTTCACCATAAATGTGTCTTACTTTTACAAGGTATCTTAGTCACCTTTTAAAAATTACCAATTACTAAAATTCATTTTATTAACCTGTAACTCTGGTAGCATATAAATTTTAGTGTACAACATAGTATACATATAATAAAATGAGACACTACACATTAAAATAATTAAAAAGATGTCAGTGTTTATTATAAACATATTTAAAAAGGAATAAAGGATAAAGAGAGAAGCTATAATTATTTGGAAATAAACAAAAAACTTACGGTATGCGTAAGTTCTGAGGAGGAATGTGTTTCTTATTCCAACAATATTGTTTACATTCAAGTCGAATTCCACACAACTATTAAAAACAGAGAAAAATACTTTACCTCAAGTGTTTTTGAACAAATTAAACTAACTCCCTAATAACTAAGTTAATATTCATCTACCCTATGATGTAAAAATAGCATGATCCCAAAGACCAAATACTTTAAAATGAGACACTAACTTAGCAATAAGAATAAAGATATAGTCAGTATATCATTTTAATATGATTTACTGTATATTAAAAATACTAAACAGGATAACAGTTGTAAGATCCATAATGTACTTCTAAGGCTTTAATTATCCTTAATAAAACAAATTATAAAATTTTGCAATCCATTCCAGGTAAACAAAATTATATGACCAAAAACATTTCTGGTCAAGTTATTTCACTGAGTTATATATTCTCAACTAATTTGGAAGTAAAGCATTATTTGCTTTAAAACAATAGGAATAAAAAGCCAAATAAAGAACAGGTGAAAAAAAAATAAAAGTAGTCTATACATTATATTCCCTCCAAAAAGGATAAGATATAAATAACATATAAATTATATTATACCAAAGTGAGCTACTGATAATCTGGAAGGACAATAGGGATATGTCTTTGAAAGCAAAGATATGGTGCAATTCACAATTTAAAAAATAGGGCAATAATGAAGGGATCTACAAAGAATGGCAAAACTCAAAATAAAAGAAAGGATTAATGTAAATATACTATTAGGTCCAACAACTTCTGCACACTGAGTTTTTCTATGAAAAGACTGCCTAATATAAAAACTTAACAAAATTCCTTTTTATAAACTTTTAATTATAAAATTTGAAATTTACCAATGCAGATTTCCTTTTTTAGGGAAAGGAAATCTTATAATCTTTCAATTAACCATGCATATTGACAAAAATGGATAGTAGTATCAACACTTCAGATATATATATATATATATATATATATTTGCCTTTGGGAAACTTATGGCAGCAAGAGAGTTACATTCTCTAACTGCGTCTGTGCAAGGCTAACACTAAAACCACTGTGCATTTCCTCTATATACCTCAACAGAGAGGAAGAAACAGGCAACAACCAGTTTGCAGTTAAAAACTTTTCCAAAAATATGATTCAGCGCTTTAAAAATATCCACAGTATTTGCTTCAGATTTTACTTCCGGAAATATTAAACTAATCCTTTATATGGAAAAAATTTAATGTACAAAATGCTTATTCTAACAGGGGAATAACTAAGTTAATCACAATATATTCATTGAATGAAAAACTACTGTAAAGCCATTAAAAATCAAGCCAGAAAAAATTCACTGATATAAGCAAATATCCATGATATATGGTCAGGTAAAAAAGTATAATCTCAATTTTAATTTTAAAAACTCTTATGCATTCACATGCATAGAAGAGGGACTGAAAGTTTTACACCAAAATGTTATCATTGGTTATCTTTGGATATTAGAAGCCATTTTTTTAATGGTCTGTATAGAGAAGAAATATAAAATGGTGTTTATAAAGAACATTTAACAATGAAAAAAAGTTTGTATAATCTTAAATAGGAAAAAAAAAATGCGCCCAACACAGGAGCACCCAAATATTTAAAGCAGTTAATAACAAACATAAAGGAAATAATCAATAGTAATACAATAAAAGTAGAGGACTTTAACACCCCACTTACGTCAATGGACAGATCATTCAAATAGAAAATCAACAAGGAAACAGTGGCTTTGACTGACACATTTGGACCAGATGGATTTAACAGATATATTCAGAACATTCCATCCTAAAATACCAGAATACACATTCGTTTCAAGTACACATGGAACATTCTCCGGAAGAGATCACACAGTAGGCCACAAAACAAGTCTTGACAAATTTAAAAAGATGGAAGTCATTCCATGCATCATTTCTGACCATAATGCTATGAAGCTAGAAATTAACCACAAGAAAAAATCTGGAAATAGCACAAATACATGTAAGTTAAACAACATGCTACTAAAACAATGAATGGATCAACCAAGAAATCAAAGAGGAAATCAAAAAAATAAAGAGACAAATGAAAATGAAAACACAATGACCAAAAATCTTTGGGAAGCAGCAAAAGTGGTTGCAAGGGCAAAGTTTAGAGCAACATGGGTCTACCTCAAGAAGAAAAATCTCAAACAACCTAACTTTATACATAAAAGAGTTACAAAAAGAAGAACAAACAAAACCCAAAACCAATAGAAGAAAGGAAATAATATAGATTAGAACAGTAATAAACGAAACAAAAACTAAAAAAAGTACAGAACAGATCAGTGAAACCAGGAGCTGGTTCTTTTAAAAGATCAACAAAAGTGATGAACCGTTAGCTAGTGTCATCCAAAAAAGAAAAAAAAGGGGGAGAAACAGAGAGTATTCAAATAAACAAAATCACCAAATGAAAGAAGAGAAATAACAACAACACCATAGAAATATTACAAAGGATTGTATGAGAATATTATGAAAAATTATATGCCAACAAACTGGAAAACCTAAAAGAAATGGATAAATTCCCAGAAACATATAACCTCTCAAAATTGAATCAAGAAGAAATAGAAAATTTGAACAGACCCATTACAAGCAATGAAATTGAATCAGTAATGAAAAAACTCCCAACAAGTAAAGTCCAGTACCAGAAGGCTTCACAGGCAAATTCTACCGAACACTCAAAGAAGAGTTAATAACTATTTTTCTCAAACTATTCCAAAAAACAGAAGAGAGGGAAGGCTTCCAAATTCATTCTATGAGACTTGCATTGTACCCTCATAGTAAAACCAGATAAAGACACTACAAAAAAGAGAACTATAGGCCAGTATCTCTGATGAACATAGATGTAAAAATCCTCAACAAAACATTAGCAAGCTGAATCCAGTAATACATTAAAAAAAAATCATTCACCACGGATCAAGCGAGATTTATTCCTGGGATGCAAGGGTGGGGTCCAATATTTGCGTATCAATCAACATGATATATCACATCCGTAACATTAAGAATAAAAGCCATATGATCATTTCAATAGATGCAGAAAAGGGGGTGCCTAGTGACTCGGCTGAGCATCCGACTCTTGATTTCAGTTCAGTTCATGATCCCAGGATCATGGGATCAAGCCCCACATTGGGCTCTGTGCTGAACAGAGCCTGTTTAAAATTCTCTCCCCTTCCCTCTCCCTCTCTCTCCCCCTCTCCCTCCCTCTGCTCCTCTCCCCACCTTGTGCTCTCTCACTCTCTAAAATAAAATAAAATAAAATAAAATAAAATAAAATAAAATAAAAGTGCAGAAAAAGCATTTGACAAAGTACAACATGCATGATAAATCCCTCAACGAAGTAGGTTTGGAGTGAACATACCTCACCGTAATTAAGGTCATATATGAAATATCCACAGCTAATATCATACTCAAAGGTGAAAAACTGAGAGCTTTCCCCCTAAGATCAGGAACAAAACAAGGATGTCCACTCTCACCACCTTTTTTTTTTAATGTTTTATTATTTATTTTTGAGATTGAGAGAGACAGAGCACAAGCAGGGGAGGGGCAGAAAGAAAGGGAGACACAGAATCCAAAGCAGACTCCAGGCTCTGACGTGTCAGCACAGAGCCCAACACAAGGCTTGAACTCACGAGCCACAAGATCATGACCTGAGCCAAAGTCGAACGTTTAACCAACTGAGCCACCCAGGCGCCCCCACTCTCACCACTTTTATTCAACATAGTATAGGAAGCCAAAGCTACACCAGTCATACAAGAAAAAGGAATAAGAGGCATCCAAATTGGTAAGGAAAAAGTAAAACTTTCATTATTTTTATGTAGATGACATGATACTATATAGAGAAAACACTAAAGACTCCATCAAAAAACTACTGGAACTGATAAATGAATTCAGTAAGGTTGCAGGATACGAAATCAATATACAGAAATCCACTGTATTTCTATTCACTAATAATGAAGCAATAGGAAGAAATTTAAAAAGCAATCACATTTACAACGGCACCAAAAAGAAAAAATGCTTAGGAATAAACTTAACCAAAGAGTTCAAAAACCTGTACTCTAAAAACTATAAAACATGATGAGAGAAGTTGAAGACAACACAGACAAATGTAAAGACATTCCATGCTCATGGACTAGAAGAACAAATATTTTTAAAATGTTCACACTACCCAAAACAATCTATCTACAGATTTAATGAAATCCCTATCGAAGTATAATCAGTGGGGTGCCTGGGTGGCTCAGTCGGCTGACTGTCCAACTCTTGATTTCAGCTCAGGTCATGATCTCACGGTTTGTGGGATTGAGTCAAGCTCTGCATTGGAAGCATGGAGGCTGCTTGGGATTCTCTCCCTCTCTCTCTCTCTCTCTCTGTCAAAATAAACTAAAAAACAAAACAAAACAAAAACAACAGCATTTTTCACAGAACTAGAAAAAATAATCCTAAAATCTGTATAAAACTACAAAAGACCTCAAATAGCCAAAACATTCTCAAAAAAGAAAAACAAAGCTGGAGGTATCATAATTCCGGATTGCAAGTTACACTACGAAGCTGTAGTTACCAATACAGTATGGTACTGGCACAAAATACACACATACATCAATGGAATAGGACTGAGTGCCCAGAAACAAACCCAGGATTATATGGTCAACTGAACTTCAACAAAAGAGGCAAGAATATGCAACGAAATAAAGACAGTCTCCTCAACAAATGGTAGTGGGAAAACTGAGCAGCTACATGCAAAAGAATGAAACTGGACCTCTTTTTTACACCATATACAAAAATAAACTCAAAATGGATTAAAGACCTAAACGTGAGACCTGAAACCATAAAAATCCTAGAAGAGAGCACAGGCAGTAATTTCTCAGAAATTTGGCATAGCAACATTTTTCTACATGTGTAGACAAAGATGCTCAGTATCACTCATCTTCAGGGAAATGCAAATCAAAACCACACCAGTCAGAACGGCTAAAATAAAAAACAAGAAATAATAAGTGTTGACAAGGATGTGGAGAAAAAAAAACCTCTTGTGTCCTGCTAGTAGGAATGCAAACTAGTGTAGTCACTGTGGAAAACAGTATAAACATTCTTCAAAAAATAAAAATAGGATTAACATATAATCCAGTCATTGCACTACTGCGTATTTACCCAAATCACACAAAAACACTAATTTGAAAGGAAATATGCACCTCTATGATAACTGCAGCATTATTTACAATAGGCAAGTTATGGAAGCAGCCCAAATATCCATCAAAGACAAAGATACACAAATAAATGTCCATCAATGGAGAAAGATGTGATATATATAAACATGCACACACACACACACACAAGTGGACTATTATTCTTCCATAAAAATGAATGAAATCTTACCATTTGCAACAACATGGATAGCACTAGAGTATAATGCTAAGTGAATTAAGTCAGTCAGAGAAAGACAAATACCGTATGATTTCACTAATGTGGAATTAAAAAATATATAAATAAACAAAGAGAAAAAAAAAAAGAGAGATAAACCAAAAAACAGACTCTTAACTATAGAGAACAAACAGATGGTTACCAGAGAGGAGATAGGTAGGGGGATGACTGAAATAGGTGATGGGGATTAAAGACTATACTTATTATGATGAGCACTGAGTAATGTATAGAATTGTTGAATCACTATATTGTATACCTGAAAGTAATATAACCGAATGTTAAAAACACTGTAATTAAAATTTTAAACATAAAAAAAAAATACAACCGTGGGTTTTACTTTTTTTTTGTTGTTTATTTATTTGTTTTGAGAGAGGGGGTAGGGGTACGAGTGGGGGAGGGACAGAGAGGGAGAGGGAAAGAATCCAAAGCAGGCTTCTCACTGTTAGCACAGAGCCCAATGCAGGGCTCAAACTCATGAACGGTGAGATCATCTTGAGCTAAAATCAAGAGTCAGATGCTTAATGGACTGAGCCACCCAGGGGGCCCACAACCATGTATTTTAAAAAATAATTACAATAAGCTAATAATTTTATTTGTGTTTAGTTTATCTCCCATAAAGTGTTTTAGAAAACTCTACCATTGGGGCGCCTGGGTGGCTCAGTCGGTTAAGTGTCTGACTTCAGCAGAAATCATGATCTCGCGGTCTCTGAGTTTGAGCCACGTGTCGTCGGGCTCAGTGTTGACAGCTGACCCTGGAGCCTCCTTCAGATTCTGTGTCTCCCTCTCTCTCTGCCCCTCCCCGACTCACACTCTGTCTCTCTCTCCTTCAAAAATAAATAAACATCAAAAAAAAATTTTTTTTTAAAAAGAAAACTACCATTAGTTATTTGAAAACAATTCAAATACTTATAGATTGGACAGATATTTAAATGAATGGAGGAGAAGGTTTGAACCAGGCATATATCTAAGGATTTGTTTAAAACATATATATTTAGTCAATTCTAATCATTTGCAGTATTTATTTTCTATAAAGTCAATGAAAACAGTGGAAACAAAGGGTTAGGTTCCCACAAGCTTTCAGTCAAAACATTTTCATCAATTGATTAATACATAACTTTGTTTTGTTTGCTTTTTTAATATTTTTTTAATGTTTATTTATTTTTGACAGACAGAGACAGAGCACGAGCTGGGGAGGGACAGAGAGAGAGAGAGAGAGAGAGAGAGAGAATCCGAAGCAGGCTCCAGGCTCTGAGCTGTCAGCACAGAGCCCAACGCAGGACTCAGATTCACAAACCACGAGATCATGGCCTGAGCTGAACTCAGACACTTAACCGACTGAGCCACCCAGGCGCCCCTACATAACTTTGTTTTATGTGTTTCCATTTAAAGACACCCCATTCACTGATAATGAACTCATGGCCAAGCACACTGTAACTTATGCATGAACAAAGCATATCAAATACAAGTTTTTTCTCCATGAGGCACATCACAGCTTTGTACACAGAAACAATAGATAGTAACTCAGCACTATGCTTGGGGGCCATTTAAAAGAGCAAAGTCACCTATATAAAGCAACAAAATACAAAAAACATGGAAATGGACTCTGCAAAGAATAATTGTTTATACATAAGAGAAGAAACAGGAAGGCAGAATGTCACATTATTTAATCTCAATGATTCAGAATCTTCTCCACTTTGCAAATGTCTACAAATGACTATGAAAGTGCTAGAAATATTAATTTGGGGGGTTACAAAATAAATATCATCATGTCGGCAAATTCATAAATAAAGAATCCATGAATAATAAGGATCACTTATGTATATATATTTACACTTTACACTTACATTTATGTAAACCATTTCAGTATTTTATAAAACTGGGCTAGAAAACCTAATTTATCACAATCTTATCTCTTTTTTAGGGAACAAATTTTTTTTAACCAATAGAACAGTCAACACCTATTTACATTTTATATTCAGATACTGTATAAAAGATTCTAATCCCAATGCCCATAAGAAATTCAGAACCCAGGCTGGTAGAGTGTACAGATAGATATAATTATATTTATAACAACTCCCTTGATATAAACATACATCAAATCTCATCAATTAAGATATGTTCTAAAGAGTATATTACATTTCCAAAAAGCAAATTTAAAAATGTGAAATGTAAATATATATATTCTTTAAAATGGATAGTTTTAAACACTCGAAATACCAAGCAAAATAACTAAGCACAGTTAAGCATAAAGAATTGCTCAGACTATTCTAAAAAATCATCTCCAAGACAAATCAAGAAAGTTTTAAAAACTGATGAAGATAAGCTATTATGCTGTAGCCTACACTTAACTATCTACATCAAAAGAATATGTAAAAATGATCTAAAATGACTGAAAAAGGAAAATTCAATAATTACTTACCTGACTTTATCCCTGAACTTCACAATTGGCACTTTTGCTCGAATCAACTGAGGTCTCTCTATGTAGCCAGCTGAAGGACAAAATATGAATATCTGTAAACATTTCTCAAATTCATAGTGTTCCAATGTATATTTTTAAAAAATGGTTTCTTACTAAGCTAAAACAGTTTATGAAAACACAGTCTTTTAAGATCGCAAAGAAAGGACATTATCAAATTCTTCTAAGACTGAAAATTCCAATACCATTTAGAGGGCTTTATATTAAAATTCAGAAGTGTGGTCTAATATCTAATAATACTTATAAAGAAATTCATCAGAGCATTATAAGCAGGAAAAATATCTAGGCTGGCAGGAGCATAGCTCATTTCTGTTATAGCATAAGGCAGAATCTTACAGCAGCCATAAATATCATATTTACAAAGAGTCTCAAATGTGGAAATGCCCGCAACATGATAGATACATGGGATAGTGATACATTTAAATAAATATGATCCCTAAGAGGAAGAATACATGTATACATATTTTTTACTCCATTAAGCACAAAAATATTTTTTGAAAATAATACATGTTCATTATAGAAAATTAGGAAAATACAGAAATATGTAAAAAAGAAACTGCCAACTCTTCCCAAAGGAGCAGTTTCCTAATGTTATAAAGAAAAACATAATACCAGAATTAAAAAATTTTCCCGTTATAATGCTTTTACCACCAAAATCATAAAATATGTCAAGCTTCAAAAAGAATTTGTAGGCAGGAATTCAATGAGGCTTAATGAAAAATAAGAATTAAAAGTTTCAAGTTCCAGGTGCAGGTTGTGACACCAAAAAACAAACTACACTCCTCAGGCAAATTACTGAATCCACTAATCACCATTCTCCTTAACTATGAAAAATAACAACCAAAAATACCTTTGAATTAAATGATCTCTAAGGTTCCCTCCATTTTTAGTATTTGGCGTTAATAATAGCTATTAAAAATCTACTTAAGGTATGAATTACTCCTTTATTTTACAGATGTGAAAACTTAAGTCCACTAAAATAAATCACTTGATTTCTACCCAACAACAGATATAACTTGCTCATGGGCAGTAACAGGTCACTTGACTTTGAATTTGCCAGTTCAAAGCCTGACACATAAGTACTATCTGGCTGAATAAATGAACACATCTCTTTCCAACATCACGTGGCGAGTGTGACTTCAACAATCTACGATATTCTGTGGAAGTTTAAAATAAATTATGACGGCTTAACACATGTGGATAAAATGTGCTTAGCTAGGTTATTCAAAGAATAAAATCTTATAATACAGTGGCCGAAGTCAATAATTTGCTTTCTGTTGGAATAATTCACTTGGGCTTCATGTTCAGTGATATTTTTAAAATGTGATGTCACAAATTGCATGTCACTGCGAAACAGATGAAATTCTCACTCCCTCACATGAATACCCATAAGACTTTATCTGTATCACTTTCTTGGCTTTTCACAGATACTATACACTACAGCTATTCATTTAATGCTGTAGCTTCCCTAACAGCCTATAATCTTTTGAGAAAAAGAAATGAAGCTTATATACATTTGAATTCCCCAGTGCATGTAGTGGGATTATCTCAATAAAGAATTGTTCTCTTTTTAATCAAGTTAAAAAAAATTCATTTGGGAAAAAAGGATCCACATTATGTCTATCCTGACCAGAAAATAAACAATTCTTATCAGAAAACAAAGTAAGAGACATATTAAGACATATTAAATAGTTATGTCAGATGACATATGAACTTGAGGCATATGAGACTTACAAAGTCTGGTACAGAAGTGTTTATGGACTAAGGTGAGTATATGCCGTGCTTCAGTCTTCTGATTGACCTGAAAAAAACACTGAAAAGTTAAAAATAAAGTGTTTTTTCACTATCTTTCTAAATTCAATGTTTTATTTTCTTAATGTTTCTCAACAAAGAGAAAAAGCATACTTTTCTTTCAAGTTACTTTTCAATATACACTAAATTATGTTATAGAAAATGTCAACTTTTATGCTTTCACATCAACATTCCTAAATCAATTCCTAATTATAAACTTAAAGCAAAATTTAAAAAATATCAAAATTCTTATGTCATTTTCTTACTTTAGTAAAAATGCACATAAAGTAATCCTCTCCTAGAAAAACAAACAGAATTTTAACTTTCTGTAACATGTTTTATTTCCCTATCTACATTGTGAGCTGCTTTAAGGACAAGTTCTGACAACACAACACAAACATATGAACCAGATGGAGGATTGGTGTGATGTGGCTGAAAAGAGTCTAACTGCATGAGAGATTTAATTAAAACTCTAGTATTCTTCACTATGTTTATTATTTCTGAGGGTTTTTTTTTCCTTTATATGATTGCAAAGCATAGAAAAGTGTCAGAGTTTCTTTCCTGGAATAAACCTCTTTCTGATTTGCAGTAATTATAAGCCAATTTTATTAGTGAAATAATAAAATAAAAATATATATTACCATTCAGTAGGTATTTTTGTATTTTTAAAGAGGCAGAATATAATAAAGCACATTAAAATTATACTGAAATTAATCTTGGGTAATTCAGAAGAGACTTCGGCATATTAAAGAGACTGCCTCAAGTCAGCTTAGTGAACACCGATTACTGTTGTATTAAGGACACACAAGAGTATCAGTTAACAGGAAATTCAAACAAACATAATACTAAATAACAAAATTTGGTTGCTAAACAAAAATAAAAAGAAACAAGCCAAAATATTTAAAAAATATTTTAAATGTCAATGAAATCCCTTTGTGTATTCCCAAAATAAGAACTCCAAACCCCGTAGCATTTTCAAGGGGGGAGAAAAGATTAAAAGAAGAATCATTGATAATTTAAATGGAAAGGAAATACAGTAAAACTTTGGTTTGCAAACATAATTCATTCTAAAAACATGCTTGTAATCCAAAGCACTTGTATGTCAAAGCGAATTTCAAGAACCATTGGCTCATTTGTGATCACGTGACATTTGGTGTCACGTACTACAAGTATTGCAAGACCTCACTAGTTAATCAAGTTAAAATTTATTAGAAATGTTTGTTCATCAGGGCACCTGGGTGGTTCAGTCGGTTAAGCGTCCGACTTCAGCTCAGGTCATGATCTCACAGCTCGTGAGTTTGAGCCTATAGTCGGGCTCTGTACTGACAGCTGAGTCTGGAGCCCGCTTTGGATTCTGCATCTCCCTCTCTCTCTCTACCCTCCTCCACTCATGCTGTGTCTCTATCTCAAAAATAAATAAACATTAAAATAATTTTTTTTTAAATAAATGTTTGTTCATCTTGCAGAACACTCGCAGAACAAGTTACTCACAATCCAAGGTTTTACTATATCAAGATAATACTGACACATTCTCTTCATGTCTGTTGCATCTTGGCAACATATCCAATCCAAGCAAACAAGAGGTAGAGCTCTTTAAAAACACAGTGAAGCCATCTCACTTTAACAACTTAAAAATAAATTAATGCTAAAATCCCCGTTATGCTTATGTGTGCATGTGCATATGCCTTAAAAGAGAAAGAAGCATTTCCTGGGTTTTCTTGAATTAATATGAACAACAAATCCAAAGAACTAATTAAAACAAGTTTTTTTCGGGGCGCCTGGGTGGCTCAGTCGGTTAAGTGTCCGACTTCAGCTCAGGTCACGATCTCGCGGTCCACGAGTTCAAGCCCCGCGTCGGGCTCTGGGCTGATGGCTCAGAGCCTGGAGCCTGCTTCCAATTCTGTGTCTCCCTCTCTCTCTGCCCCCCCCCCCCATTCATGCTGTGTCTCTCTCTGTCTCAAAAATAAATAAACATTAAAAAAAAATTAACAAAAAACAAGTTTTTTTCTTCAATGATTTTTATATGAAATTTAACTTTTGAAATAAATGTTTCATTACTTACTGGTTCCTCTTTAACAACTAGGCATAAATCACCGTCACTGCTCCGAGTACCAAATCCATTTAAAGAGGACCCAACCAAAAAAAGTCTGCTTTCTAGAGAAATAGAACAGATTATAAAGTATTATTTAAAATTTTAAATAGGAACATATATATGTAAAGGGCATGCAAAATAGGAAAACATACGTGGAAATAAGAGCTGAATTTCTCTCTGCAGCTGTGTTCGACACAGTTCTTTCTTCTTTAAATCACTTACTTGCTGCTGACATGCTTCAAATAACTCCAGTATCTGCTGACTCAACTTGAATCCACCACAACAAAAAGTAAAAATTTTGTTCAGAAACGTAAACGTAATTACCATACTAAGAAGTGTAAAACAACACTACCAACGGTATCTTTAAAATGAATACATATAATCTCCTTACACTTTCCAAAACTACTGTCACTCAAGTAATGATAGTTACTTAGTAAATAAAATAGTTACAAACTTTTCCCAAGTAAAGTATCATTGGTTAATCACAAAAAAGTACAACTGGTCACAGATAATTCTTAAAGAATATAATCCATGGGACAGCAAACTATAATCTTTGGTTGCAGCCTGTTTTGGGAAGGCACATGAGCAAAGAATGGTTTTTACATTTTTAAAGGGTTATATAAACAAACAGATAAATAAAAATACGCAACAGAAACATGTGAGTGGCAAAGTATAAGACATTTACTGTCTGTCCCTTTAAAAAACAAGTTTTGCCCAACCCGATATTTATACCACCAATAACAAACACTAACAAACTTTAGAAGCCCCTGGTTGTCTTTTTTCATGCAAACCACCCTTATTCCCCATTCTTACAATACTGGCCTGAACCCTTTTTGTTACCATCTACAGTTAGATCCTCTTGTTTATCTACCTATTTGATTCACACTTCCCCCTTCAACCCAACTCTTGCCATCATCACAGGTAATTTCCTCATCTACAATGCGCTATGTATCACAACATACTCCCACCATTTCTGAACTTTCTTACTCCAACATTTTTTCCCAGCTTTACAATCCCACAGCCATAACATGGTCTTTACAATAAAACAGAATTTCTCTAGCTCTGAAATTTAATAGACCTGGATTCCACTGAATCCTTCCTTTTCTCCGAGCTCATCAACACCTGAATGGTGTGATTTCCTTCCCTACCCAGTCTATACCCCAGAGTGAATCCCTTGAACCACTCTTTTATCATGCCTTAACATTATTCCCGTGTGAAGCTCTGACTCCTGTCCTGCAAAATGCTAATCTTAGGTCTAAACAAACAACCACCTTCTAAGCTCTTACATCTCAGTTGCTAAAATGAAGCTGAAAAAAATATTTAAATCACAAAATTGGCATCTTTCAAATTTATATTTTAAGGTCTAGCCCAGGGTTGGTCCTTACCATCACTAAGACACCCATGCCTCTGGTTAGATTTTGCTCTCATTTTACACCATCACCATTTTAAATCTTTACTACTTTCCTCAAGTCCCCTATACTTACTTCATTTTCTTTAGCAAATAACTTTACATAAAGTTTACTATGCAAATTGAAAATACCAGATGTGACATTCCTCAGTTTCCTAACTGCAACCTTTTGCAAACTAACATATCTAAATAAAATAAAATCTCATCTCCTTCCCTCTTCTGTCAGACAAACTGTTCTCTTCCCCTATTCAAAGTTCATCCCTCTACCAATACTTTGGTATCCAAGCCCTCTGGTCACTCCAGAGCACAAATATTTCCATCTGTTTTTCATCTTTCTCTTGCATTTTCAGCCTCTCCTTCTCTAGGCCTTCCTCAGAGTCCAGGCACAAGTCCACCCATCATTTAAAATGTTTTCTTAAAATGAACAAAACAAAAAAAGGAAATAGATTCAAATATACAGAGAACAAAATGGTAGTTGTCAGAAGGAGAAGGTGAGGGAATAGGCAAAATAAGTGAAGGGGATTAAGAGGTACAAAGTTTCAGGGGTGCCTGGGTGGCTCAGGTTAAGCGTCCAACTTCGGCTCAGGTCATAATTTCACGGTTTGTGGGTTTCAGCCCTGCACCAGGCTCTGTGCTGACAGCTCAGAACCTGGAGCCTACTTTGGATTGTGTGGCTCCCTCTCTCTCTGCCCCTCCCCTGCTCACACACACAGACACACACACACACACACAGACACACACACAGACACACACACACACACACACACACACACACATGCACTCTCTCTCTCTCTCTCTCTCTCTCAAAAATAAACATTAAGATACAACATTTAATAAAAAAAGAGGTACAAACTTTCAGTTACAAAATAAACAAGTTACAGAAATGAAAGGTACAGCACAGGAAATATTGTCAGTAGTATTACAATAATTGTGTATGGTGACAGTAATTATACTTATTGTGGTGAGCATTTCCTAATACATACAATTGTCAAATCACTATGTTGTACACCTAAAATTAATATAATATCACCTATCCTTCAACTAGAAATAAGTTTTTTAATTAAAAAAAATTTTTTTTAAGTAGACTGAGAAAAGAGTGAATAAACATTTCCTTTTATCATGTTTAGATTACACATTTTAAGAAGACAGGCAGTCTGGGCAACTTGGTGATGAAAGAGATAATTTTTTAATATCACTTTGATAATATTAACATCCTTAACATTAATATTTTAATACTTTTAATAACCTTCCCTCCAAAAAGATAAAGCAACTAGGAGAATTAAATAAACAGATCAAACCAAACCAAATCAAAATAAAACATGGTGAACAAATACAATACAATGACTATGTATTACTCATGGACCCCAAAATATGAGCAGAGGGGACCAAATACCAATAGTACCAAGACCTACATGGTATCAGAAATACGAAGAAAAAAAGGAAAAAAAAATTTTGGACAGTCCCAAAGCCAGACCATCCAGAAATCAAACTGCCCATAGGTACTACTTCCTGCTCCCTTCCTCAAATTAAGGAATCCAATTCCGAGTGGAACAGCAATCAAAACTGGGGGAGAGTTTCACAGGCTATATGCAAGAGTCCACAGATAAATGTAAGAGGATCAAAGAAATATCAGAAATCTCAAAAAAAAAAAAAAAAAAAGTGAAAGCTCCTTTCTAAAACAAAGCAAGAAACTGGAAGGAGGAGAAATCTAAAATAAACAGTAAAGAGCCATTAGATGCAAAGAAAAGACAGTGTAGCATTACGATGATTCTGACTCCACAGGGACATTTGACAATGCCTAGCAACATTTTTAGTTACCATAACTGGGGGGAAGAGAGGTGCCATTGGTTCATCACTGGTATCTAATAGATAGAGGCCAGAATGCCACTAAACATCTTACTCTGAATAGGTTGATCCCTCACAGCAAAGGTCATCTAACTCAAAAATGCCAATATTGCAGAGGGTGAAAAATCCTACTCTATATAAAAGGAGAGAAAAGGTCTCAGAAAATATATTTCTTAAATACTACATAACAACAGAAGACAAGTCCTAAAGCCATAAACCCAGGAAAGCTAGCCTGCCCAACCCTCATAAAAATGGTACAGGAAAAGACCCCTCAGTTGTATTTGTATTTGTTAAATACAAATTAACAGAAAACTGGAATCTCAGAAAGGGAGGAGGTGTGAATGAGAGGCAAGAAAAAAAATTTGAAGAAATGATGCCTAAAGAGGATTCTGGTCAATTCCCATACAAAGTTTTAAAAAGAAAACAGAAGAGAGTAACACTCCTACAGATAATAAAGCACACCACAAAGACATGTCCACAAGATTAATGGAATTTTTAACATAATATATCAAGCCAAGGCATTTTTTCTCATGTTTTAAGTTTCTAAGGTTACTAGTATAGTACTATACTAGTATATATATTGGTACTAACAAAAAACAATCGGAAATCTGCATTTAAAAAACATCAATAACCGCAAAAAACAAGAAATATTTACAAATATATTTACCAAAAGATATATAAAACTTGTACATTTAAATTACCAAATATTGATGTAAGAAATTAAAAGCCTAAACAAATGGAGAGCTATACCATGCCCATGGATCAAGTAACTACTAGTAAGACGTTAATTCTCCTGAAATTAATCTATACAGTCAGTACAATCAAAAGAAAAGAAAAGAAAAGATGGGAGGCCAGGTGGCTCAGTTGGGTGAGTGTCTGACTTCAGCTCAGGTCATGATCTCATGGTTTGTGGGTTCAAGCCCTGCATCGGGGCCTGGAGCCTGCTTTGGGTGACTCTCTCTCTGTCCCTCCTCTGTTGACACCCTCTGTCTCTCTCTCTCTCAAAATAAGTAAATAAACATTAAAAAAAGGCGGGGGGGGGGGCACCTGGGTGGCTCAGTCGGTTAAGTGTCCAACTTCGGCTCAGGTCATTATCTCCCAGCCAGTGAGTTCCAGCCTCGCATCAGGCTCTGTGCTGACAGCTCAGACCCTGGAGCCTGCTTCAGAGTCTGTGTCCTTCTCTCTGCCCTTCCCCTGCTCATATTCTCTCTCTGTCACTCAAAAGTAAATAAAAGAAAGAAAGAAAGAAAGAAAGAAAGAAAGAAAGAAAGAAAGAAAGAAAGAAAGAAAGAAAGAAAGAAAAGAAAAGAAAAGAAAAGAGACAAGACCAGACCTAGCAGGCTTGTTTCTAGAAACTAAGAAAATAACTTTAAATTTTATTTGAAAGGCAAAAAAACAAGAATACACACACACACAAAGAAGAAGACAAAATTTGGAGGATCTGCATTACCTGCCTTCAAGACTTACAAGATAGTATGGCATTGGCAAAAGGATAAAAAAGATAACAAAAAATATTGAAAATATTTGTGAATATTATGTCATTATATAATGACTCAAACTAATGAGGGAGAGAGGTATAGATGAAATAAAACTGGCAGTATGTTGGTAGTTTTTAAAGTTTGGTGATATAAGGATCTGTGATACCATATTCTATTTTTGTACGTATTTGATATTTTCCATAATAAAAAGCATCCAAGTTTATAAAAGATTTGAAAAAGGTTTCCAGTAAAGTGGTTAATATAAATATTTTTTAATTTTTTTTTAACATTTATTTATTTTTGAGAGACAGAGAGAGATAGAGCATGAGCAGGGGAAGGGTAGAGAGAGAGGCAGGCTCCGGGCTCTGAGCTCCAAGCTGTCAGCACGGGGCCTGATGCAGGGCTCGAACTCACAAACCGCGAGTTCATGTGAGTCCATGACCTGAGCCAAAGTTGGACGCTTAACCGACTGAGGCACCCCGGCGCCCCTAAAATTTTAAATGACACTTGAATGATTAAATTTAATTCATCTGTAGGATTGGCAAACTATAACCTGTAAGCCAAATAACCGTCTCTGAACTGTTTTACAGGCCAGTAACATAAAATAATTTTTACATTTTTTAAGGATTGCTTCAAAAAGAAAGAAAAAAAATTTAACAGAGGCCCCACATAGCCCACACGTCTAAAATATTTACTATTTGGCCCTTATAGAAAAGTTTTGCCAATCCCCTGATCTACAGAATCAGTTAGGCAGATCAACACAATCCTAGAACTGATAGCAGGTACTATCCTACATATAATTACATTTGTTGGATAACAAAAAGTTACAAATTTCTTTATAACAATGCTCAAATGAAATTTTATATATAAAAATTCTTTCATCTGAATGATCGTGTTCATATAGAAACATTCACATATGAAAAAATTTATGATTATATGAAAAATATAATACTATATACTAGCTCCCTTCCCTTTTTTACACTCATGGAAACATTTCTTCTCTTTCAAGTACTGTTATAATGGAGATCTAATAGGTTTCTATACAAAAGAATTTTCCTTACTATCTAATTATTTACTTAGGGATTCTCATTATCAAATTATGTTTTTGTATCTTAGAACAAACACCATACAGAATATAGAGTAAAAATGCGACAAAACTCAAAATTAATACACATATATGCTAAAGTAAGACTTCTACTTAAATTTAGAGAAATATTTCAGAAGACGGTTCAATAATTCAGGGGAGCAGGGAGGGAGGTAGGATATGAATTCTCCTCAGCTGATGAATATCAAGCATCAAATATTCAGATCATATATGTAACACCAAGGTGACTATTAATAATGGCACTTCAGGAACTTTCTTTAATTGCTTTTGCTTCACTCAGGCACCTGAGTGGCTCAGTGAGTTAAGAGTCTGACTCTTGGTCTCGGCTCAGGTCATGATCTCGTGGTTTTATGAGTTCAAGCTCCACATAGGGCTTTGTGCGGGCAGTGTGGAGCCTGCTTAGGATTCTCTCTCTCCCTCTATCGCTGCCACTCCCCCCACTCACACTGTCTCTCTCTCTCTCTCTCTCTCAAAACAAACTTCAAAAATATAATAATTGCTTTTGTTTCCTTATCGTTTAAAAAAATAATTACAACAAAGTATCCGTAAAATAGATTATTCTTTACAGTTATTTAAATTTTTTTAATGTTTATTTATTTTTGAGAGAGAGCGTGAGTGGGGTAGGGACAGAGAGAGGGCAGGGAATCTGAAACAGGATCCAAGATCTGAGCTGTCAGCACAGAGCCCAACGTGGGGCTGTAACTCGGGAACAGCGAGATCATGACCTAGGCTTAAGTCGGCCGCTTAACCAACTGAGCCACCCAGGCCCCCCTATTCTTAAAGTTATTTAAATCTCTACAATACTACCCGTTTAGGCTGCCTGCCAAGATCTACTGCTTTAACTTCAAAGTAATAATAATAGTAAAAGATATCTATTTTTTACTATAAGTAAATGTTATATATGTTCAAAACTGTAAAAAGATTTATATACATAGTTTAAAATATTATTGTTTCTTCCAAATATAAATGTTCATTTTTCCTAAAAAAATACTATAACCCGTCCTCAAAGTCAGGCTCAAACAAATTACAAGTTATCACTGTCTTAGGTCAACACAAGCCATCAAGGACAAGTATAGATTGGGATTCAGAAAAAATTTTAAGTGTGTCAATAAATAAAGCCTAATGTCATCCTCAGCAGCTTCTATATCTGCCCCTGTTCACTGGGTCCCCAGGTAAAAGAAAGCAAAAAAAACTACCAGCTGGGATTACCAAGACCTGACCACATACTATAATATATGAAAATGGTGACAGGCTTTTGACTAAACATAATTGCTATTTGAAACAACAAGCACAAGTCGGTAATGAGCTATCAAGGCAAGGGAAATAAAGTATGGTACAGAAAACATTAGTTATTAGTTCATAAACATTTCAACAAAACAGGCAATTTCTCAAGCTCTCTCAGGCTCTCTCCCCTCAGACACAAGGACTGCCATAATCTTACAATACAGTACTGGGACAGCTGGGTGGCTCAAGTTTCCAACTGTTGGTTTTGGCTCTGGGCATGATCTCACAGTTCTTAAGACTGAACCCCACACAGGGGGTCACCCTGCTTGAGATTTTCTCTCTCTCTCTCTGTTCCTCTCACACTCGTGCACACGTGCATGTGCACACAAACGGGCTCTTTCCTTCTCTCTCAAAAAATAAACTTTAAAACAAAAAAGAAAAAGTTGGTATTAATTACTGAATAAAGTTAGATAAGTAATAAAAGTTTAAATTCATTACTGATGCTGAATTCCCTTTCTCTTAAAATTAACTAAAATAAAATAGAATCAGGAAAATGTCATGTCAAAAATAACACACTCCTTGTTAGCAGGTTAAATTACTATGTTTTTGTGTGTGGACAAAATGTAGTCTTCTTAATTTATCGACTGGCACAATGATTAGGCAGTCTGAATTACTGATTTCTTTCCCTTAAGTTTGACTGCTTTTAGGCATATATTATTACTGAACTTGGAAATAACAAAATAAAACAAGTTTTCACTTGAGGACCTCTTCTGCTGAGTCCTGGCCTAGATTTTCTACATAAATTTACATCTCAGTAGCTTTCAAAACTTTTCTGACACATACAATACAAAGATAGGGCCCTAGGAATAAGTTTAACCAAGGAGGCAAAAGATCTTCACAATGAAGACTATAAAATATTGACAAAAGAAACCAAAGACAACAAATAAATAGAAAGACATCCCATATTTGCAGATTGGAAGAATTAAAATTGCTAAGAAGTTCACAGTACCCAAAATGATCTATAGATTTAATGCAATCCCTATCAAAACTCAAATGGCATTTTTCACAGAAATAGAAAAGACATTGGTAAAATTCCTATGGAACCCAAATGACCCAGAATAGCTACAACAATCTTGAGCAAGAACAAAAAAGCTGGAAGCATCACACTTCCTGATTTCAAATTATATTACAAAGCTATAGTAATCAAAATACTATGGTACTGGCATAAAAAACAGACACACAGACCACACTAGAGAGCACAGAAATAAACCTATCTGGTACCTTGAACAAAGGTACCAAGACTTCACAATGGAAAAAGGGTAGTCTTCAACAATGCTGGGCAAACTGGATATCTACGTGCAAAAGAATGAAAATGGACCACTATCTTACACCATACACAAAAGCCAAGTCAAAATGGATTAAAGATTTAACTGTAAGATCTGAAACAGTAAAACTCCTTAGCAAAGAAGAGTGTAAAAAAGCTCCCTGACAACGGTCTTGCAATGATTTTTTGGACTTGACACCAAAATCACAGGTAACTAAAGCTAAAATCAAGTGGGACTACATCAAACTAAGAAGTTTTTGCACAGCAAAAGAAACAGTCAACAAAATGAAAAAGCAATCTACAGAATGGGAGAAAATTATTTGCAAATGATACACCAAATAAGGGGTTAATATCCAAAATATAAAGAAACTCCTATGACTCAATAGCAATCAATTAATCAATAATCCAATTTAAAAATGGGCAAAGGACCTGAACAAACATTTTCCAATGACACACAAATGTCAACAGATACATGAAAAGATGTTCAACATTACTAATCATCAGGGAGATGCAAATCAAAGCCACAATGAGATATCCTCTCACACTTGTTAAAAGACCATTATCAAAGTCAAAGGTAACAAGTGTCAGCAAGGATGAAGAGGAAAGGAAACACATACTGTCTGTGAGAATGTAAATTGGTATAACCACACTGGAAAGCAGTATGGAGACTCCTCAAAAAATTAAAAATATGGGGCACCCGGGTGGCTCAGCTGGTTGGGAGTCTGGCTCTTGGTTTTGGCTCAGGTCATGACCTCACAACTTGTGGGTTCATGGCCCTGTGTTAGGCTCTGCGCTGACAGCATGCAGAGCCTGCTTGGGATTCTCTCTCTCTGCGCTTCTCCCCCACTAGCACTCACTCTCTCTTAAAAATAAATAAATAAACTTTAAAAAATTAAAAAATGGAACTACCATATGATCCAGCAATTCCACTTCTGGGTATACATTCAAAGGAAATAAAACCAGTATCTCAAAGAGATATCTGCACTTCCATGTTCACTGTAGCATTAAACAGTAGCCAAGATAAGAAAACAACCCAAATGTCAACCGACGAATGGATAAAGAAAATGTGGTATATAAACATACATACACACATACGTATACATACACACACACATACATACACCATGGAATATCATTTGGCCTTAAAAAAGAAGGAAATTCTGCCATTTGCAACATGGATAAACCTGGAAGACAATATAGTAAATGAAATAAACTAAACATAAAAAGAAAACACTGAATGATCTCTTTTATGCGAAATCTAAAAAAGTCAAATTAATAAGCAGAGAGTAGAACAGTGATTATCAGGAGCTGGGGGTATGGAGGAAATGGGGTGATGTTGATGAAAGCATACAAACTTCCAGTTATAAGATGATTAAGTTCTAGAGACATAATTTATAATATGGTGACTTTAATTAATAATAATGTATTGTGCGGGCGACTGGGTGGCTCAGTCAGTTAAGTATCTGACTTCGGCTCAGGTTATGATCTCACAGTTTGTGAGTTCGAGCCCCACGTTGGGCTCTGTGCTAACAGCACAGAACCTGGAGCTCACATCGAGTTCTGTGTCTCCCTCTCTCTCTGCCTCTTCCCCGCTCAAACTCAGTCTTTCTCTCTCTCTCTCAAAAGCAAACACTTAAAAAAATTTTTTTAATAATCATGTATTATATACTTGAAATTTGCTAATAGACTGTATCTTAGTTGTTCTCACCACAAAAAAAGTGTGGTAACTATGGGAGGTGATGGATATTAGGTTGATTATGGTAAATCACAATTTACAGACATTATAGTTACACCTTAAATATATACAATTTTTATTTGTCAATCATATCTCAAAAAAGCTGAAATAAAAGATTAGCAGGAGTTGTGGGCATACACGCATTTTAACTACAGTTGACCTTTGAATAACACAGGTTTGAACTGCACAGGTATCCTTATACTCAGATTTTTTTCGATAAATACAGTATAGTACTATAAATGTATTTTCTCTTCCCTACGATTTCAACATTTTTTCTCCATCCTATTTTAAGAATACAGTATATGATACATTCAACATACAAAATGTATGTTAACTGACTGTTTATGTTATTGGTAAGGCTTCCAGTCAACAGGCTATTAGCAGTGAAGTTTTGGTGGTGTCAAAAGTTATACAAGGATTTCGACAGTGTAGGAGGCTAGCACCCCTAACCACTGTGTTGTTCAGTGGCCAAGTGTATTTAAAATTCAGTGAGCCAACACTTTACAAATACTTTATCCCCTTTTTTAATGTTTCTAAACAAAGTGAAATACTGAAATTTAAAAAAAAAATTTTTTTTAAACATGGAGCCTCTAAGAGATCTGTAAGATAACTGTCCCTAAACTGTTCCTCCAAGGGTGCCAAGAGGATCCACCATATTTTCTCCTTTCCAAAATTAAACATTATAAAAGATACCCTGAATAATTAATTCACAATCATCTTTTTTATTTTATAATCAGTACCAAGAAAACCTCAGCCTAACCTCATCTCAACTAAAAATTCAAAATCAATTACTTCAACTCACATAGTATCTTCAAACTAATCAGAATTTCCAAAGAACAGTTATAACAGAATTCAGGAGCTTGGTTAACTCTTGATTCCTCTACAGCCTCTTTTTTGTCCAGGCAACCATATATTCACCTAAAAGCTAGAGTGAAATAAATGTTAATTCAGAAAGGTAATTCAGATATTTTAAAGAATTCTGTTAATATAGCAACTTGAAAAAAACTGACAAGAGATTTTAAAATGGAGGAAAAATGTGAACTCAAAGGGTATTCATTTTCAAAAACTTAAATCTTCAGGTCTCAAAACACAGAATATGAATTTTCAAAGTAATTAAAACTAACTAACAAAACCTCTCCTTGGAGCTAACTGAACCAGTTGATGACTCATTATTATTATAATAAATTCATTATTACCAATCTTAAGCGAATCGTCTAACACCAGCCAGCAACTGGTCTTTCTCTATTTTATTTCTCTGGTCACAGCTTGATTTACTGCCCTCAGTCAATTTTATTTCAAACCCTCTCCACTATTCTCAAACCCTGGATATCCCACTTCATTCTCCTCACTCTTAACAGACGCCCTTGCATAATAATTCATAAAGAAAACAGGAAGAAGCCACTCAACTATGGGAACTCCACATTAATGTCTCCATATCATATCTACAAACTTCCTTATTATTTACACCTATCCTCCCCTCCTTTCCTCCAGCTCCAGAAAGCTTTTCTCTTACCTAAAGCCAATCACTCCACCCATAAGCAAGATCCATGCCCTTCCTATCTTCTGAGGAATCTTATTCATGATTGTTCTTTTCCTGGCAGAATAGTCAATTTCCCCTCTCTCCACTAAATCTTTCCCCTAAACATTTATATGTGGTTCAAATAAAAATTTAAAAATTTAAAAAATCCTTTGCTACAACTTCAAATCTTTAGCTCCTCCACTTCACAGCCAAACTCCCCAAAACAGTTGTATATATTTTTAATTTCCATTTCTGTTTTCCCATCCTTTCCTCAACCTCTTTCAGTCTTGAATCCAGGCTCTCTTCTCTCCCTGAACAATCACATCCACACTCTTGGTTTCAATTACCATCTATATGCCAATGATTACCAAATGTACATTTCTAGTCAATACCTTTCCTCTGAATTCCAGATCTATAATATTAAACTATCATCTTTAATAAATAATGTGATGTTTCAAATACACATTAAAGACAAATGTCCACAGAATTGATGAGGCTCCTGTTTATCCTCCAATCCCTACTAAGCACACACACACACACATAAATATTGCTACTCTTCCATTTTGTTCCATCTCAGTCAATGATACCACCATGAATCCATGTAGAAGCCTGAAATTCTCAGTATCTTCTTCTCTATCTAATTCAGTGGTTCTCAACCAGGAGCAATTCTACCCCAAGGTGAGACGGCAATGTCTGTAGACTTTTTTGTTTCTCATAATGGGATTAGTGGTATCTAGTGAGTTGAAAGCCAGGAGTGTTAGACATTCTAAAATGAACAAGACACTCCTTGTGAAAGTAGGCCTGGATGACCTAATATAATCCATCACCAAATCCTATAAATTCGAATTCCCAAATAAAGCTTAAATCCATCAATTTCTCTTCCTAATGTGAAGTGCTCTACAAGCACTTCATAATTCAAGGTATAATTCCCTTTCACCTAGAACAGAACACTACAATAACTTCCTTACATCTACCTTTACTCAAATTCATACAGTGAAGTCTCAGAATCATAACCTTCATGAGAAAGAAAAAGAATCCCTGAGTTTGGCTGTTGCACAGGTAAGAGTCCTTATGGATCTAACACAACTAAAAATAAGCCCCCACCTGTTTGTTTGCGTTCCTACTATATTGAGGGTTCCCACTCAATAAAACATCTCCCCAGCCTCAAACAGCTCTTTGCTGGTATATTTCCTTCTGTGTCTACTTGTAGCAGCCTCACTGACTCAGAGCTCCACTTTTAACTGCCTTGTCTCAGTGCCCTCCACAAGCCAATATCTCAACTCTATTTTGTATATTTTTAATATCCCCTGCAGCAGCATCCAGTCATACTAAGCCGCCTATCTGGTATGACCAAGTTATTTCCCAAGGTATCAATTATTACTCTTGATAGCATTCTGGTTACAAAAATGTTTAGATTTCAAATAATATGCTCCAGTCCTATTTTTCCATAGACCTATATTCTTAGTGTGTAATCTGCAGAAGATGAAGTTTCCCAAAAATTACAGATATTCCCATACTTCCAAAAATTCTTGTGGAGCACCTGGGTGGATCAGTCCGTTAAGTGTCCAAATTCAGCTCAGGTCATGATCTCGCAGATCATGGGTTTAAGTCCCACATTGAGCTCTGTGCTGACAGCTCGGATCTTGGAGCCTGCTTCAGATTCTGTGTCCCCCCCCCCCCCCCCCCCCGCTCCTCCCCCACTTGTGCTCGGTCACTCTCTCTCAAAAATAAACATTTAAAAAAAATCAAACAAAACAAATGACTGGTTCCTCAACTAATTTATACGCCTCACATCTAGGTTTCTTATCTCTGTTAGTAGTCCAAAATCAAAGCAGTGGAGACATCAAAGCCTCCCCCTCTCTCCCCTATATTCAGTGATTCCACACATTCTACCAATTTTCCTTATGCGTGGTCTTTCACATCTTTCCCACTACCATATGCCATAATTGAAAGCTTCCATGCCTCTCATCAAATGAATTTAATAGCTTTAAAGGTAATCACCCATCTTCCAGGCCCTCCTTATTCCAAGCTCAACTCCACTATACCACAAGAACCATCTTCCCCAAAATGTCAATCTGTGCTATTTCTCTACTCAAAAACCTTCAATGGCATTCCACTGGGCACTCAAGACCCCAAACCACTACTCCATTTTTTTCACACTGGACTTCCCATTCACTTCATACTGTAGCAGAGATAAACAGAGGTAAATGATAGAAACCATTGAGCACACTGCTGGCAAAGAAAGCCACTAAATACTAGCTATTACTTTCACAGATCACCTGGTGTTATAGTCAATTCTAAGAATGTCATCTCCCTACCCCTGATTTTAAACATCTTAAATTCCTCCTCTTTGTATTATTAGAGACAAAGGTCAAATCTTGGTTGTGTCAGTTACTAGCTGTGACCTTGAACAAGTTATTTAGCTTTCTGAGCCTCAGTAAGATTAGGATAATATCCATGTCATGGGGTTGTTGAAAAGACTAAATGATATAACATATGAATGCCTAGAAAAAGCATCAATAAGTGTTAGTTTTCTTTAAAAGTGTTCTCTTAAAGGATGAACACAAAACTAATTGCTTGCCTTCTTTCTCCCACAACTAGGCAGGTAGAGAGTAGCACTCAAAAAAATTTGCTTAACAAAATATATCTTTTTTACCTTTCTGAAACAAATGCTTACTCCAAAAACATGAGATATAAGAGATCTTTTTCCATGCTACTACACACAGAAAAAGTTACTGATATGGAACCATACTTCACTAAATGATATATACTGACTAATGTAAATTATGTTATTAAATTTACTGACACTCAACATATACCTCGTCCACATGCAGAACTAGCAGTTATTTAGTTAGTTCCAATAGTTACCTATTATGACTATATAAATACATACAAAAAGATAGAAAGCTTCAATATTTATAAATTCCATAGAAAATGAGTCTGTATACATAATTAAAAACTCATAGTAAAAGATTCTTATATATTCACTAAAAGAATTTGTCAGATTTGATTTATACCATAGGCTTTTACATTATAGCATTGTAAGAGTTTCTTTAAAATGAGAAAGCAAAGAAAGGACAAAGAATGGAGAGAGGAGAGAAACAGTACCAAAACTTCTCAAGTTAGTCTTTTCCCATTTTACTTTGCCTCATCCTCCCTCCCACTCGTTTTACCTAATTGCTTTTCTACTTCATATTAACAGAAGAATGACAGAATCTATTTAATAAATAGTGCTGGGACAACTGGACTAACAGCAAAAGAATGAAGTTGGACCCCTACTTCATATCATATTAAAACTCAAAATGGACCAAAGACCTAAATCTAAGAGCTAAAACTATAAAACTCTTAGAATAGCACATAGACATTAATCTTTGAGACCTTGGATCAGGCAATGGTTTTATATACGACACCAAAAGCTCAAGCAACCAAAGAAAAAGATAAATTGGACTTGGTTAAAATGAAAAGCTTTTGTGCTTCAAAGGACACCATCAAGAAAGGAAAAATACAAATCAGGAATGGGAGAATATACTTGGAAATCATATATAATGGTCTAGTATTCAAAATATACAAAGAACTCTTACAACTCAACAATAAAAAATAAATACTCCAATTAAAAAATGGGCAAAAGATCTGAATACACAAATGAAAAGATGACCAACATCATTAGTTATTAGAGAAATGCAAATCAAAATCACAATGAGATACCATTTCTTACCAACTAGGATGGCTATAATCAAAAAGTCAGACAATAACAAGTGTTGACAAGGATGGAGATAAATTGGAACACTCATACATTGGTGGTGAGAATGTAAAATGGTGCAGCCACTTTAGAAAACACTGGCAGCTCTCAAAAAGGTATACATAGAATTAGCACCTAACCCACCAATTTCACTACTAGGCATACACCCAAAAGAAATAGAAACATGTCCATACAAACCTGTACACAGATTTTCATAGCAGCATTATTCAGAATAGCCAAAGAGAAGAAACAGCCCCAAAGCTGAGCAAATGATGAATGCATAAACAAAATACAATCGTGTATCCATACAGCAGAGTATTATTCAGTTATAAAAAGAGACAAAGAACTGACACATTCTATGACATGGATGAACCTTGAAAATACACTAAGTTAAAAAAGCAAGACCACATAATGTATGATTCCACTTATATGAATGTCTAGAATAAGCAAATCCATAGAGATAAAAAAATCAACTGGTGGCAACCAAGGGGGGCAGGTGGTAAGGGAGAGGAAGGTCAGGGATGGGGAAGGGACTGGTACTGGGTACATGTTTCGTCCGGGGACGATGAAAGCATACTAGAATTAGAGAGTGGTGATCACTGTACAACTGTGTGAATATACTAAAAACTGAACTGTATACTTAAAAAGAGTGAATTTTATGATACAATGAAAGAATGATGACGGAATAAAAAGCAGCACAACTAAAGAATGAACCAAGTGCTCCTTTTTTGATCCAACATTTTCTATACATTTACAACATTCTAGACCTATGCTGGTTGCCAGGAACCCACAGATGAGTAAAACAAAGTCACTATACTCCCTTCAGGATCATTCTCCTTAGCCTACAGATGTCAGTATTTCTTAAAAGTGGAGCAGCTTTGAAAATGTAAAAACAGCAAAATGTAATCCACAGACAAGCCAAGAGAACACAGATATTTACATTGTAAACTCTTCTAAATTACCTAAAATTATTTGGGGGTAGGGGGCAAATATGCTTCTAATATTAGTGTTAAATAACTCATTGTTCCCCAATGCTGATAATGTCATTTTCCAAGAATTATTAAACAGCTTTATTTCATTTATTGGAAATGCTTTTTACAAATGTTTCTGATAGATCTTTCTGCATCATATCACTCTGATTGTATCAATTTCTCCATGACTCCTGGATTCGCTATTTTTGACATTCAAAAACTTCATGACAAACACAAACCTCCCAAAAGGAAATGCTTTTTGACATTTATAATAACCATATGAAAATGTGTTTCTCTAAAATAAAAATAAGTAACAGTAGAGTTCTCTAAACTAAGAAATCAAATGTTTTGAGTTCTAATCCAGATTTTTATGAATCAGAGAAAATCTGATTTCCTGATATGAAAGCTACACTTCCATAAAAGAAAAGCTAACAAAAATCAAAAAATCAAATTTAGACAGAAAACTAGGTTGAACAGTTTAAACAGTGCAAAAAAAGACACATTCTATTTAATCCAAAACATTAGATATTTCTGATGTTTTTAATACATTATTTATATCAACTTTCCAAAAGGTAAAACTAAAATCTATATTATTATTACCTTATCTTTGGCCTCAGGCAGTGTGATTTCTCTAGGTTCTAAAAATGGTATTTCTCGAAAAGGTGGAACACATCTGACTATATCTGGTACATAGTGTGTATGAAACAATGGCGGCATTGAGTATCTTCTTTCACCTGATAAAGGCACTATGTGGTTAACTAGAGTTGGCTCTTGGTGGGGTGAATGGAAACGCTGCCGTTTACCGTCAAGAGGAAGGTTTTTTTCATCGCTTAATCTCCTGAAAACAAGCAATATACCTTAGTAATTAAAGATATAACTTTCTAATGACAGAAAACAATTAAAACTATAAAAATAACAAATGCCAATATTGACTCTTTCAGCAAGGCCACATTATTAGTTCTATATGAATCTTAAAATATTCATTTTGAGCACAAGAGAAGCCTTAGAAAAACACCTTAGGAAAAATGCATATTGACAATGTGTTTGTACGTATGTGGGTGTGTGTATATATGTACATACATATGTATGTATATATATGCATATATATAATTTATAGAATATATATGTATATATTTTTAAACCTATACGCTATATATATCAGGGTTAGTCTCCTGCAGAACTATCCCAATATTTTATCTCAGCAGTTAAAACTTTGGAGGAAAACTTCCATTCATAGAAACACTGACAATAAAACCCAAATTCTAAAGAATGAGAATAAAATTAAGTGAACTGAGTGCTACATAGTTAAAAAGGGTCTTTAAGTCCACCTATATTCCGGTTCATCAGTTGAAAAGATCATATTAAAAAGCTATAAAGACACTGAACAACTAAAGAAATATGAAAACTAACTGCATTTCAGATAACAGTATTGTATTAATGTTAAATTTCTTGGGCATGACTAATGTATTTTGGTTATATAGGAAAAGATCCCTGTTCTTAGCAGGAATGCACTGATGTACAGTGAAATGATGTCTACAATTTTTCATCATGGTTCAGGAAAAAAAAAAGTAGGAATAAAGAGAAAGAGGCAAAAAAAATCAAATGAATCAAAACTTTAATGAACCTAGGTAAACAGCATACAGATGTTCATTGTACTATTCTTTAAATTTTTCTGGAGGCATAAAATTTTTCAAAATAAAAGCCAGAATGAAAATAATTATTTGTCTAAAAAAAGAAATTTACTTCAATGATATATTAAGTTTGTTCATACAGACAATACTTTCGGCCATGGGAAATGATCCAATTACTTTAAAGCTCTCAAATTCTACGGGTCACGGCCATCCGAAGGTTTTTTAATGTAATACCCCAGTAGGATTACACCAACTCCTCTCTCCTTGACCCCAAAAATAAGTAGAACTCCTATTCACAAGTAAAAGTGTACAGTACTAAAAACCTAAGAGTATATTTAATATCTGCTAACATAAAAGTGATTTAGCTTTATACGCTGCTTCTCTTGAGAATGTCAATTTTAGTTTTTAAAGTACAACTATGAGCCAATGGAATTTGTTTTCATTTGTGATTCACAAACTGGCTATCCAGGCAATTTCAAAAAAATTAAAATCTCAATTAAAGCCAATACTTTTGGCATCATTATAAAGCCTTCCACAATGATAACTTTGAAGAACAACTCACAGTGCTCTGAAGCACAAGATCTAGAGCCAGACTACCTGGGTTCAAATCCTAAGTGTGCTTCTACCTGAATAACTAGTTGCTTAACCTCTGTTTCATCTTCCTCAACAGAAGAGGGATAACAGTACTCATCTCATAAAGTTTTGTGAAACTTAAATCATTTGTAAACTCCACAGAACAACGCTACTACATGAATGATCAATAATTCTTAGCTAGTGTTATTTTTAATCGGACATAAATTTATGGAATGTTTATATAGGCATTCAACAGCTATATCTTGCAAATACTGCCAAACCTTATTTTAATAATCATCTCTAAAATTCTATTATAATTACTTTGTGGTACATCAATTTCTTCTAATTGGTTAAAATTAGTTGACTCTGACTTCTCTATAGAAAGCTTTAAACATGCAGAAATTTTTACTATAATAATATTTATTACAGAACCTTAGGTGTGTAAGATTTAGATAAATTGAATAGTGAATTTTACTAGAAAGAAGATATTATGGGCTGAACTGTGTCCCCTCAAAATTCTAATGGTTGAGCAGTACCTCAAAATTTAACTGTTTTGAACATCCAGCCTTTAAAGAACTTAAAATGGCGTCATTAAAAGTAGGCCCTAATCCAATATGACTAGTGTCCTTAGAAGTAGAGATTAGGACACAGAAAACACAGAGATGCCTGTGTAGGACACAGAGAAGGCAGCCATCTACATGCCAAGGAGGGAGGTCTCAGAAGAAAACAAACCTGCCAACACCTTGATCTTGGACTTCGAGCCTCCAGGATTGTGAGAAAATAAATTTCTGTGCAAGCCACCCAATCAGTTGTACTTTGATATGGCAGCCCCAGCAAACTAATTCAGAAAACAATCTAATTTAGTTAAAATCTCAATTAAAAGTAGTCTTCTGAAAAATGTGGCTTCATTCCATCTAAAATTTGCAATGGCAGTAATAAATCAACAAAAGTATCCCTAAAATTTTTTAAATTTAATATAAAAGTTTCAAAATTTTGTCACAGGAATGACTTCACAGGTTTCAGAAAATAAAATTTAGGGCATAATGTCCACACAATCTTAATACAAGAAACACTCAGCTACAGTTCAGAGAAATGCAAACTTTTCTTTTAAAATAATTAAGAAGTACTTACTTCCTTCCTCGAAATAACGGAGAAGTTGAGGTCTGTATTGGACTGACATTTCCATATGTCAACTGCTGTAATGACACCGCTCTTGACAAACTACCAAAAACACATAAAGAACAATAGTAATAAACATTTTTCCCTTAAACAAAAAAGCAATTTCATAAAAAACTAAATATTTCACTGATCAGAAAAAACAATACAATGACCTTTTTTATTATTGTTTTAGAGACAGCGCAAGTGAGCACGAGTGGGGTAGGGGACAGAGGGAGAGAGAGAGAATCTTAAGCAGACTCCATGCTCAGCATGGAGCCCAACGTAGCAACTCAATCCCACGATAGGATCATGACCTGAGCCAATATCAAGAGCCGGTTACTCAACCAAATGAGCCACCCAAACACCCCAACAATGACAGTTTTTTTAACTTCAAACATTTCATATAAAAATGAAACATATAAACATATAAAAATGTCCTCAATTAGAAAACAAAATTTACAAATGATATGGGCCAAAATAACACCATACTTACTCTGTATTCTGAAAGTTGAACTGTGCATCTATAAGCTGCTGGTGTGAATAAAGAGTTGGTGACAGGGCGAAGAAATTATTATGTTGTTGATGGTTTGGGGTGAAAGGCGGGCGACCCAAAATTGAGTTTGGGAACATGCTCTTGTTCACTAAAAGTGAACATGTATTCTTCTACCTAGGATAGTTTTAAAAGACAAATTATTATATCTTGAAAATATTGAACTCAGTAATAACTAATATCTATTATTTAAAACAATTATTTACCAAGTTATGAATTTTACTTACAAAGTTATTTCAAAAGTTTTACCAGATCTCTTAAGTCCCACTACAGGTAACAAAAAACTTGTTAATAATGAATTTTAAATCTAGATTAAGAATATCATGCAAATAATAAAAAAAATGCAAGTTTCTAATTTCTGATGTGTTTAACCTAATATCAACAGATCTTTCAGAAATCAAGTTATCACCACATACTTTGATAATAAAAAAGACACCACTCAGGACAGACATTTAATGAAGCCATACAGATTCTTACATATATACCCAGTTGAATTTATTCAAAGGTATAAACCATAATATGACAACCTGATTCTTAGGATATAGATCTTACACATCTTCTTACAGATCAACTCAAACAAAGGAAGGAATCCATACTGCCTAATACCTATAAAATTCTGAGATTTCCTTCAAAGTCTAAATAATTTATATAAAGGACGTCACTTAAAAGAGAGCCTGTTCCACAGCAATGGGGAAAACATACATAACAGTCCCCCCTTACCCACAATTTCACTTTCTGTGGTTTCAGTTATCTGTGGTCAACCATGGCCCAGAAGCAGATGATCCTCCTCCTGACATATCATCAGGTCAATAGTAGCCTAACACTATGTCATAATACACACACCATTCACCTCACTTCATATTATCATATGTGTATGTTATCATCTACATCATCACAGAATACAATATAATTAAGATATTCCAAGAGACAACATTTACAAAACTTTTATTGCAGTATACAGTAATATAATTGTTCTATTTTATCATTAATTGTTGTACTTAATTTCTAAGCTTTATCGAAGGTACGTATATACAGGAAAAAACGTAGTATATATAGGGTTCGGTACTACCCACAGTTTTAGACATTCCCTGGGGGTCTTAGTATGTCTCCTGTGTGAATAAGCAGGGGAACTATTGTACAAAGCAATCAGAACCATTCACTGACCCAGGCAGGAGAGATTTATACTTTGCAATGACTGATCCCAAAGGCTACAAACTTACAAAGAGGAGGGCAAAGTAACAAACAAATCAAGTATTAAGTAAAATCAACAAAGTGAAAATAGGATCCCCAGCCCACCCTCCCAATGCAGGCAATCAGAAAACCCATTTATGGTACTGGGAAAGAAACCAAATGACATGGTAACCAGAGAACCCATAATATAGTAACAGTTTTCCACGAAGAAAAAGTTAAGCCTGCTAGCAAACTACGGTAAAGTCTACTACTAAACTGCCCACCCATGCACACAGAGCTTCCAATTTGATTTCTAGAAACTCTCACTTAAAATAAACATTCAAGGATCACCATAAGAGAAAAAAGATCTAGGAATAAACAAAAACAATTCCAAGAGCAAAATAAATATATTAATTAATTAATTAATTAATTAAAGCAAAAAAACACCAGAAAACAATATACTGTTTAAAAAGCAGAAAAGGCTCTTCGAAATTATAAAATTAAAAGCAGAAACACTGAGTAGAAAGTTAAAAGAACACTGAGGAAATCTCTTAGGATAAAAAGGAAAAACTAGTAAAGGCAGAAAGGAGGCAGAACAATAAGAGAAAAAAATATAAGAGAATCAAACTATATGGTCCATCATCCAACATAACAGAAGTTCCCGTAGAAGAGAGAAAACACACAGAAGGAAATTATCAAATAAACAAAACAATAAAATGTCCAGGACTGAAAAAAACCAATCCTGAGATTTAAAGGACCTAATGAGCACAAAGCACACCTTAAAAAATGTATGTACCAAGGTATATTATGGTAAGATTTCAGAACATAAGGAAAAAGAAACTTATATTTCAGAAGAGGAAAATGTTATAAATAAAGAGCTGACAATCAAAATGACTTTAAAATCCTCAATAGCAACAGAGGAAACTACAAGACAATGAAGTTAGTGCCTTCAAGTCTCTGCAGGAAATGCTCTCAAGCTATAATTCTATACCGAGCCATACTATCACTGCAAGGGAGAATAAAAACATGTTCAGACATGTCACGTATCAAAAAAATAACAAAACAAAAAACCTGGGATCTAGGAAAAGGGAGACCTGCTGTAGGGCAGAGACAAAGTAATTCCCCAGAACAGTGGTGAAGGAAAGCTACCAGCTTAAATTAGAGCAAGAGGATGAAGGGTTTCAAGAAGAGACCCAAGGAGAAAAAAACTTAGAACTTTACCGGCAGTTTACCTGATGTATTTGACCACAGAGAGGAGCAAAAATAATCACACAAACAAAAAAGTAGCAAGTTAAAAAGAAATTACCTAAACACACACACACACACTCAAAAAGTCATATAAAAAAGGATATATAATCATTATCTATTTGGTTCTCACAATAACACAAACATTAAAGATATCAATCTAAACAAAATTGTAACATATTACATATCTATTTCATATATTTATTTAAAGATTACGTATATTATTAAAATATGCTATATATATTTACATGTTAATATACAGTACAATTTAATGATAAGGGAGGCTACATTAAGGTGCTGAATTCTAATTTTCAGTAGATGTCAATTTTAAAAACAAGCCATAGAAGTTTTTGAAGAATAAGAGAGGAAAATAACACTTAAGCATCTAAAAGAAATAATAGCTGCCTCTGGGTATTGAGACCAGATGGTTGGAAAAACTGGTGGAAAAAACAGGATAGAAAAAGAGAAAGATCTGTGAAGAAACTAATAAATCACTCATACACACTTTGTTCCTTGCTTTTTTTCAATTTTGCAAGACTAAAGTTCCAAGGATGTACACAGATAATGAATGAGATTCACTAGGCCAAGATTTATAATGGATTGTGAATAAGAGTCGTGGGGTCCCATCAGATCTCATCCCAAGTGCCCGACTCTCTCATCTGAACCAGAGACAAGGTGCTACCTCCAGAAAACAAGAGTTCATCAACTCCCTTCAGCAGGTCTGTATCTCATTACAGGATACTTTTTTTTTTTAATCATTCCTATCATAACTGCTAAACTGTACTCCCTGATTTTCACTGCTCAAAGGAAATGGAAAATATCTTGAACCAAGCAGGATTCTGGACAATCCTTTATTAAAAGTACATGTAATAATCACAGAATGCCAGATTCAAGACTAGCAACTAAAGCCATGTTCTAGCCTTTGTCTGGGTTCATGCTCTTTTCTTTCTTGGCTTTCTTTATTCTGTTTCCCTAACCCAAACTCCCACAAAACATAACTCCTATTCATAAGATTCATGAGAAAATAACATTAAATATAATTCATTAAATGAATTTTGCTTGATATTTCATTTTCTTGGAATACAGATGCTACTGATCAAACAAGGGAAGGAATTTGTATTCAGAAAGCTAAAATTAAAATGTTCTATTTTCGGATTTATTTAAATCAATTAATAGTTAAAATTCTAGACACTTTGTTTACATAAATATGCTTATGTTTTTCCTCTGGACCCAAATAAAGCCCCATATACATGCATTAAGACTTGAAAACCCAAAATGACAAAATAGTCTAGACCTCACCTTATTTCTATGCCATGACATGATAAGATCCAAAACAAGAACAAGTCAAAAGATGTCTTGTGGCCCACAAGTACTCTACAAAGCTAATGACCAAATTATCCAAGGCTTAAAAGCTTACAGTGATTTCAGAGCCAAAAGTTTACCTAAAGCAGGTATCTAGTTAGCCTATCCCAAATTCCCAGATAAGCAACTGAAGCTTTTGGAGTTCCTCCAAAACAAAGTATCTGTCAGGTTCTCCTCAGTATGAATCTTGGCCCTGAAGTATGGCTTCAACAAGGCCAGCCCTCACAGTCAGATCATTCCTAGGGAATGTAACCAATGGCATTCACTGCTCCCCAACATGGGCATCCCGCATGACCATCTAGAAATCAGGAAGTAAACCAAAAGGCATGAATTTCAATTCCTCCTTCTAATATTTTTCTAATACATTTCAACACTGATTTTGATGAAGATAAATAATATAAATAATCCAAAAATAATCATCCATCAAAAACGATATGAGGAATCATTTTTTAAACAGAATATAGAGCTTTAGAGTATAAAATCCGACACACCTATTACCATAGAATTAAGGAGACCACCACAAAATTTTGTATCTTTTTCTTTATATTCTGAATGAAAGTCTCCTTCAGTAAGTCTATTTGATGATCTACATAAAACACGATTCCACATCAACTGTGATAGCAAGGATAAGAAATTCTACAATAAAGAAAGAAAATCCAGATTATTGCTGGTATCTTATTTTCCTTAGCTTTAAAGTTATTGGCTTCTCAATGCTCGTGACAATAAAATAGGATGATATAGGAACTTCTGAAGAAGTGTTTTAAAACCGTTGCATGGTTCTTAAGGCAAGAATCTTAAAGTTGCTTCTTGACTAAGGTTGACACAATGGGAAATTATATACGTTTATTTGTAAATAATCATACAGGAGACAAGGGTGTACAGGAGTGGTTTACAAAGTAATTCCTACTGATATGGTATTTGGTCCTGTAACTCACAACCTGGAATTTCTGTCCTGAATTTGACTCTTCTCCAACCAATTAGAGAACTTTCAAGGTTACATAATTCCTTCCATAATCAGGATTCCCTGGAAAGCAGAATCTCCCCAGTATAAAAACCAAAAGCCAGAACTATGGCAACTAAATCAAGTTATCTGTCCACTTTGTCCAAATGCCTTTGACCTCCTAAACTCACTTTTTTTCTCCACAACGCAAAAAGTCCAAATCCTATATCCTGCTCACCCACTGTCAAAACTACTTGCGAGTTTTGAAAAGGACATTCCTTTTGATTAGGAATTAGATACCAACCCAGAGCTAAAAGAAAAAAATCTTGTCATGTGGTTTGAAATGGCCATTTCTTAAACGACTGATAAATGGCCTGTTCCACCTAAAGCCTGTATGAAAGAGCATTTCCAGACCAGACATAATTGGGGCCATCACACCAACAAAATAATGTTACTACCACTGGCTAAATATTGTGAGCCTCTTCGCTGTACATATTAAAAGCCTTGTGGTAATAAACCGTCCAAGACAGAATTTACAAGAAGAGTATGTTACCTGTAATACAAAACACAGATTTAGTGTTCAGTTATGATCTTCCCTCACAAAATCACGTACCACATATCCGTCAACAAGTTCCCATTTCGCCTGAGTTTTAGTTTCTCTGTTTCTTTTCGGCTCACCCTATTGGTATCCGCAATCTAAGTACGTAACTCCTATTTTAAACAAAGAGCTGATTTAAACAAAGAGCTGAAGGAGAGAACAGACGATATATGGATAATCAAGAAATTGTGAGACACATAAACCCCATCGTGCTCTCTGGCCTAGACAGATGACGAGTCTATCTACAAAGGCTGACCGGGAAATGAAGGGTACAACAATCTGACAGAGTCCTAGCCTGAGCACTTCCCTGGAAAGTGAAGAACTGAGGCCCCTTTAACTAAAAGCCTTACATTTTAAATACTTAATCCAGATGTTTACCTTATTTTTTCACCACCCTCTGAAACTCCATGCAGGGGTCCCAACACGGTCTTCCTCTTTGGCTCCTAGACTGAGAACGGGGCGCGAGGAAAGGAAACGAGTGGAAAAAGTAAGCGGTCCTAAGATTCTTCAGAAAGTGCAGCAGCCTTGGGGCCGCCCATACGTCTGGGACGTCTAAGAAAGATCGCCGGAACTTCCCACGCAAACATAACAGTGCGGTTTGAGGAAAAGTTCCCCGAGCCCCGCCCCCGACCTGGGCCTATACCATTGCGTCCCTTTCCGAAGCCCCCTAACTCACAGGTCTCCTCGGGGAAGGGCTAAGCAGGGCCTACTGGTACTGCCCGCCCAGGAGCTCCAAGGCCGGAGCAGCGAGAGCCCGGCGCGCTCGGTTGTCGCTTTCGCCGCAGCCAAAGCAGGTAGCGGCCCGCGTAAAAGCTAGGCCTGGCTCCGGATCCGGATCGCAACCTAAACCCCGGGCTCGGCGGCCGGGGAGGAGCGACACAAGAAAAGGCAGGGCCAGCAAGGGTGTGGGAGGTTCGGGGCGGTGGCAAGAAGCGGAAGACCAAAAAGTCACCGAAAAAGCGGCGTAGAAAGCCCTGTCAGAAACACCCGGAAGACTGTCGCGACCCGGATGGGAACAGCGAGCAGGGAGCGAAAGGTCACACTTCCGGCAGCCTCCCCGCCCGCCCCAGCAAGTGCTTTGCTTGAGTGCGCAGGCGCACAAATGCTGTCTGGGTTAGGACGGAGGTGCCTGTTCAGCAGCTGCGAGCGCGAATGTGGAAGGGCTGGCTAGGCCTGCCCTGAGACAAGAGGGATCAGGCAGTCGGCGGTGGCCGGGCCGCGGAGTTCGGCTCTGGGCCGCGGAGTTCGGCTCTGGGCCGCGTTCGCGCTAATGCACAACGACTCCTGTGCACTTTTTAAAAAGTGAAGCACTTTTTACGGGTCCTTCGTTTCTCAGCTGGATGACTCCGCCCGAGAGGAGCTTTTCCTGACCCAGCTTTCCCTCACTCTTTTGCACTGATCTGTATTAAGTTTTGGTTATTTTCCTCCCTCCAGTGAAATGAAAGCAGCTTGGGGCTGAAATGCCTTATTGATCTCTAAAGCCTGGACTCGGCGCCCTGTCCTTAATAATAGCTAACATTCCCTTATTCAACAAATATTTAATATTTCTACTGGAGTGAACTTCGGTGGTGGTGAAAATATCAACGTTGTTGGATTTGTTAATGTAAATCTGTTAAAAATATACCTTTATTTTCTTTTTAATTCCTGTAGAAGAATTTCTCATTTCTGAAGTTGGTAATTTGTATCCTCGTTCTTTTTTCCTGATCATTCTGGAGAGAGGCTTATCAACTTTACTGATCTCAAATCCCAAAGCCATCTTTTGCTTTCAAAGATTATATTTATTGTTTGTTTCCTATTTACTGATTTCTTCTCTTAGGTTTATTTCCTTTCTTTTGCTTTTTTTTTTTTAATTTTTAAAGTTTTTTTTTAATTTACTAGTTTTTTAACTTGGAAACCGAGATCACTGATTACAGATGTTTCTTCTTTTGTAACTCAGTACTGCTTTAACTACATCTCACACGTTTTAATATATTTAATATGTTTAATATTAATGTTTAATATGTTTAATATATTATGTTTTCATTTTCCTTCATTTCAAAATACTTTCTAATTTCCCCATAGATTTTTTTCTTTGACTCGTGGTTTATATGTAAGTGTATTATGTTGTCTCCAAAAATTGAGGAATTTTCCAGACATCTTTCTGTTACTGATTTCTAATTCAATTCCATTATTTAATAATCCAGTTAAAATACTTTGCATAATTTGAATCATTTTCAATTTACTGAGACTTATTCTGTGACTCATAATACAGTCTGCCTTGGTAAATATTCGATGTGCATTTAAGATGAATGTGTATTGATACAATTGTTGGGTGAAATGTTCTACAAATATCAATCACATCAAATTGGTTGATACTATTGTTCAAATCTTCTAAATCCTAGGGGATTTAGAATATGTTTTTTGTCTACTTACCCGATTATTGAGAGGAGTATTGAACTCTCCAACTATAATTATGGATTCTTCTAATTCTACTTGTTCTATCAGGTTTGCCTCATGTATTTTGAACTCTGCTGTTAGTTGCATAAACTATTTTTTGCATTTGTAATTGTTCTATTATTTTTTTAATATAATTTATTGTCAAGTTAACTAACATACAGTGTGTACAGTGTGCTCTTGGCTTCGGGATTTTGTTCTGTTATTTAGATTAATTTATCCTTAATGAAATTGATTGTGAAAAGTATTTTCTCATTATGAAATGATCTATTTTATAAATCATCCACTTTATAAAATCTCTTTTTCTCCTGGTAATATTTTTTTGCTCTAAAGTGTACTTTCTCTGATGGTAATGTAGCCACTCCAGCTTTCTTTTTTTGTCGAGTTAACAAGATGTATTTTTAAAAGAAAATTTCCAATTCTGCCCAAGTCCTCCTGGTATTCAAACCCAAGAGGTTACAAGAAAACTACAGACCAATATACTTATAAACAGATGCAAAAATTCTTAACAAAATTCCTGCTGTTTTTATTCTAATATATGTAAGAAAGATAATACATCATGACCAAAAGGGGAATTATCCCAGCAATTAGGTTGAATTAATAGAAAATCAAACACTATAATTCACTATATTAACTAAGAAAAATTTTATCATCATTTTAATAGATGCAGCAAAAGCACTGGACAAAACCCAATATCCATTCCTAGGAATTCAAGGAAACTTCTTCAACTTGATAGAAAGCATCTATAAAAAGCACCATACTTAATGGTAAAGAACTAAATGTTTTCAGCAAAGATGAGGAACAGGGCAAGGATTTCTGTACTCACCACTTCTTCAGCATTGTAATAGGGGGTCTAGCCTGTGCAATGGGCAAGAAAAAGATATAAAAGGCATCCGAATTGAAAAGCAAAAAGTAAAACTGGTTTTATTTGCAGATAATATGATCTGTGGTGAAAATCCTACAGAATCTACAAAAGCTACTGGAACTGTTAATGAGATCATCAAGATCACAGGATATAAAATCAATACACTAAAGTCAATTGTATTTGTATTATACTAACAATACACAATCTGAAATTGGAATTTAAAATATCATTTAAAATAGCATCAAAAATGTGAAATATATCAGGATGAGTTTGATAAAAGATAGTCAAGTTGTACACTGAAAATACAAAATATGCTGAGAGAAATGTAAGAAGACACAAGCAGAAAGATATACCATGTTCATGGTTTAGAAGAGCCAAAACTTTAAAAATGTCAGTTCTTCTCCAAATTAATCTGTAAATTCAATACAATCCCGATCAAAATCCCAGCAGGCTTTTTTAGTAATTGACAAAAGGATTCTAAAATTTATATGGAGAGGCAAAGGACCTAGAACAACCAAAACAACTTTGAGAGTGAAGAGCAAAGTTGCAGAACTTACACTAAATTACCTGATTTCAATATTTACTATAAAGCTACATTAACCCAGAAGATATAGTATTGGTGTAAAGAAAGAGAAACAGATCAATAAAACTGACCAAATCCTATTCAATGAAACTGAATAGAGTTCTTAAAAAGTGCCAAAGTTGTTGATTTCAACAAAGGACAGAGGCAATTCAGTGGAGAAAAGAAAGACTTCACTAATAATGCTGAAACGTTTGGGTGTTCATAGGTGAAATGAATAAATTAATTAGTTAAATATTGTGTTGGAAATTAAATATTGTGTGGGAAAACACAAAATGGATCATACATCTAAACATAAAACTTAAAGCTTGTGGAAGAAAACAGGGAAAAATATCTGTGAACTTAGGCTAAACAAAGATTTCTTGGGTATAATACCTAAAGCACTATCCTTAAAAGACAAAAAGTAATAAATTGAACTTCATCATTCAATAGTTAAAAGAAATTAACTATTTATTTAAAGGACACTAAGAAAATGAAAAAACTAGCCAAAAACCGAAGAAAATATTTAGAAATCACATATCTGATAAAGAATTTGTATCCAGAATGTATATTTTGAAAATCTCTCATACCTCAAAAACAAAAAACAAAAAATTCTCATACCTTAATAAGAAAATGAGCAACTCAATAAACAATTGAGCATAAAGTTTGAATAGACACTTCACCAGAGAGGTCATATAAATGGCAAATAAGTGCATGAAAAGATACTCAACATCATGAGTAATTAGAGAATATATGAATTAAAACCACAGTGAAATATCACCACCTACCTATTTCATGGTAAAATGAAAAAGACCAGCCATACCAACTATGGTTGCAATGTGGAGTGATTGGAACTCTCATAACCACTAATGAGAATGTGAAATGTTACATCCTCTTAGGAAAATTCTTCGGCGATTTCTTAAAAAGTTAAACGTATATTTACATGTGACCTAGACATTACACCCCTAGATATATACCCAAAAGAAATGAAAGCATTTGTTTACACAAAGACTTGTACACACATGTCATAGCAATTGTGTTCATAATAGGCAAGAACTGGAAACAACACAAATGTCTGCCAACAGGTAAATGAATAAACAATTCATGATATATCCATACAATGGAACACTAAGAGTAAAAACAAATTTACTTTTGATATACTTGCAACATGGTTAATCTCAGTTATGATCAGTGAAAGAAGTTGAGCAAAAATATGATCCCATTCACATAAAATTCCAGGACATGAAAACTAATCTTTAGAGAGAAAACAAGTCAGTGGTAGCCTGGAGAATGAGTTGGGGTGAAGGGTTGAATGTAGGGAGAATGTAGAAGGGAGAGATTGTAGAGGATTAGAAGAGAACTTTCGTGAGTGATATTCACATTAATTATCTTGATTGTTGTAATATTTTCATGTGTATATACATGTGTAGAAATGTGTAGCTTATTATGAGTCAATTATACCTCCAACAAGCTGTGAAGTTTTTTTTTAAAGGGAAAATCTATTGGTCCATGTTGCACTTTCGGTGAATCTCTTAAACTGTGAGTAATTTTAACATCCCACAGTGGTCAATTGGAAATATTGGTTCACTGAGTTATGTAGATCTTCCAAATGTTGACATATTTCATCCTATGCTATCTAAATACCACATTTGTTACTATCACTTCCAATCTCATCGGAAGAATCTAAGTATTTGGTAATTGTCAAGATGACAGTGATGATGCAACTTTTACAGTTTTTTTTCTTAAAAGCTCAATTATATCAATGATAACAAATATTATTAGTTGTTTTACATGAACTGATGATTCCACTTCATTTATTTTTGAGAAAATATTTGTCAAATACCCAAGTCTAAATAACCACACTTTGTCTATGAATAGATATTTTAATAAAAATCGTGTTCCATAATATTAAAAGAAGTTAGTTCAGCTTGTAACTCAATCTCACAAAGCGCTTCTCCTAGAGACAATTATGGTCTTTAGTATGCAGTAGAAACGTCCTATGAATACTTATTTTTTTAAACAGAATGTTTTAAAAGATGTGAATTCAAGGATCAATAGTCAATAGAATTAATAATTTTTACTGCTTCCTTAAGAGCATTCTTTTTTATTTTTTAATGTTTATTTTTGAGAGACAGAAAGACAGAGTATGAGCAGAGGAGGGGCAGAAAGGGAGACACAGAGTCTGAAGTAGGCTCCAGGCTCTGAGCTGTCAGCACAAAGTCCAACATGGGGCTTGAATCCACAAACCATGAGATCACGACCTGAGCCAAAGTCAGCGGCTTTTTAACCAACTGAGTCACTCAGGCACCCTCCTTAAGAACACTGTTAAGTTAAATTGTAATTTATTTTTAAACAGCAAGAGAAGGATAGTGAAGAACATAAGAACTATTGATTTGTGCCAGTGGTGTTCAACTAGAGGTGATTTTGCTCCCAGAGGTTATTTAACAATATTCGGAGACATTTTGGGTTGACACAACTTGGGACTAGAGGTGGTTGCTCCTGGCATCTGATGACTAGAAGCCAGAGATGCTACTAAACTTTCCAATAATCAATACACAGGACAACCCCTTCAATAGTATTATCCAACCCAATATTCCATTGTGTCATATACCACATTTTGCTTATCCAATCACCAGCTGATGGACATTTGGGTGTCCCCTTTTTGACTGTTACAAATAATGTTGCTATAACCATTCATGTGTAAGTTTCTGTTTAAACACATCTTGGGGTGCTTGAGTGGCTCACTCAGTTAAGAGTCTGACTTTGGCTTGGGTCATGATCTCATGGTTCATGGATTCAAGCCCTGCATCGAGCTCTGTGCTGACAGCTCAGACCCTGGAACCTGCTTCGGATTCTGTGTCTCCCTCTCTCTCTGCCCCTCCTCTGTTCACACTCTGTCTGTCTGTCTGTCTGTCTTTCTCAAAGAAATAAATAAACATTAAAAATTTTTTAAAAACCTATGTCTTCAATTATCTTAGGTATATACTTAAGAGTGAAATTGCTAGGCCATGTGATAACTCTGTGTTTAATTTTTTGAGGAACTGCTGACTCCTTTCCAAAATGGCTGCAGCATTTGCATCCCCATCAGCTGTGTATGAGTATTCCAATTTTTCCACATACTTGCCAACATTTATTACTGTCTCTCTTTTTTATTATAGCCATCTTAGTGGATGTGAGGTAGTATTTTGTGGTCTACAATGATTTGCTTTTGAACTATCAAAGCAAAAGTTAAAACAATAAAAAAACATAAATTCTTACTATTGTTTTGAAAATAATTTTGACTACATGGCTCCTAAAACACACTTTGAAAATGGCTGGAGCAGGGTATGGCAGAAGTCCTAACAAGAATTGATAGGAAAGAGATTTATTGGGAGCTTACTATATGCCAGGCACCTTGCTAAGCAATTTACGTAAATTATGTCTTATACTCTGGTTAACAGTCCTCTAAGATTGCTACTTTCATTATCTTCACTGTACACGTAAAAAAATTAAGTCTTAGTGAAGTCAAGCAACTTTGCTCAATATCCCACAAAAAGGCCAAAGATTTGAATCTCGATAGCTGGACTCTGCACTCTATGCCTCCTCCTTTAGCATAGCGTAGGCCCCTCCCTGACTCAAAGCTCTGCTTTGGGACGTAGTCAGGGAAGAAGGGCAGGACTAAGGGACTCAAGAGCTTTTGATGATGTGGTGTTGTAGTTGTTGATTTTATATTTGCCTGTTGAGCATCTTGAACTTTTCCATGATGTGGAGTCCTCTCTAACTTCTAGGTTCCTTCATCTTTGTCTTACTCACTTACATTCCTATTCGTATCTCCCTAACACTCTCCGTTGTATCTGATGAAAATTTTGGTTTCCAGAAAGGAGATGGGGATGGAGAAATAGGTCATTTAGAGAGAAGTTGGCAATCACCAGTGTATATAAATAGCTCTCTAGGCCCAGAAGAGACATTCTTTAGATTCTACCCACTGAAATAGTAGAAAGAATTTACAACCAGGTGCTAGAAGTTCTTCTTTCCTCATCATGAGTGTATTTTAGCACATTTCCCAAATCCATCTTCAAAGCTTCATCACTTTTGATTCGCTTTGATACATATTAAAAGGAAAGATGCGGGGCACCTGAGTGGTTCAGTTGGTTAAGCGTCTGAGTCTCGCTTTTGGCTCAAGTCATGATCTCATGGTTGGTGGGATCCAGCCCTGCACTGGGCTCTGCGCCGACATTGCGGAGCCTGCTTGGGATTCTCTCCCTGCCCCTCCCTTGCACACGCATGCTCTCGTGCTCTCTCTCAAAATAAATGGATGAACATTTTTTAAAAAGTTAAAAACAAAAGTAAAGATGCAACATCTCCCTAAGACAAAATGAAATAAAGACGCTCCAGAGAAAATAAGGTTAAGCTGAAATCTGCAAGTTATCCTGCAGTGTGAGGCCGCAGTGCTTTGATTTGGACGTGGTAAAGTGCAGAATAGAAGAGAATGGATAAAAATAATGACTACTCTTGTACTTTGTATTTATTACCTGCCATTTCACCCAAGACATCTTGTGCCTCTTGGGGAAGCAATGGTAAAGAAGATCCACCCAGTTTCTACCTTCGTGTAGATGACCGTTCAGAGACAATAACCTTTACAAATTTAGAAAACAGAAACTTAATTTTTACGGTGGTAACAGAGAAAAGGAACATACGTGTCTCTATAAGAGCAAATAACTGGGAGATCCAACCTATTATGGAGGCTGTGCTGGCTATGGACATGCACTTCTTAGCTCTCCTATGTGAGGAGCATAGTTGACTGACAACCCCAGCTACTGCCTCTCCAGACCCACAACGTTTGGAGTGGAGGCTATGCCTCTCTTGAGCCTCAACCAGCCAATGACTGAGCACAGCAGAGATACTACTGCCAGTCCATTCCTACAGGACACAGAACTCCTCTAATGGGCAATTCTGGCTTCAGAACTCCCCACTGGCATAGCCAGCACTTTCTTAGTACTGCAATCTTTTCCTACCCGATTCTCCTTTCTCCCTCTCCTTCAACAGATGTCAGACTTGCATTGGAATCCGAGTCTTTCTCCGCTTACTCTTGCTTTCTCTCCTTTATCTTCCTCAGGGATCTCCTCTAATAAATCTCTTGCACATCTAATCCTAACCTGATATTAGTTTCTTGGAGGACCTGAGCTAACACAGAGGATTTCTGTGAGAAAAGTGCCATTTAAACGGAGACCTAAAGGAATAGAAGTTAGATTTAAAAAAAAAAAAAAAAAAAAAAAAACAACCTTGAGGGAAGAAAAAGAACAGTCCTGAGTTAGACCAGAGCTTGGCACAGTGCCTGGCACATTCTTGGTGCTCAATAAGTATTACTTGATTAAATGGAATGCAAAGTGCTTAGTGTGTGGCATGTAATTATTCCTCATAAGCAATTTTACAAAAGGAGTTCTATTATTATCTCTATTTTACAAATGACAAAACTGAGGGTGAGAGCCGTAAAGTAACTTGTCCAAGGTCAGGCAGAAGTTCAAAGTACAGCTGGGATACGAACAGGTTTGTTTATTTCCAAGCTTGTTATTTTTAACTGTTTTCCTGCCAAGATATGCTGGCTCTCTTCAGAAGAATTGAAAATGGACTTTCAAAAGAAAATACCTGTAGGGTCCTCTGGGTGGCTCAGTCGGTTAAGTATGTGGCTTCGGCTCAGGTTATGATCTCGCACTTTGTGGGTTCAAGCCCCGCGTTGGGCTCTGTACTGACAGCTCAGAGCCTGGAGCCTGCTTCGGATTCTGTGTCTCCCTCTCTGTCTGCCCCTCCCCAGCTCACACTCTGTCTCTCTGTCTTTCTCTCTGCCTCTCAAAACTAAATAATCATTAAAAAAAGAAAAAAAGAAAATACCTGTAATATATTTTTTAAATTCATAATCCATCCAAAGGCCACCACCTCTTCTAAAAACAGATCAGACACATCCTGAGTTATCCTGGGGATGTATATGAAAGTCATGAGGTAACTGAATAGAAGTTCATTAACGGAGTCTATGTTATAAGCAGGGTTCTACAGTTAGAGAAATAAAAGTTTCAAAAAGATTCAAAGAAATTATAGAAAGTTCCTCTTTATTAAGTAATGTCATATGGAAATCCATAGATGTCTTTCTATTTAGGAGGTAATGACAGAAACCAGAGGTACAGGATATGGTTAGATGATTATTACAGGGTTAAAACTCTTCAAACTTACCAATTTTTTTCTATCCAGTGTGATTCTGTATAGGTCATGGGTACACTTTCAAAGTGCATTTTTCTGTATGCTATTTGAGGAACATATACTGGTTCCTGAGATGAACAGTGTTCTTGGGAATTCAAAATACAATTCTCCATAATTTTCTCTCTAATGAATTTATTGTAGAACAATCTGAGTGATTAGAGAGTATCAGAACTAAAACAAAGTTTAGCAACTATTGCCCTATTTTACATGTAAGAAAACAATGGATGTCATAAATATAGAAAAGGAAATAAATTCATATGTTCTAAATCATTTTAAGTATATCAGCGTGTAATTTCAACCTTGATATTGCCTGAGTATAGACAGTACAATCAAAGAAGGCAATTGCAAATTCTACATGAATACATTTTGAATGTAATTCTCTATTCACTCACTGGAGAGAGCCCTTAGGAATTTCAAGGTGAAATTACTGTCATAGGTTCTCATGCCTTCAGAAATTACTATGATAAAATATAAATCTGAACAACAATTTGCTCAGAGGCATAAGTGGCTGATTTGGAGAGGTAGGGTACTAACGGGATCTATTGCTTTCTATGATTCTAAAAGTAATGAAGGTTTATTGAATAAATTTTGGAAAATACAGAAATGTATTAAGGAAATAAAAAATTTTAATTCATAAGATACAATATAAGTGAAATCTATGAGCCTGAAAGTTGCTGTATAAAAGGCTAACTTTATGGGTCACTTTATGGGTGGCTAAGTCGGTTAAGCATCTGACTCTTGATATCAGCTTATGTCATGATCTCACAGTTGTGGGATCAAGCCCTGCATTGGGCTCCATGCTCAGCATGGATTCTTTCTTTCCCTCTATCTCTGCCCCTCCTGTGCTCACACTCACTCTCTCTCTCTCTCTCTCTCTCTCTCAATATAAATAAATAAACTTAAAAAAATAAACAAAAGGTTAATTTTATGAAGACAAAAATAAGAATTATAATAAATGCCAATCAATGTCTCAGTTTTTATCATCATGAATGTTTTTTTTAAACAGGTATGATTTAATATGGCCCAGATTAATGTCACCGTCTTTAACTTTTGTTACTTTGAAAACTAAAGAACCGTACAATATAAAATGATATTCTAAGAGATTCAAAGTAAAAGATAAGAAAGAGTAACTTACTAGGCATTAAAGATCTAAAACATCTTGTTAGTTGTAGGTGCCAAATAACCGGACAAGATAACTGTAATTAAATGAATTAATTAGACCAAAAAACTAACTTTTTAAATTGATCCAATAGTCATTTTTAGAATAGCATTTGATTTTTCTAAACTGAGTCCTGAAATTATATGGATATGTAGCCTTCTCAGAGTCAACAGATTTTAGGGAATGTAAAAGAATAAAGTCATTATCACCAAACCTTCTTTGCAAAGTCCATCAGTTACAATTTGTTTCAAGTTTTCTCTCTTTGATCTTGTTTCTTTCCTCCCTGGAAAGGTCTTCACTCACTATTTCATTTGTTCATTCCGTTTAAGCAGTCATTCAGTTAATCAACAAGTATTTACTGAGCACCTATTATTTGCCAGATTCTCTTCTAGGCAAAGAGAGGCAAGAACGACTATTAGGGAGGTGGAGGATGGTGGTAACAAAAACAGGAATTGAAAAGACGGCTAATGGAAAAGGAGACCAAAGTTCAAAATCAAGCAGTATGTGAACAAGATTAAACCTCAACAAGAGCTACAAAAGTGTTATCAAGAAACAGAGTTTCATTCAAAAAAAAATTTCCTCAAAAGGAAAAGTGGAGAAAAGGGCTGGAAGAAAAGTGAATTTATTGTAGGGAAAGATACTTCTCATAAGTATCAGAATGCAATGCTTCAGTTTCTAAATGTTTCTATTTGTATTCTGCGTAGCTTTATACCACATTCTTCCCTTAAAATTTCTTCTTAGGAAGCTCCACTCAGAGAAGAATTTTTCAGGGTAATGTTAACCAGATGGCTTTTTCTAATCTTCCCCAGAAAAAAAATGCAAAGTAGGGTTTGCAAGTAACACTGCCACCTACAAGTAAGTACTTTGGAGAAAAAATGACTGAAATTCCAATCATCTGGCTAGATGTCCAAGCTGCCAGAAATCTAAGAATAAGACTTTGCAGTGTGGCTTTTGGTTTACAGAAAATAGAAATGTGATGAAAATAAAATAAGAAAAGAAAAATAACTTCAAAGTCTTGGCATCCTTCAAAAACAAAAAGTCTGTTTGTCTCTGTATTTTGTCTTTATATTAGCTACATCTTTCCAGTCATATGAGATCCTTGGCCAAGTTACTTAAACACCTCTGCATCTAAGTTTCCTTACCTGCATAGGGATATTATAATGGCAGCTGCTTCTTTTTATGAGGATTAAATTCTGACTATTTACTAAGAATGAATGGCTGAACTTTGAAGTGCCTAGGTGGCTCAGTCAATTGAGCACCCGACTCTTGATCTCGGTTCAGGTCATGATCTCACCGTTCCTGGGATCTAGCCCCATGTTGGGCTCTGCATTGGCAGCATGGAGCCTGCCTGGGATTCTCTCTCTCCGTCTCTCTCTGCCTCTCCCCTGTGCTTGCTCTCTCTCTCTTTCTCAAAATAAATAAATAAACTTTAAAAAACCCACTTTAGGGGCGCCTGGGTGGCGCAGTCGGTTGAGCGTCCGACTTCAGCCAGGTCACGATCTCGCGGTCTGTGAGTTCGAGCCCCGCGTCAGGCTCTGGGCTGATGGCTCGGAGCCTGGAGCCTGTTTCCAATTCTGTGTGTCTCCCTCTCTCTCTGCCCCTCCCCCGTTCATGCTCTGTCTCTCTCTGTCCCAAAAATAAATAAAAAATGTTGAAAAAAAAAAATTTAAAAAAAACCCACTTTAATATACTAATATATGTCAACCATACTTCAATAATAAAAAAAAAAAAAACTTTGTTTAAAACCACTTAGAAAAACACTGACATTTCAAATAAACTAGAATGTGCACATGTTTACAATCCAGCAATCCTGCTCCTGAATATATACCCTAAAGAAATTCTTACCCAAGTGATATGTTTAATTATATTAACACTGCCATTTTTTCAAATAGAAAACTGGTAACTCAAATATCAAGCAACTGAATCAATAAATTGCAGTTTACTCATAAAATGGAATACAATATAGCAGTGAAAATAAATTAGTGTTACATATGTCAACATAGATGAACATCAAAAACCTATATGTTGAAGAAAAAAAAACATGTCTCAGGAGAGAAGAATTATATGCTTCCACTCATACGAAGTTCAAAAACATGCAAAGCTAAACAATCTGTTACTTAAGAATACATTCATATGTAGTAAAACTGTAAAGAAAAACAAAGAAATGATAAATACAAAATTCAGTATAGAAGATAGCCATGGGGAAGAGGAGGAAAGAAGAGGGATGAGACAGTGCAGGGACAGAAGGTAGGACACAGAGTGATAATATTCTATTTCTTAAGTGGGGTGGAGCATATCTGGGTGTTCACTTATTATTGTTATGGTTGTTATTTATACTTACATCTATGTTATGCCTAATAATAAAAATTTTTTAAACCAGAAATTATATATTATAAGAAATGTTTGATTAATATGAGATTTAAAAGTTTTACAAACATCAAAAATCTAGTTAAAGTGATCTGAACATAATTTCAGAGAGACCCTATTGAATTGAAATATTACTAATATAATCAATTGTTCAGTAGACACTTGGTCTTGAAACTATTTGTCATTCTTTTGTGGTAAGAATTTGAATTTTATTTAAAAAAAGAATTTGAATTTTATACACATAAATTCTAGTTTTACAGAATTGCTGGTGACTGAATGAGACTACCAGATTTCTTTGAATACCCCTGAAGTTTTTATCTTATTGTTCTCCCCTTACCTTTATATACATGGGGACACTTGTGAATTAATTTTCTTTAATTATTATTTCTTTATGAAAATGGTCTCCACCAGAAAGTCAATTTTTAGTGCTGGTGTTGGAACTGTAGAAAAAGAGAAACAGCCTAATTTAAAAGTGATTCCTAACTAGAAGTTTTATCAAGAAAAAAAAAGAAAAAGAAAAAGCTATCATGAAATTTGTAATTTGAAGATTTCTGAAAGTGCCAAGATACATACCCCAAGAATAAAAGGAGAATGAATTATAGAATGGAAGTTATAGCATGACTGTGCTAAGAAGGAGTAATTCTGAGGAAAATCTGATAGAAGACAAGTTAAATTAATTCATTTATATAATGTAATGAATATTATAAAAGTTTTTTTTTTTTGAGAAAGATTGAGAAGCTGGCCCATGTGATCCACTGTCTATCACTATTTCTTGGCTTTCTTGTGCTTAAATTTTTTAAATTTAAATTAAGCAGTAACTCATGAACATATTCTTAATGTAAAAACTTTCAACAATATGAACTGAAATGTCCCAATTTATCATCCTTAATAATTCTTGAATGCTCCTCTCAGTTAACTATTAATTGTGGTCTTTATGTAAATGGTATCATGCAGTATAGTAAGTACTGAATCTTACTTTAATTCAATACACAAGCTCAAAGATTTTGTCTGTTTTTCTCCCTACTCTATCCCCAGCACTATTTATTCGTTTAACAAATATTTATTAAACATGAACTATGTACCAGGCTCAAGTAGGAAACATTTACTTGAGTTTTCTGCTGAATTCCATTTCCTCCAAATCTTTCAGCATAGCCCTTAGTTCTGATTCTACAGTTTGCTAGGGTTTACAAGCTGATATTATCCCAAGGATAGGGTCATTGCTGGCCCACATGGTGCTTTTATGCTACTTGAAAAAAAGGCGTTCTTCTCCCACGAACCTTATCACATACATGCCAGGGCCACATAGCCAGCACTGCACCATGTTTGGTGAGCAGAACTCAGCCTGATTTTCTCCCCCAGTGAACACTCCAATGCAGATACAACCTATTCAACTACATAAAGCAGCCCTACCCAAGAAAACTAGCTAAGAGACGCCGACTTCTCTTTCATTTTTTTGAACCTGGCTATCATCAAAAAGGCTTTTCCTTTACCTCTGCTATTTTCACTGTTAACTTGTATACTACACAGCTGTAGGTGTCCATAATTTGCCATGAAGAAAAGCGGCACCAATCAGCTCTTTTAAATATAAGCTCGGTGGCTCAAAGAGCATGCTTTGTCAGTAAAATGAACCCAGATACCTTGGCCATTACAGTTTGGTTTGGCTTGGACTGAGAACTGCTTCACAAGCCAGAAATGACCTTCTCTGGGCTACGTATAAGGGACACTGGGTGCCTGAGGCGACGTCACCCAGTTTCAGCAGCCCAATTTCTGTTGATGCTGAAAAGCCAATCAAAGTCACTTTTGAGAACTGTACGTAATAGATGAATAAAGGACACATTACTCCAGTTTAGTTAACCCAAGTGATACTGAGCAATTCGTGATTTTTAGTGATACTCGAAGCTGCAAATATCCCATTGCAGGGAAATTTGGGACACAAGCCCACATTCCTTGTACAAAATCTCCAACAGAGAATGAAATCTGTATGACTCTTCCCAAGAGGTATCTGACTGGCACACTAATTGGTCATTCCCCCAGCAGTGAAGTATAAAAACTGTCTTGTGTCATTTTCCAAGTTCTGCTTTTCTCTCCAACCAGATGCAAACTTCCTCAAGAGAGCTTCCTTGTGAGTTCTTTAACGGCTGGCAGAGTGCTGAACACACACATAACAAAAATTCAATAAATACTTAAGAGGCTGAATAACTTTTAAAAATTGTGAATAACTCAGCCTAAAACATTTAGGTATAAAGTAACATATAACCATTATAAAAATGTAAACAACCTAAGGTGGAGTTCATGTGTCTTTTTTTTTTCCTACTCCCAACTGTCTGCAACCAAGGAGTATCAGTGTTAACGTGTGTTACATGATCTCCGACACCCTTTTATATGCACAGACATAGTAATTTGTGGAGTTTATTCCTTATATTAAAATGGAATCACATCTTGTTCTGTAACCTGATTTTTTTAATTAAATAATTTTTTTGGTCTGTTCTTCATGTCTCTGTGTGTGTGTGTGTGTCTGTGTATGTGTATGTTCACCTCATTGTTTTAGATGGCTGCTAAGTATCCCTCCCAGAGTATGAATATGTCTTTATTTATTGTTTTTAATAGATTTTTTAAAATTCATTTATTTTTGAGTGAGAGAGAGAGAGAGAGAGAGAGAGAGAGAGCGCGCACAAGTGGGGGAGGGGCAGAGAGAGTAGGAGAGAGAGAGAGAGAGAGAGAGAATCCCAAGCAGGCTCTGCACTGTCAGTGGGGAGCCCTATGCAGGGCTCAAACTCATGAACTGCAAGATCACGAACTGAGCTGACACTGGACATTTGACCAACTGAGCCACCCAAGCACCCCTGTCATAATTTCTTTAAATAACCTTCTGTGGTTGAATCTTTAAGTAGTCTTCAAGTTTTCATTACTATGAATAATGCAATGAACACCCTTGTACATATATTCTTGCACCCTTTGAGAGTCTTTCTGGAGGCTAAAGACCCAGATGTGGAACTACTGGGTACAGTTGTAAAGGTGTTTTGAGAAGGACACTCAGAACTCTGCTACAGAACAGAACTCTTCTGATCTGTTACTCTGAGTACACCAATTCAACTCCCCAAGATTCTATCTGATCTGTAAGACAAGGGAAAATCTCAGTAGGTTTCATAGGATTGTTGTGAAAATCAAGTAACAAAACTAAAGCTTCATGGTTGATTAATAGTGGGTTTGAGGTCAGTTTTAGTAGGTTGGGAGCATTTCCTGAGCTCTTCCTAATCTGCTAAGTCTCGTTAGATGACCTGCCAGTTCTTAGCAGTCAGCTGACATGTTCCTCTTTGGAATATAGAATAGGGAACCAAGTAGAAGAATATTATGGAAATGAAATAGACCAAACAATGCATTCTGTAGAAATAGGTCTTGCTCTATAGAAAGATGAAGTCATGATTCCAGATTCGATCATCCTTCGAAAAATGTGGAAGTGACCCATAGTAACCTCCAAAAAAGAATACAAAGAAAACATCTGTTCTAGAGTCTTATAAGGTTGTAGGCAGAGAAGGCTACAAGACCTTTATAATCCAGACAGTCAATCTTGAAACACCTTAAAATGGTTTAAAAAGTACTTGTGCCACTAATCTTGTTATCGGAAGACCTGAGTTTGAATTCTGACTTTGCCACTGACTAGTCTGTGAGCAAATGATAAGCTCTCAGCGTTTGAGTGTTTTTTCAAAACGGAGATAACAAAAATACCTACATTATTTTAAGGATTAGATGAGGTACTGTATGTAAAGGAGCCCGACAAAGTTCCTTGCAAATTGGGACATTCAGTAGGTATAATTAACATAAAGGGAGGAAAAAGAAAATTCCTGTGGAAATGACATCTCAAGGAAGAAATAGCTCTAAGCCCTAAATGAAGAATCTCCATTTTCCTCACTCGCAAAATGAAAGGGTTGAATTAGATCATCTTTAAGGTCCCCTGCCTTTAAACAATACTAAGAATTATAAGTTGCATGTATAAAGTGCTCATTGTATGTCAGGCACTGTTCTAATTGCCTTATATTTGTTGGTCCATTTAGCCTTTTTTTATTGAAATATAGTTGACATACAATGTTATATTAGTTTCAGGTGCACAACAGAGTGATTCAACAATTCTATACATCACACAATGCTCACCATGACAAATGCAGTCACTGCCTGTCACCATACTAGATTATGCTGAATGAAATAAGTCAGAGAAAGACAAATAACATATGATTTCACTTATATGTGGGAATCTAAAAACCACAATAAACAAAAAATAGAAACAAACTCATAAATACAGAGAACAAATAGATTCATTTAACCTTCACCACAAACCTACGAGGCAGGAACTGAAAGGGTGGGCCTACGCCGGCCGACTCCATCTTGTTCTGTGTCCTTCACCTTGACCACACCTCCTCCCCTTGAGTAACCCCCCCTCATCCGCCTAACAGGACTCAGGACCCTTCCCCAGGACCCTTCCCCAGCCAATCGGCTGAGGCCATAGCCATTACCTCACCAACTGCCCCTAGGCCCCAATAAAACCTTTGTCCTTTTGAAACTTGCTCTCTCCCAGGTATCTCACCGCTGCGTCAGGTGCAGGTAGGGGATTGAGCTCGAGCTAGCTCGAATAAAGGCTCTTTGCTTTTGCATCGGACTCGTCTCCCTAGTGGTCTTTGGGGATCATGAATTCTGGGCATAACAGAACTACTATTGTTCCCATTTTACAGATAAGGAAACTGATGGCCAGAGAGGTTAGGTAACTTTCCCAAGGTCACAAAGCTAGTGAGGCACAGAGGAAGGGCATTAAGTCTAGATTGTCTGGCTCTAGAGTTCATGTTCTTAAGCTTCATTCTATGACTCTGATACCCTCAAACACTTGACTTCTTGGTTTGTGTTGATATTTTAAGGGAGTAGGTAATAGTTTCTTTCTGTTCCTTTCATTTTAAAGTTTTATTGACTTATAAATGTATTTAGAAGAGAATTTTCCTTTTTTGAGAAAAAATATAAATACAGAGAACTTAAAATAGTTATCTACTGCAATGTAACAAATTGCCCCAACACTTAGCAGCTTTAAACAATAAACATTTATTATCTCACACAATTTCTGAGGGTCAGAAATTTGAGAGTGGCTTAGTTGTATGGTTCTCAGTCAAGGTCTCTCACAAGCCTGTAGTCATGTTGTCGGCCAGGACGGCAGTTATCTGAAGGGGCTAAGAATCACATGAGCTCACTCCTCTGACTGTTGGTAGCAGATTCATTTCCTCACCATGCGGGCCTCTCCATAAGGCTGTTCATTTAACTTAGCAGCTGGCCCCCCAGAATGAGAAATCTGAGGGGGTTGGGAGGAAGGAATAGAAGGAGAGAAAGAGAACCCAGGATACAAGCTAGAATCTTCTTTCCTAGCTACTGGTCTTATCTTAAAGGTGGCATTCCATTCCTTCTGCCATATTCTATTTTCTAGAAGCCAGTCACCAAATCCAGCCCAAACTTAAGGAGAGGGAAATTAAACTCCATCTCTTGAGGGGAGGAATATCAAAGAATGTGTAAGCACATCTTTTTTTTTTTTTTTTTTTGTAAACACATCTTTAAAACTACAATGAGTGAGGGAGTGCGTGAGTGGTTCAGTCGGTTAAGCATCCAGCTCCTGATTTCATGATCTTGCAGTTTGTGAGTTCCAGCCCCGCATTGGGCTCTGCACTGACAACATGTGGAGCCTACATGGGATTCTCTCCTCCTCTCTCTCTCTCTCTCTCTCTGCCCCTCCCCCCTCTCTCTCTTTCTTTCAAAATAAATAAATGAAACTTAAAAAAAAAACTACAGTGAGTACAAAGAAAAATATAACAGACAGTGGTGTATTCATTGCCCCAAACTGGCAATTATTACCTTATTGCATTTTTCTCAAGAACATTTTCAATTAAAAACATGAGAAATAAAATCTTCTTTGTTCCCATGTGCAGTCCGAGTCCCTTTTCTACTCTCCAGAGGCAACAATTACCAAACCGTATGGCATATCTTTCCAGTATTTTTATTCTTTTACATAAATATAAATACAGTGAAAATAATATATGGCATTGTTTTGTGGGTTTTTTTTTTAATTTTTCACAATTGGTATCATACATATTCTTCGGCTTGCTTTTTTCACTTTTCAGATTTATGAATGCTGATATAGTTGGACCTAGTTCAATACTGCATAATATAAACAGACCACTTTCAATTCATCTACTGACAGAGATGGTTTCCTAAATTATAAATCACTATTATAATCAATGCTTTGAGAAATGGCTCTAGTCGTGTTTCCTTGTGTGCATGTGTGTGAGTTGCCCTAGAGAAGGGTTTCTACCTACTTGACCCCATCCCACAATGGAAAATTTCTTACTGTGACCAGCTCAGGTCTCCTTGTAACCAGTTGCATATATGTAGGTGAAATCAACATTTTTTGAGAAATAGTACTTATTCTTCCTATGAGTAATGACCTCTGATATGACCTACCTTTAATCTAAGTTCTTTTAACTTGTTAGCTGAGAGCCACTTGATTTCTGGACCCACTATTGGGTGTCCATCTGCTGTTTGAAAAACTATCTTCAAGGTCTGTCTCTTGCTGTTATGGCATACGTAGTTTATGGAGGTTTAAATTTTACAAAACATTGTAACCTGGCTCTTCATAGCTGTATGAGTCTACGCCATCACAACCATCCCCAGCAGTGTTCCTTTTTGCCCACATTGACACTCACACTCCATATTCCCAGATTTCTCATTTTTGTCAATATCATTATTGGGTCTCACTGAAGGGTGGATGAAAGGAAGCCTGCATAAATGTACCATTTTTCTTTGTTGTTGTTGTTTAAGACATACAAGTGTAATGGGAGAATTCTCCTATGCTTGTCCTCATGGGTGCTGTATGTCACTACTGAGTTCCTTGGAAAATATAATAATTAAAGGGAGAAAGGGGGACTATGGGAGCATCCCTCAGAGGAAGGACAGGAGCCTCATCCCCCTGCCATGGCTCCCTCTGGTTTTCCAAGGAAGCCATTTCAATCCATTTTCACCAAGCCCTCCACTCTATAAGCTGTCCTCACCTTCAGCAACCACTTCTCCTACTGCGCAAAGAACACGAGACCATCCCAGAAAAACTCCGCCATATCCTATCTTTCATCTATAAACCTATCAATACATGTTTCCATTCCCTCTCCTTCTGTCCTATCCCGAAGCGAATGGTGACCTTCCTCCTGGCCAAGGCTAACTCTTCTACCCCAGCACTGAACACATCCTCTGAGGACTCTTACTCCATAAATTATCCTGTCTTTTGCCTCTCTCCTAAACCCCCCTCGCACAACGTCATCATTTCCTTCAGCACATAAGCACGTTCGAGTTTCTCCTTCCTGAATAAGGCCTTTCCTTATTCTTCTCTGTCTGACTTCCTTTATTTATCTTCAAGCCCAAGCATCACTTTCTCAGAGAAGCATTTCCTTTCATTCATAGAGTCTATCCTTCCTTTTCCTTCATTACATTTACCCAAATATGTATTTACATTCTTATTTGAGGGTCTGCCTCCCCTACTATATAGTCAGCTCCGAGTGGTCAGGGACGTTGTCTCCCTAGCACCTAACATAAAATAGGCACTGGGTGCATATTGTTGCGTAAATGATTTCTAGCTTACAGCCTCATTTCTTCTCATCTCCCTTCCTACATCAGGTGGATATTGCAAAATGAAAAGCCTGTGGATGCCTTCTGAGCTTGAACAATGCTGCTGGCTGCTCAGCCTGAAGAGTACAGTCCACTCCCCTTAGCGCAGCATAACAGGCTTCCGTGAAAACAACTCTCCCCTCCCCCCACCGAAGCAAAGCAAATAATGTTTCTTCTAATAGAGGAAGCAGAACAGGAAAAACTCAAATCAGCTAATATTATTATTAGCTGACAGCCCTGATAAAAGAAGTCACGGAAGAAGAAGAGTTTAGAATCCACAGATAAAGGCGGTTATGTCATTATTTATAGATTTCATCCTGTTGCCTTTGTTTTTGTTTTCCTCTTGCTCTTTTCCTTTAGTGATAAAACATTAACCTATTGGGTCAAAGGGAAGGGAATCTTAACATTTCATTGGGCAATTACAATTACAATACACCAGGCATTGGGCTAAATGCTTTGTTTATCTGATTTAACTTACTTCGCTTCAAAATCCAGTAACACGTATCACCTCCTGTTTCAAAAATTAAATGACCAAGGCCCAAACTATCAAATACACTAAGGAAAATGAAATGTTCTGGTGATTGCCACATTATAAGAAAGTGCAGAAGGCCTGTACATTATCTATGCTTTTTATTACTTAATATCAGATCACAGGTCATCTCCCGCATGTGTGATACTCCTATCTCGCTCCTTCTTCTCTTCCTCTTGGCTTTCTCCTCTTTCTCTTTCTCTCAATTAATTCCATCACGTTCTATTTTTGCCATTTTTCTCTCTGCCTATCTCTTACACCCATCGCCAGCTGCATTGTTGCCTTTTAGGCCCAAATGGTTATTGACTACTTAACTGAAATGAAAGCAAACAGAAAGAAAGCATTTTTAAAACTTCTGGACTAGAATGGCAACAAGCAATAATGATGTCACAATACGTGACCCAAAGAGAGAAAGTCATACATTCTAGCCAAGCCTTCTGATATGCCGGGGAAAGGTGCCCACTGAACTTTTTGTGAGGTTCTGAATCATTGCTGGTAATACTAAGGTTCTCATCTTTCCATTCTGAAAAACAGAATCTGCAATCACAAGACGAACATTTTATCAGCACGTGAGAAGTTACCAGAGACCTGGAAGGTAGAAATGGAAGCAAAAACAAACTGGGGCGGGGGAAGGGTGGGGGGGGAGGGGGGAGAGTTGCCAGAGGGGAGGGGAGGTGGGGGATGGGTGAAATAATTGAAGGGGATTAAGAGGTGTAAACTTCCCATTATAAAATAAGTAAGTTGTGGAGGGGTACCTGGCTGGCTCAGCCAGTGGAGCATGTGATTCTTGATCTCGGGGTTATGAGTTCAAGACCCACACTGGGTATAGAGATTACTTAAAAAAAAATCTTTAAAAAAAAATTAAATTAATAAACAAATAAACAAACTGTGGAAATGGAAAGTACAGCATAGGAGATACAGTCAATAATATTCTAATAATGTAGGGCGACTACATATATAGTGGTGAGCATTGCATAATGTGTACAATTGTTGAATCACCATGTTGTACACCTGAAACTAATGTAACATTGTATGTCAGCTATACTTAAAAAAAAATCCTGAATGTAACACCTGTGTCCAAGGGCAGCAGAAGTCATGGAGCCGTTGGCATGTCCAGTGTCCAGGGCCAGCAGTGCAAAGCTACAGGTTTTCTCACTCCGCAGGGGCACTACTACCCTTCCCAGATGATGCTGGTGTGTGGCTTTGTCTGTGGTTTTATTCAACTGGCCTTTCCTATTCTTCTTTGTTTGCAGACCCTTGTTCTCTGGTTTCTTGGAGATTCTGTGAGCTGTCACTATTCCGTCAGATATATTCCTTTGAATATGTCAGACAAAACGAAGAAGAAGCAGAAGAAGCAGAAGCAGAAGAAGAAGGGGAAGAAAGAAAAGAATAGAATAGAAGAAGACGAAAGAAACCTTCCTGTAAAGGACAGAGACTTAGGATGTGGACATCTGAAAGTAACATCATGTAGAAAATTCAAGATGAGACTGGTGGACCTAAAATTCCGCCCCTTAATTTGGTCCTGAGAATGCAGAGGCTGCTTTGGAAAACCAAAGCTCTATTACTAATCCAGGAGATTTTATGCTCTATTTGACTGTTAAAGTCAAGGCTGGCACAACAGGTGCCTTCCATTTTGATGCTTTCTGAACCCCCACTTTCAGACAAACAAGAAGAAACCAAGGGAATTAATCATTTCCTCGGTTCAATTTCAAGAAAAGATATTCATTTATTTGCAAACTTTTCAAATGCCGTCTGAATACCAGACTCCATATTTAAACAAATCAAATCTTGGAGATCAAGCAGATGCTATAAATCATCATAATAGCTCCCTGTTCCCCCACCCCCCGGACAAACAAACAGGCATTAAAAGAAAATTAGTGTTGAAGAACAGAGCTAGTGGGTAGGTGGTTTATAGCTTGTGGGCTGATGATCTGACAACATTTTAGCAGAGAACTTTGCTGCCTGGCAAAAAGCAGCGAGTTGCTAAACACTCAGAGATTGTTATGAATACGTAAGGGCAAATGTATTGTTTCCTGGAAATAGGGGCAGTGTTTGAAAGCTATAGCCCTGAAACTATCATGATCTGCATCTCATGAGGATGTGTCTTTCCTTGATGAAAAGCATTTAGATTCCTGGCAGGAACCACCCCCTCCTCTTCAACAGACTCCTACCTTCCTGAATTAATCACAGACCTCGTTGGCTCATTAAGTCTTGGTGTCATTTTGATGCTTATGTTATTACAATGATACATACAAAGCTACAATATTCAATTTCTGTTTAAAGGATTTTAAGGCTATACTTTGGAGATGAGAAATTTTGAATCATCCAATTGATTCAGGAAATGAGTTTGCTGGCCTTTGGCAGAGTCATTGGAAGAAAGAAAAAGAGAAAGCAAATCCCCTGAGGCTTAAATCAAGGGCGCTCTTAGGTCTGTCTCCATTATACTTTTTGGGATAAAATAGTAATGGTAGTCATAAGAAGTTTTACAAATTCGCACACCAAAAATTTCTCTTTTGGCTAACTGGATATACCTGGTTAATTGAATAAGCTGGACCCAGTCAAGGGCAAAAGTTTTACTTTTACTCTTTCAGTTTTACTCATTCTTCACCATTCTTTCTAACTTCTGTCAAATTATTCTCCTCTATCCTTGCATGAAATCTTAGGCAGGGATCCTAGTTTTTCTGGCCATATTTGGCTATTAAAAACCTCAATATTCAGGTGCCTGGGTGGCTCAGTTGGTTAAGCGTCCCATTTCAGCTCAGGTCATGATCTCATGGTTCATGAGTTTGAGCCCCACATCAGGCTCTGTGCTGACAGCTCAGAGTATGGAGTCTGCTTCGGATTCTGTTTCTCCTTCACTCTCTGCCCTGACCCCACTCACACTCTGTCTCTGTCTCTCAAAAATAAGTAAATGCTAAAAAAAAATTTTTTTTAATAAAAATAAAAAGCTCAGTATTATCTAATATTAACATAATACACCGTCATTTGATTCAGAGTTTCTCTTTATGACCCCATTCCCCCCCTCTTTTCATGCTCAGGCCTGAATTAAGAGCCCAAGTCTCAAATGGGAAAGGCCAGGATGGGTTTGTGTGGCATAAGACATATTCTTTCTTTCTAGATCTACCTGTGTGTGATGATGAAGAGGTATTCTTTCTTTCTAGATCTGTCTCCTTCTATACTTTGTAACTGCTCTTTGTGGCTCTTTTATGGTCCAATCAATGGAGGAGGTGGATTAGAGGACAAAAGTAGTATTTCCTAGTTAATGCTGTGGACTTTCTGAGTTCCCACTTCTGAGGACCTCCAACCTCCTGTTTCCTTTCATAATAAGTGATGAGGGGCTGACTACTGCTCTCTCCACCACTTCCTATTCCACATACTGCATCTCACCTGGAAGCTTTAGAAGGTCCACCACCACTCCTTAGAAAGACTGTTTTGGGGGAGTCTCTTTTATTTATTTATTTTTTTAAGAGAGAGAGAGAGAGCACAAGTCAGGGAGAGGTGTAGAGGGAGAGAAAGAGAGAAATTCAAAAAGACTCCATGCTCAGCATGAAGCCCGACATGGGACTTGATCCCACGACCCTGGGGTCATGACCTGAGCCAAAATCAGGACTCCAAACCTCAACCGACTAAGCCACCCAGATGCCCCTGATATCTCTTTTAGATGACCCAAACCCACCTCTTTTTAATGTAATCCACATGCAGACCATAGGAAACATGGACATTTGACCCCTCAGGCCCTTATTTCCAGCTGTATTAATCAGGGTTCTCCAGAGGAACAGAACCAATAGGATACAGAGATATCAAGACAGACAGATATAAAGACAGATATGAATATAAATATAGATATAGATATATAAAGAAACTTATTATGAGGAATTGGCTCATGTCATTATGGAGGCTGACAAATCCCAAGATTTGCAGTCAACAAGCTGAAGACCCAAGAGAGCTGGTAGTGTAGTTCTATTCAGAAGGTCAGTAGGCTGGAAGCCCAGGAAGAAGCAATGTTTCAATTCAATGTTTCAATTCAGAGTCTGAAGGCAGTAAAAATCTTCCCAGCTCCATGGCAGTCAAGGAGATTCCCCTTACATGTGGGAGGGGCAAACTTTTTGCTCTTTTGAGGCCCTCAGCTGACTGGATTGAGCCCACCCACATTAGAGAGGGCAATCTGCTTTACTCAGTCCTGAGTCAGAAATGTTCACCTCAGGGGCACCTGAGTAGCTCAGTTGGTGGAGCATATGACTCTTGATCTAGAATTCTAAATTTGAGCCCCATGTTGTGTATAGAGATTATTTTTTAAAAAAACAACAAAAAGAGAAATGTTAATCTCACCCAGAAGCATCCTCATAAACAGCCTCAGAATCATGTTTGACCAAATGTCTGGGTACCTTGATGCCCAGGCAAGTTGACTCTTAATATCAAGCCTAACACCAATTCTCTTCGCCTGCCACCTAGTTCCCTTAATGACATCTTTTTCCACTTACTTGTTTTCAGAGGAAGGACAGGTACAAATTCCTGATTCCTCCATGCCAGGCTCTCCCCTCCCCAAAATATTCCCCTCCTATCCCACCTTACAGGGCACAGCTGTAAGATGACTCCATGGAGAACTTAGTTTAGCTCATACCAACATGAAACCCCAAATCCATGGCAGAGTAATAGAATGCTTGAAAAGCATCAGGTCAACCTAACCTCTTTAATTTTTTTATGTCCCAGTATGACCCTATGTTTCCCCACAACCTTTCCTGCTCCCCTCTCTACCTCTAGTTCTGCCATCAGAAATAGACTCTGTTGGGGCATCTGGGTGACTCAGTCAGTTAAGTGTCTGACTCGTGATTTCAGCTCAGGTCATGATCTCATGGTTCGTCAGATTGAGCTCTGTGTCAGTAAGGAAACTGCTTGGGATTCTCTCTCTCCTTCTCTCTCTCTGCCCCTCCCCTCCTTGTGCTCTCTCTCAAATAAACGTTAAGAAAGAAAATAAGAAGAAGGAAAGAAAGAGAAAAGAAAGAAAGAAAGAAAGAAAGAAAGAAAGAAAGAAAGAAAGAAAGAAAGAAAGAAAAAGAAACAGACCCTCTTAAATTCAAATCTGAACCCATTGATCTGGCTAAATGAAAACAGCTCCACAGTCTATTTGAAATAAAGTCTAACTCTCCATATGTAGATTTTTAGTCATCAGTACTGTGGAAAGAAAATGGATGTTTATTCTTTATGAATCTCAAGCTCATTCATTCATTCATTCAGCAAATATTTACTAAGAGCTTAATGTATTCAATGTCAGAGAAACACAGGTTAAAAAAGTATGTTGTCTGCCTTTAAGGAGTCACATTCTGGTGAGTTACACAGATGATCATACAAGTGTTCATAGGGTAGGAACATAAGTTCCAAATGTCCAGGACAATTCTCTAAAAGCATTTGAATGAATAACCGGATGAGTTAGGCCAATCCTAACTGATTAACTGTTTATTCCTATGAGACTTGGACAGCAAGAGATGGATGAGGTTTTGTGAGGCCCTAAGCTTGCACAATTTGGGAAAGCTACTTTAAGAAAATGAATACAAAAATCTTGCCTTCACATTTTACAAAATCAGGAGACTATGTGAGCATGTCCCACGGGACATGGAAGGGACCCATGCAAGAAAGGGGCTCTGAAGCTAAAGTCCCATTAGCTTCATGTAAAATCTGTCTCAGCCTCAGTCCATTTGATAAAGTATTAGGTCTTTAAGGACTATTTTAGATTGGGTAGTGGTAAATCTAGGCTCTACAATCACACAGACAGACCTATGTTTGATTTAACCTCTTCCAGATACTTCTGTATATTCTGGGAAAAGCTATTTAAATTTCCTAAGCTTCATTTTCCTCCATTAGTAGACCTACTTCATATGGTAGTTGCAAAGATTAAAATGCATAAGCATAGGGGCTCCTGGGTGGTTCAGTTGGTTAAGTGTCCAACTTGAGCTCAGGTCATAATCCCATGGTTCGTGTGTTGGGGACCCGCTTTGGGCTCTGTGCTAACAGCTCAGAGCCTGGAGCCTGTTTTGGATTCCATTATCTGCCTCTCCCCTACTCTCTCTCTCTCTCTCTCTCAAAAATAAACATTAAAACAACTTAAAAAAAATAAAAAATAAAGTACAGAATCATGTAAAACATTTTAGCATAGCTCATAATTAGTGCTTAACAAGTGTTACTATTATTAGCTATTATTAAAATCTGAAGTATCTGAACTCTGCCCCTCTACTTGTCTTCAAAACTCACAATTCTTGGTTCCTTGCAACATGAAATCCCGTGGAGCATCTGTAAGGAAACAAAATCTAGAAATTCCAAATCTGGAACCGTGGCGAATTTCCTGGTGAGGAATGGCAGCTGGATCCCTGCTCCCCCACCTGAGGTTCCACTCCGGGTTGATTACTTTGCCACCATTCTAGCTGGCTGACAAGGAATTGTTCCTCTTTGCTGAGACCAAACTGGATTGTGGAAGAAAAAACAAAGAGTAAATTATAGAAGATATTTTTTTTTAAAAAAGGAATAAATCAAGACAAAGTGTATCCAAGGTAGAGTTGGCTTTCTCAAAGATATCTCTCTATACCACACGAAGCCTTAGGAAAAGAAATTTTGCTTAGATTCCTTCTAGCTTCCAACTGCCCTCATCATGGTATATCCCATAGACGAGCATCCAACCCGAGGTGTACAATCCCAGACACAGAACTATGTGGGTTGGGCACTGCAGAAAGATATCACATATAAGGAGGTACCACTCACATTATAGACATCATATATTTTTATATTTATCAAAATTACTTTCTGGCAAACGGCAGCTAAGTGCCTTGTTACATATTCAGTCAGTACATTATAGTTTTATAATCTTTGGAAGTAAAATGTCTTGAGGAAGGCTTAGGGAGGTGGTGCCTTTTTCCACTTTGTGCACATGTATCATATAGCTGTGGAGACCCTGACTAGGTATCGAGAATATTCAAGTTCTACATCAAGAGGAACAGAGATCCAGCTCCCTTGTTTATCACCCCACATCTCCTTTGCCCTCTCAGTTCTGATTTCCCATGCAATCTACCTCTTCCCTTAAGAACTGACATAGAGAATTGCTCAGTCCATCAGTCAAGTCTTTACTTTTGCAGAGCTTAATAATATAAGCAGGCATTCATATAATACAATAATCTACAATAATAAATACACATGTGGTAGTAGGGAAGAATTTTCTTATAACATTTCTAAAATACATACACATATGGTTGTTTAAGGCCATGTTTGTTTCAGCAAAAACAAATTTCAGTTACCCAAATGGCTGAAGATATATTAAAGTGGGTAATAGAATATGTCTGCTCTTCTTTCTGACAACTTAAGCTTTTATAATACCACACCTAGAACAAGGAAAAGGAAAAATTTTACCAAGTTGATTTGGTTTTCAGTGTAAAGCTCACCAGATACGTCATATTTCTGGAAACATCAGTGAAAAGAGGATGTTTGGTTTTTCAAATGTGTTGGCCCAACATAAATATAGCTATATCCAACAACATCAGACCTAGCCATATTTAGCCTACCCATGCTTAGTATAAGTGTATTTCTTAAAACATGGTCTTTATTGCAATATTTTGTACTATGTTTAATTCTCAATATGTTCTGAGATATAAGTTAAAACCAAGCTTTAATTCTAAATGAAAAAGAAAACAGTTTTATGATATATACCTTGTAGGGGCACCTGGGTGGCTCAGTCGGTTAAACATCTGACTTTGACTCAGGTCATGGTCTCACGGTTTCTAAGTTTGAGATGCATGTCAGGCTCTGTGCTGATGGCTCAGTGCCTGGAGCCTGCTTCAGATTCCGTGTCTCCCTCTCTCTCTGCCCCTCCCCCGCTCATGCTCTGTCTCTCTCTCTCTCTCTTTCTCAAAAATACATAAACATTAAAAAAAAAGTGTACCTTTGTAACCATAATTTAGAATTTCCAACTTAATTTAGAAAATATTAGCTTTCTTTTGTTTAAACTTTCTTACTGTGGAATATTTCATACCTTCACAAGAGTGTGTGTGTGTGTGTGTATGCAGTTTAAGAAGAATAATAAAAGAATAATTATGTACCTACCATTCATCTTAAGAAATAGAACATTACCAGTACCTTAGAAGTTTCCTTTGTACCTCTCCCCAATGATGTCCCCCTCCCTGTCTGCCCCATAGGTAACCATATGTTAAAACTTTGTTAATCATCCCTCACCTTTATTAATTGACTTATATGTGTGTCTCTAAGCAATATAGGTTTAATTTTGCCTTCTTTCTCAATTTATATAAATGGTATATATATCTAGGCTTGTATGACTTGTTTTTTTGTTCAACATGTTTTTAAGATTTATCTAATCCATTGATAATCCATTGAATGTAATTCATTCATTTTTGCTACCCTGTAGTATTCCACTGTATGAACAGACCACAATTTTGTTATCCATTTTACTACTGATGGATATTTGGGCTGTTTCCCATTTTTCGTGTCTTCATGAACAGTGCTACTGTGAACATTTTTATTCACATCTCCGGGGGAATGTGCACAAATTTCTCTAGAATATAAATCTAAAAGTAGAAAGCTTTAGTATTTATCAAAATAGTTAGATTAAGAAATCAAAGCAATGCCAAACCACGGTATTCAGAGAACATATATTCAAGGATGCTGATGATGATGCTGATTTTCTTGCTGAATAATGGTACAGCAGGAGAGATCATGCTTTGCTCACTAGTTCTGGCTTCAAAATGTACTTCATATCACCAAACTCACTGGGAGAAGCTCCAAAAAACCTAACACAAGCCTCCAGGTTTCTCCTGATAGGGAACAACAGCTAAGAGGGTGGAAGAATCAATGACATGGTTTACCAAGTGATGGTAAATGTTTGCCAAACGATGGAAAGAAGAACTGAAGTCTGAGTACTATTAAGGAGAACATGCCTGGACAGGGACAGGAAAGCTTGACTTCTAAGCTGCCTCTATTTACAGATGGGTATATGATCTTGGGGAAATCAGGTCATTTAACTTGGAATCCGTTTTCACGTCCATAAAATATGAAGTTTGGCTTTAATGACCTTTGGGTCATTTCCAAGTCTAAAACTCCAATCCGGTGATTTCAAAATACTTTGGAAAATGACAGTTTTGGTCGCCCCCTAGTGGTTCTTTCTAGCTTTGCAACTAGAGAACCCAGCTCAACCCTTATGGTTGTTAGGGCCTCTCAAAAACTTGCCTGCTTAATGTAATTTAGGCATTGTAATTAAAATGTATGAAAATTAAAGGAAACATTTTGTGAAGTTACTAAAATTTTTGAAAACATACACAAATAAAAAGTTATTTTTCTCACTGACAAGAACTGATATTTAGTTTTAATAATAATGTCCTTGAGCTGTACACTTATAATTTTTGCACTTACTTTCTGTGAATGCAACTCACTTTAAATACAAAGTGAGGAAAAAGTTCTTTGCCCAAGTTGGGGGAAAAAAATCAATTAATTCATCTCTCTTCTACTACATTAATGTCATTAATCATTACCTAGGTAGGTAAAAGACTGGAGAATTCCTAAGGATTAAACAAAATAACTTACACGCGACCTTACCCATAGTAAGCAAATGAATGTATTGAAACGGGTTATGTGAGTGTGAACATGAATCTAAAAAGCAACAATACTTTTTTTTTTTTTCCAGCTGGAGCCTGATGTGTCCAGTGGTTTGAATATAAAAGAGAATGGCATTGATCTACTTTGGACACTCGTGAACAGACTTAACCACTTTAACACCGAGTTTCTCTATTTGCAAGGAAGGAAAAAATTTCGTGATGCCTTTTGAAATGACAAGGACATCATAAAGATTAGTGAGTTGAATGTTGGTAAAAATATCGTGTACCTTAGAAGAGCAGTGTTACGTAAAGACTCAGTGCAGTATCATCAGAAACTGGCTACCAGGGCTCTGTGAAATACACCACATGCTATTTTTGAAATAGGGTATAAAATCGCGACAAGAAAAATAACCCTGCTCACAAAACTATAAAATGTCATTTTTCTTCAAAGAGAGGAAAATAAGAAAAATGAAGACTCCTACCTTTGAATTTAAACACAAAATCAATATATGAAGGAAAAGAATCAAATCTGAGTCCTGAATGCTTTGGTTCTTTGGGCATTTTAATGAATAAATGAAAAATAAGTTTAATTCTATAAAAATACTTTGACAGAAGTTTAATATTTCGTCTTTTTGTTGTTGTTGTTGTTGCCTTTTCAACAGTAGCGCTACCTTGAGAAAGCTATTTCTGTGCTCTCTTATCTGTTCGCCTGATTTTCATAGACACAGCCCAGTGAAGGGGGGAAAGAATGGCACTGGAGTCATTTTAGCTGTGGCTCCGCCTCTTAAAGTATAAGTGACCTTGAGCAAGCCACTATAGTTCTCAGACACTTCTATAAAATGGGGTTTTGATCATAACAGTAACTCTCTCACAGTGCTGTTCTGATGTTTAAGTAAGAGTGTGTAAATTCTTTTTAGAGATTGCCAAAATTATTTCCAAATGTTAATGATTGCTTTTTCATCTTTTTTTTTTTTTTTTTGGCTGTACAAACCTATCGATCTTGTCTATATCCATTATTAAGTCTTGATAGTTTTACTCCCAATCTCTCATGTCCAGATCTTCCTCTGCACCATTCCGGTTCACCACCTCACCACCCACTTAACCCCACCCCTGACTATCCTAGGGCTTCATTCAAACCACCTCACCACAGAGTGAAATTTCTCATGTGCAAATATAATCATGTTTTTTCTAGTGCTTGGTGTTCTTTATGGCTTCTAGTCATGTGTGGAATGAAATCTCAACTCCGTCACCATCTAGCGCTGCCTACCTGTTCAGCTTTATCTTCTGTTTCCCTTCATGTACTTCACAATAATTCCATGGTTGTGTTTTTTCCTGTCTCCATGCATTTGCACATTTATTCCTCCTGCCTAAAAGGACTTCCTCCTCCCACTGGGCAACTCTGGTACAATATTTCTGCAGAATCTTCTCATTTATTGCTGGCAAAATTCTACTGATGTTTCATGTCTTAGTTCAAAATGTCTCCCTTTTGCATGCTCCCTTTCGACTTTGTTTGGATCTTTTTTTTTTTTTTTTCAAATTTGTTGCACTTTTTTAGGCTGTTGATTCCTAAAGAGAATTGAGCATGTCTTCTGTTGCTGTCTCCAGTGGCTAGCACAATGCCTTCACCTAATAAACACTTTGTAAGGGTAGGGCTAATCTGTAGCCTTAACACTATAGGTTAAGAGATAATAGCCTTATCCTATCAATCAAGGGATGGATTAGCGCTTGATTGGATTGGGGCAAGGGCCTGTTTGAACTGTTTCCACCTGGGAACTATTCCTTTGTTTTCTGTTCCCAGGTGATAATAAGACGATGTGGTCGGCTATAAAAACTCTGTATCCCGGCTGTTCCGGACCACACTCTGGTCAAGAGCGTCCGTCCCGATCGATCAATCGGTTTGCCTTGCCTCTCATTGTAATAAACTTTGTTGTGACTGTCACTGGTGCCCGTAGCATTCTGTTTCAGGAGTCGTGTGGATGCAACAACTTAATGTTTGTTGAATGAATGTATAGTTTCATATATTCTTAGGCCCTGGACTGATTTCATTTTATAAATCTTACTTTTCTATTTTTGCAAATTAAAAAAAAAAATTTTTTTTTGAGAGGGAGAGACAGACTGTGAGCAGGGGGAGGGGCAGAGAGAGAGGGAGACTCAGAATCTGAAGCAGGCTCTAGGCTCTGAGCTGTCAACACAGAGCTTGATGGGTGGCTCCAATTCATGAACTGTGAGATCATGACCTGAGGTGGAAGCTTAATCGAAAGAGCCACCCAGGTGCCCCGCCTATTTTTGCAAATTTTAATCCCTTCTGTATGTCAGTTTAGCATCCTTCTTTTAGTATCAGGTAAGCAGTTCTTATAACCTTATTTTGGGACATCATTACTGTATCAAATACAACATTATTGCTTAAGTTAGATCTTGTATAATTAGAAGGAACAAAGAATTACTCAAGCTAACTCAAGGGATGAGATGGGGGTGGGAGTGGTTTTTAAGACACTGAGGTGATATTTAGGGGCTCTAAGCACAGGAAGTCTCATGGGATATGAATACACATGGGGCACAGAACATCTTCTTGGCCTCTTGTCACATCTTTGCATCCTTCTCTTCGTTCTCTCCCAACTCCATTTGCTTTTGATTTCCTGATAACTTGGGCTTGACTTTTGGCTACAATTCAAGTTTCCAACATTTTTTTACATTTTGCCCCCACAACTTCCTCTTTTTTTCTCAAATTTCAGATCCACAAGAGAGAACTCTAAGTGACACAGCTCATCAAGCCACATTCATTCATCAAATATTTAAGGAATATATAATATATGCTAGACATTCTTCTACATTCTGGGGTAAAAGCCCTGGAAGAAACAGATAAAGATGTCTGCTGTCATAGAACTTACTTTATTAGTCACAGACAAATCATCGAACTGGCAATCCCTAGACCAGATACCACCTTTGGGCACCACCATCTGTGGCTGGGCAGTGGGGAGGAGGGTCATGTGGTACAAAACATGGCTGAACGTCAGTAAAAGTGAGCAGGGAAGATTCTCCAGATGGAGGTGTGGGTAGATGTAGAAAGACTTAGGTGCAATTTTAGTTTGAGTCCTCTCTTTATTACTTATATTCCCTTACTTTATTCTCTTTCATTTTCTATATATCTCATGGAAGCTTTAAAAAACTTTCTTGAAAACTTTTCTTCATTGGACATTCAAGGCCACTAAGACACTTAAACATATTCTTCTAAGTTATGTGTAATCTTGAAAGTCACTTGGAAATTTTTTACTTTAAAGACAATTTAGGGTTTGTAAGGTTTTTTAATACCTAAAGAGTATATTCCAAGACAGAAAGAATAAACATTTACTCTTGATTTATGTGTATCACCTCATTTTGTGGGTTTCAGATGTTGTTATTACCATATATATCTATAGTTGGAGGGAAATATTTTAGAAGACTTTAGTAATAAGCCCTAAACTCCATTAAAGTCTGTCATTCAGTGTGCTTCTCCTTGTCTTTCCGGGATTTCTACGTGCGTGAGCACAGGAGTCTATTCAGCATGTTGTTCTTGTCCATTGATAGTTCCATTTCAATTTCTTTACTGTTGATCTTTCTCCCTCTCCTACCGATCCATCTTGTTCTCCCACCTCTTCTCACAGCCCCTGAGTCTGTCTGTCTCCTTGAATTAACTAAGATATAGAACTGAAGTCAATGTTTTGTCTTCAAGATTTTATTTTTAAGTAATCTCTACATTCAACATGGGGCTCAGACTTAACAACCCCAAGATCAAGAATCGGGTGCTCTACCAACAGAGCCAGCCAAGTGCTCCCTGAAGTCAGTGTTTTATTACTGGTGCCACCATTTGGTTGTACTGGGATTGGATATGAGTACCCCATGACCGGATTACCATTTGGTAGAAGGCCTAAAATTTAGTTAGCTGTTAACAGTTGAGAAATAATTACTCAACCATGAGCTCAATTGGAGGGCTTCTCACCAGAGTGAATAACTACCACTCAGTGATACCTTTTCATGTAAAACCTAATTACTGAAACACATAATGCATTATGTAAAATTTCTTAATGATGATGGATGTTTTCATTAGAAAGCTATCACAATTTATAACAATGTAAGGAAATCTAATATCCTTCTACAATCAACAATCTTGCCCATTAGCCTTTGTTATAATTACAGTTAAGTAGCCTACTCGTTAATCCTCTGGTTAAATTAACTCGGGTTTATTTTGGCCCATGCAGATTAAGTTTGCCATAAATCAGGGCACCTGGGTGGCTCAGTAAGTTAAGCGTCTGACTTTGGCGCAGGTCATGATCTCACGGCTTGTGAGTTTGAGCCCCACGTCGGGCTGTGTGGACAGCTCAGAGCTTGGGGCCTGCTTCAGATTCTGTGTCTCTCTCTCTGCCCCTCATCTACTCACACTCTCTCTCAAAAATAAATAAATGTTAAAAGATATATTTAAAGTGTCAGGATGACACTTTAGAAATAAAAAATAAAATCTGTTTGATGTAATGTATTATTTAAAAAAAATAATAAATAAATAAACAAATTTGCCATAAATCTTCTCTTATAATCAGAAGTCTGTAGGCATGCCTTTGATCAAAAACCAAGGGACTTTAAAGCGACTTTTCATAAAGGAATTTTAGTAAGTAGTTTCTACTCTGTTTATAAACCATGAGTTATCTATAACTGCCTGCAACTTTTAGAAAGAAAGCAATTGCTTCAACTCTCCCTGTTCCAGACTTCATCTTTTTGTCCTTAGAGCAAAAGAAGGGGGGAAAAAAGTGTTTCAGCATGACCTAGACCTGAATCAAAATCCTGAAATGATCCTCTTTTAGTCAACAGGCAATTCTACAACTGCTGACTAACTTGATCCAATTTCTCCCAGCCTTGTAACTGATTTTATACCTACACTTTCCATCTATGTACTATTGACTCATTTCAAACAGCTTTGGTAGAATTCCACTTCTTTTCAACGTGCTTCTTAAAGAAACTCACTCTTAAACTCATATCAGACGTCTCCTTCCTTGTTCTCAAACACCTTGGCAACATGTTAAAGTAACAGGGGTTTTTAAACAATTCATTCACCTTTTTAACAAACATTTATTGAGCCCCTACTAGGGCCAGCTACTGGGAATGTAGCTGAATAAAAGAGACAACAACACTTGCCCTCATGTATTTTCCATTCTAGTGGAAACAGATCTAGTTTGAATTGATCACTTGATAGCAATATTCCACTTTCCAAAGTGACTGGCAATTTGGAGCATCAGAAGACATGTTCCTAAGAGTTGATGACTCCACAAAAAAAAAGAGTACTCTAGAAAACCTGGGACCAAAAACCTCTGGTGAACCCATCTGATTTTAGTTATTTTAGATAAAGGCCGAGATTTCTTGCATGCTGCTACATCTCATACACAGTAAATAACAGTACTAACCAACTATAAATATTTGTGGATTAGTATAGCATGTAATTGCCATCGTTTTCCCACATATGAAAATGAGTTTAAAGTTTATTTATTTGTTTTGATAGAGTGGATGAGTGGATAGAGCATGAGTGGAGAAGGGGCACAGAGAGAAGGAGAGACAATCCTGAGCAGGTTCTATGCTGTCAGCGCAGACCCTGACCCGGGGCTTGATCTCACGAACCGTGAGATCGTGACCTGAGCCAAAATCAAGAGGCGGACGCTTAACCCACTGAGCCACCCAGGTGCCCCAAGTTAGACTATATTTAAATGTATTATTCTATGTAGCCATGGCCACAATTCTAAGGACAGATATGAGTCTTATTTTATAGGTGGGGAACTTAGCCTCATTTCAGCGCACCAAAAATGAGTTTAGATTCTTTGTTTTGCTCTGCCTGGCTTCTCTTGAGCGTCTGCTTACCAGCTGAACGGTCACAGGGCATCACTTCTACTTCCAATCAGCCAGACCAGTAGTTCTCAACCCTGGCTATGCACTGGAATCATCTTTTTAAGTTGCTGATGGATAGGCCCCTGATTCCAATTAAACCAGAATCTTGGGGGAGTGGGGCCAGGGTATCAGTAATGTCTTCGTTTTAATTCCAGGGGTGCACATGTGGCTCAGTTGGTTAAGCACCCAACTCTTGATTGAGGCTCAGGTCATGATTTCACGGTTTGTGTAATCAAACACCACGTCAGACTCTGCACTGACAGTGCAGATGCTGCTTGAGATTCTTTCTCTCCCTCTCTCTCTGCACTTCCCTTGCATCTCTCTGTCTCTCTCAAAAATAAGTAAATAAACGTTTTAAAAAATCCCAGCTGCGCAAGAGATTCTAGTGCATAGCCTGGGCCAAGAATCTTTGGACTTAGCTTGTCAGGCCCAACTCAGCCTCTCCAAGGGTCTCTTAGGGCAATTAGCAATGTATTACCTCCTTAGAGACCTCAGCTTTCACCTCACTCTCCTTTTGTTTCAACTACTTTCCTCCCTTTCCTTTACTTCTTGTCCCCTTCTTGTGTGCTCCTGCCTGAGGCCTGCCAACAGTACCTGCTAAGGCTGTTTGGCCCTATTGTGGTACCATGGGCTAGATTTTCAGCCTCTGATGCAAAACACACTGATCTAGTTACCCAGAGGTTGCCCGCTCATCATTTCTGCAGTTGCTTCTATGCTCCTCCAGGGTCTCTTCACCTCTGCCAGCCTGGCTGCCCTCCACAGGTGGTGCTGCACTCAGGGCCGGTCCCCAGGGTGGCCTGTTTGACCCTCAGAATTCCCATCTAATATATCCTATCATAGCATCCACGTGTGCCCTCAATGTAGTATAAAAGGCATTTCATTATCTGACCCCTTTCCTCTTTCAACCTCCCCACTATCAGTACCGTAGGATTCCCGCACTCCCACACACATCCCCTTATGCGTCTTATCAGATTTCCACAGACATATTTATATGGTTTAAATCTGGATACTTCCTGACTCATCCTTCAGGCCTCTTAACTGTGGCTCCCCTCTGCAAAGCCTTCTCTCACCCCCTTGATTATCGTGTTATTTACACTGTATCATGATGGCTTGTGTGTCCATGCTTCTGGCCCTTCCTCTAGACTGAAGGTAGAGGATGAGTCCTTATTTTACATATTTTAAAATAATAACAACCCCTTAGTCAATGAAGAATGAATAGACTCATACAATGTAGGCAGCAAACTACAGTTTGCTTGTAGACCACATCTGGCCCATTGCCTGTTTTGTAACTATAGTTTTAACGAAACATAGCTACATCCATCTCTATGTATTGTATAAATACATCCATTTGTATATATGTGTAAATTTGTATTGAAAACATAGCCACACCCATATGTATTGTTTGTGGTTGCTTTAATGCTGCAAGGGCAGAATTAAGTACTTGCAACAGAGACCATATGGTCCCCAAGGCCCAAAATATTTATGATATGGCCATTTGCAGAAAAAGTTTGCTGACTTCTGACCTAAAAGGAAAAGGAGAGATCTTCTACTGTAGTGTATCCAGCAGAAAGATAATGCAAATCATGTATGTAATTTAAAACTTGCTGTAGGGGCACCTGGGTGGCTCAGTCGGTGAAGCATCCGACTTTAACTCAGGTCATCTCATGGTTTGTGGGTTCAAGGCCCGCGTTGGGGTCTGTGCTGACAGCTCAGGGCCTGGAGCCTGCTTTGGATTCTGCGTCTCCCTCTCTCTCTGCCCCTCCCCCACTTGCACTCTGTCTCTCACTCTCTCTCTCAAAAATAAATAAACATTAAAAAAAATAATAAAATGTAAAACTTGCTGTAGCCACATTAAAGAAAAAAGAAAAGAAACAGACAAAAATAATTTTAGTAATGAGTTTTATTTAATTCAATATATGAAAATGTTATCATTTCAATGTGTAATTAATATTAAAATTACTATGTAATGAGATATTTTACATTCTTTTTTAGTACTAAGTCTTTGAAACTGTGTAAATATTTTATACTTACAGAACATCTTAATTTCGACTACCCCTGTTTCAAGGGATCACTAGCCATATGTGCAGCTCTTAGCTATATTATTGGACAATTCTAAGTCAAATCCATCAGTTTATAGTTGAAGAAACTGATCCAAAGAGGGTAAGAGTGTAATCTAAAGTCACATGGTTAATGGAAGAATTAGACATTGGGGTGCCTGGGTGGCTCAGTCGGTTAAGCCTCTGACTTTGGCTCAGGTCATGATCTCACAGTACGTGACTTTGAGCCCTTGTCAGGCTCTATGCTGACAGCTCAGAGCCTGGAGCCTGCTTTGGATTCTGTGTCTCCCTCTCTCTGCCCCTTCCCTGCTGGTGTTCTGTCTCTCTCTCTCTGTCTCTCAAGAATAAATACACATTAAAAAACTATTTTAAATTAAAAAAAAAAAAGAATTTGAAATTGAATCTAGCTCTCTCTTTTTTTTTTTTCTTTCTGAGAGAAAGAGAGTGAGCATGCGCATGCAAACGGGGGAGGGGCAGAGAGAGAGGGAGACAGGATCTGAAGTAGGCTCTGTGTTGAGAGCAGAGGCCTGATGTAGAGCTCAAACTCACAAACCATGAGATCATGACACGAGCCAAAGTCAGACACTTAACTGACTGAGCCCCTAGGCACCTTGAACCTCTTTCTCTTTCTCTCTAACCAAGTGCTCCTTCCATCACATCATACTACCCTTGGCCTTGTTGTTTGTTCACCAGAAGAGGTATGATAAGAAGACCTGGATTCTAATTCCGCACAAGCATTAATCAATTGTGTAACTTTAGAATATTTCCTAGCTTCTTGGAATTTCCATTTCTTCACCTCTAGAGTAAAAGCATTGGATTAGCACTAATGTTACATGACAATCAAACATGTTGGTTTGCAAACCAGAATATACTGTAGTCATTTTGCTCCTGGAGTCTGTTTCTAAGAACCCATGTATAAATATGAACTTAAGACCATGTTGGTTGTCACCATAACTTCAAAAAAAGCTTTTAGAAACCAGAATTTTAGATAATTCATTCATTAAAATCTATATTTTAATAATAGGGCCAAGCCTAAAGCCTGATACATTTGGCACAGAACCTTTCAGGACATCTGGGTTATATTCTCGAGAGATTTTGAAGCTGATCTGAGAAGGCCATTGCTGAGCAATGAAAGAGCACAGAAAGAACTTGTGTTAGGGTTCATTCAGGGCAGCAGAACGGTCTCCTCTCTCTGCTAACTAGCAGCAGGGTCCGTGACGGGCAACCAGAGCATGCTGCGGTGTGAGGGAATGGAACTGGCATAATACCCATGGAAAATTAGGGGTAGGGAACTGTGACGTGATTAGATAATCAAATTTTATTTTGTATTAGCAAATTTTATTCCAGAAATAACTTTATTAAATTTGTACTCCAGATCACAGGAGAAATATAACAGTGTAGGAGAAAGGTGCAGAAATGGAAGTGGGCAGGTATGGAAAATGGATGCATTTTTTCAAAACATCTGCATAAGACTTGTGTTTACTTTCAGATACATTCGCATCTCTCCTGTCCCTTAGTACAGAGAAACACTTCCTTCCTTCCAGAGTCTGGAGATGACTGCAGTGCAGGGCAAAAGCTATGGGCCTTGGTATGAGCCCCAGATCCTTCTTTTAAAAATTATAAGGAGTTGGGGCACGTGGTGGCTCAGTCAGTTGAGTATCCGGCTCTTGATTTCGGCTCAAATCATGATCTCATGGTTTGTGAGTTCAAGCCCCACTTGGGTTTCTCCCCCTCTTTCTGCCCCTCCACTACTCTCCCTCTCTCACTCTCTCTCTCTCTCTTTCTCAGAAGAAATACACATTTAAAAAAAATTATAAGGCCATGGCATAGTTGATACCTTAGTTTCCTCTTCTATAAAATGTGCACAATAGGGGCGCCTGGGTGGCTCAGTCGGTTAAGCGTCCGACTTCAGCTCAGGTCACGATCTCGCGGTCCGTGAGTTCGAGCCCCTCGTCAGGCTCTGGGCTGATGGCCCAGAGCCTGGAGCCTGCTTCCGATTCTGTGTCTCCCTCTCTCTCTGCCCCTCCCCCGTTCATGCTCTGTCTCTCTCTGTCTCAAAAATAAATAAACGTTAAAAAAAAAATTTTTTTTAAATGTGCACAATAATAGTACTTACCACATGGGATTAAAGATGAAATTAGACAATATATGAAAAGTTTTTAGTGCAGTATCACATATTAAATTCTAAATTAATCTTAACTACTATTCTTATTCTGAAACTAGGAATCCTATTCTGAAAACAGGAATCAAGAAGGAGAGGAACTACCAGAATACTGTTCCCACAACTGGTGGTAGGTGACTCACCCAGTCCACCATGTTTATGGAAATATTTGCGGTATACATCCAATTGTGCACACATAAATCAGTGCGACTCTAAAGCATTTCACGGCAAATCCGACTCTGTCACCCAGTCCTCTATTATTAATGCCTCAAGATGGCAGAAGGGCAGCTGGACACAATGGTGAGGAGTCATCCCAGGAATCCTGCCAGACATTTTGCTTTTATTACTTCATAGGTAGGGTCTTCAGAAACGGAGTTTTGTTTCTTTGTGGCTTTTGCTTTTTTTTTTTTTTTTTTTTTTTAGTGTTTATTTACTTTTGAGACAGAGAGAAAGAGAGCATCAGTGAGGGAGGGGTAGAGAGAGAGGGAGACACAGAATCTGAAGCAGGCTTCAGGCTCCGAGCTGTCAGCACAGAGCCTGACGCGGGGCTCGAACTCATCATGACCTGAGCTGAACTGAGATACTTAACTGACTGAGCCACGCAGGCACCCATTGCTTTTGCTTCTTTATTTCATTTTGATAAGCTTATGCATTGCTAAATGACTTTACCATTGTTTTGTTAATCTTCCATCTTTCTAGAAAAAAAATGACATGAAAGTTTAAGTGGCTTGAAGTTTACATCCTGTGTTGGAAAACTTGCCCTCCAGTACCAAGAAACTTTATGAAACAATATTTCAGTATTTGTTCAGCCAGCAGCAAACAGGTGGGTTACCTCCCAGCTGACTCATTCACCACATTTCCTGCAGGGTGGATTCAACTCAGCGTGTTTGGAATCATTGGCCAGAGACCAACCTGACAGTCCTGGGATTTCCATCCTGGGAAATTTCTCAATGAAAACTCAGCCCCATAAGACAGAACATGAGGTTAGTTTCGAACCAACCATCAACTACAACGGAAAGTACCATTTGCTTTATAATTTAGGATTGAAAAGAAAGGTACTATAATAAAAACATCTATGCCCATATGGCACTTACCAAGTGCCATGGTTCTGAATGTTTTACTTTTATTAACTCATTTACTTTTAACAGCAACCTTACGAAGGAAGTACTGCTATTGTTGCCATCCCATTTTACAGAGAAGGAAACTGAAGGGCAGTTTCTCAACTAAGGCTGAATAACACGCCCAAGATCGCACAGCAGGGAAGAAACAGAGCCTGAGATCAAACTTCGGCTGTCTGGTACCACAGTCTGTATGCCTTTATTTCCCTATTCCACCTGTTTACAAATTAAGAGGTGTTTTTAATTTTTGACAAATTTTTGCAAAGGAATTCCAAATACGTAGATTTAAAAGTCTATTTTGTTTCATCAAAATTTTTTACATGGGGCACCTGGCTGACTTAGCCAGAAGAGTATGCAACTGATGATCTCAGGGTCATGAGTTTGAGCCCCACATGGGCTGTAGAGATTTCTTAAATAAATGAAAAATAAAACAAACAAATCACTTTTTAAAACTTAAAAGTTATTCACAATAATTTATTTGGATACTAAGGCAATTTTCACTCTTCAGAACTTTTAAGTTATCAGTTTCTTTAAAATAATTACGTTTATTTTGCAGATAAAGAATAAGAAAGATGATAGAAGTTAGGGGCACCTGGGTGGCTCAGTCAGTTAAGCATCTGACTCTTGGTGTAGACTGAGGTCATGATCTCATCATTCGTGAGTTTGAGCCCTGCCTTGAGCGTCCATAATAACAGCGTGGAGCCTGCTTGAGATTCTCTCTCTACCGATTTCTCTGCCTCTCTTCCACTCATGTTTATTCTCTCTTGTCTCTCAAAATAAATAAATTTTAAAAATTTAAAAAAAGAAAGGTGATAGAAGTTAATCTTTTTGCATCAAAGTTTTTTAGAGTTATATGAAATCATTGTGATGTGATTTTTTTCTTCCTATTTTACTATTTGTATCTTAAGGATTATTATTAGAAATAATCCTTTTTAATTTTGTGTTCCACATACTGCAATTTCTCATTATGATTCTATGAAGAGAATGTCATTGTACATAGTATAAAATGTTAGCAAATGTGCAAACACCAGATTTTAGCTAAAGAAATAAAGAGCCCAGTGCTGCAGCTCAATTATACATTTAGAAGCAAATACATTTATGTAACAGCTTACATTTGAATCTGTTTTTTACAAGAATAAAAGCAAAGTAATTATGTTGCATAATCTTTGATTAAAATTAGTTGAAAACCAAGATAGCTCTAACGTGTTACGTTATAACTCACCTAACAGTCAATATTATCAATATATCAAACTCCCAAATTTATGTAATTTGTTCTATTGAACATGTTATTTGTTTAGCTTCAATTCAATCAAATTTAAGCTTATGTTACTTCCTGACTAGTTTCTTAAGTTTATTATAAGAGCTCTTTTCACTGAAAATATTTTTGAATCCCGGTTTGGAGTTTATGCCATTCTACAATTATTATTAAATATGGCTTCATATATTTGTGTTATAAATATATTTAGTGTTTACAATGTTTTTACAATGTGTTACATAGTGTTTACAATGTTTTATTGTAAGTATTATGGATCTAGGACCTCAGATTCCCTAAGGAGTTTTTAGGAATTTGTGGTAGATACTTTTATTTAATTAAAAAAAAATTTTTTTATGTTTATTTATTTCAGAGACAGAGAGAGACAGAGCATGAGTGGGGGAGGGCCAGAGAGAGAGGGAGACACAGAATCCAAAGCAGGCTGCAGACTCTGAGCTGTCAGCACAGAGCCCGACGTGGGGCTTGAACTCACAAACCGTGAGATCATGACCTGAGCCAAAGTCGGTCGCTCAACCGACTGAGCCACCCAGGCGCCCCGGTAGATATTTTTTTTAATTTTTAATTTTTATTTTTTTAAATTTACATCCAAATTAGTTAGTATATAGTGCAGCAATGATTTCAGGAATAGATTCCTTAGTGTCCCTTACCCATTTAGCCCATCGCCCCTCCTACAACCCCTCCCGTAACCCTCAGTTTGTTCTCCATAGTTATGTCTCTTCTGTTTTGTCCCCCTCCTTGTTTTTATATTATTTTTGTTTCCCTTCCCTTATGTTCATCTGTTTTGTCTCTTAAAATCTTCATATGAGTAAAGTCATATGATATTTGTCTTTCTCTGACTAATTTCACTTAGCATAATACCCTCCAGTTCCATCCACGTAGTTGCAAATGGCAAGACTTCATTCTTTTTAATTGCTGAGTAATACTCCATTGTATATATATACCACATCTTCTTTATCCATTCATCCATCGATGGACATTTGGGCTTTTTCCATACTTTGGCTATTGTTGCTAGTGCTGCTATAAACATTGGGGTGCATGTCCCTTTGAAACAGCACACCTGTATCCCTTGGATAAATGCCTAGTAGTGCAATTACTGGGTCATAGGGTAGTTCTATTTTTAGTTTTTTGAGGAACCTCCGTACTGTTTTCCAGAGTGGCTGCACCAGTTTGCATTCCCACCAATAATGCAAAAGAGATCCTCTCTCCGCATCCTCGCCAATGTCTGTTGTTGCCTGAGTTGTTAATGTTAGCCATTCTGACAGGCTTAAGGTGGTATCTCATCGTGGTTTTGATTTGTATTTTCCTGATGATGAGTGATGTTGAGCATTTTTTCATGTGTCGATTGGCCATCTGGATGTCTTTTTTGGAGAAGTGTCTATTCATGTCTTTTGTCCATTTCTTCACCGGATTATTTGTTTTTTTGGTATTGAGTTTGATAAGTTCTTTATAGATTTGTGGCAGATATTTAATAGGGTGTATGGGTTTTCTTTTTCTCTTCTTTTTTATCATTATTATTGTTTTTTGAGCCCAAAGTAGAGCTTGAACTCATGACCCTGAGATCAAGACCTGAGCTGAGATCCAGAGTTGAACACTTATCTGACTGAGCCACCCAGGAGCCCTGAGCTTTTCTTTTTTTTAATTTTAATCCCTACATTTCCAGAAGGGGATATAATTTAATATCAGAGTGAACTTATGGAAGCTCGCTTTCAGATTCCAAAAGGCTTTTTATTTTGTGAACATTCTCCTATAATAACAGTCTGTTGAACAAGCTGAAACTATTAGACAATCACAGGATACCTAAAGAACAATTTCCTTTCCTGTGCTACATTTACAACTAGTTTTGAAGAATCAGTCTGGAACCAAACTATTCTCACAAATATAGTATTGAATGATTTTTTTCTTCACGTGCATCCTTTGAGAAGTAGGAAGCCATAATTTTTGTGAAATCATGTTTTTAAAAAAATATTTTTAAGTTTATTTACTTTGAGAGAGAGAGAGAGAGAGAGGAGAGAGAGTGCACAGGAGGGGCAGAGAGAGAGGGAGAGAGAGAAAATCCCAAGAAGGTTCCGTGCTGGTGGCATGGAACCTGACATGGAGTTCGAACTCCCGAACCATGAGATCATGACCTGAGCTGACGTCAAGAGTTGGATGCTGACCTGACTGAGTCACCCAGGCGCCCCAAATATGTTTTGTTTTTCCATGTGTGGCTTACTCAAATTGAAAACAGTAACAGTAGGAAATTTTTTAAATCACCCACAACCTCACCATCCTCACAGATTGAGATTTTATTACTATTTTATGTGTTTGCCTAAAGTTTGTTTTTTTGCACTGCTAAAGAGCCTGTAGCATTAAAATTTTAATAACATCACAGTTTTCTCTCTATTTAGCCATCAGGTAGGTATTTACCAGGCATGGAGATGGACAAATGAAGGAAAATAAGAAAAAGTAATCATTCATCTCTGAAATGGCTGAATCTTTGAAACATCTCCCTTCACAAACGGTCCACACTCTTCATGCTTTGCTTCCGATGGAAAAAAAGCAAAGCTAACTTTGGCCATTACTATTACTTCTTTTAGTGTAAGTCCAAGTTGACCTTGTTCAACCTATGTCAAACCGTTTTAGTTGATTGCTCTCTGGGGCTTACAATGCATTCAACAAACATGTGGACATTTGATTTATTGGTCACAAACAAAAGCTAAAATCTTACAGGAGGATAAAACTCATCTTTGTTTCAGCTTATGTTAGCAGGAAGAGTTGTTTTAGCTCCATGGAGACTCTGAACCTTATTTTGAACTTATTGCATGGTTCCTTAGAGCAGCAGGATCAATATTTTGAGGCATTTCTTTCAAGTCTTGTAATTCCAAATGAGCCTCAGCAAGTTGAACTAAGTTCTATTTGGCTTAAGTAATTTCAAACCTTCAATATTTTTTTCAATATATGGTTGAAAGTCAATGCTATCTACTCATTAACGTGTTTAGGTTTTGTTTGAAGCACAGACATTTTATCCATCTGTAAAAGCCTTGACGTTTTATGCTCATGAGAGAAACATATGCTTATTACAAAAAAATTCTAACATTAAAAAATTATTGTAGATAAACTCTTCTGATATGGACAGCCATTGTTAATAGAAGAATAGCAAATATTCCTCAATAATGTTTCCTGTTTACTTTATAGAAAGACTTTTTTCAATAATTCCTTGATAGAGGGGAGCCTGAGTGGCTCAGTTGCTTGAGCAATAATTCCTTGATAATTATATAGCTCTCATAAATGTACTAAATTATACCATACATACTGTTTTGTACATTGTGTTTATCACTTAATATCTCTTGGACATCTTTCCATGTTAGTATTTATAAAGTCTATTTCATTCTTTTCTTTATGTATATAGCATTCCATAATATAAATGTACCATAATTTGCTCAAATAGATCCATAATGATGGACACACGAGTTGTTTCCAGGTTAGTTTTGTTTGTTTTGTTTTCTTTTACCATACCAATGTCGCAGTGAATATCCTTTTAAATGTATCTGTATATACTTGGAACATGGTACCATAGAGCATTAAAAAGAAAGAATAATACTGTTTCAATGTATTCATTCTTGTTAGCAATTCAGATTATTATTAACATATCAAACGCAATAAATACTTCAAAATTCTTAATTCATTCCCTTTAGTTCTTAAGGATAAGTGCTTTTTCTAGAGTTTGAAAATACTGATCCACAAGTCACCTTCCAATACGTTCTTTCGTGATTCGTCAAATGATAGTAATAATGATTCCTTGACCATTATCTAGCTCTCCAGTTTACAAAGTGTCTTCGCGTAATTATCTCATCTGACTTCACATCAATGTGATGTATGCAAGACAGGTTTATAGAGAAAAATGGTGCTGACTTAGAAATTTTTACTGCCTGAAATAGTTATGTAGAGTGTAAATTCTTTGTTCTGCTAACTCAAGGAGTCTAGGCACTGTCATGATAGGAGTGTTATATCATACTGGTACCTTAATGTGAAAAAAGACACTTACATATCACTTCAATAACCGGCGTTGCTAATTTACTATCCAGTTTTCTGGTGTTTTTATTTAATTTTCTGATATCCAGAGATGAAACTCACCAGGCATTTATTAGCTAAGTGCTCCAATAATTGCTACTCCAGAACCAAGTGCTAAAAGACATTTAAGCAGCAATTGTTAATGGTGGATGGGTTTCAGTGCCACTTTTCTTCATTTGCAATTGGGAGAACAGAGGGTGAAGACACAAAAGAAAAGCCCATAGAATGTAGCACTAACAAAAGAGTGCTTGCTCAGACCTTAAAAAGTCCTATACCCACACAATATTATTCCTATTCCTATGACCTTTAGGAAGGACTAAAGGTCCTGGAAGGACTGGCAAAAAATGGTGAAGCTTCTCTTATTACCTACCCGGCTGGTAGGAAGCAGGCTCCTGCGTAGAGAGAGGAAATCATTGTAATGTTGTCTCCTGCTTTGGGAAAGGAAGCAATCTTGAATGATAGTATTGTTGCCATAGCTGCAAACTTATGTTGCCTCATTAGTAGATCTATTCCTACACTCTGTTTAGCTAAGAATGCACTTCTGAACTTCCTCTCTTCCTACATCTAGCACAGGACTTCGGAATCAGTTTCCATATCTAAAATCTTACGAGATCCTGTCCAATTCAAGCCCTGCTTATTGAATATGATAGCAATTTTTAACCAACCATGATTCTACAGAGTGGCTACATCCATACTTAAAAGCAAATTACATTACTTAAAGACAAATCACATAGCTGATAAAACTTTGAAATTCTCATGCTTTGTTCTCTTTCATCAGCTCCATTACAGAAAGTTGATCTGTCCCTATCCTATCTGTCCAATATTATTTTGTACTGCTCAAAGTGTACTTTGTCATCAAATCAAGGAGGTTTCTTTACAATCCTGTGTGTAATACCTAGCTCATTTCCACATTTCTGCCTACCCTCGTATTGTTTCTCTCTCTTGTAAGTCTGTCTACTCTCTTGCCTATCTGAATTCTAATCAAATTTGAAAACAAGACCCCAAAACCCACCTAAAGCCTTTTTCTGCTCTGATGGAGAACCCCACTGAGGTTTAACATAAATTTGTACTTTTGACATCCAGGTTCATAAAAACAGTAACCTGTTTACTGAATCGCAATAATCACATTAGGCACCAGAGTGTAGTATATGCTTTTCCCATTCTCCTGTCCCCAAGCCTTCTCTCTAAACCAAATAGGGAAATATACTGATAAGCACGGTTGGGTTTTAGTACATGTCTCTGGGCCCATATGGAGCTCCCAGTGAAATTCGGAGTCAGAAGCAGTTGATCACGATCTTACTCATGTAATATACGGGAATGATGGATGGTTCCAGACCGATCAATGACAGGTGGCCCACCATTCTTCTTGTTTGGCTAATGAACTCTTCTTACCCACAGAGCAATGACCTGTTGGCCCTCAAGATGTTTATACAGCAGGTACCTTTGGACACATTTCCCCTACTCAGGATATTTCCAGAATGAGTGTTCCACGGCTGGTTAACATTTCACAAATACTTTCCAGTACAGAATAACATGTTTTATAAGTCTAATGAATAAAATTTTTTTCCAGTTCGGGAAATTAAAAAATACAAGAAGTGTGGCATATCTGGAAGGTGAGTGTTTCCAGTAATAATTTTATCTTGTGTCACTTGAGTAGTCCTATGAGCTGCCTAATTTAAGATTTAAAGTCCTGTATTACATATCGTTCAGTATATTGATCAGAAACCTTCTAACTAGAGTTTAAACTTGTCAAGGGCAAGAATCATGCCACAAATACCACTGGTACCTCTCATAGTACTCAGTATAATCCTATGTTTATTAAGATACCCAATATACATTCAGTGATTGAAATCAATACCATCTTTAGAAAGAGGTACTTAAATTCCATTTCAAAGTGTTTTAGGTAAGAGATGGTGTCCTCTGGAAGAAACAAAATTCACCCTAGATGGTTCAAATGAAGAGACTCTAATGAAAAGGCTATGCAAAGATATATAGACCAGGTTAAGAAAAAAGACAAAGTTGGGGCACCTGGGTGCTCAGTCGGTTAAGTGTCCAGCTCTGGATTTCAGCTCAACATGGGTTCGATCCAAGCGTTCGAGTCCTGTCTGTGCTGACAGTGCAGAGCCTGCTTGGGATTCTCTCTCTCCCTCCCTCCACCTCTCACCCCTCCTCTCAAAGTAAATAAATAAACATTAAAACGAAAAAGAAAAAAAAGACAAAATATGATGAGGCACCCAGCAACCAGCTACAGAGGGAGACCCATTTTTCCCCTGGGGCTGGAGAAACAAAGAAAGGCAACAGCAGAACCCATTGAGAGCTGAAGCTGGGGAAGAAGACCAACCTGGAAGAAAACGTGGTTGGAAGGGTGCAGCTACCAGAGAGCAGGGGTGTGAAAGCAGGAGGGTAAGGAAGAAACCTCCCACTTCCAATTCCAGCTCACAGGAGTCATGGAGATGCAGCCTGCAACTCCAGTCTTCTGAGGCAAGCAGCAGGGTGGAACAGGGTGGAGACAGACAGAGAAACAAAATGGAAACAAACAAACAAAAGGCTGAAGTAGTATATATAGAACAATAAAAGCTTAGAAATACAAAAACTATCTGGAGAAATAAATCTGACTTAGCCAAATTCAGACCCTGACACTGGTAATTTTCTTCATGAGATCACTCAATACAATCTGAATGAAGAGAATAAATGCTCTGTTATATTCACTTTCAACTATTGCATTTTCAAGTCAAGAAGTGAGCATGTACATCCATCACTCATGGCAATGAATAAACATTCATTTACAGACATAACCGCCAACTAACTCAAAAACGGGGGCTGTCCTGCTTAATGAGCACCTCCATTTTTTTTGCTATAAAGTAAAAGAACAAACATGTTCCTCTTATGTAGAGAAATTGTTATGAATAATATAAAACTGTTCTCTTTCAGTTTATAATAGAGGTATATTTAAACAATTTTTGCTTTTGTCCAGTGCCTATCCATGACTGCATAGGCATTGGTGAATATTTACATAAACAGAATCATAGAACTGAAAGGCATTAAGGTCTGGTAATGTACACTGAATCTAACAGGTGAAGAAACAGACTCCCATAAGTTAAGTCAACTGCCCTCAATCAAGTAGTCATTTGTGGCAGAACGAGTCCAGAATGCAGATAATCAACATCCTAACTTAGTCACCCATAGTTCTAGAAATGCTTGATTTAAATCTAGTTTAATGGCAAAAGAGCATAGGGCTTAAGGGCAAAGGTTCGGAATTATGCAGAGCTAAATTCCAATCTAGCTGGACCTTAGCAAACAACAAATTCCTGCTGAGCTCCCATTTCCTCCTCTACAAAGTTGGAATGAATACAGAATACCACCCCATTAGAGTTGTTTTGGATTGACTGAAAAATATACATATAACAAGTTTAGCACAGTGCTTGACATGCAATAGATAGCCAGTAAATAAAAGCTATTATACACAGTAGTAGTTATAAACATTTTCCAGCTTTCTTTGAAAATCAACTGATAATAGTCATACATGATGGTCAATAAGAATTTAAGAAGCATTATGTAGGGAACTACAAAGAAAGAAAAAGCAAGAAAAGAACCTTGAAATAAGCCAGACAGGTAAAGTAGAGAATAAGGGAAGCTAAATTGGGTTGGAAAGGAAAACAGTCCTAATAAAGTAAATGAATTGTTTTGTTTTTCCTCCATCTTTACTAAGGAAACAATACCAGGAGTCTCACTCATAAAATAGGGAATTTTAAAAAAAATTAATAGATTTTTTGAATAGTTTTTTCTTTATTTATTTTTAGAGAGAGAGAGAAAGAGAGGGGGGGGAGAGGGGTAGACAGAGAGGGAGAAAGAGAATCCCAAGCAGGCTCCATGCTGTCACCACAGAGCCGACAATGGGGCTCGATTGCATGAACCATGAGATCATGACCTGAGCCAAAATCAAGACTCAGACACTTAACCAACTGAGCCACCCAGGTGCCCCAGATTTTTGTGAGTAGTTTTAAGTTTACAGAAAAAATAAATTATTTTTTGATTCACAAAGATTAATACTATTGGACCCGTTAAAAAGTTGAAAATTGTTGAAAAGCATAAAACTCTATACAGATGGAAGGTGGTATGAATATATAATGAGAAGTCTCCAGGACCTAGTTTACACGCCAGAAAGACATAAATCAACAGACTTGATCTACCTAGGTTTTTAAAGAATACCAAGGGTAAAATTATGCAACTGCTGACCAAGTTGTGTATCCTGTTACTGCAAACTTTCCAGGGGACTGATGGATTGCCTATCTAAATTCTATCTAAAAGAAGAATTGCAGGCGTAGCTGTGGAAACTTGCTGATAGTGAGTATCACACTATACAGGACAAACCAGTTGAATCTGTATTTAAAGGGTAGGACCATTGAAAAATACATAAACAAAACCTATCAGGGAAAAGGCACCATACCTCATAAGAGAAACTACACGCAGAAATATCATGAGGTCTTTAAAGAAATAATGACTTATTGTGCTAAAGGGAAAACTAGTGGATAAAATTTCTAAATATAAAACTTCTCCATAATCATTATATGCCCAGCCATTTCCTCCTATTTAATAAGAAATTTTGATTGAGTCATCATTAGATTGGCACTACTTAAAAAAAAAAAAACAAGTATAGGTAGCTGGCTTAAAATGAAGAAACAGGGTACATGAATCAATAAACACATCTTAATTTGGAGGAGCATAAACAGCATTTCACAGATTCTTGTGTGCTGGGACAAATATATTTAAATTTTGTGAAAGTAATCTGAAAGATAGCCTACCAGCTTCGTAGGTAACAGTTATTCCAAGCAGAAAACGCCAGCAGTAGCAAATGGGGGTAATGGTAGGAAATATCTGAAAGTTTGGGTAAGTAGCCAGAAAGGAAGCAGTTCTCATTCTTTAACACTTAATGCCCAGGATTACTGACCCTTTATTTGACCCTTTATTTGAGCAGGATTGCAGAGGGATGCTGTTAGCTAATAAAGTGCCTTGGACATGAGGAAGACTCCATGCAACTGGAGTCCCACTGTTCACTCTAAAGTAGGTTCTAGGCAAAACGTAGAGCTGGCCCACTTTCTCTCTGGGTCCAAACTGGGATGTTCTGTCACTCCAGAGAAGCCTTCCTGTAGAGGTGGGATGGGCCAAACAACTATGAAGAGAGGCTTTCCCCTGAAGGAAAAATGTTTTGTGGAGGTTTAACTAACCCTTGTAATCAGGTACCCTAATGTACTTGCAAGGGCTCAGTTAACTCACAGGCAAGAGTTGAAGCCAACTTTGAGATCTCCCAAGTCCTTTGAGGGGTGACATGAGCCTTTGTGCCAGGAAGGCATTTTTTTTTTTTTTAACGTTTATTTGTTTTTGAGACAGAGAGAGACACAGCATGAACGGGGGAGGGGCAGAGAGAGAGGGAAACACAGAATCGGAAGCAGGCTCCAGGCTCTGAGCCATCAGCCCAGAGCCCGACGCGGGGCTCGAACTCGCGGACCGCGAGATCGTGACCTGAGCCGAAGTCTGACGCTCAACCGACTGAGCCACCCAGGCGCCCCAGGAAGGCATTCTTAAAACACCAGGAGTTTACTCCCGCACCTATGGGATAAATCCAGAGTCAATGGTAATTTGCAGTCTAATTCATGGATGGAAGACACTAAAATGTAGTAGTTCAGAAGGATTCAGAGATCACTGGGCTTGAACTAGAAAGGATTTTGTATTTGTGTACTAGGGTCTCTGTTTTTGCTTCCTTTTATACTTAATAAGATCAAAGTGTTGGTATGATATGCCTCTGTGTAAAACTCTCAAAGGTTTTGCATGCCTTAAAGGAGAATTCATTTTGGAAACAACTTTGGAGTCAATTCCTCTAATTCTTACATATTCTAATGTTCCGTTTCCATTTATATAGTTCCTTTTAGACAGCCGATTATAGGAGTACCTGGGCGGTTCAGGGGGTTAACCATCCATCTTTGGCTCAGGCCATGATCTCAGCGCTCATGAGTGCAAGCCCCTAATCAGCATCTCTGCTGTCAGCACAGAGCCAGCTTTGGATCCTCTGTCCCCCCTTCTCTGCCCCTTACCCACGTGCATGTTCATGCTCTCTCTCTCTCTAAAATAAATAAAATTAACATTAAAAAGTAAATAAATAAACAACTGATTATAAGTGGAATAGAAAGAATGCAATTAATTTTCACATCAGTAAACGAAAAACTGACAGTTACCTTTCCTATACAAAGAGCACATTTACTAAGCACTTGCAAAGTACTGGTATCTTATTCTTCATTTAATTATGTCAGCAAGGCCTTCAAGTACTATTATTATGGCCTTCAAGTACTATTATTATTCACATTTCAGAAACTGGGAAAATGAGACTCAGAGATATTCAATAATGTATCCACAGTTACCCGGCTGGGCCAAGAGAACTCACACTCAAAGTCGATCTTCAGAGTCAATGTTCTCAATATCCCTAAACATACAAGAACCTACTGATTTCTTTAAAGTTCATGTTTGTATTCAATTGTAATTTATATTAACATAACAAAAGGAAATTTCATTAAAATACTTTCTTATCCTTAATCTCTACCTTAAAACTCTTTCCATTTTATTCTACATGCAGTTTACTCTGTTAGTAGAACAACCACCATTCCAGATTATAAAAACTATTTTTCAACAGGGACGTATTCCTGAATGTCATGACTATTCATGTGCTGGTTCAAGTGCTTCCAAACAAATTTGTCTTATGGTGACCACTCTATTGCATTTTTGAGTAGGTGGTAAATCTTGTTAAAACCAATAAAAATATAATTTCAGAATATTTCAAAAGTGATCTCTCATGTCACTGGAGTCTCAAATGTTTTTCAGTTTTCTACGTTCTTCTTGTACAGTGCAAGAATTCTGGTCAGAATAATTTTATCTTTAGATGTAAAATTTCCTTCTAATTACAAAAAGTAATACATGATGACTTGGAAGAATTTAGGATATGTATAAGGGTATAAAGAAAAAAATCCAAAATTCCATTATCCACAGATAAAAAAACATGAACATTTTAATGTACTTCCCTTAAATATATATGAGATAAAAATTTAAGTGTGGCTTTTTTTGGAGAGTGGTTGAAGAATTTCAAGTAATTTAAAATTACATATATATATTTTTTTAATTTTTTTTTTGTAACCTTTATTTATTTTTGAGACAGAGAGAGACAGAGCATGAACGGGGGAGGGTCAGAGAGAGGGAGACACAGAATCCGAAACAGGCTCCAGGCTCTGAGCTGTCAGCACAGAGCCCGACGCGGGGCTCGAACTCACGGACCGTGAGATCATGACCCGAGCCGAAGTCGGCCGCTCAACCGACTGAGCCACCCAGGCAACCCTATATATATATTTTTTAAAAATATATATTATACATGTATATATTCATCTAAGATATTCACTGAAGTTTTCAAATACTTTTCCTAAAGCTATCCCATTCCTTTATATGATGACTATAAGGTTACGATTATAAGCAAAAATGTGGCCAATTTGTCTAGTTGCAAATGAAAAAATAAATTAATGTGATTTGTATATAATAGAAATTTTGAATTTTGCATGTTTTAATTTTATTTTTTCTGTTTACAAAGATTATATGTGGTCATTATAAATAAATCAGATAACACATATAAGTATTAAAAGTAGGTAATATTTGTTGGGTGCTATCTGTGTGCCAGGCACCATTCTAAGGGTTTTATTAAGTCATTTAATCCTTACAAGAACTCTATACAGTAGGGATTATTATTTATTATTTGCATTTTACAAATGAGAAAGCTTAGTCTTCAAGAGGCTAATTTGCTTGAAGTCTTAGTTTACCAGAAAAACAGTTAAGCCAAACTAACATGGTTTTTGTTTATTCACCGAGCTGTTTATTTTAATGAGAAAATAAAATGAATTAGGGCCTGCCATGAATTCACAAAAGAAAATCTTCATTTCCTAAGAGGAAATGATAGCTCCACGTGATATTTTTGTAGGTAAAAATGTAAAGGTAGGGGTGTGAAAGCACACCTAGGAGGTCCTGGAGCCAGCTGAGCCCTTGGAGGAAAGGTTAATGGATCACTATCAAGAGCATATAGTTACTAAATGACAGAAGTGAGATCCAAACCTAGGCAGGATGTCCCCATAGTTAATCACTCCCTAAATTGCCTCTATAAAGTATAAAGAAGAATGGGGTGCTTGGTGGCTCAGACGGTTAAGCATCTGACTTCAGCTCAGGTCATGATCTTGCTGTTTGTGAGTTCAAGCCCCACATCAGGCTCTGTGCTGACAGCTCAGAGCCTGGAGCCTGCTTCAGATTCTATGTCTCTCTCTCTCTCTCTCTCTCTCTCTCTCTCTCTGCCCCTCCCCTGCTCACATTCTGTCTCTCTCTCAAAAATAAATAAACATTAAAAAGAATTTTTTTTTTAAGTATAAAGAAGAAAGACATCAAGAAAAAAGCCAAAATTTCTCTGATTCCATGAGTCAAGGATAACATTTGCTGTATTTCCAGACCCTTTTAGATGCAAAGCTTAACTGTAGCTGACTTGAATTTTCACAGAATGTCCTGTGAGCCTCTTGGAACATGAGCCCATGTGAAGCTTGTGAGAAACTTCTTCAAGGCCATTTCTCATTTGTCTCCCTATCTTTCCAGGAGATTATCATGAGGCAGTTTCTCATCATCTCCTAGGTTCTAAGGAGGTAAGAGGTTTGCCGACTTCTCCTCTGCAATGCAATTACAATGCTAACTACCTGGAGTTAGGTCAAATTTCACCGGTAAGGGCACAGTCCCCCCTACAAGACTACCCTCACTTCAAACACCAGCTGAGAGCTCAGAATTTCCCAGGCCACCCACATTTCTGACCACAAAAGTGGAAGTTCCCATGATCCCCTCAATTTTAATAATTCACTAGAACAACTCAACAGAACTCAGGAAAGCACTACACTGATGACTGTAGTTTTATTTTAAAGGATATAAAACAGAACCAGCCATCTGAAAAGACCCATGCAGGGCAAGCTCTGGGAGGGTCCTAAAAGCAGAACTTTCAAATCCTCAAGATGTGTAACCATCCCACACATCAGTGTATGATTACCAACCAGGGAAGCTCACTGGAACTTCTGTGTTCAGAGTTTTTATAGATGTTTCTTTATGTAGGCATGATTGATTAAATCATGAGCCAAATGATTGAACTAAGTTTCTAGTCCTTCTCTCCTTTCCAGAAGTTGGGCTGACATCACCTGGTTCAAAGTCCCAAACTCTCTAAGGGCTCCTGGGTGGCTCAGTTGGTTAAGCATCCAACCCTTGATTTCAGCTCAGGTCATAATTTCATGGTTTGTGATTTCGAACCCCCCTTCAGTCTCTGTGCTGGCAGCATGGAGCCTGCTTGAGATTCTGAATCACTCTCTCTCTGCCCCTCCCCCACTCTCTCTCTATCTCTCTCTCAAAATAAATAAAAATTAAACTTGAAAAAAGTGTCTCAACTCTCTAATCACATGATGGTCAAAGACATCCTATCTCTCAGGGAATTTCAAGAATTTAGAGGTTAGCTCCCAGATACCATCAGCCACATTCTTTCCTATACAACATCTCCACCTCCTTAGCAGACAACTGCAGGCTATAAAACTACTTGGCTGCATGCAGCAGAGAATCAGCTCATCAGCAACAGCATCCCACCTCTCATGTTGCATTGTCACCTAGCCCCTTTTGTTTCTGTCTTGTTCTGCGGGAAAAGGGACGTGAGGAGCGGGCCCCTTTGCTGTTCCTGCTTTTGTTATCTATGTAAGTAATAAGCTGTCTGGATTTTACAAAGCTTATGGGTTTTTGTTTGTTTGTTTGTTTGTTTTTGATTTGCTTTCTTTTTGCCAGCCAAATCTGTTAGCCTTGGGTGACCTGTCATGTACAGAAATAAGAAAATCTCAAGAGGACAATTATGGGTGCTTCAGGTGTTTAATTCGTTTTAGCCATTTTGATTTACGAGAACACTCAAGTGTGGGGCACCTGGGTGGCTCAGTCGGTTAAGCGTCTGACCCTTGATTTCTGCTCAGGTCATGATCTCACCGTTCCTGAGTTCCAGCCCAGCATCTCTTAGTGTGGAGCCTGCTTGGGATTCTCTTTCCCTCTCTCTCTGCCCATCCCCTGCTCACATGCACGCACTCTCTATCTTTCTCTCTCTCTCAAAACAAACAAACAAACAAACAAACAAACAAACAAAGTGGGGGAAAAAAGAACATTCAAATGGGAGTTATTCAGTAAGCTAGGTGTGAGATTGGAGCCTGAAGGAAAGAGGAGAAAGTAAGTTGTGCAGTGGTGATGAATGACATCAGAGGAGAGGATGTGTTCTCTGAAGAAGACAATGTAGAGAAGCTAATGGGTGAAGGACTATTTTGACATGAGCTCAGAGTTGAGCAGTCATAAAATCTTTGAATAAAAAATGGCTTTGGGGGTGTTATATCCAACCTCTTACCTGATATAAACATCTTTTCTACATCATCCTGGCAAATGATCATATGGCTAGTTTCTGCTTCAATATACAGGGGAGGAAGAGCTGGGCCAATAATTATCAGGGCAAACAATTCTATTCATATAGATCTGAATGCTTTTGCAATCTTTCTCATATTGAGCTAAAAACCTGCCTTTTATTAATTTTTACTACCGATCCTTTACTACCTTATAGAGCACATATTCACATAGCTATTACCCATTCTGTGATGGACATGCTATGAGATCAACCAGCAAATTAAACATTTGAGTTTTGTCATCAGCAAATTAAACATTCACCTTCACCCACAACTCACACGGCGCTGTCTTGATTCTTTCTCACCATCTTGGTTATCTTGCTATCTCATCAGCATCTTGCTTAAAATAGAATATCCACATATGATTGCATCAGTGGAGAGTATGATGGAATGACTACTTCCGATAAAATACGTTATTTTTATTTCTTTTTATAAATGTATTTTTAACCTTACATAGTCTTCTTCATAAAAGAATCTGAGGGAGATAGGAAAATGAAATGTATGTAATGCCTTATTCTCTCCTCCTGCAATTGAATTTTAAGTGTATTTGTATTTTAAATAATATTTTAAAATAATTTGATTTGCTTTTGTATTATGAAAATAATAGACGTTTATGGTTAAAAATGCAAATAATCCAAATGGCAAAAAAAAATCCCCATCCCTGTCAAATTTACAATCCTACTCCTTAAAGGCAACTGCAATTTAATTTACTATATCTATGCAGAATTCTTTTTTACATTAGGCATCTTTCCATATCAGCATTATAGATATACCTCATTCTTTGTAATCACTGCATAATATTTTATTATATGGTCACACCATGTAATAAAATGGTCAGTTATCTACCATTCCCCTATTGATCGATATAGAGGTTGTCTCATCTTTTTTTTTAAACTTCATAGCAATACAGAAAAAACTTTGTGTTTTTTTTTTTTTTTTAATATTTGAGAAAGCCCATCTGTAAAATAAATTCCTTAAAGTAGAACTGCTGTGTCAAAATGTAAGTATGTCCTCAAGGGTATACCAATTGACATGGTTAAGAGTGTGTGGTAGTGTTTATTTTTCCATATGCCAAACTTTAAAATAATTGCTAATCTAACAGCTGATAAATGGAATATGATTCAGGCTGCATATTTTCTTTTGCCCCTTCAGATGCCCGTGCACCCTTCTTTTTCCCTGATTTCCCCTCCCCCCCAGGAAGACAATCTGTATGGACTACATCACTGGACTCCTGTGCCTTCTCTAGCTTTCTATATATGTCAAGATTAGGAAGAGCACCAACAGGAAATGGACGATTGGGTAGAGAGGAAAGTGAAGCCGAGATATTTATTTATTTATTTATTTGGGCTCCCTTCTTGTGAAGTCTCTGTGGGTTGGCTGTGACCCTTCAGCAAAGGACACAGCTCCTGTCCACATAATTTTCTCTTGCCCCACCTTTGTAAAGAGTAGTATCATTATTAAGCACTCCTCAAAGTAACTCATTTAAATGTTCTGTTTCCTGCCAGTTCTTATTCCTGGGAGCTCAGCCTAGAGAGATTCCCAGCCCCCACAGTGGTTCTGTTAGTTGCATATACCATTCTAGTAAATCTCTGTTCCAGTTAAAGCTGGTTCTGTGGTTCACTCCAGCTAACTAGTTAAGAACCCTGGTTAACTAGGTAATTTCTACCTAAGTATAACTGAAAATCTAGCAATTCATTCATTCGATAAATGTTTACTGAGTACCACCTATGTGCTGGACATTGTCTTGTTATTGCAGATGGAAAGTAGACAAGATTACAGATAAAGTTGCTCTTCGTGGGGTGTATAAGTGTGTAAGAAAATTAATAAATCTATATTTTAGATAGAGCTGAATACACTGTGAAGAAAATAAAGTAAATCAAGTGGAAGGTGAGTGACTATGTATATTCTGGTATATTATAAAGAATGCTCAGGAGGTGTCTCTCAAGAGAAGTGATTTGAAATTAGAACTGAATGATGAGGAGTGTGATAATCTTGGGCATATGTGTTCCAGGTGGCAAAGGCAATGCATTTGAAACAGTCTTTTCATATTTGAAGACTAGCAGGAATACCAGAGTGGCTTTGGGTCGTGTGTTGCATATGTGGTCTGCTTGCCTAATGCCCACTGCCTTTTCTTCCCTGATGGGAGAGCTCTAATTTGGTTCAGATGCAATATGCAGGCTCAAGGGATAAACCACCATTGGTCTAAGAAAATCATGGAAATTCTGTTCCAAACTGTCAGTGATTGATTTAGACAAAGGAATATAACTCAGTTCTGGCCAAGGAGACGTGAGAGGAAAATTTCTGGGGGCCTCTTGAGTTTTCCTCTCTCATAAGACATAGGCATAAAGGAAAAAAAATTCCTAAGTCTCTTCCTTTCTCTTTTTGTTTTGAAATGCTCTTTGTGAGACTGTAATACCTAGAAATGTAATAATCTAACAACCATGAGATAACAAACCAGGTTTAAAAGACAACAGATTAAGATGTCAAAGTGAAAGGCTGGGAAGAGCCTGGACCATAACGACACTTTGGACTTTCCAAACCACCAAAGGACCACCTACCTTCAGACTTCTTCTTCTTCTTCTTCTTCTTCTTCTTCTTCTTCTTCTTCTTCTTCTTCTTCTTCTTCATCATTTTAATGTTTATTTATTTTTGAGAGAGAGAGAGAGAGAGCAGAGGAGGGGCAAAGGGGGGTGGCAAAGGATCCTAAGGGGTCTCCACACTGACAGCAGAGAGCCCAATGTGGGGCTCGAAATCACAAGCTCATGACCCAAGCTGAAGTCAGACGCTTAACCAACTGAGCCGCCCCTGGAATTCTTAAGTAATTTGAACACTTTTATAGCTTAGGTCACCATTGGGTGGGGCTTTTGTTTCTTGCAATTAATATACTAACCCACACACTAGCAATGGAGGTATAGGGGGGGTATGGTAACCAAGGTAAGAAAGATGGACAGGGTCCCCTCATGCAATACCTCTTAGGCCACGGCATGGAGTTTGGATTTTATTTTAAGGATAAGACATTTTAGCAGATGACCAAGTCAATGCAGGCATATGATAGAGATCTATCTATATTTATACATGTATTTGTATCTATATACATATTTATTATGTATAGATGAAACATAATTTGTTCTTAAAATAATAGAAAAGGTACATTGAATAAAAATATATTTGCCATTTCCTTTTTAATTTTTAGAGAAATTACTATTTAGAACCAGATTAAAAGAAATAAAAGGTCTTATAAATTCCTCATGAAATATCTTGGCTGAAAATCTCAAAGGTTAAGAATCTTTACTTATGTCTGACCTCTTATGCTTGGGAGAGCCTTAATACAGTTTCTAGGTATTGCTTCTGCCCTTTTTAGTCATGTCAGAGTCTTTACCAATTATGTTCTGCTTCAGAGAGTTTCCAGTTGCCATCTTAAGCCCTTATCTCCCTTTGAAAGTCCCCAATTTTTGCCTCAGCCTTGTCTCTTTGGAAAGAAAGCGACTTCCTTTTATAAGCATGGCTATCCTAAATACTTTGGGTGTTGTTTTTCTCTTAGCTAGCACCAGAAGCATCACAGAATAAGGTAGCTCATTTAAAGCATTTTCCTCATGGTTGTCCTGTTCTCCCATTCAGGAAAAAGATTATTGGTTACCATGGCAATCAGCTTCCACAGCATTCCATTCCAAGTAAACGCACAGGTATAGCACAAGCTTTTACTCAACATTCTTTACTGTAGCTCTCTGCAGATCTGCATATTTTTTCCAGCCTGTTCTCGGTAACTGCTGTTTAGAACAATCAACATGAAATTAAGCCAGGTAATTTTCTCAAAGGCACCATATCCCCATCTATTCTAAATATTTTAAAAATTCACACATATAGTTGTGCAATAATTTTCTCATAGCACCAAACAAAAACTTTCTTTAATAAGTCTGGGATTATATTTACATCTCTTTAACCATTTTTAGAAAAAAAAATAATGAATTTACAGTAAAAAATCAGAGCAAAAGATAGTTTTATGAGATTATCTCCCATGTGTTCTAAATCATATCTTTCCTGAAACTAATTCTCTAACTTCCCTCCCTCCACCACTCCCAAGCCCTCTGATAAAAAAATGCACAAACTCATAAGAATAAAAATTTTCCTTAACCCACCATTATATCCTGGAGATGCCAAACCATTATATCCTTGAACCATTAACTACCCTGGTTTGGTTCAGAACATAATTAATAATAAAATAGGGTTTTGAACAGGCCAAACACATTTTACTGCCACCCAATGTCTGTTATATTGTGGAGGAGGTGGGATGACTTTGGACGATGAACTGGATAAGCTGTTTCCCTACAACTCTGTCATTCCTTTTTATTATTACTTATTATTACTTCTAGTCTTTGCTAGTTATTTGGTTTCTTCATAACTATGTGGCATAAACCATGAATCTTGAGACTTCTTTTGTTTGCTGAACTATCTTTTCATTTATTATTTCTACTATGATTTTATTCAAAGTAATACTGGTATTTTGGTAATTAAAAAGAGAGAACTTAAAAGGGAGTTGCTATTACCTAATGTTAAGCAATTAAAAATAAAATCTGGCTTTAACCATCTTTCTTACAAAGTCTATCACCTAGGTGTCTTTTCATTGAAAAAGACCTATCTCACACCCAATCTATGAACACCCCATTGAATATTGCCATCTCCTATTAAGGGCATGGAAGTAAATTCTGTAACTAAAACAGATGCCTTCGCCTACAGGTTCTAAAATCAGAGGGTATTCATAAACCTCTCCACAAATTTTCAGAGTGTAGTGGGAAACAGGAACTGTTAGAAATTTGAAACTCTACTAAAGTACTTTTTACCTCTTCCGGGAAAAGAAAATATATTACTTTCTAGGAAGCTCGCTACTTTAACAAACATACAAAGCAATCCGGGTTGGAAATTCACTGTTAGCATTTGGGTTACATCAGCTTGGTTTTAGATGATATTTACTTACAATTTTTTTTAACGTTTATACATTTTTGAAAGAGAGGGAGAGGGAGAGAGAGAGAGAGAGAGAGAGAGAGAGAGAGAGAGAGAGAGGGAGAACAAATGGGGGAGGAGCAGAGAGAGAGAGAGGTAGACACAGAATTCGAAGCATGCTCCAGGCTGTCAGCTCAGTACCCAACTCAGGCCTCGAACCCACGAGCTGCCATATCATGACCTGAGCTGAACTCAGATGCTTAACTGACTGAGGCATGCCAGATGATTTATTTTACATGGAAAGCCATAGAATGGTTCTCTGACTCTTCTCAAAATTGTGTTGAAATTGTTTCAAGGAAGCAGAAAAGTACTTTTATTTATCTATTTTTAATTATTTTTTTAAATTTTATGTTTTAAATTTACATCCAAATTAGTGAGCATATAGTGCAACAATGATTTCAGGAGTAGATTCCTTAATGCCCCTTACCCACATCCCCTCTAGTAACTATCTGCTCTCCATATTTATAAGTCTCTTATACTTTGTCCCCCTCCCTGTTTTTATATTATTTTTGTTTCCCTTCCCTTATGTTCATCTGTTTTGTCTCTTCAAGTCCTCATATGAGTGAAGTCATATGATATTTGTCTTTCTCTGACTGACTAATTTCACTTAGCATAATACCCTCCAGTTCCATCCACATTAGTTGCAAATGGAAAGATTTCATTCTTTTTGATTGCCGAGTACTACTCCATTGTATATATATATACCACATCTTCCTTATCCATTCATCCATCGATGGACATTTGGGCTCTTTCCATACTTTGGCTATTGTTGATAGTGCTGCTATAAACATGGGGGTGCATGTGTCCCTTCGAAACAGCACACCTGTATCCCTTGGATAAATGCCTAGTAGTGCAATTGCTGGGTTGTAGGGTAGTTCTATTTTTAGTTTTTTGAGGAACCTCCATACTGTTTTCCAGAGTGGCTGCAGCAGCTTGCATTCCCAAGTACTTTTATTTTTTTCTGATCAGATACTTTTTCTGATACATAAAATGTTTTACTTATTCCTTTGAATACACAGACATATGTATTCCTCAATATATTAACCCCATACCAGCTAGAAATAAAATTTGACCAACCATTGGTAGATTTTTTTAGGTTGAGGACAGAGGCCAACATTAAATAATCACATAGAATCCGAGTAATTACATCACGATGCACAGATTTATATAGAAAAAAAAGTTGCTCTGAATTTCAAGTCGACAAAAGAAGAAAGAGACCGTGGTAGCTTTGAAAAGTAGAATCTCTAGTGAAGGGTCAGCACTCTAAAAGCAGGAAAGCAGCTGACATGCTGTTTTGACAGTTGGGTAAAGATGAGGGGGAATAAGATAGGAAACCGGAGGAAGTTCTGCTGAAAGGGTAGAATGAAGTGTTTGAAAATGGTAAAGTGAGAGCTCTAATCTACATGGACTAATGGAAAGAGCAGGAAAGAGAGAAAAGTGATTTAGTACAGATAGTAAATAGTTTGTGGAGAGATTTTATAGAATAATAACTTAATTTGTATTTTAATTTGCAAGTGCCAAGGGACGACATTATTTGAAGAATGACAGTTTTATTGTTTTAACATTTTACACATAAGAAGCTACCATTTATCTGAAATATAAGTCAGTACCAGTTTCCATTAATGTGATAATACAGGGGGTTGTTCTTGATTAACCTTTGTTATAACCTTAACAAAACTACTTTCAATATTTCAAATTATAAGATCATGATTTTATAATGTGAAGATAAACAGAAAGCCTGATTTCGTTGCAAATTGGTCCTAACTTTTTTGGCTGGTGTCCTTTAATATCAAGCTTCTAACTTGATCAAGAAAATGTAAAAGCAAAACCCTGGAAAACCAATTTCCTTAACTAGGAATCATGTGAGTAGTTTAACATTAAAACATGTTTAAAACATACATGATAGAAATTGTGTAGAGTTTTATCTCCTTTTATTTAAAACAAATGCATGGATATCCATTTATAGCTCTCCCAATAATCACTGTAGGTTGGTAATCTTATGTTCTGGATTTTCCAGGTCACTTCAGATTTCAAATATTTTGTCTGTTGTCAAATGATGTGTATGGATTTTAGTTTGGAAAACATGGTCACTGAATTTATAGACCAACTCTGAAATAGCAATGGCCTTTGGCATTATGCAGTAATTCCATATCCGGGTCATGATTATCAAATTAAACCAAATCAAACTTCATTATTCGAGTTTACCCAATACTCGAATAATAAAAGTAAGGACATTTTAAAACTTTGTAGTAATTTGCAATTTGAAAAGCATTCATAATATGCTTTATTATAGACACAAACATACATAATCAATAAATCTATAAATGGCTATTCACCCTTGTCATATAGGAAATGAAAAACAACATACTTAAGTGATATTGTAATTATATACTCCATGGCCAAAACTAAAGAATACAAAAATAATCTGAATGAAACTTTGTTAATATTAAAGAGAATTTGGTAGTCTTTCTTATTTTTAAAGTCCATAGACTGGAATTCATATTCTTGATAAACTGGAACTGGGAGGGTATACTGGCATTTGCTACAGATATGACAATAATTACGAGTGAGCTTTTAAAGATTGTCTCACTACTCTGTGCCAAAATGTTGCTGTTCTGCAAATGAAAACATTTAGATCATTTGACTGCCTTCCCTCCTCCAACCTTAATTACCATCCTTTATAACACTGTACCGCTTGTTCATAGTTCTGCTCTTTATTCTTTCGTGATGTGGGTAACCACTACGTGGGGGGGGGGGGGGGAGTTTTAAAGTCTACTATGTTCAGAATGGCATTTAATAACTCTTTCAAAAAGTAAGATGCTTTTTCCCAAGTCTTGTTGGAAATACATCTACCACCAGTGATCAGGCTCTCCTCCCACATTTCCGTGCTAGTTGAAACTTGAGAAGCTTGGGGATGCTGCGAAAGGTGGGAGTGGGAGATAGGATATCACCCGCTTGACACTTCGGCACTATTGCTACGAATGATTCACTTGTGTTTGGCACATTTGTTGCAAGGAAATCTCCTCCCGCCGCTTCCTTCTCGGAGCTCCTCTCGGGCTGTCTCCTGTGCTTTGGCCTTTAAGGAGAAGCGAGAGCAGGTGGGCACAGAGCTGCTCACCGAGTCCTCCTCCCCCTGCTCCTTCCCTAATTTAGCAGTACTTCCGGCCGCGTGACATCATCCCCCGCACCCGGGTGACGAGAGCGGCGGGTGACGTGTGTGCGGAGAGGAGCGCGCTGACGTTGCTATTTAAAGGTCCTCCTGCGGGGAGGATGGAGACACAGCGCGAGCACCTGGTGTGGGGCGCGGAGGAGGCTGTGGCGGCCGGGAGCGGGGCCAGGAGACAGCGGAGGAGCAGAGCGCACGGTCCGCCAGCCGCCCGCCACTAGGGGAGGGGGGGGAAAGGAAGGAAGGACGGACTGACGGACCTGCAGGCCGGACTAGCTCCCCACGAGGGCCCTCTCGGCCCCTGACCACCAGCCTTCCCGCCGCCTTCGCGGCTGCTGCTTCCTCTCCCGCCGCCCGTAGGGCCCCGCTGGGCCCTAGGGACGGGTCAGCGCCCCGGCCCCCGACGCCTTCCCGCGGCTCAGAGGCGGTGGCCGCCTCCCGCTCCCTCCCACGAACGGGGGGAGGGACCGCTCTCGCCCCCGGTTCTCCCCGCCTCCTCCCCCGCCCTCCGCAGCCCGCTCCGCCGCCGCGCTCTGCTCACGCGGGCGGCGCTGACCCGGGAAGCAGCGCCTTCAGCTCCGCGAGCGGCCGGTGGAGGCGGAGGCAGCGGCGGGCTTCAGGCCGCCCGGGCCGGCGCTGCTCTGCCGAGCGGGAGCTCGAGGCCGGCGGAGGTGGGCGGTGATGGAAGCGTGAGGAGGCGGTGGCGGGCCCGGGGACTGTGAGGCGGCGTGTGGCGGCGGCGCGGAGCGTGAGAGGCGAGGAGCGCGGGTGGGGGCGCTGGAGCAGCGGCTCTCCCGCGGCTTCGAGCCCCGCTCCCCTGCCCGCGACGCGGGATTAGCCGCCCGCCCGTCGACCCTTCAGCTCAGTCCAACGCCGCTGCTCGGCCCGCCCTCGCGCTGGGAGCGGGTGCCGGGGGCAGCGTGGGGCTTGGCTCTCTGATTCATTCATTCGCCGCCGCCGGCAGCCTCAGACCTGCGGTGCTCCGAAGAGAGGAGGGAAGACGGGCAGCCGCGAATGAAGGGCCGGGCGCCAGCAGGGCTCCATTGTGCTCGGCGGCGCGAGGCGGGAAGGGGCTGAGGGAGGTGGGATCGGGCCCCCTCCCCCTGCTCCCCGGCGTGCGCTGCGCCCCCAGCCTGCTGCCAGCCTGGAAATGGCTCCGTTTATTCTCCTCGGGAGAATGAATCGATCCTGCCCAGTCTTCTCTTCCTCCTCCCCACCTCCTCTCTGCTCCGAGTCTTAGGAGGGGAAACATTTAAAAGACAGATTCCAATGTGGAGTGCCGTGCACATCGCGAGCTGTTGGGTTTGCACTTCGAGGAGATTTTTCTATCTAGCTTTTTCTAACGTGAGCGCAGGGAAGCAGTGGCATGACTGCTTTTAGGATTTTTATTTTCTCGTAGGGATCTCTGTAAAGTGCACGTCGCATTGGGTTACATGCTCCACCCCCAAGGGAACTGGTGTGGTGGAGAAATTTGAACCCGCAGCCTTAGTAGCACCAAAAGGCCGAGTTACCTGGCTCTCCCCGAGTGTCTAGGAGGACATGAGCGAAATGACCACCGAACTCATTTTTTATAGGACTCGGTGAAGCTGGATTCTGCGTTTCCGACAGACACGTAGACTCATTTTGTGGAATAGAGTTGACCGCTGTCTCCTCCGCGCAGCATTTTAACTCTAATAAGCAAATGCCACCTCTGCTTGAACGTTTTGGTATTTACGAGAGAGAAATCCTTTTACCTAAGGGAACTAATTGAATTGTCAAGCACCACTGAAATACCTCCAGAAAAGGATCTCGGGGGGTGGAAAAGCAACTGCGAAATAGCAGACGGAGAAATTCCTTTGGAAGTTATTCTGTAGCAGAAGAGCAGAAACTTCAGAGCAAGTTCTCATTGGGCAAAATGGGGTAAGGACTTTTGTGCCTAACATAGCTTTGAATCTGTTTATGTGTGTTGTTGAGCGATGGTGGTGATTGTGTTTTATGTTTTCAAACAAATTTGCCACCTTGCTAAGCTGGTCGTACATTAAAAATACGGGTTTGTTAACCTGTTAATAAGATATTTTTATAGAGTGACCCCGGAGGCCATAACGAGGGAACATATATACATAAATTTTTTTAATTTTTGATAATTTGTAACCAGAATAGAGTTCGATTAGTAATATTTAAGAAGACAGCATCTTCTGCCCTTTTACTGGTCAGCCTGCTGCATCCGTTTGTAATTAAAATCATACTGTCTTAGGTTTTGTTGCCAGGGTCTTTGAGAGAAAAGTACTGCGTTCTCTCAGTGCTTTGAGAATAATCAGTTGCACAAAGGAACAATTGTAAAGTAATGAGTGGTTGGACTTTAGTCCTTGAAAATGATCCAGTGTAAATGATTGCCTCCACTGTGCCCTCTGTTTTGCCCTTGAATATCCAAAGCTAACATGTAGAATTGATTTATTGGGGCATTAAAATGAAAATCTGAAATTCTTACCCATGTGGTGTCCACAGTGCCGGTGCACTTAGTAGATCAGAGCTTCAAAGGAAAAATCTTTTTGTTGAAAGAACTTGTTCGCTTTTTCTGTTTTTTGCTCTAAAGCTCAGGTTTTCAGTTGATGTTAACAGTGTCAGATCCACACCTTCTTTCAGTACCAATGTCAACCAACAGTGTGTTTTCCAGCCTTTCATTAACTCTTCACACAGTAACTTGATAACATGACTCTTTGTAATGTAAGTCAGAAATATATTAATGGAGTAATGATGAAGTCATGTCATTGACAGATTGTCCATGCTTTTTGTCAAAGAGGAACTTCGAGAATTTTCCTTCTCTCTGTAGTTGAACAAACCCAGCTCAAGTGTAGTTAAGAGACAGGAATCGAAAGAATAGACCAAAATTTATTGTGACAGTTTAGGGGTATGTACACCTAAACTTTATTTTTTGAAACTTTGAAAGTTCTTAGATAGTACTATTTGTTGTTGTTGTTGGGAGTTAGAATTTGAAGTTTATTAACTTGAACAAGTTTGAAAATGTAGAACATGTGTTGTAGGGAGTTCTTTCTTCATCAGGAATTAATGAGAGTGATAATTGTTTTTAAAACTTGAGTGACAAGTGATGAGAATATATATAACTTGGATGATTTGAGGTAGAGCTAAGCAATTAAAATACCTTATTCTATTTTAGTACTGCTATTCGTAACTTGGTAATCTGAGGCAAATTACTTAACCTCTGTGGACTCTTATTATCTGTAAAATGAAGGACTTAGATGATAAGTTTTAACGTTTTTTTCCAGTCTGTAAAAATGAATTATTTTCATTTTCTCCTGTAGTATTTTAATTACTAGCTGGTTTCTTGAAGTAGATCTTTCAGATGGAGACATTATTCTCTCAAGCAGGTTTTAAATATCAGCTAGAAAATAATGGCATTTAAAACTGGGATGAAATGCACCAATTTTAATAAGAGAAAATGCAGAAAAATACTGCTATTTAAAACCTTTGAAATATGGCTTCCTTGAGAATCTGCAGCTCTTGTGTCTAAAACATGTCAGAAGAAAAAAAAAATCAAGTGACAATTTTTCATGTTGAAGGCTGCATTCTCTAGACTGTAGAGTGGTAGCATCATGGAAGAAAATCGGGTTTTCCACAATCTTTAAGCTGCATGAATGCTTACCTTTTTACCAAGAGAAGTTTGGGATGAACTTCCTACCAAACAGGCTGGTATTTAAACTATTAAAATAAGCCCCCCCTCCCAACATGACACACATTTTTGATAATTCAGTGTAATTACATTTGCTTATAAACTGATTTATTTGTCCTTTTCCCAATAAAGTTTTAGAAGTAGACTGGAGAGGAAAAGGAGTGTTTCTGGCATTAGTTTTCTGAAAATCTGTGTAGGGCTATGATTATTTCCCATGGATAGTGATCTGTTCCATCTGAGTTGTCAAGAGAGGATGGACAGGTAGAAGAGAAGAGCATAGAAGAGGCATTTGTGGAAGTTTCCACACTTGGTAGGTGTCAATATCCGTTAAGTGTTTGTGGAATAGGTATAGTCTCCTGTATCTATTTAAACCAAAAGGAAATGGTGTTTTAAATGGCCTTTAAAGTTTTCTCCGGGGTAATCCAAAATTACCTTACTTTGACAGGTATATAAAATTTAATACTGTCGTGAAGAGTTTCACCATCTTATGAACATATTTTTGAATGTTAGTTTTTTTAAAAGTTTTTTTTTTTTTTTTTTTAATGTTTATTTATTTTTGAGACAGAGACAGAGCATGAATGGGGGAGGGGCAGAGAGAGAGGGAGACACAGAATCGGAAGCAGGCTCCAGGCTCTGAGCCATCAGCCCAGAGCCCGACGCGGGGCTCGAACTCACAGACTGTGAGATCGTGACCTGAGCTGAAGTCGGACGCTTAACCGACTGAGCCACCCAGGCGCCCCTGAATGTTAGTTTTTAATAAGAATTTTTCTTTGCCTCAATTATGGCTATAATCCAAGTCTAGGGGCAAAGTTTAAGCAGAAAGAATTATTTTTAGTTTTTTTATTTTTATTTTTTTTAATGTTTATTTATTTCTGAGACAGAGAGAGAGCATGAGTGGGGGAGGGACAGAGAGAAAGGGAGACACAGAGTCGGAAGCAGGCTCCAGGCTCTGAGCCGTCAGTACAGAGCCCGATGCGGGACTCGAACCCACGAACCGTGAGATCCTGACCTGAGCCGAAGTTGGATGCTCAACTGACTGAGCCACCCAGGCGCCCCTGAATTATTTTTAGTTTTAAACAAAATGGGTGATTAGGCAGAAAACAAACTTGGCTCCTATAATAGTAGTTTGTGAACCACTGTGGAAATGGAAAAAGAACAGCTGAAAATGACAGTTGCCAGAGTCTTTCAAAATATCTTGGATGCTGCCCGAACTGTTTTTAATTACAGTGAAGGCAGTTGAAGAATTGGTTTGTGAAATAGGTGCATCAGACCCCTAAAAAGTAGAGCATTCGTGTGTGTAAGATAAAGTCTGGAAAAAGCTTCAAAGCTCCAGTGAGGAGCGCCTGTTAGGTCCAGCCCCCAAGTCATCCTCCAAGTAGTATCTCCTAATGAGAGCAGTGAGTCAGTAGCTATTTCAGAACCATTAGAGGAAGCAATAGAAATTAAGGAACTTCAACAAGTTATTTCATGCCACCTTTTGTTTTGCTTAGCTCATATTGACAACTTAGTGCCATCAACAAGGGAATAGAGAACCTCCCCACCGCCCCATTTAAAGTTATTTATAAAAATGTGATTCTCCGTGCTAATAAGGTCTGATAGTGCTATTCTGATTTGTCTCACCTGCTTCTGGGAACTTCTGGAAACCATCTTCTCTGCCTTTCCCCACATAACTTCCTGGAAGCATGAAAGTGGGTGCTGCTGATTGCAGCCCGAAGAGTCCTTTCTTGGCTTAGAGAGGAAGCTGACCCCTCTTTCTCCCTCAGGCTACTGGGTGCTGCTCTCTGGGTGCCCAGGCAAAAACGTGGAAGTTTTGATCCAGCAGTGCAACATGAATGGGCTTGGTTGGAAAGGCAATCGCTCAATCATTACTAACATCTGAGAAGTTAGATGCATGTCCTTAATTGTATATTGGTTCATCTTACTAATTGTGAATCCCTAACATGTGGCATGTTCGGCAGCCCAGTGTTGGTGATACGGAAACTAATGTGCTCCTTCCCTCAGAGAGTTTATAGTTTAGAAGTTAGGAAGACAGTCAAATTAGAAAGTACAGTGAAATGTCTAAGGGGCCCTGATGTAGGGCATCTTAGGGACACAAAATATGTGTGCGTGTAGCATTAGCTGCTGAGGGAAGGATAAAAAAGCTATTGTAGAGGTGTAAATAGCTATTAAATAATGAAAGAGAACAGGTGTGCCTTATAGACAATTGAGAAGGCATTCAAGGCAGAAGGAACAGTGTGATTGACAGTACTGAGACCAGGAACTGCAAAAAAGTTTGGCTTCACAAACTCAGCTCTGTGGAGTATGGTAAGAGATAGGCCCAGAGTCTTATGCAGGGGCCAGGTTAGAAGGCCTTGTAGACCAAACAAAAGCCGGTGTATTTCAAGGTTTTTTGGGGCATTGACCCATTATAGTAAGATACGCATTTTTACCTCACCACCTAGTGCACACATACTATAAATGATAAAATGTCACAAAATAATGCCCTTTGTGTGATGCATTGTCGTATTTTCTAGTTTTAAGAAAGAATGACATTTGAGATCCAGTAAGTTGATACAACAACCCAGTGATGATAACTGGTAATTCGAAAAACACTGCTCTTGGCTATGGGAAGCACTAAAGGATTTAAAGCAGAGTAGTTACATGAAGGGTCGGGTAAGTAGGATGAAAAATTAGTTTTAAAAACCATTGAAATTTTAGTTTTGTTTGTTAGGTCCTGTGGAAACACTAAGCTGGAGCAATGAACCCTAGCTAGTAGGGGAAGTGGATGGCTGAACAGGGCCTAGAAAATTCCAGGGTGAGGGGAGAGGAGGGATGATGATGAGTTGTATGCAGTTGTCTCAGTGGGACTTTTTCAGGATTAGGGCATTTCGTGTGCAGGGGTAAAAATATAGGAAATGGCATGATATGTTTGTTCTTTGCTGAGCTGCTCATTCAGATGGGCCTTGAAATCTTGAGAGTAGAAGTTTAAAAAGGACTTTCTAGCTAACATACAAATTGCATGGAAGAGTGAGAGCATGTTCCCCCAAGCAAGTAATTAAAGAATATTTGGAATTGTCAGTGATATTTGCCTTATAAGCAGATAGATGTTTCCTCCCCCTCCAGTTTATTAAAACATAATTGACATATAGCATTGTATTACTTTAAGGCCCACAATGTAATGATTCAACACATATACACTGTGCAATGATTATTGCACAGCATGTATACTGTGCAATGATTACCATAGTAAGTTTAAGTTAACATCCTTCGTCTTATATACTTACAGATTTCTGATGAGAAATATCATCAGAATAGGTTTATTTTTTAATATATTAATGGCATAATCCCCCCCCCCCCAACTCTCATTAAAATTTGAAAGAACTCATTTTTTTGTTAGGTATTTTTCAAGGTAACATATACATAGACAAGATGACCCTGGCTCTTTCAGATGTCCTTTTCCCTCCATCTAAACCTATTGTTCCTTATAGTCAAGACTTTTAACTGATTATTTTTTGTTCTGATTTCGTTTTATCCTTGTGACTTCATTCCTTTTTCTCTTGTCCAAGGGGCAGGTATAATCACATGGACTTTCAGGGTCTCTCCCCTGGCCCCAGTGCATTTACCCTCTTGAAAGTGCTGGAAAAAATTTAAGGCCATTCCTACTCCTGTCTCCCTAAACTACTCCTGCAGTTTCCCCCCTACTTCCCAGCTTCAGTTTGCTTCAGTGTCCGATTGGCAGTGCCCATCTGAGTGCCTACTCTCCCCAACGCACCCCCCCCCCCCCCCCCGCGACCAAAAAAAATTGGAGGAGGAGGACTTTGCTTTTCTGGATTTGGTGGTAATGGGATGGGAAGGCCATCCACTCTGGACTGAAAAGTAGCAACATCTCTATGTGGGATAACAGTGTGTGTTATGCCAAAATGAATATCATTTTTTAGATTTACAAATAAGATATTTTATAATGTCTTTTTAAAAAATTATATCCTATTCTACAGTTTTAAAAACGAAAAAAAAAAACCTTTTTGAATGGTTATGTATTTAGCATGGCAGAAATTGAGAAGAGGGGAATCAAGATTATGGTACTTGAATATTTAGACAAAGCAATTAGTGGGAATGTATAAACTAGTGAGGGTTGGTTACTTTAAGTTTAATCTGCATAAATTAATTTTAGGGAGGAGCAAATACTAGAGGTAGAATTATTTGGGAAACAGTATGGATGTAGTATATGATGTTCTTGGCTCTGACCTGAGGTTTTTATAAGAACTAAAGTAGTGATTATGAGGGATGTCTGGGTGGCTCAGTAGGTTAAACGTCCAACATCAACTCAAGTCATGACCTCACAGTTGGTGGGTTTGAGCTTTGAGTCCGTCTCTGTGCTGACAGCTCAGAGCCTGGAGCCTGCTTTGGATTCTGTGTCTCCCTCCCTCTTTCTCTCTGCCCCTCTCCCCCTTGTGTGCTCTCTTTCTCAAAAATAAATAAACATTAAAAAAAAAATAAAGTAGTGATTATGAGTAGCATGTTAAGATGTGATTATGTAATTCTCAAAAACAAGATGTGTTATGTCATTTTGATTAGTTATATTATGTAGACGTTAATCCTTTTTAAAAACATCCTTATTAATCCTATTTTTATTTAGTTCACTTGTAACTTTCTTTTCTTTTTTTTTTTTTTTTTGATTTCCTGTCTCTAGAACAGAATTACTAAACTTTGACCACAAACTTACACATCTGTCATGAGCAAACAAGTGTACACAAAAACAATCCTTTTCAAAATATATATACATAAAGGAAGTGTTTAGGGGAGCTCTTTGGTTCAGCAAAGTTTATTAATTTAATAATTTTGAAATGAAGTCACAATGTACATCAGACTAGTGTGACTTTTCTTTTTTGGGATTAAAGGATTCTGAAAGTTGGTTTAGGCTAATTACCTGAAACATTATTCATGCAATTAAAGGATTGAACAAAGAAACTGTCTTTATAAATAATTTGTAAACTTAGTTTAGTTTTAAGTGATCAAATGTCTCAGTGAAAATATGATTGAATCTCAAAAGGTCTAACCTCCTTGCTGCCGTATGATTTTTATTTTGTTCAGACCTCTGGTGTTTAGTTGAAATACTTATTTTTACTTAACTGGATTGTTACATTATTTAGAATTCAACTCACTGGACAAAAGAGTAAGGGAAATGAGTTACAAATATTTAATTTTTCCTGATAGAAATTTTAAGTGACTTAAGACTTTTTTGAAACGTGTGTGTGTGTGTGTATGTATATATTTGTAATGTTTATTTTGAGAGAGAGAGAGAGGGAATGGACGTGGGTGGGGAAGAGGCAGATTGAGAGAGAGAGTGACAGAATCCCAAGCAGGCTCCACTCTCAGTGCTGGAGCCTGACAACAGGGCTCAGTCCCATGACTGTGAGGTCATGACCTGATCCAAAATCAAGAGTCAGATGTTCAACCGACTGAGCTACCCAGGTGCCCCTGTATATAAGATGTTTTAAATAGATTTATATCTCAATTAGTAAAGATTATCTTTAGTTGAAGGAAATGTGCAATTTTTTGTTTGTGTTGCATCTTTGTAATGCCTTGTGATCTGTGGCTTATACAGTAAATTGACCCTGTTTTATAAGATTCATTATGTTCTTGTAATAAGTGAGATTTTCCTAGAGATTTTCCTCTGTTAAGTATTGAAAAATTGAGTGCTTTTGGGGCATTGTAAGATTTCGGACTCATTAAGTATCTTCATTTCAAAAGAATCTCCATGTAATAAGCAGTGTTTATATAGATTTTAGCCTGTCTACAAAGAATTGAGATAAAATTTCCAAATCTTACTGACCAGGCATTGCAGGAGTAGGTAAACTTTTTAAAAGCTGATCATTCAGTGGTCTTCAACCTGTAAATAAAAGCATATAGTTAAAATCCTAGTTTTTATAGCATACCTCCATATTCCATAAAATTAGGACATTTCACTATCACTCTCTGTTAAAAGAAGCAGATTTATCAGTGAACTTCTGCTCTTAATTGTAGCCTGATTCTCCTTTTCCCATCCATCATAAATAGTACACCTTTGGTCATTTCTGTGCTCCCTAATATCTGAGTAAAAGAGATGAGATTGGTAAGAATCAATGCTGCTTGTATTAAGCAATATTTTTCAGAGGAGAAGTTGAAATTATGGACATGGGTATATATACTGTCTTTTTCATCCACTTGTATCAGTAGATCTCTCAACAACTTGGGTTTGAGCTGCATGAGTCCACTTACAGACAGATTTTTTTATATAAATACAGTGCAGTATTATACATGTATTTTCTCTTAAGATTTTCTTTTTTTTTAGGTTCATTTCTTTTATTTTGAGAGAGAGTGCGAGCCGGGGGTGGGGAGGTCAGAGAGAGAGGGACAGAATGAGAATCCCAGGCAGGCTTCACACTGTCAGCGTGGGAGCCTGACGTGGGGCTCAAACTCATGCACTGTGAGAGGATGATCTGAGCTGAAATCAAGAGTTGGATGCTTAACTGACTGAACCACCCAGCTGCCCCTTCCTTATGATTTTCTTAATAACGTTTTCTTTCCCTCTCTTCACTGAAAGAAATAGTATATAATATACAAAGTGTGTTAATTGACTGTTGATGTTATCAGTAAGGCTTCCAGTCAACAGTAGGTTATTAGTAACGTGTTAGGGGAGTCAGAAGTTATAAGTGAATTTTTCACCGTTGAGGGAATCGGCGCTCCTAACCCACATTGTCAAGGGTCAACTAACTGTATTTCATTTATTTTCCCATCTTGTTTTAAAAAGTTTTTAAAGGGGCGCCTGGGTGGTTCAGTCGGTTAAGCGTCTGACTTCGGCTCGGGTCACGATCTTGCGGTTCGCGAGTTCAAGCCCCGAGTCGAGCTCTGTGCTGACAGCTCGGAGCTTGGAGCCTGCTTCACATTCTGTGTCTCCCTCTCTCTCTGCCCCTTTCCTGCTCATGCTCTCTCTCTGTCTCAAAAATAAATAAACATTAAAAAAATAAAAAAAAAAGTTTTTAAAAACCTCACTTCACTGTTAAGTACAGTTTAGAATTAATTTTACAGGGACATCTTTCTAGTGACCTTGCAAAGGAAAAAAACAAAAACAAATATTCTTTCTCATGAGGTTCCCCCTTCACTAATGGATTGTGAACCCAAAATGGCTTTTGTGTAGCGAAAAGAATTTTAAATAGGTAGAACTAACATTTGACTTAGTTAAGCACTGAATTTCACTTATATATAACTGTCTTGTCTCTTTTAAGGTAGGCCACTGGAGGAAGGCAAAAAGTTCCTCTTTTCTTTCTTGTATGAGAAAATAAAATTATTTATAAAATACAAAAATTTACCAATTGAGTCAATCTTTTCCCTTCATAATAAAATTTACCTTTATACTTATGCTAGCTTTCAAAAAATCACCTTAATCTCTTAATAGCTACTATTAGCTTTAAAAAACAAAAGGTTTGTTTTATAGATATTTTCTTTTAGTGTTCTTCCATAAAACATGAAACATTTTCATGTTATCTTTGAGGGTTTGGCGCTAGTTCCTCAAGGCAGAGAGCAGTTGTAAGAATTGAGAACTTTGTATAAAATTACCAAGTAAGAGTTAGACAGAAATTAAACACAAACAACTGCCAAGGGACCACAGATACCAAAGCAGCTTTCATTACTTTCTTTTTAAGTCATGTTTATCATGTCATGTGTATTGGCACATCTGGATCCGTGTGTCAGAGTCCAGAGGGCTGTAGACAAGAGTCCATGACTTCCTCCCTCCCCTTAACCCATAGAAGGGAGGAAATTTGTTCGTGTATATTTTTGTTTTTGTTTTGAAAGAGAGCATGCACACATGCTCAGGGGAGGGACAGAGAAAGAATCTTAAGTCAGTCACCGGCAGGCTCCATTTCCCGACCCATGAGATCATGACTTGAGCTGAAATCAGGAGTCAGACATTTAACCAGCACCCCATGTCCCTGTGTTTAATAGGAGAGCCTTACTAGAAATGTGCTGAGAGCCACAGCTCTGGTACATATGTCTTGTGAGTGCTATATATTGTGTTTGCTAACCGTCTAGTTCATGGTATAGCATGCAAGTGCAATGTAAGTTGAAAGGATCTGGGGAAAATTAGAATCCTTTTTCCATATACAGAAAATCCGGATTCCTAATAGCAATTAGGTATATAGTTGGATGTACCAGTTATTTTTCTGATCATTTTTCTAGGTAAATTGTTGGTTCTTTTTACTTTTACCTTTAAGCATGCCTCAATCTTACTTTATTGTCTTTCTGTTTTCATTTAAGCATTTATAAGAAGTTCAGGAGAGCTATTCTGAATAAGGCTTTTTTTGTGAGTTACAATTTTCTGCCCTAGTTATTTTCAGTTTCCCCCATTAGGCTCTTAATAAGTCTCTAAGAAAGTATCTTAAGTGGATTTGACTATAAGAGAACTCCAAGTGCTCATGTTAGAAAATTTCTGTCAGTCTTCACAGAAGGTAAGTCTGTACATTACTAAACATATAGGACAATTACTTTGAACCTCTCAAAATATTTGAGTGTGCTTAGCCTATCCCTTTATCTTTATATGCTTCCCTTTTGCAAAACTGCCATTTTCTCTCCTGGGTTGTTAGGAATCTCTGTCACGTGGATTTTAACATTAAAATTCATGTGCTTTGCGTAATCACCCTGCCAGCTCCCAAGATGTTTACAGAATGAGGATTCTACCTACTCTTGTTTACTCAGTACTGCCAGGGATCTGTATACGTTCAGCTGAATGGGAATACTCCCAAGCCATCCTTAAACCCATCTTTCTGTTGATTTAAAACAAACTATTCTAGATCTCGCAGGCTGCCTTACTCAACTGATAATATATAGAATTTTAGTTGTCTAATTTTCATTGTTGCTTTCATTGAATACTCTATGAATGCTGAATTGATACTTCTATTAGTGTGGGGAAAAGAAAAAGGCATTAATGAGAATATTACTATTTGGTTTTATTTGGTGACATACTAGTATATTCTGAGTCATTAATATATAATTGGTGGTTAAACTGTAGGCTATGTGTATGGTAGGAAGCCAGCCTGAAGAATGTTTTCAAAGATGATACAGTGGTCAGTTAGAAACCAGGATGCCAAATTGTATATTCTCTGTGGCCTCGTCTATATAAAATACATTCTGTATATACATAAAAATACTTGAAGAAAATTCCTTAAAGTGCTACCATGTTTATTTTGGGGAGGTATGATTGTGAATTTTTTAATTTTTTTTTTTAGTTTTTCTGAATCTTTTAGCTTTTTCTGTGAAGGATCTGTTTTTATATTTTTTTAAGTGTTCATTTATTTATTTTGAGAGAGAGAAAAAGAGTCCCAAGCAGGCTCTGTGCTCACAGCAGTTGCGGGTCTTAATTCCACAAAATGTGAGATCATGACCCGAGCCAAAATCAAGAGTTGGACGCTTAGCCAACTGAGCTACCCAAGCCCCCTGAATATATTAAGTTTTTAGAACTTCTCTTGGGTTATTAGGGTGAGGGCTGTTTAAAAAATGATAATATCTACAGTACAAATTATCAGAATCGGTCACTGTTCTTACATATACTTAGGTGTTTAACCCAGTTTTAGCTTACCCTTATTTCATTTGTCTTTAAACAATTGATTAAGGAACTAGTTACACTAATAGCAACAATTGTTTTTTGTTTTTCAGTGTAAAGAGTTTTCGGAGTGTTAGTACTTATCTACACCTTGTGTGGGTAAGGAGAGAGAGCTCAAAGGGAGTTGTGACTTACAGGAGGTTATGCCGCCATGAAATGGCAGAGTGTGTCCCAGCTCCTCCAGCTCCTCAGGCTCCTATCATTACTTCGGAGCATCCTAAATCGATGCTCACCTACGTCGTGACTCATTTAGAGAGAGGTTTCTAACCCCTCATAGTTAAAAGAAGCATTCTAATTTAGTGGAAGCTTGGTATCTTAGTGATGAGTTCATTAAATGTGTCTTGTTTTCCTTGTAGATGGTATGGAAAGAAACTGCATTCTAATTTTAGTGTAATTAAATCTCTGCTCATGCATTAAATTTTGAATTCATTGAAGTGTTTCTCAGAAATGATTTGATGTTATTACATGTCCATGGTTTATATAAAGTTTCCAAAGTTCACATTAAATTATAAATTCCATCAGTCAAAGCCCTGTTAGCCACCTCTGTAGTTACTGGGCAGATGAACCTTTGAAATACTTAGGGTCTACTTTTCTGAAGACTTCAGACCAGGAACAGAAATCTTGGGATGGTATGTTGAAACACCTTTCCTAGGGCTTAATGCTGGACCAGGAAACCTGTAAATGGATGGGTAATATATTGTACATGTTTGAATCATCATGAGACAGCTATAAGTTACTCACTTGCCTGGAATTTGTAAGAGAAGATTGGACCATATTGTATCCAGATTTTAAATTATTCATTATAAATTATTTTTTCTGGATGTCAAATTCAAATGCTGTCATTGGCTGGGCAGAAAAATATGTGAACATATGAGGTAGAAGGCAGTAGGGATTGATGAAGATTGTGGGAAAGTGAATAGAACACATCCTGCCTAAAGTCGTTCATATCCAATTTCTTCTAAAAACCTTCTGGTGAGAGAAACACATCTGAAGCCTAATACATTAGTTATTTAGCAAACATTTTTTTAAGCTTCTGCCAGGTGCTAGTGACTAATCTAGGAAATCTTTGGAAATGCTTTACCTCTTGACCAAAGAAGGAAGACCAGAACGTAGTAGGGCACTGGCAAAAATTGACATTAGATGAGTGGTTCTTAATTTTGAACCTGTATCAGGATCACCCAGAGGGCTTGTTAAAATCTGAGATTCCTGGGCTTCACCCCCAGTTTTTGATTCAGTGAGTCTGGGAGTGAGTTTCACAAATTTGCTGTTCTAACAAACTCCCAGGTGATGCTGATGCTGCTGGTCCTAGGACCTTGCTTGGAGAGTCGTTGTATTTGCTAAATGAAGCTGACACATGTGAGAAACTTTGTAGCCATATGAAAACTCAATTCTTGAAGCTTTTGGTTTTTTTTTCTTTGCAGTTTGCAAAAATTAAAATTCTGAACTGAGGGGAAATCCTTGATTGAGCCTCTCCTCTATTTTTTTATTAGCTAAAAGATCCAGGACAACTTGAAACTGCTCTCTATCTCTTTAAACCTGCTTACTTTCAGCAATACTGACCAGTTACGTGTCTTTCTTATTCAGAGTTAATCCTGCTTTCTGGTATTACTAAATGTATTATTTCTAAAATTACTTGAGCCTGCTTTGACTCCTGAAGTTTTTGCATTTGGAGTATTATTTCCTTTGAAGTTGTGTATTCTGCTTAGATACCCTTCAGTTTGTCCACATGCCATAGTTTTACATTTCTATTGCTGTGTGACAAATTACCACAATTTTAGTGGCTTAAAACAATGTACATTTGTCTCACAGTTTCTGTGAGTCAGGAGTAATTGGATCTTCTCAGGGTGTCATGAGACAGCAGTCAAGGTGGCAGGAACTAGACACATTATGGATCTACATTATCTTTAAAGCTCATGTGGTTTTTGAGTGAATTTGTTGCCTTGCAGATGTAGAACTCAGAATCAGAAGCTGTGTCTTTGAGGCCAGGAGGAAGAACCCCTTTCCAGTCCTTCAACTTCTTTTAAAGGACTCACCCAAATAAGTGAGGGTCCTAAGATAACCTCCCTTTTGATTAACTGAAAGTCAACTGATGAGTGACCCTATCACCTCTGTGATACCCCATCCTATTCAACCCTTTTACCACACTCAAGGTGAAAGTTTTAGGCAGAAAGCATCCGCCAGGGGGCAATAATCTTGGGGCCATCTTAGAGTTCTTCCAGCCACACCGTATCATGTATGGATGGATGTTAACCAAATGGTCAAATGCCTCTATGTCCATTCCAAGTTTTTTTTATTTTTTATTTTTATTTTTAAAAATTTTTAAATGTTTATTTTTTAGGGAGAAAGAGTGTGAATGGAGGGAGGGACAGAGAGAGAGGGAGACACAGAATCTGAAGCATGCTCTAGGCTCTGAGGTGTCAGTTCAGAGCCTGACATGGGCTCGAACCCATGAACCATGAGATCATGACCTGAGCCGAAGTCGGAGGCTTAACTGACTGAGCCACCCAGGGGCCCTGTTTCCAAGTTATTTTTTAAACTAAAAAAAAAAAATCTATAGCCCTCTGTACTCCTGATGCAATATGGACTAGGTACTCTTTAGGCATACTATGTAGTTCTCATCCTAAACCTTTCTCTCTCTTTATGCCCATTTATTTACTTATTTGCACTGTATCTCCCGGACATTGTTTTCTTTCTTGGTTTTACTGAAGCTCGTTTTCCTGTAGTACCTGAAAATGGCTCAGTGGGAGATGAATTTTGAGCCATAGTATATGTGAAAGTGTCTCCTCTGCCTCCTCCTTTTGTAATTGAGTCTATATCTCTAGATACAGTGTGAGGGCTTTTTTTGTTTGTATGTTTTCTTTTTCTTTTTTCTTTTCTTTTTTTTTTTTTTTTTTTTACCATTTTGCTGTTTAAGTCTCTGTTGGGCCATTTCAATCCGGTTAGTTTCCCTAAATTTGGGAGATTTTCTTCTGCTAAAAAAATTTACCTGTACATTTTGTCTTCTCTTTATTATGAATTGTCCATTGGTTGGATGGTGGACTTCCTTTTTGTCTTTTCTACCATTTTTTCCCCCTTTTAATCTGCCTTCTGAGGAAGTTTTCTTGACTTCCAGCTTCTAACACTTCTTTTTTTTTTTTAAGTTTATTTTTATTTATTTTGAGAAAGACCTAGAGAGCAAGCTAGAGAGGGGCAGAGGGAGAGGGAGAGAATTCCAAGCAGGCTCCACACTGTCAGTACAGAGCTGTACACAGCGCTTGAACTCATGAACCCTGAGATCATGACCTGAGCTGAAATCATGACCTGGATTTTTAATTTCCATATAAATTTTAATTTGCAAACCATCTTTTTCAGTATCTTATTTGAGGAATTTTATAGTGTTTTATAGTTTTGTTTTCTGTTTCCTAAATTACCTTTTTTTCTGTTCTTTTTGTTGTGTTTTGTTTAGTTTCTATCATGTTGGAAAGTTTCCTGAAATACCTGGTGATCCTCATCTATGTATTGGAGATATTGAAAAGCTGATTCAAAGCTCTTTGTGACTTAGTGAGTCATGTCATTAGTGAACTTCATGTTAAGCATTTAGGTGGTGGTCTTCTTGGGTGGTCCCCAAGTGTCAGTAAATAGTCTGTGTTGGGCCCTTTCAATCCGGTTAGTTTCCCTAAATTTGGGAGATTTTCTCTTTAAAAATTCTGAGATTGTTGTCTGAGATTGTTCACTTTATCTAGAGAATGATCTTCCACTATATATAACTCGTGGCATTCCTAGAGCAAGGTAAGTATTTTCTTCTCTATGTACCTATATACTGTATGTACCTGTATAATCTGAATACCACATAGGGGAGAGTTTTTGGAGGGCCATGGTTTAGTTTTCCGGCTTTCTTAAGAGATAGTGTTAAGACACTCCTGTTTTAGGCCCCATCTTTGTCTCCTGCTCTTGGGCAAGGTTGTTGCTGGACTGTGGAGGGAGTGGGGACTCTTACTGCTTCGTTATTTAAATTTTTAATCAATTCCCAATTTTCATCCTATGACTTACGCTCTGTTCTGTATCCCATTGCCTGTAAATCCCACAAGTTCATTTACTAGTTCCCTCTTTGCAGGCAATTTAGTTTCCTTGCCTTTGCCAAGTCAAGTACTATTCCTTCTTTTAAAATTACATCTTTCAAACCGTATTTGAATTACTTGTGCACTGGTGTCACTTCTGTTCTTTGGTGTTATGGGTTTATACCTTCTTTTCCCTTCACTTACATTTTAGTGGGATTTCAGAAAAGGAAGATAAATGTATGCAATTAATTTGCTATGTTTGACCAGAATCACTGAGCCTTAGCATTTTAATTTATATAAGTCGTTTTTTAGAATGTGTTGACACTGTTGGTGGTTAATTGATTAGAACTTGGTAAATGATAAAGTGTTGGCTTTCTAAAAATCTCTCGCTGTTACCAACACCTGAAAACTCAATGCATGATGCAAACACATCTCAAAATGGGAAAAGTTAAAATTGATCATCAGCCCAGACCTCAGCAAAACAAAGCACTTACTCTTTCAACTGTTTCAGGTAACTAAGGTGTTGCTGTGGTTTTTTTCATACCACTGTGCCTCTTGAGCACTGGTAACAAACATAACACACTTAATTTGTGTCATGAATCATGCTAGGCGCCGTCAGTACAAAGATGACTAGACAGCCATGTAAACAAGAAATTACATTACTGCTGTAATGTAATGCACGTGTCTCTGACAGACCGAGAAGGCAGTGCCCACCTCTACCTGGGAACGTCAAAAAAAGCTTCATATAGCAAGTTAGGTTTGTTTTGAGAGATGAGTTGATGGGGAGGGTGGTCAATGGGAAGTCAGAACATATGTGAGTGGATATTAGGACATTTCAGGCAGAGGGGTGGCATACGTAGAGCCTCACAGGTGACACATGCTAGTTAGAAAGTTACGGTAGGTGCACCTGGGTGGCTCAGTCCCTTAAGCGTCTGACTCTTGGTTTCAGCTCAGGTCATGATCTCACAGTTTTGTGGGTTCAAGCTCTGCGCTTACAGTGCAGAGCCTGGTTAGGATTCTCTGTCTCCCTCTCTCTGCCCCTCCCCAACTTGTGATGTCTATGGCTCTCTCAAAATAATAAACTTAAAAAAAAAAAAAAGAAAATTAAGGTAGTTTGGCCTAATTCATATACAGTATAAAAGTAGATTTGATTAAAAATTAGTCCAGGGTCATGTGATGACTATGTGCCATGAAGTACCCATATCAATAAAATATTTGAAGTAAATTCCTTCATATGTATCTAATTCTGTTCAAAGTTCTACTGTCTGTATATATATATTCATATAGATATATTCTAAAACACATAAAAACAGAAATGAAAGAGGAGAAAACTTTTTGTACCCCACTTTAGAGGCCGTCGCTTTAAGTAATGGTGAGCAAAGGAACAGTTTTAAGCCAATAGAGTTATTACTATACTTGTGTTTTATATTAACTACTCATATTGCAAGTTTTGGATTTGGGGGCTTGGGGGAGGGAAGTGTGTGTGAAAAATGGTTGGGGGTCTTGTAGACCCTCAAGTTTAATTGTGTAATAGGTTAGTTATAGCAGTTTAGTCAACAATAATGGCTGGCATTAAGATAGAGTAGAACTGGGGCTGAATTTAAAAGAGGTTTACCTACTAGTATTTATAGGAGTTAATGATGAACTGTGTAGGTATAGAGGGATAAGGAGATTGGCTTCGTCAGCAATTAGTTGAGGTAGGAAATGAGAAATTTGCTGTGAGGTGAAATGACAAATTAGGTAAAAGCTGATATATTTATGGTCATCCACATGGGAATGTCTTCTAGTTGGATATCCAGGTCTGGAGCTTAGGTAAAAAGGACTGGGCTGAGGATAGAGTTTTGGGAGTCAGTACAATACGTAAGTAATGGTTGAAAGTATGAATGTGGATGAGCTCATTCAGGATATTTATAGAAAAGAGCAGATGAAGCCTCTCTGAGGGAATAGTCATTTAAGGGACAGGCAAAGGAGCGGAGAAAACTGTCAGGCTAAAACAGTGAGAGAATAGTGCCAAAAAGCCAAGAAAAGGGAATTTTAAGAAATGAATAGCCAGGATCAAATGTAGCAGAAACACCAAAGGAAGCAAAAGTAGCTCTTAGATGGGGTAGGCAGTGGTCCTTTAATGACCTTACCATGAGAGGTTTGAGAAGGCTGAGATGGAAGCCAAAGTGCCACACGGTGATGGTGCTAATGGAATGGATAAGGAAGCAGAGACCAAAAGTGTAGACTTCTTTAAGAGCAAGCTTTTTTGAAATAGTGTAACTTCAGCAAGCTGCAGGGTTAGGAAATTTTTTTGGTTTTGCTTCAAAATAGGATTAAGCATTCTTTGAGGCCCTGGGAAAGGAGTTCATAGCTGGGGGTATTTGAAAATTAGAGTAGAGAGGGATAATTACTGAGGAAAGAGATGGGCGAGATTGTGATCTGAAGCACAGGTAGAGTAGTCAACCTCAGTAGGCTTATCTTCCACATGGACTGGAGGGGAGGCTGTAAGGAAGGAAATGACTAGATTAAGTTTGTAGGTTAAAGGGCAGGAGGTTGGGAAAGAGTTCCTTAGCTGGGGGACTTCATTTCCACAATTCATCAATTGATTCATTTAACAAACAAATATTTATTAAGTACTTGCTTTGTGTCTGGCACTATTCTATGTGTATGAGATACATCTATGAACAAAGAGCCCTGCCCTCATGGTAAATTCTAGAAAATGGTGAAAGACAAGGCCATCTGCTGAAAATGTAGAAAGTGAGGGCTGGTCAGAGCCTTGGGAAAAGAGGTGAAGAATGGGAGAGATTACCAACCATCAATAGCCAGGAGCTTGGAGGGCCCAAACTGGGGTAAAGCCATGAGTTGTTGAAGGAGTCAAAATCTAGTTTGTTGCTTTACCTGAGAAACAGAAAGCTGTGTGTTAGAAGGGTTTTCCTGGTCTCCATTCTGCTAAAAATGAAGCATGAAAGAGGTATGTTCAATTTTTATAGTGTTAAATTCAGAGTTACTTTAATATGCTACCTTTTCCCCCCTCAGCTGCCCTTTTCCTTCTTTAGAGAACATTCCATTGTTTTAGGAAACCAACCTAGTATTAAGTTTGCCAGAGCACCACCAATTTCTTAACAGTAGATGTCTTTTCTGTGGAAAACCTCCTGAACCCTTGTGGTGTGGGAAGTTTTGAAACTCTTCTGAGGTCTGGGATTACATTTAATATTTATCTTCTCATTTCTCACTTGTCCTGTACACATACCACCCACAACACACAGACACTCCTGGGGAACCAGAGTGTAGAGGTGATCTTTAAGTTTTTTTCCTCTTCTTTCACACCTGGGAAAGTCACAGAAGTCAGTTGATTGGCATAAGCACTTGAACATTCCTCAGCTTCCTACTAAGTCCTTAACTATTTTGGAAGCAGTTTTGCAGCTTTAACATATCCTATCTCCCGTGATAAATATAAATATTTTTAGTTTTTTTGGGTAGGGTGGGCTTTTGTTCTCTTTCTAGTCCCTCAAAGTACCTGTACCCCTTTGCTGATTTTAATCTTATTATGACAGTTTTGGTAGAATTTTTTTTAAAGGGAATTTCCTGTTGAAGGGATTTAAATTTTTTTTTTTCAACGTTTTTTATTTTATTTTTGGGACAGAGAGAGACAGAACATGAACGGGGGAGGGGCAGAGAGAGAGGGAGACACAGAATCGGAAACAGGCTCCAGGCTCCGAGCCATCAGCCCAGAGCCTGACGCGGGGCTCGAACTCACGGACCGTGAGATCGTGACCTGGCTGAAGTTGGACGCCTAACCGACTGCGCCACCCAGGTGCCCCTGAAGGGATTTGTCTCAACTAGTGAATTGAGCAGTATTTTTCTTTTTTATAGAATTAAGAGGCAGTTAAGAGAGGCTTGAAAATGAAATACATTTTTACTTTATCCTTTGTTGTGTAAGATGTAATTTCATCATCAAACTCTGATGGCACTGGTAGGATTTTTTAAAGTGTTTTTGTTTGTTTTTTTGGTTTTTTCTTTAAAAACCTTAGGAGATTTAGGCCACGGACGCTGTAGCTGTGGCAAAGCCTAGCCTGGCACAGTATGGCACAGTACAGGGTGGCTTAGTAGTCACATCAAGGTCTCTTGAGCCAGCTAGTGGCCTAATTTAAATTATTGATCTTCTTTAGCTCTGTGATCTTGGAGAAGTTACTTAAGTTTTGTAGGTCTCCATTTCCTCATCTATAAAATGGGGATAGAATTGTGAACATTAGAGGACAAAATACAAGCAAGTTTGTTGAAACAGTGGAGCACTTAACTACTCACTACATCGTGGTTATTGTTATTGTGGCTTTTATACAGTTACATTTCTGGTACTCAGCTGAATTTGTTTAACTTCTAAATAGGCAACATGAAAAAAATTAAGCTTTGGTACTACTAAAGGTCGAAAAATAAGTTTATGGGATTTATCCATCTTCTTATCAAATACCTATTAAAATCATCCCTCCCTTTCTATTTTATGTCCAAAGAAATTATCTGCTTAATGTTCTTTTTTTTTTTTTTTTTTTTTAAGTTTATTTATTTCGAGACAGAGAGAGTACAAGTTGGGGAGGAACAGAGAGAAAGGGAGAGAGAGAGAATCCCAAGCAGGCTCTGCACTGTTAGCGCAGAGCTCAATGTGGGGCTCCAACTCACAAACTGAGATCATGATCTGAGCTGAAATCAAGTCAGCGGCTTACCTGACTGAGCCACCCAGACAGCCTTATCTGTTTAATGTTCTAATTTCATTGACTGTCTTGAAATATTCTGATTTTGGGGGATCTTGATGGAATCATGAAAATACTACTCAGTAAGGAAGTTTGAAGTTTGAATATTGTATATGATAGAAATCACTGTAATAAATCTTATAAAATTAAAAAAGTCAAATTTAAGTAGTGCTGTTTTTATGATAACTATAGTTAGGCCATCTTACTGATCATCTTATTAAGTCTACAGAGAAGTATTTAAATATCTGATTTGGTCTTTTTTATTAAAGATTGTTCACCAATTATGGGATTCTTAAAATCAGATATTGTTAAGTTACTCAGATTAAAATTTAATATATGAAATTTTAAGTAGAAAAACCATCAAAAATAACACATGATCTATTTGTGAAAGATGTATAACAATGTAGAGAAAGGCTCCTGTTGAAAAGTTTGCAATATTTTGGTGTCATCAGATGGTAAATTCTGGTCTTTTTAGTTCACTACTTAGGATGTGTGATTTTTGGGCACTGTGGAGTGATTATCCCCTATGAAAATTCAAAAGAGACTGATACATAAACTAAGATGGCAACTTATTAGTTAATTATTTATTATAAGTCATTAAAAATACATCATCTGCCATAGAAAAAATGCCACAGTGGAAGCCAGATTGTAATCAGAAGTTTGCTTGATAAGTAAGGGTATTTTATTGGATATCCACTGCTACACCCCATGCATTGATCTCCATTTACCACTCAGATACATCAGGCCGCCTCTCGCCCAGAGAGTGCTAGAGGCACTGCCTAACCACCTCTCAGAAATCCTTGTTTCTAACTTACGTAGTTCTCTACTTTCCTCTTGTATCTTCTTGAAGACAAAGGGGAAGCACTTGGGGAGGTTTTGTGCTTAGTCATTAGCGTGATCATTCCTGCCTGAGTTTACAGCCTTATCTTGGTTGGATTTGAGAAGCTTAGATAGACTCCTAAATTTTTTAAATTTAAAGTCTGTATTATGGAAAGTTTTAAGTATATAAAAACATTAAGAGAATTGTATAATAACCCCCTGTCATCTTTCACTGTGGTTCAACAGTTAATATACATATGGCATATATTGTTTCATCTATACTGCCTGATCCTCTTAGTATTATTTTAAAGCAAGTCTAGACATCATATGGTTTTACCTGTAAAATTACATTTGGTTGATAAATTTCTTGAGTCTTTGAATCTATAATAGCCACCTTTCCTGCTGGCTATTTATCAAATATGTCATCTGGAAATCTTCCACATTCTGGATTGGCAGGCTATGTTCTCATAGTGTCATGTAACATGTTCCTCTGTTCTCTTATTACTGGTAAACTTACAATTAAATCTAGGTTTAAGTGGACTCAGTTTTGAATTTTTTTTCCCCCACAAGAATATGTTATAGGTAGTGTGGTACACTTCCAGTGTATTGTATTACTCTAGAAGGCACATTAAAATTTCTTGGCATTTCTTTTTTTGTATGTTAAAGTTGATCATGGGACTCCATGTTAATCAATTTGATCCATCCATTATATTACAAAACCATGATATTTTAGTTCTTCCTAATTTTATTCTCAAACAGTACCTTGTTGTGAAACATTGCCTTTCTTCTAATCTGTTCTTCTCATGCAGCCAGGATGATCTTTTACATATAAATTGGATCATAGACCACTCTGCTTAAGTCATATCGCATTATTCAACGATTAATACCTATACTTTCTACCATGGTCTAAAAAGTCTGCATAGCCTGGTCTTAATCTACCTGTCTCCACCTCATTTTATGCCATTCTGTCATTTGAGAAGCAGTATAGAATTTTGCATAAGATAGGCTTTTGCACTAGATTGCCTGAGTGTGTGGACTTTGGCAAGTCATTCAACTATTTTGTGCCTTGATTTTCCATATAAAATCAGTGTTTTAAGAGTACCTACCAACAGAATTGTAATGATTAAAGAATACATGAGTCACTTAGAACAATGCCTGTATAACACAAATACCAAGTGTTAGCTGTCAGTTGCTGCTGATATTGGTGCTGTCATTTTCTATATCTGCCTTTAAGCCTCACTGTACTTTTCAGTTTCTGGAACTGCCAAGTTCTTGCGAGCCTCAGGATCTTTGCACATTATCTTGATTATCTCTTGCTATATAACAAACCACCCAAAATTTAGTGTCTTATAATAACAACAATCATTTAATTAGCTCATGAATTTGGAACTTGGGACAGGGCTTGGTTGGGATGGCTCATCTCTGTGGTATGTGGCATTAGCTGGGGTGGCTTAACTGGGGGCTGCAGTATCTACTTTTAAATGAGTCATTCATATAGCTGGCAAGATCATGTTTGCTTTTGACTGAGAACTCGGCCAAGGCTAGGGGCCTTGGTTCCTCTCCATAGGCTGATTGGCTTTACTCACAGCATGGTGGCCAGGTTCTAAAAGTGAGTGTCCTTGTGGGGGGAGGGGAAAGTGGGTGATGGGTATCGAGGAGGGCACCTGTTGGGATGAGCTCTGGGTGTTGCATGGAAACCAATTTGACAATAAACTTTATATAAAAAATAAAATAAAAGTGAGTGTCCTGAGAGAACCAGGCTGATGCTGAGTGGCCTATTACAGCCTGGCATCTAAAGTCACAGGGTCACTTTTGCCTTATTATTTTGGTCCAGTCTTATAGGGCCATTCAAGTTTAAGGGGAATGGACACAGACTCTACCTCCTGATAAGGGGATGGGAGGGTTCTTGAAGAAGGACAGAGATACTGTTGCAGCCGTCTTTGGAAAACACATTTCGCCACACATGTATTTCAGTCTGAAATGCTGTTAACACTCTGATTCTCGCTCTTTAACTAAGTATCCAGTCTAAATTAGTTCCCTTTTCTTCCATTCCCATTGTGTACTTTCTTTCTCATAGCTCTTTATTTTCCTTGGCAACCACTGATCAATTACAGTCACAGTTGGTAATTTTCTCCTAAAGTCCATGAAGGCTAGAGCATGTTATATACCTAGTACCATGCATAAAACCTGTTGAAATGTTAAAATGTATTATATGAAGCTTACACATCTTAACACCATGTATTAATTCCCACTAAGAATAGCATATTCTAAACTTTGTAGAAGGAAAGGAACAGATACAGCAATACCCGGAGTCAGTCCTTTAACTCCTGATAGTTCACGTTCTACTGCCTAGCTTGGGGTGAGGATAGGGTGGAGAGGAGACACATGTATGTATAAATTTTGTGGGGGAAAGGGGGTGGGTAGTGTAAGTTGCAATAGCTGAATCCCTGCTTAATCTCTCTATACTTTTAAAAATCAAATTCACAAATACATTTTCTCTTTCTCTGTTTCTCTAGTATCCATTTCATGGCACAAGGCTTCTAGCTGGTCTCACAAAGAATGGTAGCCTAAGAAATATTCAGTACTGTGCTCTCAGAGCAGCCAGATAGATGTTCTTTACTCAAGGAAACCTAACCAGACCCTCACTCAGAACCACTACCCTTTCACTTTTGGCATAGATCTAACAAATTTAGTTACTGGGTTTCTCAGCCTCCTTGTGATTGGGTAGGACAAAGAGAATAGACAGTGGGGTACAGCTAATAGAACAGCTGCTAATACCTTGGATATTGTAAGCCTGGGAATAGTAATGTGGGATAGAAATTTCCACAAATTCTAAAGGCTTTCATTTGCTTAATACATACTGCATGCCACTTTGTTGGGTGTTGGAGACATAAGAGCAGATAGAATCTACATGGCCCTTGCCCCCATGGAGCTTACAGTCTGGGGATGGGAGTACACTCATGTTTGCAAGGTATATATTTTTTCATCCTCTTACTTTTAATCTGTATGTGTGTTTGTGTTTCAAATGATTTTATTTTTTTAATGATTTAAAAATTTTAATAAGCATCTTATAGTTGAGTATTACTTTGTATCCAATCTTAAAACCTCTGGCTTTTAATGGGGATGTTTAGATTGTGTCTAATTTAATATGATTACTGATATGATCAGGTTTGTCTACTATTTTACTTGCTTTCTGTTTGTCCGTCTGTTTTTGTTGTTGTTGTTCTCCTCCCTGTCTCTCTTTTGACTTATTTTGGCAAACTTGAGTATCTTTTATGGTTCCTTTTATTTATTTTATTGGTTTATTAACTACCTCTAGTTCCTTTTTTAAATGATTCTTTAGAGTTTATAGTATACAGCTGACCATTGAACAACACCAGTTTGAACTGCACAGATCCAGTTATCAGTTATATGTGGATTTTTTTCAATCAATACAGTACTTTTTTTTTGTTTGTTTTTTTGAGAGCATGCATGTGGGGGAGGGTCAGAAGGAGAGAGAATCTCAAGCAGGCTCCATGCCTCGTGCAGAGCTTGACTCAGGCTCGATCTCATGTCTGTGAGATCCTGACCTGACCTGACCTGAAATCAAGAGTCAGAAGCCCAAGTGACTCAGCCACCAAGGTACCACAATATAGTACTTTTTTTTTTTTTTTTTTTTTTAAGAGACAGAATGCGAGCAGGGGAGGGGCAGAGGGAAAAGGAGACACAGAGTCTGAAGCAGGCTCCAGGCTCTGAGCTGTCAGCACAGAGCCTGATGCGTGGCTTAAACCCATGAACACAAGATCATGACCTGAGCCAAAGTCAGATGCTCATCTGACTGAGCCACCCAGGCACCCACCAATACAGTACTCTAAATGTATTTTTTCTTAGGATTTTAGTAACATTTCTTTTCTCTAGTTTTATTGTAAGGATACAGTGTATAATATAATGTAATAAAAACTACTTGTTAATCAACTGTTTATATTATTGGTAAGACTTCTGGTCAAACAGTAGGCTGTTAACTTTGGGAGAAGTGAAATTTATATATGGGTTTTTAACCACACAGGGGTTCAGCACCCTTAACCTCTGTATTGTTCAAGGGTCAACTCTATAACTTATCACAGACTACCTTCAGGTGATATTATATCACTTCACATATAATAAGAACCTTACAGTAGTATCATGTTATCTTCTACCTTTGTGCTACTGTTACACATTTTACCTTATTTTATTTTAGAGAAAGCATGTGCAAGTTGGGTAGAGGGGTGGGGCAGAGAGAGAGAGAGAGAGAGAGAGAGAGAGAGAGAGAGAAAGAGAAAGAAATAACTTAAGCAGGCTCCACATTCACCATAGAGCCTGATACAGGGCTCGATACCATGACCCTAGGAGCATGACCTGAACTGAAATCAAGAGGTGAATGCTCAACTGACTAAGCCATGCAGGTGCCCCATTTACATTTTACTTCTAATATAAACCCTATAGTACATTGTGATTACTTTTTACTAAAACAGTCATTTATTTTTAAAGATATTTTAAAAATTAAAAAATGTTGTATTTACCATTTTTATGTTCCTCATTACTTTGAGTAGATCCAGATAGCTATATGGTATCAGTTTCTTCTACCTAAAGCTTCTTTTTAATATCCTTTTAGGTTTCCGATCAACTGATGATGAAGTCTCTCAATTTCTGTGTGTTTGAGAAAATCATTTCACTCTCATTTAAAAAGAATTTTTTTGAGATAAAATGTGAAAGTAACCACTAACCATTTAAAAGTATATAGCATTCATTGCATTCACATGTTAGGTAAACATCATATTTGTCTAGTTCCAAGACATTTTAATTTCTTTCACTTTTATTAAATTCAATTTCACTTTTGAAAGAATTTTTTCTGGGTAGAGAATGTTTGATGAGTTCTTTCCTTTCTGTACTTGTAAGATGTTGTTCTGCTGTCTCCTGGCTTGAGTTGCTTCTGATGAGAAGTCTGCTGTCATTCTTATCGTTGTTCTTGTTTATGTAACGTGCCCCACCACCCTAAGACTGCTAAGACTTTTTCTCCATTGTCGGTTTTAGGCAATTTAATTGTGGTATACCTTGGTATAATTGTCTTCACGTTTCTCTTTGTGCTTCTGATTTATCGAGTTTTTTGGGTCTGTGGCTTTATGATATCAAATTTGGAAATTTTTCAACCATATTTCTTCATGTATTTTTTTCGTCTCTCCCATCTTTGAGGACTTCAGTTAGATGTGTATTAGGCCTCTTTGAATTTTTTGTTTTTTGTTTTTTTAATTTTTTAATGTTTGTTTATTTCTGAGAGAGTCAGAGACAGAGCATGAGCAGGGAAGGGGCTGCTGGAGACAGATGGAGACAAAGAATCTGAAACAGGCTCCAGGCTCTGAGCTGTCAGCACAGAGGCTGATGCAGGGCTCGAACTCACAAGCCATGAGATCATGACCTGAGCTGAAGTCGGAGGCTCAACCGACTGAGCCACCCAGGCACCCCGGAATTGTTTTCAATAATCATATGAATACTTAATTTTTTTTAGTGATTTTTTTTCCCCTCTGTGCTTTATTTTGGATAGTTTCTATTTCTATATCTTCACATTAACTTGTTTTTTTTTTTCCTCCTGCAATGTCTAGTTGGCTGTTAATTACAACCAGCATATTAGTCATCACTAGAAAATTGATTTGAAGCTTTTATATATCTTCAAGACTCTCCTTAACATGGTTGTGCTTTCCTCTGCCTTCTTGAACCTGTGGACTGTAGTTACAATAAATGTTTTAATGTCCTTGTCTACTTATCCTATCAGTGTCATTTATGGGTCTGTTTCTGTTGATTTCTTTGTGCTGATTGTATTTTACTTCTTTAAATGTTATACATTTAGATTTGTAGTTTGAGTGCTGAATATTTTTGTGTTTTAAAATACTCTTGTAGGGGCGCCTGAGTGGCTCAGTCGGTTAAGCATCCGACTTCGGCTCAGGTCATGATCTCATGGTTTGTGGGCCCAAGCCCTATGTCATGCTCTGCTCTGGCAGTGCAGAGCCTGCTTGGAATTCTTTCTCTCCCTCTCTCTCTTCCCCTCCCAACTTGTGCTTTCTCTCTCTCTCTCAAATAAATAAACTTAAAAAAAAATTAAAAATAAAATAAGATATTCTTGTAAAAGGATCTAATGAAAGAGGGAGGCTATTTTCTAATATATATGTGTAGATAATAACTTGTACAGTTACAATGCTTGTCTTAAGGAAATGAGGAAATAGAATGTATTTTGTTAGCCTGACATAAAAATTTGTAAGCTAGGAAATTTTGAGTTGGTTACTGAGTTACTCAGAAGTAAAGAAAAAGGAAATTTAAGTCTAGTTTTCATTGACAGACACTATTCTCTTGTTTGGGAATAGTGAAAGTCGTGGGCTTTGGATTTAGGCATGCTATTCAATGTCAGAAATACTGGGGTGCCTGGATTGCTCAGTCAGTTGAGTGTCAGACTTCAGCTCTGGATGTGATCTCAAAGTTGTAAGCTTGAGCCCCACTTCAGGCTCGCTGCTGTCAGCGTGGAGCCCATTCCATTTTGCATCCTATGTCCTTTTCTCCCTCTCTGCTCCCTCCTTTTCATGCCCCCCCTTCTCTCTCTCTCAAAAATAAAATAAACATCAAAAGGAAAAAACATCGATAGTAGTTGTGACCTGTGGCCAATTAGTTAAATCCCTTTAGTAAGTCTTTTTTTTTTTTTAAATTCCTTTTATCTCTTGGGGCGCCTGGGTGGCTCAGTCGGTTAAGCGGCCGACTTCGGCTCAGGTCATGATCTCGCGGTCCATGAGTTCGAGCCCCGCGTCGGGCTCTGTGCTGACAGCTCAGAGCCTGGAGCCTGTTTCGGATTCTGTGTCTCCCTCTCTCTAACCCTCCCCCATTCATGCTCTGTCTTTCTCTGTCTCAAAAATAAATAAACGTTAAAAAAAAAATTAAAAAAAATTCCTTTTATCTTTTAATGTTATTTTGATAGGAAATGAGAATATATACATATATATGTATATATATAAGGCATTTACATGTAGTAGAAATTTAACAAAATGTTGGTTTCTTCACGTTTCCCCATCCTTCAACTGTTTCATTTTTGCAACAGTGCTACTTCCGAATCACGTGTTGATTTGATGTTTAGTGAAATGGGGAGAAAAACAGAGTCACTACTCAACTACACTTGTTATTCTTGAACAATTACTGTAACTTTTCCCATAGCAATCATTTTTTACTCCTGAGCTTTAATTTTTATCAAATTACACTGCAGTTGAGGATACCCAGTTGGTAAACAAATTGCCTAAAAGTGCTTTAAGATATTCAAAATTGCTTCTATTAAGATTTTATGCTGTTTTCAGGAATTCTTCCCCTACTGAGTAAACATATTACTTGAGAAATATGATTAGAAACTTACTTTTAATAGAATTTAGAATAAACTAATCCTATAAATGGTGGAGAATTAGTAGATTTTAACTGGATGAGGATTTGTGCCATAGTCCCCTCCCTTATTCATGGTTTCACTTTCAACGGTTTTAGTCACCTGCAGTTCTGAAGCAGGTGATCTTCCTTCTGATCTCTTGTCAGAAGGTCAATAGTAGCCTACCACTGCATCACAGTACCTGCATCATTCTTCTCACTTGGCATTACGTAGGCATTTTATCATCTCACGTCATCGCACAAAGGGTGAGTACAGCCTAATAAGATATTTTGAGGGGTGCCTGGTGACTCAGTTGGTTAAGCATCCAACTTCGGCTCAGGTTGTTATCTTACAGTTCGTGGGTTCAGGCCCCACATTGGGCTCTGTGCTGGCGGCTCAGAGCCTGGAGCCTACTTCCGATTTTGTGTCTCTCTGCCCTTCTCCCCCTCGCATTCTGTCTCTGTGTTTTTCTCTCTCAAAAATAAATAAACATTTAAAAATTATTAAAATAAACAAAAATATTTTGAGATCGAGAGACCACATAACTTTTATTACAGTATATTCTATTAGTTACTGTTATTTTTACTGTGCCCAATTTATAAGTTTAACTCTATCATAAGTATAAATGTATAGGGAAAAACACAGGATAGGTAGGGTTTGGTACTACCTGTGGTTTCAGGCATCCACTGCAGGTCTTGAAACACGTCTTGCACATAAGGTGGGGACTACTATGTCATCTACTGTTGTATTAGTTTCTTATGTTTGTTGTACCAAAAAAAGTTCTTGGCTTAAAACAACACATATTTATTCCCTTAAAGTTCTAGATGTCAGAAATCCAAAATCAGTTTCACTGGAGGTGAAATCAAGATGTGAGCAGGGCTGCAGTCCTTCAGGAGCCTCTGGAGAGAATGGCTTCCTTGCCTTTTCCAGCTTCTAGAGTTATATTCCTTGCATTTGCGGTTGATGGCCTCTTCCATCTCCAAAGCCAGCACTGTACACATCTTCCAACCTCTCCCTCTTTTCCCTTTGTGACATAACCTTCTTTTGTAGCTAAATCTCCCTCTGCCACTTTCTTATAAGGATTTGAGATTACGTTTAGGGTATACCCATCTAATCCAGAACAATCTCTCCCATCTGAGGAGCTTTAACTTAATCATAGCCTCAAAGTACCTTTGCCAAATAAGGTAACATTTGCATGTTTAGGTTTTAGGACCTATGTATCATCGGGGGCATTCGTCCTTGCACAGTCATTTAAAGGGGATGTCAATAAATCTTACTTTTTGTATGTTAAAGTGTTTTTATGCAGTCTTATATTTAAAAGTCTGCCAGTTTACTGAGGTCACCTGTTAACTTCCCCTTTTCTGTAGACTGTTTACAATTTCACATGGTAAAGTATGTTTTTCCACCTATCTCCACAAATATTTAGTTGTGATGATTTATAAGAAAAACACGGTCTTAAGAGTCCCATTATTTTCAGAGAATTAATAAGTACTTTCAAAAGTAGTTCATGGAACCCATTTTACAAAACTTGTTTTTATGAAATTTAGCCTTTCTGATTGTGTATAAATTCTCTCATGGCTCAGATAGCTTTTATAGAACATATACACAACTTCCCCACAAGTGCAACTAGCTAGGGAGTTATATTTTAAAAACTTTTTTTTAATGTTTATTTTTATTTTTGAGAGAGAGAGAGTGGGGGGAGGGGCAGAGGGAGAGGGAGACTCAGAATCTGAAGCAGGCTCCAGGCTCTGAGCTGTCAGCACAAAGCCCAATGCAGGGCTCCAACTCACAGACTGGGAGATCATGACCTGAGTTGAAGTTGGATGCTTAACTGACTGAGCTACCCACGCACCCCTAGCGAGTTAATTTAAAAAAACCGAAAGGAAACATTTTCCTGGAAAAACTCTTTTATCAGAGGTGAAGTATTCAATGAAATAAATACTGGAAGTATTAAATTCTTAGATGCTTTTACTAAAAAGAAACTAAATCAAGATTGGGGAAAAAAGGAGAAAGTAGAAAGTATATTTGCACATATGCAGGTATGTTAACAGAATATACATATTCTTCCTATCATGTGATACTTTTCAGAAATGCCATGTATGATTAAATCTAGCCAGTGTGTGAAGCAGATGTGAAGTAATTTGAAATTAATAACATCTAGTCTCAAAGACCAATGCTTTCACTTCACACAGGCTAACATCCTCACCATTATTCTTTTTTTTTTTTAATTTTTTTTTTTTAACGTTTTTATTTATTTTTGAGACAGAGAGAGACAGAGCATGAACGGGGGAGAGGCAGAGAGAGAGGGAGACACAGAATCAGAAGCAGGCTCCAGGCTCCGAGCCATCAGCCCAGAGCCCGACGCGGGGCTCGAACACACGGACCGTGAGATCGTGACCTGAGCCGAAGTCGGACGCTTAACTGACTGAGCCACCCAGGCGCCCCCTCACCATTATTCTTAGGGAATTCTGTTAAAGAGGTGGAATCATTGTATCAAAATACAGATCAGAGAGTTTTGTCTTCCTTGCAGAAGAACAGCTCAAGAACTATGACAATTGGCATGACTAAAAATAAGTTTTTGGATTCTCCCAAACCATACTCTCCTTCCAATAAAGTGTTAGATTACAAATTGCTTTCAAAATACAAGTGAAAGGTAAGAAAACACTTTCTTGAAAGAAAGATGAAAACACTGAAGTACTCTTAATGGTGCTTACCACGCACAGTAACCTTAGTTGTGGAGCATACTATCCCACTTCAGTCCGCAAAATTACAGGGGAGAGCCAGGCAAATGTTTGGTCATAGCATAAAGTCTGGTCTACAGGACTAAAGAATTCTTTTCCCATCCATGGACACAGCATAGGATGAAGTTGTGCGCTCTAGAGCCAGGTTATGTTTGCGTGCCGTCTCTACCGTGTGTCATCTTATGAGCAAATTATGTATGGACCCTCTCTGTGCCTTAGGATCCTCACCTTCAAAAGAGGGGTAATAGTAGCTACCTCATAAAGGCTGAGAGGATTAAGTAACACAGGGAAAGTGCTTTCAACAGTGTCTGACCATAGGGTAAGTCTTCACAAATGTTAATTAACCAAAGAATTTACCACGCACCAATTTATAAGTTGAGGTTTTTGTTTTCAGGCCTAGGAGTGGCATATTTGAATTTCTCAGTTTGAATTATCCAATCTGTGGCTTTCCTCCATTAGCATAAACGAGTGAAGTTGTTCATTTGTGTGCTCATTAATTTTTAAAAGGGAAATGGTCGAGGTATCACATTCCAAGGGCAAAAGGTTAAAAACTGTCAACTTTTTTTGGCCCTGTGTTTTTCTCAAATTCAAAAGCTACTGTTTAAGCTATTCAGTTTTTATTATGTTACATGTGTAAGCTTTCGGTTTCTACATAGAATTTCCAATAATTTGTAAGATCAAGAACAAAGTAAAGCCAGTACAGTTGAAAACAGTTGTTGAAAAGCAGATGAGTAGATACAGCAGACACCTGAGATTACATTACTGAGGGAAAAATAGCATAGCTGAGTTTCTTGGCAAATGAGTGAGAGGTGTATTAGGTTATAGTCTTATTTGGATATAACAGCAAGCAGACGAGTTTTTCCCTAGCGCTGTCACATGGGATACTGAGTAACATGGGGATTCAATGGAAGTTTCTTTTATCAATCTATTAAAAAATTCAACGGGGAGCCTGATATCTTAATTCAGTGAAGGCTTTCTTCAAAGGAATTAAGATAAGCAGAAATTTGCCTTCTGAATGTATTACTAGTGGGGAGGTGGGAGCGGTTTATTCTTAGTTTAGAATAGTTAACCAGTTCCTTAAGCAAATACTAGATATCTGCCAAAGTACCATAATAATATATGAGAGTGAATGATTTAGGATACTAAGGATAGGAAGGTGTCTATTTTGTGTTATGGCTTAGCTTATAAATTCATATAAACTCTTCATTCTTTTCCTTAGTCTCGCCGTATTTATTTCTGATACGATTTTCATTACCATGATACAGATTGTTGTAGGAGACATGCTGTGCTCAAGCTGCTGTTAGTAGTACTCTCCTTGTTAATTCCACTGCTCTCTTTTTTTTTGAGAAGTAAGGCTAACTTGTTTTTCTGAAATGTCTCAAAAGAGAGTTTGATTGCATCTCCTAAGCTTTTTCTCACATGGTGAGAGGCTGTTTTTGACTGGAAGAGATTTTAAAAGTAGGTATTAGTGCTTTGTCAGTACATCAGAATATGCCTTTTATAGAAGAACCGAAGAGAACTGGTATCTCAGTGGTCACCAAAAAGTTGTGTTAGGCAACCTTAATTAGATTCCTGATATTACCCATTTAAATATTGTGGAATGTCTGCCAAACACGAAGGCTTTAGTAGAATTGGTACTTTTTGTATTTATCACTCGGTTCGGCTAATATTTGTATTTTGTTAGTTAAACTGTCATGATCTTCTATGCTGTGTTAGCTGGAAGAACCAGTTAGGGAACTTTTCCGATTGAGATGATTGGCTTTCTTAGAGTTGATGTATTATTGTGAGAGTTTGTAGGACAAGCTTCCTGATTCACACAGTGATAGTTATATTTTTTACTTACTGTGCAGGATATTTATAGGTATTTTTAAACATCATAATAGAACTTTAAGCGGACCTCATTGATGGAAAAACTTGGATCAATGGGGATTTGTGTCTGATTTATAGTGGTTGTCTATGGGCAAGAGATGAATACATTATCAATAGGACTATAATATTTTTAATTGGCATTTACCTTTTTTTAAAAAATTTAAGACATATATTCTGTCAGGTGCGTAAATCTACAATTCATTGAATTCTTACACATATATTTATCTGTGTAATCACCAAGGTAACATTCTAATTGTTTTTTATTTTTTAAATTTAATTTTTTTTACTAGTTGTGTTTTTTAAAGCAAATATATTGCATGATGGTTGTTTGTTTAAAATTTTATTACAAATATAGCATGTTTACCCCCTGAAAAACTGAGTTAAAAAACCAGTCACTTATAAATTCTACCACCAAGAACTCTATATTTCTTAATATATATTCATTCATTCATTCATTCATTCATTCATTCATTATGTGACTAATGTGTGCCAGGTATTTGAGTTGCTTGGGGGCATAGCAAGAATTTAAAAAGACTTAATTCTTGCCCTTGAGGAGATAACATTTTAGGAGAGGGACAGTAAATAAGAAAATACATTGTATGTCACATGGCGATAAACACCAGGGGGAGAAGTTAAAACAAGGGGATTGGGGAATCCTGGGAAAGAAGAGGAAGGAGTTGCAGTTTTTACAGAGAGCCATCAGGACCAGCCTCACTGAGAAGGTAACATTTGAGCTAACAGCTGGAGGAAGCAAAGGAAAATGCTAGACAGATCTGAGGGCAAAGAGTACTTCATACAAAGGCCCTGTGGTAGGCAGTGCTTGGCATGTTTGAGAAACACCAGGAGGGCCAGTGTGGCTGGAGTAAAAGATACCACATGGCAGATGAGGTTGGAGGGTGGGTATCCTGGTGGTTCTTCCTCCTGGCTACACAGGACAATCGCCTTGCAGGCTGAAGGTTTCTAACACAGCCACGGTTGAGAAACACTGGTAGAAGGCCTTTAGACTGTTGTAAGGACTTTAGTTTTACTTTGACTAAGTTGGTAAACCACTGGAGGGTTTTGAGGAATGACCCGCCTGATTTAGGTGTTAACTCTCCTGAACCACCATCATCACACCCACTTGAGTAGCCTTCCACATTTTGCCTTTCTTGCTTTATCCTCACCCTTCCACCCTTTTTCTTCCCCATAGTTTTTTAATGCTAGCTTGGGTTTTTAGAAGGACAACTCTGGTTTCTGTGTTGAGAGAAGGAGAGGCAGGACAAAGACTGAATATAAGTACTAAATGTCCTCCATATATTTTTTCTATGCATATAGGTATATTTTAAACAAAACATACTGTATTCACTATTTTATAAACTGTTTTCCTTGACTATTTTGGACATCTTATGTCATTGAATATTCTACTACTTTGTTTTTAATAGCGACATAGGATTCCACTATATGGCTTTACTGTAATTTGTTTGGTCTTATATTACTGAACATTTGAATTTACATCTTTTGGTTATTGTAGATTATGTGGTGATACAACCAGCTAAATAGATATTGTAGATTATGTGGTGATACAACACAGCTAAATCTCTGCATATTCCCCTGATTATTTCCTTAAGGTAAATTCCTAGAATGGAATCGATGTGTCAAAGGATACGCACAAAAATTTAAAGGCTTTTGATATACATTGTCAAAGTGTTTTTCAAAAAGACTTTAACTGATTTGTACTCCCACCTGCTGCTTTTGAAAGTGTCAGGTTTCCTTAAACTCTCACTAACATTGAGTTTTTTCATTGAAAAAAAGGTTTCCTGTTTTGACAGGTGAAAAAATAACTTGTGGTTCTAATTTTCAGTTCTTTAATTTCTAGTGAGACTGAATTTTATTTTCATTTGCATTTTAAAAATGCTTATTCATATCATTTGCTATCTGTGTGACTTTGGGTGAGTCACCTAGGACCTATGCTTCTGTACCATGAAGTGGGTATTGTGTGCCTGCTTCACATGGTTTTCATGAACATTAAATGAAAGCATTTTGTAATGCCTAGATATTTAAACTTTTTGACTATGATTCACAGTAAGAAAAAAAAAGTAGCTTACATTGCAGCAAGCATAAATAAATATGTAGCCCAAAGTTTCATGGATAATAAATATGTACACTGCTAACAAGTAAGATGTCCTCTGATATTTTACATTGTCAGTCACTTTTTATAATGCCCATTGTTTTTTTTTTTTGTTTTGTTTTTAAATTTTTTTTTTAACCTTTATTTATTTTTGAGATAGAGAGAGACAGAGCATGAATGGGGGATGGTCACAGAGAGGGAGACACAGAATCCAAAACAGGCTCCAGGCTCTGAGCTGTCAGCACAGAGCCCGACGCGGGGCTCGAACTCACGGACCGCGAGATCATGACCTGAGCCGAAGTCGGACACCCAACCAACTGAGCCATCCAGGCGCCCCTATAATGCCCATTGTTAACCATGAAGTTGACCATGACCCTCCGGGTTGCCACAATGTGTAAAAAAACAGTGCTATAAGCTGTAGAGTACTGTATCTGGTGCCCTTTTTATCAATAGTGATTACCTCATGTACCTCTCAACTAAAATTCACTTTCAGAAAGGCTAAAAAGGCCAAAGACACCCCCCCCCACCTAGCTTATTGTATACATATATTAAATTTATCATCAGTGACAAATAATAAATACATTCACAGTCAGAAAGTTTGGGATTCACAGTCAGAATTTGTTTGGGACTCAATAATGCTGTAATGACTGAATTATTTTAACACCACTGTTTTGAAATAGATCTAATGCATTTGAGCAAAAACCCTATGTCATTATAGAGATTGTATTTGCAAAACCCCAAATTGGGGCACAGCATCTGACAAAAATTTTTGTCTATAATCTTTGTTTCCTGAGAAGCTGAGAACAGTGGGCATCATAAATCACATTTAATTATAGTTAATGCAGCCCTTTTTCAATAGAAAAAATAAGTATATTAAAGTTGGATAATCTGAGAAACTGATAATGTGTGGCTACCGTACATAAAATACCAGATACTGTTCGTTGGTAGACTTACATGTAGCTAACCTACTTGAAGACCACTCAGAAAGGAGTTAGCCAGATGTAGTTATTACCTGTGACTGAGAAAACTCCATTAGACAGAAGTGATTCTTTCAAGTCTAAGGAAAGTTGGAATGGAAATTGTGTAGAAGTGGTGATAGTGTTTAATATTTGAAAAACACCCATGAGTTTAACCTTTTTGACAGTAAAATCACATTATTACTTTTGACTTATAGTTTAGCATTAAAGGTTAGGTTTAAATTTTTTTTTTTTTTAAGTTCATTTCTTTATTTTTGAGATGGGGGGCAGAGGGAGAGGGAGAGAGAGCGAATCCCTACCAGCCTCTGACAGCACAGAGCTCCATCCGGGGCTTGAACTCATGCACTGTGAGAACTGTGATATGATGACCTAAGCCAGAATCAAGGGCCAGACGCTTAACTGAATTACTCAGGAGCTCCTGGATTTGTTTGTTTGTTTGTTTTGATAAGAAGCCAGGAAAACTTTAAAAAACTCTAAAAGTTTGACTAGTACACATTTATTACTCCTGTAGTCACCCCTCCACAAAGGAAAAATTTTGAAGAATGTCAGGAACAATTTGGTATATAAAAACTAAAACTATAATTTGCCTTTGGAAAAGAGCAGAATTTATGTGCTATATCTATGCTGTATTGATTTTCAAACATTAGATGTCCTTAGATTTAGGGGAAAAAAGCAACTTGGTTTTTCTGTACTTTAGTGGGTGTTGACCTCAATTAGGTTTATATATGGTAGAATTATGAAATGTTGCCCTGCATATGGTTTGAGTGCTGAATTTTGGATTCTGGTCTCTTTCACTCTCTGAAGCTAAAATAAGGTTTTAAACAAGCTCAGGAATAAGTATAGAAATCTAGTGGACTCAAATGGGTCAGAAGTATACGAAGATCTCCTAAGCCTCACTAGTAATCAGTGTTATGCAGATTAAAGCAACATTGAAATACCATTTCATGCCCATCAAGTTGGCACAAATTAAAGATGTTACTTGGACATTACCAAGTGTTGGGAGGAGATTATCTAAGACTATTAAGAATATAAACTCAGGGGCGTCTGGGTGGCTCAGTCGGTTAAGCATCTGACTCTGGATTTCAGCTCAGGTCCTGATCTCACTGTTCATGAGATCAAGCCCCATGTCAGACTCTGCATGGACAGCATGGAGCCTGCTTGGGATCCCCTCCCTCTCCCTTCCTCTCTCTCTCTCTCTCTCTCTCTCTCTCATCTCTCCCCCCCCCCCACCTCCCCTGCTTGATTCTCTCTCTCTTGTGTCTCAAAATAAATAATAAACCTTTTTTTATAAAAGAATATAAATTGATACATGTGCTGTGAAGAGCAAATTGGAAATATGCTTTGGTGCATACCCTATGATCAGGAATTTTTCTAGTATATCTTCTTGCATGTGTGCACAAGTAAACATACAGGGGCATTGTTTGTAATAGTGTCAGAAATGGAACTTATATGTCTGTCAGTAAGGAAATGGCTACATAAAATAGTCCAGTATTTTCTACTTGAAATACAGTGTGAGCATCTTGTATAATTTTAAATTTATTGTTAATGTTTTAAAAAGGTAAAATTGGTTTTAACACATTTTGGCACAATATATCCAAAATAATATCTTTTTAATATGGGATTAATATAAGAATCATTGGAATATTTTACATACTTTTACTTTCTAAGTCTTTGCAATCCCTTACGTATTTTGTACTTAGAGCACCTCTCATTTTGGAGGCTAAAATCAGAAATACTTGATCTGAATTTAAATTTCATCAAATGTACAGTTGAAATAGATTGACATACCCAGGTTGTCCCGTATATGCTTAAATGTGTTTAAGTGACTTGGGTATCAAAATCTAAATGAATTCACTTTATCAATTGCATAAGCCGTATTTCAAATATTCAGTACTCATGTGGCTAGTAGCTACTGTATTGGACAGTGAAGCTCTAATTATACTATAGACTTTTGTGTTGCGGTTAAAAATAAATGATCTACATATCTATAAAACATAGCTGATTATTCAGATTTCACAGTGTCAATAAAAATTCTAGAGAAGTGGTGTGAAGTTTTATTGTTTGTTGTGAGCTATTTAAAATATTCAGAATAATACAGGGAATAATGTAACATTCATGCAACTGCTATTCAAATGTAGCAAACATTAACGTTTTGCCACAGTACCTTCAATTCTTTCTCTTCACTCCTGGATTTATTTCTTAGAATAGTTACTTCTTCAGATACTATATGGATTGAGTATCCACTTGGTTAGTTTGTAGTAGGTGTACAGGAAAAGTACCTAAGAGTATTGTTGTTCCTTCAAATATTACTGGTACTAGAACTTATATAATCTTCTGGGGCGCCTGGGTGGCTCAGTCAGTTAAGCATCAAACTTCAGGACATGATCTTGCAGTCATGGGTTTGAGCCCTGCTTTAGGCTCTGTGCTGACAGCTCAGAGCTTGGAACCTGCTTCAAATTCTGTCTCCCTCTCTCTCTGTCCCTCCCCCGCTTGTGCTCTGTCTCTCTCTCAAAAATAAACATTAAAAATTTTTTTAAAATAATATTTTTACATTTTACTCACTTTTAAAGGTTTTAGGAATTGGATGTCTACTAGAAAATTTTTTTAGATTTTTTGGAATGCGCCACCTATTTTAACACGAATTAAATTTTCATTAATAAGAGGCTTTTTTCCTTTGATTTCCCTTTTGTATATTTTCGGTTTTCACTATTTAGCTTTATTTAGTGGAAATCACCTGGGTAAAGAATATTTAAAGTCTAATAGAGTTGGAAATAACAATACTAATTTAAAATTTTTATTTTATTTATTTTTGAGAGACAGAGTGCAAGTGGGGAGGGGCAGAGAGAGAAGGAGACAGAATCCAAAGGAGGCTCCAGGCTCTGAGCTGTCAGCACAGAGCCCGACCCAGGGCTCGAACTCACAAACTGTGAGATCATGACCTGAGCCGAAGTTGGATGCTTAACCAACTGAGCGACCCAGGCACCCCGCCTTTTTAAAACATTTTTTTTTCATTTATTTATTTTTGAGAGACAGAGATTAAAATTTTTTTCATTTCTTTATTTTTGAGAGACAGAGAGACAATACTAATTTTAAATATAATGAGTTATCAGGAATACCTCTTTATTTTTAAACATCCAGTATTTTATCTGAAATGGATATGGTTTAAAATGGAGAAGGGGGGGGGGCGCGTGGGTGGCTCAGTTGGTTGAGCGTCCAACTTTGGCTCTGGTCATTATCTCGTGGTTTGTGAGTTCGAGCCCCGCATCAGGCTCTGTGCTGACAGCTCAGAACCTGGAGCCTGCTTCAGATTCTGTGTCTCCTCCTCCCTCTGCCCCTCCCATGCTCATGCTCTCTCTTTGTCTGTCAGTAATAAATAAATGTTAAGAAAAAAAAATTTTTTTTTAATAAAAAATAATAAAATGGAGAAGAGGGGCAGAGATGATGTCACTTGGCGGTTATTTAATAAATAGCATGTCAAGGGGCACCTGGGTGGCTCAGTTGGTTAAGCATCTGACTCTGTATTTCGGCTCAGTTCATGATCTTATGGTTCGTGAGTTCTAGCCTGACATTGGCCTCCGTGCTGACAGACATCAGCTTGGGATCCTCTCTCTCTCCCTCTCTCTCTGACCTTCCTCTGCTCACTTGCTCGCTCTCTCTCAAAAATAAACTTTAAAAAATTACTTAAATTTTTTTAAAAATAAAAATAATTAGCAAGTCAGGTTCTTTGAGCATTGAATCAATTGATAATTATCATTTGCTAAAAAGTATACACTGAGTGGGATTGCTTTCCTTTACTATGAATTTTGTTATACCTCTTGATGTTTTAAAAGTAGCTAATGATTAAAGTTCCCAAGGTAAATAAGTACTATAATGTCTTTTAGTAACTAGTGCTGTGGCCTAATGAAAGGACTAAGATTGATGAAAACCGCTCTTAACGTGAGGGATGGTATATAAAGAAATAGTATTATTACTAAGTATAATTTCGTAATTTAATAATCTTAAATTCCAAATGGAAAATTTTAATTTATTTGATGTCATGAAAGTTTCTGACGCTCAATTGTGATGCAAACGATGATTTTCTAAAAAAAATCTTTCATTCAAAGGGTAATTTAACCAATTACAAGACCAAGGAACTCTATTTTTAAACATCAAACAGTTCTAAGAAATTCTTCCAGAAAAAATGTTTTGTAGTTGTTGGCGTCACATTTTGAATCTGCATACTTGTGGTATAACAATGTCACTTTACAGTTTTGTGTTGGCTAAATAGTAACTTGGAAGTTTTAAAAAACATATGCCTGCTATGTTTTTGGTCCATCACTAGATGGAGTTCTTGTAGTACAACTATGTGTTGGGTAGCCATTAGAATAATCTCTGCTTCCCTCAAAAGAAGTTTGTATTTTTTAAAAGATAACATTCTAAATGTATATGCAGTCAGCTGTTAAACACATAACATGGCAATAGAAGTACCTAATTGGCAATATGCAGTTACAATATTTGAGCAGCATCAAGACAGGTATTGTAGTCAAGATTTTTCTCATGTGGATGTATGGGGAGACGGAGTTAAACCAGTTCCCCGATAATCCCAGTGGGATTACAATTTATATTATTACTTGTGCAAGATAATTCTTTGGAGGAAATTCAGGTGCTTGAGCTCTGACTTGTCTGAAGACATTCTGTGCCACCACCAAGTGGCACTGAAGCTAAGTTCTTCAGGTATTACATCTAAATTCAGTGATCATTGGTGTCTGTTCACTCCCTGTCTGATCCTTGCTCATGTCCTTTTGGCCTTAACAAGTATTATCCAGCTTCTCAAATTCCAAAAACTGAGCTGACATAGAATGTTTTTATCTTAGTGTGTTTTTACTTCTAATGGAGGAGAGTATTTTCACCTCACCAAGAAGTAGACATACCTTCAGTCTTGGATTTAGGCACGTTTGGATTTCTGCTTCTCTCCACTTTCTCTCTATTCCTCTTAATGAATAATAGAAATACCTTCATAGCATGTACTGTTGAGTCCATTGAGTTCCAAGCTATTAAAATTTGTCACTTATTCTTTGGTTCTCTGGCAGTCTTCATAAGTGGTCCCTAAAACATTCTTTTCTTGGTGTTAATTTTGATGTGTATCTAGATTCCTCCACAATGCCGCTTTAAAAAAGTCTTTTTGGTACCTATACAGAGTTAAAAAATTGAGTAATACTTGAAGTTTTGTAAAGACAATCACTAGTTTCCCCTTCATCTGGCTGCATCACCAGAGTCAACTGCTTTTAAAACATCCAGTTGTTATTTCTCTTGGTGGTTTTCTCCCTATCTCTAATATGTGTTATACAGCTATTTCTTAAAAGCTTTGGGTATTAAATTCTTAAAGTAGAAAGTCAGTTGATAGTGAACTTTTGCCATTGTCACATTTCTTCCTCCCACCTGTCTGAATGCAGTTAGTCTTAGGGATTTTTTTATTGATTACCTCTAGAATTTTAAATGACCCCCCCCACCCCCACCCAAATCTAATTGGATATGCTGTGGGGTCGACTATGAAGTTGATGAATGACCAGTGTATAGCTAGCCAGGAGTTCTGGAAGACCATCAGTCACATTTTATTGGGGGCACTTCATTGTAGGGTTTATTTCATGTAAACTTCTTCAATGATCATTTATGTAATTTTTTGTTTTTTTACATTTATTTATTTTTGAGACACAGAGACAGACAGAGCACAAGTTGTGAAGGGGGAGAATTAGAAGAAGACACAGAATCCGAAGCAGGCTCCCTGGACATGGGGCTTGATCCCATGAACCATGAGATCATGACCTGAGCCAAAGTTGGATGCTTAACCAGCTAAGCCACCCAGGTGCCCCTCATTTGTGTAATTTTTAAAGTGAAAATGACTTGCTTGAAACAATTAGGAAACTTATTTTACCACATAAGCCTGGAGGTTAATTCACTGATTCAGTAACAACTCAAGGAAGCAGATTCTTTGTCTTTCCATCTGCTATTCTTAGCAAACAATGTTGGCTTTGTTCTCAGGTTAGTGGCCTCATAGCATTAAAATGACTCCTTTAGGTCTGATGTCACTGCATACACAGTGTTATTTAAAAGAACACCTCTTGTTATGTGTGAATCTCTTTGTGACTGTACCCAGAAGCTTCCAGCAAACATTCCTTGCTTATCTCATTGACCTGAATTGCTTCAGAGGTCCATTCCTAAATGGACTTGTGGTAAGAAGACTGGAATTGCCTTGATTATTCTAGTGAAGCTCACAGTCATGTGAAGGAAGGTTGGAGCACCAGAACAAAATGCAGGGAGATGTTAGGAGGGAGTGCTGAAGAATAGTTGGTGAATAGCCAGCCAACCGTGTTTATAACAGTGTCAAACTCTCAGTGGAAACTATGATTAACCTTGGGGTTTCTTAAACTTCTACCAGGCTACTTTCTTCTGAAAACTTAATTAGAAAGTCGGGGAATTATTTGAAACCATAACCTTCTTTATATCCCCTTTGCTACAATATTTAATTATATTTACATATATGAAAAAGAGTATTTGTAAACCAAACCTTAAAAGAAGACTAGGGAGGGGTGCCTGGGTGGCTCAGTGGATTAAGCGTCTGACTTTGGCTCAGGTCATGATCTCACCGTCTGTGAGTTCCAGCCCCGTATTGGGCTCTGTGCTGATAGCTTGGAGCCTGGAGCCTGCTTCAGATTCTGTGTCTCCCTCTCTCTCTCTGCCCCTCCCCTGCTCATGCTCTGTCTCTCTCTCAATAACAAATAAACATTAAAACAAAAATTTTAAAAGAAGACTAGGGAGTGTATAATTTCTTTTTCTTCCCTTGAGCTTGGTTGTTAATATTGGACCCATACCTTTGCACTTCCTTGAAACATACATTTATTGCATAATCACATAATGTTTGTAAAAATACAGATTTCAGTAATAATTTTTAAAAAGCATTATCATTGAACTTTTCTAAATCAAAGCTATCCAGATGATGAAAGTTAACTTTTTCCTTTTTTTTCTAGATCTAGAGTTTATATATTTCTTGGCAAGTAGTCTTTATGTTTTGCTTCAGTTTTCATTGGTTTTTTTTTTTTTTCTTATTACAGAGATAAGAGTTAAATATACTCATTCTTTATGTCAATTCTAATGTGTTTAAGTAAACCTTGTTTTTAAAACAAAACTCTGATTTTACCACATTTTTCTCAGGTCATCTTGTACTTCCATTCTTCCAGTTTTTCATATCCGTATTAAGTTTTGGAGTTGATCACTGCATGTAGTACTTTTACCGCATTTTAGCCCAAGATGAAGAACTTCAGAATTGTTCTTGTACCAGCTTCATAGAATTATTTTATGAACCAAATGGAAAATATTCCAGTAAGCTTTTCTTATAATAGGTCATTTGAACTACTCATTGTCCTGATAATTGATGGAAGAAATGCCAAAGTAGATGATTTTCTAGTTTTAAAGTGTGTATGGGTGTGGTGTGTGTATGTGGTTCAATTTTATTCCTCTAAGGCAGTTTAAAGCATTTCATGCCAAAATCTATTTGCTTTAAAATTGACAGATTAATTCCTTAGAAAAGTTCCTTTCAATGTCGTTTAAGAAATAATACTCTAGTCGTTACTAAATAAAGCTTCGATTTTGTATTGTATTTTTTATATATGTTTTCTACTGACAGTAATGTCAGTAAAAATGGCAGAATATCCAGACCAGCTTACAGTGAGATACTTTTACCTCAAAATTTATCTTTTGATTTTCATATTTTGGTTATAAATATAAGTCCTATGACATGTTAACGTGTTACATGGAAAAGAATTTTGGGGCCAGATAATTTTGCCACATGCTGGGTTACTCAGGCCTAAATGGGTTTCTTTACTGCAGGATGTTTTAGAACCTTTAATACACTAATGTACATTATAAGTATTTCAGAATGGGACAGAACAGTGTTTGCAGAATTTATTTAAACACGGAACACTCATTTCTAACACTGTTGTTCCATAGAACGTATTTTGGGAACTATTTGTATCTGATGCAGTTAGTATTTTTGTGAATTGCTGTAAAGGAAGTACTGTGTCTAACCTTTATTGATGAATGCCATCCAGTTTACCTAAAAAAGTATTAACTTTAACACTTGGACACTTGGGCCAGTTAGTTTCAAATGCTTTACGGATCCTTTTAAAAATTAAGAGCTTTAAGATTTCAGTTATGGCTTTTCTCTGCTGCTTCTCAGAGCTTTTCTCTAGAATGAAATTCATCCTCATGCTTAGTGTTATTGAAATGTATCTTAAACAGACTAGTGTGATACGATCTCTTGATGACTCCCCAAACTTTTTTCTGCTCCGTGGTTTTCTCTACTGTGCTCCAAACTAATATTTTTAAGTTTCCATTCTGACAGTTTTATATGCAAACCCTTATACACATCTGAATTTGGTCAAAACTTCACTCATCCTCTCCCATTTCATTCTTCCTCAAACCCAGACTTCAGTTTCTGTTTCCCAACATGGCTAGTGGCACTATTGACATTTCGGTCTGGTTCTTTCTTGTAGGGGGCTGTTCAGTGCATTGTAGATGATTACCGATGCCCCTGGCTTCTACCACGTAGGTGCCAATAGCAGTCTCCCTCAGTTGTGACAACCAAAAATGTCTCCAGAAATTGTGAAAGGTCCCAATTGGGACAAATCACCCCTGTTTGAGAAACACTGCCCTGCAACCAATCTGTTGCTTAATTTTACTGATTCTGTTTTCTAAATTTACCTTTAATCCCTCCTCAATCTTCATTCCATTCCCTAACTTCCATACCTCTTCCTTCTTTCCTTTCTTCCTTCCTTCCTTCCTTCCTTCCTTCCTTCCTTCCTTCCTTCCTTCCTTCCTTTCAGGTTTTATTTATTTGTTTTTGAGAGAGAGAGAGCACAAACAGGGGAGGGGCAAAGAGAATGAGGGAGACACAGAATCTGAAGCAGGCTCCAGGCTCCAAGCTGTCAGCACAGAGCCTGATATGGGGTTTGAACCCATGAACCATGACTTCATGACCTGAGCTGAAGTCGGATGCTCAACCGACTAAGCCACCCACGCACCCCATTCGTCTTTATTTCTAGTACTTGAGTTTTTTTCATAAGAGTCTGACTAGCCTTCTTGTGTTCAGTCTTTTTTCCTTCCCATCCACCCCTTCAGTACTGCCAAATGTGTCTTTCTAAAATGTGGAGCTGTTCTCTATTTACAATCTCTGAGTAGTTTCCAGAGGGGACCCACATGAATTGGCTTCTCTCTTTAGCCTCATTCTTCAAAGGCACTCACACTCACTAAGGTTCTTGCTACACCTACCTGTGTACTATTGCCTCTTCCCACTGTTACCTTACTTTGTTTCAAATTCTACTAAGACATCACATTCTCCATGGTAGCTCTCGGTCACTTATTTCCAAAGAGTCTGTCATGGTGAAGAGCATTTTATTTTTTGACATCTGTCCTCCCTCATCATTTTCAGGGGCAGGGACCATCTTTATCTGTTTTTGGCTTGTAGATATTCAGTAAAGGTGTGAACTATTTATTAGTATGCCTTGATAGATGTAGTAACTTCCTTGTTACTTCTAGGAACTCTGTTCCCTGTGTCAGCAGTGAAATTATTTTCCTAATATTTTTAATCTAGAGTTTGACAAGATTTTGACCAGAAATCTTGAACTGTAATTTTAAGAAATCACCTATTCAGAAGAGAATTGAAGAAAAGCAGTGTACTTGGTTGATACTCAAATTCATAAGGCATGCTTGTAAAACAGCTAGTTTAAAGATTTTTATTCACAAGGGAATTGAATTTATGGATTAATTGTGTAGATTAATAAAATTATGTGAATTAAAATGTGGAAAGTATTTATAAGACTCAAAACACTAGATTTCCGCTGATAGGGATTTGTTGATTGGTCATATAAGATGTGTAAAGGCAATATCATTGTCTTAACTATTTTTGTTTCTTATAAAATACATATATTGCAACACCCTGCACTATTTAGAAATTTACTGCTTGTCAAATGGGGGAGAAGTTGTTAGATAAACCTAGAGTTCCTACTTCCCTTCCCTCCATGCCCTAAATAAATACACTTGTGTGTTTGGGTTTTCCTGTGGATTGGAACTAGTTAGTTACAGTCAGGCTGACCAACTGCAGTACACCTAGAACTTTAATTAAAAGGTGAAGAGAAAAAAAAAGCCTCAAGGTTTGTAGGGCTTTTTGGAAGATAGCCCAAGTGTAGCCTCACTGAAAAATTGAAGGATTAAAGATAGGGTAAGAGGGAATGAACTAGACCTCTTTCCAATTCAGAAGAGTTCTTCATCCAGGCACAATGCCTTGGGAGGTTGTGAATAATTACTTGTTGAATGAATCTATATGTAATATGAGTTAAGCCGGAAGTGATGAGTCTCTGCTTCAATTTTTAGGGAGTGGCATAAAATGTATCAGTTGCTTTACAACAGATTCTTAGAATAAGAAAAGTTGTTATGGAGGTTTCCAGAAATAAAGCTGGGAGGAGCCAGGTTACCTACAGGGAAGGGGCCTCCCTTTCATACATGCTCTCCAAGGGCTGAAGAAGATCATAGACGTATGTGACACCTAGCCTATTACTGTTACCTGAAGAGTCGTGTTGCCATGGGCCAGACTTGCCTTTCCTGTTTTCTAACTTCTTCTCTTCCATACTCTCCTTTCTTTACTGGTTAAAATTCTCTTTAGGACCTTATGTAGCTTTAGGAAAGGAAGATGTTGTGTAATTGAAAGAAATGAACTTTATTTGGGCTCAAAGCAAAAAAGCCTGGTAAAGGCTGTTTCCAGAAGAACGTCTACTCAGAACTTGAAAATTTTGCATTCTGATGCTTCTGTTGCATATATATCATCACATGCTTGTTTTCCAGACTGTAAAATAAGCTAATGATATTTTGGATACACATTTTTTAATAGTTTGGGTTCTTGAAATTATTTTTAAAATCTGTTTAAGGCCCTACTCAGTAAAAGATACTATGGTTGTGAGCTACCTTGTGTTCTGTATACTTTTTAATATAGTAGAGGTCAACTTTTCTTAGTAAGTTTATTACCTGTTACTGGATTAATCTAGTTTTAAATAGGTGAACATTTTTAACCTAGTGCTTATATAAAGTTCTTGTATTTTAATAGAATATAGTCAGTTCTCATTATTTAGAGTAGTTGTGTTCTATACAGGCATCACGAACACTGAATTATCAAATACTCAAAGATTGCTTCTAGGGGATACAGAGAGTTAGGTTCCTACAAGCCTCCGATCACATTTTCATCAACCAGTCAATACATAAGCTTGTTCTATGTGTGTTTGTATTTAAAGACCCCTCATTTAATATAGACAATTGATTCATTACCATTGAACTCATGGCCAACAGCACTATAATTCATGCCTGAGCATAGCTTATAACATTCTCTCCGTAAGACACATCACAGCCTTCTTGCATCCAAGAATAGACTGTGCTTCAGCACTATGCTTGGGAGCTGTTTTACACAGTGAAAACACCAACAAAAAGCACAGTATTATGAAATGCATGGTGCCAAATAGATCACAAAAAGGACACTTGTTTATAGTATGGGAGCTGAAATAAGGCAGAGTGTTGCCTTGATCAACCTCAGATGGAAGCATGCATGTCAGGCAATTGCATCTTTCCACTACAAAAGACTAAGAAGGTACCTCAAGTACTGATTTTGGAGTTACAAATACATTTTAGCGAGTAGACAGATTCATCACATAATGAGAATGGACTATAATTGTTTTAAAGAAGCTTATGATTGAATACTTACAGTATTCAAATATGGAACAATGTTTCTGTCGTCTTGGGGGATGTGGGAGTTTTGGGGTAAGTGGAGTCATCCTCACAGATTTCATGTTCTCTTGTCCAGTGCAATAAAATGACTGCTTTCAATCTGTCATTTTATTTTCTGCCTGATAGGGAACAACCCATCTTCAGCACTCGAGCTCACGTCTTCCAGATTGACCCAAACACAAAGAAGAACTGGGTACCCACCAGCAAGCATGCAGTTACTGTGTCTTATTTCTATGACAGCACAAGAAATGTGTATAGGATAATCAGTTTAGATGGCTCAAAGGTAAGTTATATTCTCTTTAAATGATCTTGCTCTTTTGCTTTTTATAGTAGAGCATCTTCTGTTTTATTTTGGGGAATTTTCATCTTTATTAAGATACAATATTTCCTTTTGAGTTTTAAAAACTTCAAAAAGCCAAAATTGATCATTTTCAGCAACACTTTTTGTCTTTTTATCTTCTAAATTACTTGGATTGGCCACCTTATTTATATTGAGTTACATTCCAAAATATTCTACAAATTTTAGGTTAGTTTATTTGATATATATTCATTGCATATCTATTACATGTCAGGCACTATGCTAGTTGCTAGGAATATAGTGGTAAACAGAATGGACAGTTTCTACACTTTTGGAGCTTACAGTCTAGTGAGGAGCTAGAATTCTTTTCAGATACACTTTTGTAGATTATTCAGTAATTCTAAGTCCCTAAATGGTATGAAGTCTGGTCAGTGTCAGCATTAAAGCTGACATCCCTTACTCTGAAGGGAAGTATGTGGACAAGACCTAAGTTTTTATTTTTAGGAGAGGCAAATAGTATAATGTTTAAGAGCATGGACTGCCTGGGTTCATATCTTAGCTCTGCCATCTACTAAGTTTTTGACTTCCGGCAAATTACTTCTCTGAGCCTCATTATTCTTAGTAAGGATTAAATGAGTTAATATCTGCATAGCACTTTGATCATTGTCTTATAGATAGTATGCCTTTCAAAGGGGGGGAAATTCCATTTTTTATCAATGAATTTTGAATAAGAAATACCAAACATCAGATTCTGGATAAAATGTGTATAGAAGGACAAGGGTTTCATTCTTCTCCTTCACGTTTTTTTTAAAGCCATGAGGCCTTTGAACTTGCAGAAATTTTAGCAGGTCAGCTCAGGGTCTGAGAGCACACACTCTAGACCTAGACTCTCTGCTTTGAATTTTTGCTCTACTGCTTCCTAGCCATGTGACCTAGATCGAGCAAGATAGTTCATGTCTTCACACCTTAATTTTCTCATCTGTAAAAAGGAACTAATAAAAATACCTACATCATTACACCATGGGATTCATGTGAAGATTAAGTAATTTATGCAAAAACACGTAAAGGGTGTATAGTAACCACTATAAAAACACTGCTCTTGTTATCGTTGTTAATATTTTTAGGCTATTAGGTATTGCCTAGTGGTTTGGGGAAACAAAAGATAATTTAATGCTCAACTTTCAGTTCATTTTCTCTTGTGCTCACTGCTTATCTCCTTAACTAGATTACAGAACCCCAGGGGCTATTTGCCCCTTATCTTGTACTTAAGTGACTAGTATGTATTTATTAGAATAATTGGTTCTCTTTCATTTTTACTTGGAGGATTTAAAGGACTTGAGAAATACTAATAGTTAATTTCTATAAAACTTCTTTAATGAAGAATAAGTTTGTCATATTTTGTAACTATTTAGTGACATCAACAGATATTAATTGTTGTGATCTCAGCCACTAGAATATTAATTTCTTTCTTTTCCCTGACTGGAACTTTCAGTTCTCTATAATCTGTATTTCCCTCTTGGCCCAAACCACAGATAAGATGGAGTTTTATCAGATGGGAGACTTAAATAGAATAAAGTTCAACTGAAGTATTCCCATGTCCCATGTGATTAAATAACTCTCATGTGTCCTTCCTTCTGAGGCGATAGGAACTATTGCTTCTGGCCTCCATTCTTGAGTATACTTTGCAGCTTGTAAACATTACACTCTTAAACAGCTCTTGTGAACAAGTTTTTATTTATTTTAACAAAATCTACCCTCTGTAGCAGTTATGATTTCTATCACATGTTCCATTTTCTAGTTAACTTTTTTAAAACTGATGCTGGTAACTACTGCAGTTCCCTGCAGGCAGAGTTGTTTTTGGTAAGCAATAGTGTAAGCAGAGTGGCTTACTTGTGGCTAAATGAGTGTTTTCTCCTCCCCGCCCCACTTCTATTTCTGCACTGCGTGATGAGTTGGAAAGCCCTTAGGTGCCCCTGATTAGAAAATGTCCATTTGTTCTCATTTAATGCCCTTACTGTGCATGTAAAGTTTGCTTAAAGGCTTTCTAATCATGCTGCAGAGACATCAGCATGGCCGAGGGCCAAGATAAGGGCACTACATGATCTGTAATGACACAGCATTTCTACCTGTTTTCCTTGAAAGGATGGGAACTCTGGGATTGAGAGAAAATTTATTTTAAAGAATTAAGATTTTCCTTTTAAGTGGATTCATCTTCAAAAAATTCAAACCATTCTATTCTAAGAATTCTAATGAATAATTTTTTTAAGTTTTTTTGGGGGGCAGGATGGAACAGAGAGAGAGAGTGGGGGGAGGGAGAAAATCCCAAGGAGGCTCCCTGCTGTCAGCACAGAGCCTGATGTAGGGCTCAAACCCATGAACCATGAGATCATGACCTGAGCCAAAACAGAGTTGAACACTTAACTGACTGACCCACCCAAGCATCCTATGAATAATGTTTTTTAAGTGTGGGATCGTCTTTCATTTTAAAGTTTTTCTTCAGTGATTAAAGAATCCCTAAACAAGTAATCCCCAAGACAAGTGGAGGCAAGGAAAGGTTCAAAATGGGGATTAAAATGGGACTCTTAACCTTAAAAGCATCAAGAAGTTCATTTGAAAGAGCTGAAAGTGAAGGTCTGTGACCTACAGCAAATGGGTCATTTTTCTTACAGGTTTTCTTATAAAACCTATTGTTACCTCACTTTTTGAGAGTTACTGAGATCCCATGTAAAATGCCCTTCTCTCCTTGAAAACACTTAGATCTCAGCTCACAAGCACCCTCCTCTGGGAACACTCAAGGACCGCCAAATCTAACCTAGTACCTGCCAGTCATTGCCTTCTAGACCCTCTCTCTATCAAATGCTGGTCTTACAGGCTTCGGAGCACATAACACTCTGAAATTACATTAGTCAGTTACTTACGTATATGTTAATTGACTGACTGTTCTTGGTTTAGAATGTAATCCACAGTTAACATTACCGTTCAGTGTTACATTTCAACTCTCTAGAATTGTGCTTGGCATTTAATAGGTACTCAGCAAAAAAAAAGTTGCATAACCAAATGATTCCATAACCAGATTCCTTACCTTTTGTTATATTTTGTTATTAACCATTTGTTAATATATCCTTTTCCATTGAGTCTTTTCATTTCATGACTACTTGCAATTTAGAGTACTTTGTTAGCCACATTTTACAGAATCTAAAATGACATGCTAGGAAAAGCAGCTTTTGAACTGAAGGGTAAGGAGGTTTGAGTATGAGTATTTAAATTTTGTCACAGGTAAAAATGCTTAATCAAGGGTAAGGGCTCTCATAGAACTACAGATAACACATCTGCTTTTGTGACAGAAAGCAAGGGGCCAGCTACTCTTACTATCTTCTTTAGTAGGACAGGTGTCATACATTTATTATAACTTCATCAATACACGCATACTTATAAGTATTTAAATTTGTACTGTTCACGTGTTCAATAGATTTTGCTTTGTTCTGAAAATGCTTGATTTTCATTCTACATTTGGTAGTTCACCAAAAAACTGCTTATGAATTTGGTAACATGTTTATTTCTATTATTACTGGAATCACTTTGTAATCTGAATTTTGGAGGGCATTAACTCACTAACTTAACTGATTATATACTTTTATAGTACTGGCAGTGGGAAGGTACTTCTGTTAATATGATACAAAGTAATAGTTGGAATTTATTATGGTGTTCCCCAAAATCAATATTTAATAACACCAAAACACTAATTTTGTAAGAAACTATGTGTTAAATAGAAATGATAGTGAATCTCAGTATCATGAATTTATACCACTTTGTGGGAAAAGAAGTAAAGTATATATTTAGGGGTTGTTTTTCCCTTGAGTAAACTCATTAGAAATCCTTTGTTTTTTTACAGAAGTAAATAGTCCTGTGTTTAAATGCCTGTTTGCTAACTTTTGGCTTGTAACTCATATTTATTTTATTTTTTAGGCAATAATTAATAGCACCATCACCCCAAACATGACATTTACTAAAACATCTCAGAAGTTTGGCCAGTGGGCCGATAGCCGGGCAAACACTGTTTACGGACTGGGATTCTCCTCTGAGCATCATCTTTCAAAAGTAAGTTAACTCATTAGATTACGTGGAAATCTTCATCTTCAAATCATAGGTCTTAAATATATAATAGCAAATGAAAAGTGTAAAATATAGGAGAAATTTAATACTCTAGAACAATTACAGTGATTTTAAAGCAAGAAGTGAGAGATCATTGGATTTCACTGTCAATTGGGAAATAATTTATGCACATTAAAAACGGTCACCATTGATAGAGAAGTATTTGGGTGGTTAACTCTCTGTATGATAGTTCACATAACAGTTGGGGATTATCACTTCTGAATGGACTTTGCCCAGGGATTAGCACCTTAGTGGAGATGGTCTGCAAGAAGGTAAACAGCAAGCTCTTCTGAATTGTGAAAACGTAAGCTGATAGTGATACAGATTTTAGCTTTTTGACATGACAGCAGGCACTTAAGAATTACTTTGTTTAGGGAAAATGGTGCTTTCTCTGAGAATTACTTCAAACTCTGTAATATAGGACAGAATGGTGAGATCTAACAAACACATGAAGAGTTCCTGCAAGATACTGACCAAGTGAATTACTGTGGCCAGAAAGGCCAACAAAATACAGAACATCACCAGGCTAATTACTGGAAATAAAAGAGTTGTCCCGCGTACCAGCAGCAGCTTGCAGTGTTTATACCAGCAGTGCCTTGTGGGTGTCATCCACAAAGACTAAGGCAAAGGAAACTGTCTCAGGATAAGATACTGGTCAAGGAGATGAGGAGTACTCACTTGGCTCGTCAGATTTTATGCTCACCAGACCCAAAGATTTATTCTTTGAACTTCTCTTTTTGAAATGTTCAATTAAAAGGATAACCCTACCTTTCACAATAATTTGATGCCTTTTGGGAGTTACAAATGTTCAGCTTCAGGGTCATCAGACTCTTGTAGGTATACACTGTTTATGTTTACACTGTAAGCTATTCATTACAGAAATCATTCTGATGCTTAAAAATAAGTTCTTTTTAAAAATAATCTTACATTTTTGTGAATATTTATTGACTCGTGGGTATAGTTAGATCAATAATTGAAGTAATCTTTGCTTCCATTTTTTTTGGTTGTAGACATTACTTAACATGGTTGTTTTCAAATATTTTTATTACCTTTAATATAAATTACAGTTTAGGGACCAATTTTAAGGCTATTTTAACTTTCGCCTTCATGATTATAAGTCCATTCTCTGTAGGATGATGAAAATGAAAAAGTGTTACTGATTTGTTTTCTGTTACACCCATCTTACTCTCTAAATACATTTCTTGGACTGTGGTAAAGGTATGAGTTCTAGATTCAAAGTATTTCAACATAGCAGGGACACAGGTATCCAGCTGAGCATTGCCCCTCCGGAAATAATCCCCCTAGGAAATTACACATTTGTTCTAATAATTTTGCCATTACTCAGATGGAACCTTTTTGGAACTTCCTTTTGGAATTGTCTATTAAAGTCTAGAGCAAAAAAAGTTGATATATTACCCTTGCTAAATTTCTTGACAGGAACTAAATTGTGGATTAATTTCTCAAATAAACTTGTATGAAATGATTTTGGGGCATAAGTAATTTTGACTGCAAATTAAGTTTTTGTCACATCTTTGAGGTTACTGGGCAGCTAGCTAATGTGGCAAAGTAATAGCTTATTAAATTCTGTCAGTTATACTGTATCCTTTCATTTGATCTTTTTTTTTTCCGAGAATGGCTTTTATATTTCAAGAATTTTTCCTCTTTAAAGTTAACATATACTTTTGACCAACCTTACTGATAGTGATTCCTAGTATTTTGAGGGAGAATCTACATTAAATAAACTAGACTTGGCTCCAGGAATTATTCACTGGACTTGGCTCCAAGAGTTGGTGATCAGTCTCTTCATAATGTTTTTGTCCAGAGATGACAAAATCATGATTTATTTTCCATGCTACCTTAAAGACCATTGTTGCTGCTTTATAGACTATAGGGGATCCCAAGGAGTTTATAATCTTTTACATAAATGAAGCAAGCATGTAATTATTCTGGCTTATTTTATCATTAAAAACCTTAAGTGAATCAAAGCATTATAAGGGTTTTAGAAAGTCTGAAGGCAATTCTAGACAAGGATCTCTCAAAATAAGAGAGAGTAGCAGTATTGAGAGAAATGTTTGGTCCGTAGGGTTGATGTATGAGGAAAATTGCAACTGTGCTTGGATTGTTAGAGTGCTTACTAAGTTGTATTTTGTTACCATGGAAACGCAAACCTATAAAAATTAACAGTAGTGTGAGCCTTTGTGAAGTTGAAAGAGTTTTAAACATTAACTATGTTGGAATGCTAGATGAGTGTAAGAAAAACTGTGTTCTACTTCAGATTACATTGAGAGAAATTAATTATGGTTTCCTTTTTATTCCATTTACACAAGTGTGAATGAGACCTTTTTAGCTTTGTGTTCAGATTACTTGAACAGAATACCTCCTTACTTGAAAAAGGAGTAGTAATATACCTTCAGTTCCCTGATCTACAAGTTACAGGTGACAACTTTAATGTAAGAAGGAAAGTTGTAATGAAAACTTAAATTTTAGCCTTCTTCCAAATGTCCAAGGCAGGTTAGAGTACAATGACCTTTCCTTCCCAAGTTTTCCTTCTCAATATCAAAATGAAATCAGGGTTGGCTTATGGGGTTTGAGTAGGGAACCATAATTTCATATTTTAATTACCAGCTCTAGCTGGTGCTTTAAGTTGCATAGAGATTTTTGACTTTTTAGTTTGATTATTGTGTAGCCTTAACTTACTCTGAGAATAATGTAGACTAGTTTCCACTTCCAAAGCAGTAATAGATAATCTTTGTGGCTCTGACATTTCTAGATTACTATGGATTTGTAGGAATTAGCATTTTATGTACCATAGTTTGTTGTTGTTGTTGTTACCAATTTTAAAGACCTTTGTGGAGTTCGTGTTATTCCTCTCTGCTGTTGTACATTAGCTGTTTAAGAATCTTTGGAAATGAAGTTTTAGTAATGCCATTTAGCGATAATAGTAAATGTTGCCATTTATATTGTTGAAAATAAAAAGCCTCACATAATATGAGAGTTTATGTTCCAGTAAAAGTTAAAAGCACACTCCAAATACCGAGATGTTTATGAGTAAATACCTAAAAGATTCATTTTTTTCCCTGTGATAAACAAAGTATGCTAATCTTTACTGATTCCACTCCCATCCTATACTCTGCACCTTGGTCTTAGTAAAGTATATCTGAACACTGAGGAAGAGACGTAGATAAACTAGCTGACCTCAACTTCTACGTTAGTTATCATGATGTCTTTGACTGCAGTTTGTCCAAGGAGTTTGTAGTGTACAGATAAGTGTTTGGTAGTAGATTTCTTTTTCCTTCATTTTCGTATTACGCCTATAATTGATTTATGGCTACGTCGCTTGTGTTAAGAGTCAGTTATTCAGCAATTGAAAGAAAACCAAGGTAAAAGTGGGCAGTGAGACCTGTTTTTATTTTATTTGGTTAATGTATATAGTCTTTATACATTCAGTTCGCAGAAAAGTTTCAGGAATTTAAAGAAGCTGCTCGACTAGCAAAGGAGAAATCACAAGAAAAGATGGAACTTACCAGTACACCTTCACAGGTGGGTATTTAATTTCTATTCCTATTTTTGAGCCTTACTCATTTCCGATGGTATCCTTTATGCCAGGGTTACATTTGGGAAAACAATGGCAAATTTAAGGTAATTTCCAAAGTGGATATAGAATATGCCCTTCACTTAATCTGTAATAGTGGAGAAAGGTGGTTTTTTCCTGTATGCCAATGTCTGCAAGAATCTGGGGAGGAAATGAGTTTAATAATTATAACTCAGATTTTTTGATGTGCATATAACTTTAAAACAATCATGTGTAAAAAGCATAGATTGGCCTAATGTTTTATGTTCTGTGATGGTCAATCACAAGAGGAGACACAGGAGAGGCTCAGGAAAATGAGTTTATTGTACTCACAGGTCTTAGAAAAAGGCGGCATAGCATACATCTGAGGGGCACATAGGGAAGCCTCAGGGTGGTCAGGAGGCAGAAAGCAGGAGCATGGGAAAAGCTGAGGCTAGAGCTATATTGGAGTTTCCTTGGGAATGGCAGGGCAGGGTAGACAGTTTATTTGGCTTGTTGAATAATTTCTGTAGGCTCTAAACTTATAGGGTATTCCCTTGTTGCCTGGTATCTGGCTCTGGGATGATTAAGGCAGAGGAACTTTGCATCCTGGGTGTTTGGGCCAGATGAAGGAGGTATAGCTCTGCGTTGGTTAGTTTGCATATCAAAGGCATGCCCCCATCTTACCTCCTTGCTCTAAGAATTGGCTAGCCAGAAAGGTTTTTTTTTTTTAAGATGTCAAAATGTCAAATACATAGAAAATTAAAAAAACAAATCTGTTTTATTTGATTTTAGTCTGTTTTACTTGATTTTAAGTGTAATTAAATCTGACAGTTGGGACATCTTTATACTTAGTACTGAGACCCAAACAATTTTCCTTTAACAATTGATTTAATACTGTGACTTGCCCATCATAATCTTCCTTCATTTGGAAATTAATTAGATCTCCGAGTTAAGTTCCTTAAATACTCCTATTTCAGTACTTTTACAGAGGTTTTAATGTACATGGTATGATTCAACTTTTTTAATAGGCTTTTCTAAAATTTTCAGGGATGCCTAGGTGGTTTAACCAGTTAATGTCCACCTCTTGATTTTAGGTCAGGTTTTGATCTCACAGTTCGTGAGTGCCAGACCCATGTCCAGCTCTGTGCTGAAAGCATGGAGCCTGCTTGGGATTCACTCTCCCTCTCTCTCTGTCCCTCCCCCCACCTCAAAAATAAATAAAATAAAATAAATTTTTACTTAAATTTGTGCCCTAAGTGTAGAGTTCAGGTTTGGGCTGGGTTCTTGTCTATAGTAGTTGTTTTTGAAGCATACTCAGGAGTTTACATGAAAAGGAAAAATCAGATGTTATAAATGTTTCTCTGGAATATTGTCAGTAGTAGCAGATTTACATAAAACTTGAGGAAGTAAATCGGAGTTGCCTGGGAATTTAGTGACTAGCCATTTTTGAAATTTTTTTGCTCTTCACCTTCCACCTCACACCTGGCACCCCACTGGGTTTTGATAAACCCTACTGGTATAAAGAGTTGGGTGGGTTTTTTTGGTTTTGTTTTGTTTTTACAGAAAAAGAGAGCTCTGTTAACTATGCTTAAAGTACATATTTCCTCATAGATTAAAGGTGTGCCAAGGCTCCATTGTACCTCCTCAACATTTGCATTGACCTGGAATAACATGAATGATCATTTTGAAAGTTGCGTTGAATCTCTCTTCCCTAAATGCTACGGGAGTTAGAGTATACTTTTCATAAAAACCTATTTAAAGTTTAGTACCAATACATGTTGGGAACTCCAGGTCCTCAGGTGAATGATTCTAGCATTGTAAGAGGATATTACAGCACATGCAGTTAGAGAATAACTAAAGGACTCCAATAAAATTATAATTGATTACACTTGGCCGTTGTACTTAGTTCTTGTTTCTCTGATCATAACATGTCTTTATTTAATTGGCCATGAGCAAGTTGCTGGTAAGATGTCTGCCCCTCTTTGGTGGTAGGAATGTCTTTAAGCCTTCACTTTCATCAAAAGAGTATATCCAAGATGTTTATATATGGAAAATACTATGAAATAGAAGGACTAAAAAAGATCTTAAGTTCATCAGTATTTGAGAGCCAAAATACACTGACCTTAAGTTATCTTTTCAAAACATTTGAAGTCTGGTTGCTAATTTGATGTACAAAGCAGAGTAATATTTAAAAAAAATATACTTATTTTCATTTCCATTTCCTCCCCCTCCTTTTTGTGACATTCTCTTACATATGTCATTAATATCTCTGTTTTACTTTGAAATATATGACTGCTGGCCACTCTGATTATACTCATCTGGAGAGTAGAGTTTGATTCTCCCTGATTTAACCTAACCTGCTAAATTAACACTCTGCCTGAAGAATAGACTACTACTCAGGAATTAAGGGGATCAAGAAGTTAAATGGAATAATTGATAGTGGTAGTCACTCAGTTGGTCATAGCTCTTGAAGAGTATGGGTTTTCAAGTCAGACAAACTTGTACATAATTTTTTTTCTTTTTTGTCACTATGTGATCTTGGGAAAATGGCTTCACCTAGGTCTGTTCATACATGTGTAACATGGCAATTACATACTTACACTACAGGATTGTTGGAGAGGATAAATATGATAATGGCAATGTCTAATGATAATGGCACTAATGTAGGTTTTATAGCCTGTCTTTTTTTAATCTGGGCTCCAGCCCTTACTAGTTTTTGTTTTTTGTTTTTTGTTTGTTTTTTTTTTTAATTTAGGCAAGTTATTTTTTTTAATATATAAAATGAGAATAACAGTATCTCCTAAAACTAATATAATACTGTATGTTAATTATACTGGAATTAAAATTAAAAACTTGATGGAAAAAAAAGAAACAGTATCTCCTTGGAGGGTTGTTGTGAGAATTAAATGAGGATTACAAAGTGCTTATTATATAGTAAGTGCTTAAGTGCTAACAGCTGTAATTGGTGATGTGGCCTGCATCAGAGTACCCTGGAAAACTTATCAGAACACAAAATGCTGAGTCCTACTCCTGGCATGTCTGATTTAGTACGGCTGAGATGGGGCCTGAGAATTTACGTTTCTGATGACAGCATTCCAGGAGATGTGATCTGGGGACCACACTTTGAGAAGCAGTGCTGTAGACAAACTTCCTCATCCCCTAAGGGCATGTGATGAAGAGAGTCGGGCATTTAGAACCGAGTTAGCTGCTTCCCCATTCTTAAATTCTTGGGCTAAGTTTGTACACTTGATAGAATGTGTGGTCATGTCAGATAGTCTTTATGTTGTCTTTATCAGGAAAACATCTCCAGGAATAAGTTGAATCATGTATTTGTTGTTAGTCTGTTTCATGTCCTTCTTTAAATAACAGACATTAATTTAGAACTTCTCCTCTTTTGGAGATCTTCTCTTCTTGTGTTTCCATGGGAATCTTTTAATAATCTTGACATAAAATCAAGAGTGATGATTGGCTTTAAAAGGGGCTACATAATCAAAATAATGCAATTTTTTCTTCACTGGAGTTTAGAAAAAAATAAGTTTTAGCTGACAGTTCACTAAGACTTTTAAATGGAGTGAAATATTAATGCATTAGTTGTTTGTAGTCAAACAAAAGTTAGGTTCCCCCCTCCCCATATAAATTGTCAGGTTGTGTAGTATTGGATATGTTGTAGCCTCTTAATCTATATTTAGACTAGCTTTTTTCCTCAGATTTTTAAAAATTCACTTTATAGAAAAACTAGAATATGTCTGTATGTGTATATTCAAAGAAGGAACAAAGTTTCTTTAGCTTTGTTATAAATACCGTAATTTTTTAATGTTCATTTTAATGGTAAATTGTATTTACTCAAACGAGGCACTGTTTTTTTGTAACTGATTGTTAGTATCTCTGTGACTAGCTATTTGATCTTCTACAAGTCACTTGACCTGCCTGGGTAGTAGTTCTTAAATCTGTAAGGTCAGAGGTTTGAATTATATGATCTCTTTGGAATTTCAAATATAATAAATCTCAAATACTTCAGATTTTCTTAAAAAAGGATGTTACTTGCTATACATGGATTTTTTTTGAAAGGTGGTCTGTATTAGCCAAGTGTTACTACTATGAACTGTATTAGTTACATATCTAGCATACAAATATACCATTGGAATTAGCAAATGCCTATAAATTAATGTGATAATTTCTTACTATCACATAACAAAAGTGGTTTTACTGAGCCAGATAGCTCAAAACAATCTCAGGAAAGGTTCACTAGAATTCTCTGGATATTATGGTTTGCTGTCCAAAGTAAGGACGGTGGACTTAAGAGTCTCTAATCCTGTTACTTGCCTCAGTGGAGTATTTATCCATTTCTCTATTGGGTTTACCTCCTAGGTGTTTGCAGTGAGAATAGAGAGGAGGAAATAGATATGACAATGGTGAAATTGACCAAACTTGGAGGAAATACAGCAGTTGAAGGAATGGTGAGGGAGGCTGATAAAACAGGAGCTGGATGTTTTTGAAACTTCTATTGTTGTTTTGTAGCATGAACTTCAGAAGATTTCCACTTCACATACTGAATTTGTATCCTAATTGAGCATCAGGGGATGTGTCCTGTATGTAGTTAGATATTTTGAATTGGAGCGAAGTCTCAAGAGTCATCAACAAGTGAGTATAGTTAAAGCTCTAGGAGAGAATGACATCATCCAGAAAGAAAGTAGAATGCAAAGATAGGGGAAGACAGGGTCAAAAATTGTCATTTGAAGATTGTCACTTAAATTGAGGAAGATACAGGGAGAGACACTGAAAAGTGGTAGGAAATGAGCCAGCAGGAAATGTTAGCACAGAAGTCAAGAGAAGAGCATTTTCAGTTGGAGGCGATGATTTGGCAGTGTCAGAGGGGGGTTCTAGTAGGATGAAACTTAAGAGTACTTTAAACCTAACTGGAGTTCATTGGTAATTACAGGTGGACTGTTGGTGAAGAAAGGACAATGCGAAGTAGTTTCTAGAATTAAAGGAAGTAGAATTGGTGACTTTAAGGTATTCTTGAGATGGAAATGTTTGATAGTGAGAATAAGGTCACAAATACTTGTTTCTTTTCTATGAGGAGAATTAGAGTCAACATGATAATCTCTGGAGGATGTGAAGCTAAGAATATTTCTTTTATGTATGCGTGGGAGTGATTTGATTATGTTTTTAAATGTAAGGAAGGAGTCAGTAAAGGACAAAGAGAAGAATAGAAAGAATGGATCATTGATGGAGCATTGTGCAGGGGAAGGTAATGTAAGCGAGGAGGTTAGAGACAAATGAGCCACTTCTTCATCTGAGACAGGAGGGAAGGATAAAAATGAATTCAGATACAGGTAGGAGGAAGACCGAGGAAACTCATGCCAGTTTATTTCTATTTTCTCTGGATGGAAGAGTTGGGTCATTCACTGAGAGGAAGGACAGCTTGAAGAGAGAGGAGGCTTGAACACAGATTTGGAACAGCTGTTAGGTAAAGTAAAAAAGAAGAGTCCAGTGGGAGTAGTAAGTAAAATTAAAGCTTATTCAGTATTTCAAGAGCATAATTGAAGTCAGAGCTCCGGATTATTTTCATGACACTAATCAGCATACCTCACAGTATTTTCTCTCAGCACTTGATAGCTTGGGCACGTAAGAATAGAGAATGATGGTTCAGTTGATGAGAAATTGGAAATTGGCAAGACAGTTATTGTGGAAGGTAAAGGAATCCCCCAAATTGGGATGATGCTAGTGAGAATATCACTAAGGTGATTGGCATTCTGGTTTTAGGCTGAGTGTAGAGAGATTGCACCTCACAAAGTAGGATAATTGCAGAGGGCCAAAAGATACCAGGTTAAAGAGCAGGTTAGGTTGAGAGGATAGGAGGTTGTACAGCACCTATTACCTGTTGGAATCAACATTAGTAGTTGATAAGTTAGTGAAAAAAGTCAGTTTCGATGATGAAGTTTTTAAAAAAATCCTTAAAAATTTGTAAAATAAAATTCAGTAATACTGTGTTTTATGTATTTGCCAATATTTTTATTTAAAGGTCAAGTGTTCTCTTTGAATATGAATCTTGATTGGAATTCCATGTTCTTTCTGACACAAACCATGTTCATTAATTGTCAGCAATTTCCTGTTTTCCTTTAAGTAGAGCTGACTCTTGTCACTTGCAAAGAAATCTGAGTATGATAGATTTTTATGTCATTTTTCTGATACTATGTGGGTAGCATATAATGTATGTTATGTAATCGTTTATTATATACAGCGACTTCAATAGTGGATTTTATTTTCTAGTCATTTACCTGTTAGTCGTTTCAAAGCATGTAGTTTGATTTTCATCAAAATAACCACTCTAGGTTTGCATTCAGATTTTATTAATTTGTATAATATGTAATTGAACTATATAATGATATGAATACAATTGGCATAAACATGTTTGGGACAGATACAGCTGATTCTTGGTTATCATTTAATGCAGCTGGTAGGTACAAGAATATGCAGAATAGAGATTAACCCAGTAGCACTGTGCATCAGTCCATCCACTTTACATAGGGAAGGAAGAACATGAGTTAATCTAGAGTCAGGGTACAAAGAGACTCTGTGGTTGTCAGAAAGTGGGATTTCAGAGATGGTGACCAGGTAAAGGGAATGCTTTGTGATCGTAGACATTTATCTTAACCTTATCTTCCTTTATATATCTTTTTGCCCTTCTGTGTCTCTTCCCTAGCATTTTTTTCCGTATCCACAGCCATGGGAACTCAAAATCCTAAGGTTGTCCCTCAGTTTTTCCTGTCTGAGCCTCTGCCCAGAAAAGAGGATTCTCATCTTCATTTAAATACAAGCGACAGGAAATAGAATAAGTCTTCTTTGAATATTTGTTAAATGATTAAGAGAAGAGACTCTGTTTTACTGAAGTAAGAAAGGATGAAACTGTAACAGGAATTTTAATTTAGTCTTTATTGGAATTAAAAGGAAGATGTTAGTGGTATTTAGTCTAGTGGGGAAGGGCAGTGCCATCACATCCTTCCGGCCCACCCTCCTACTACAGCACAGACACCAGAGAGGAGGTTGGTGATACTACCCTAAGGCCTGGAGAGAGAGCCCAGGTCATTTGTTTTTCGTGTTTTACGTTTTCGTATTTTATGTTTTACATTTTTCATTTCTCTTATCACCTTTGGTGTATGTATATACATACATACATATATCAAAGAAGGTATTGTGTGATAATTTTTTCCTTAAAATGGCCATATTAGCTTAAGAATGTCTTTCTAGGGGCACCTGGGTGTCTCAGTCGGTTTTAAGCATCTGACTTCAGCTCAGGTCATGATCTCACTTCGTGGATTCAAGCCCCACATTAGGCTCTGTGCTGACAGTGCAGAGCTTGCTTGGGATTCTCTCTTTCCCTCTCTCTCTGCCCCCTCCCCACTTTGCTCACTCTCTCTCTCTCAAAATAAATAAATAAACTAAAAAAAAAAAAAAAGAATTAACAGCACTGTAGAAACAAAAAATGGAATGTCTTTTTAAAGACAAATTACCCTTTTTTTTCTTTGAAAAGTTTCTAGTCAAATAAATACATCTCCAAGTTTTTTATTTTAATATTTGAATTAAAGATAGAAATGTTGACTTGATGGAAGGTACACCTTTAGGGACACCTGAGTGGCCCAGTGGGTTGAGCACCTGACTATTGATTTTGGCTCAGGTCGAGATCTCACAGGCGTGAGATTGAGCCTGCATTGGGCTCTGCACTGACAGCATGGAGCCTGCTTGGAATTCTCTTTCTTTCTCTCTCTCTGCCCCTTCCCTGATTTCTCTTTCTCTCTCTTTTTCTCTCAAAATAAATAAACATTTTTAAAAATTACACAAAGTTTAGATTAAAAAAGAACTAGTTTGGAATATGTTAAATAAAACAACTGTGCTATTTTCAGCATATATGAAATTCCTGGAAAGTTTCACAGAATACTTTTCACTACCTGTGGGGCAGTTAAAAGTCAAAGGAATCTCATTTTCCTTTTATGCTCCTATGCACTGTTGGAACTCTTTCTTAGGATTTTATGAATTTTTAACCTGTTTTAAAAAAAAAACATGCTCTGGGCTTTTTGTTTTCACTTTAGATATAATGTCTAGGGTAACTAAATCTACCTTTCATTAAATATAGCTAATATTCAAGTTTTCTAATGAAAAGCTTGTTGAATTACGATACTGGAATTGTTGCAGCCTCGGTCCCTTTCTTCCTCTCCTTCCTTCTTCCTTTTTCTCCTGCCTCTGAAATGGTTTTTCTACTTCAGTAACATCAGCTTTCCTAATCCCCCCAAGACCCATGCACCCAAACACTCATTTTCCCCCGAAGGCAGTGAGAACCAGAAATCAAACAACTGTCCCTCTTTCTTCTCTCTCTTTTAATCCTGATCTACTTTTGTCCCTCACACTCATATCAGTCAATTCTAGCAAATCTCTAGGTGAATCCTTAGTTGCTAATGCTGGTTATGCCCTTTCCGGTTAACAACGTAACTTGTTTTGTTCTCATGTCCACTGAATCAACTTACTGTTTAGCTGATTGGACAGTCCACCTTGATTATTTTAGTTTGGTTTGGTCTTTCTTGGAAAGAAGTAGCTCTGATTAATTTCTTCTTGCTGCTTAAACTTTTTCTGGCTGATTCACGTGATCCATAATTGACCTAGAAGTAACCACCTTGGATATGGTTTTATGTTGTAACATTATACTGTAAACCTTATTCTTGGACTGACCATCAATTACTAGAAACAAAGAGGATTTAGGAGAATGAAATTAAAGGTCAATATGGAAATTCCATTAATAATTGAAAAATAGTTAAGTGATAAGGTGGAATCAAGAAAGTAGCCTTTTGACTTTTAATAAGCTTGTATAATTAATAGCATTATGGTATAATGAGTTAAAATATTTACATATGAAATAAAATACATACAATTTAAAACCAGAAGCCCACAAAAGAAAGTTACCCTCACCACAGTAATATTTTCTATATTCCTAACATTTCTCCATGTGCAATATTTTTAGGTAAAGTAAATAAACTATCATAATCTAGATATTTCCTTATATTTACATATTTTTCTAATTCTAAGCATTTTCCTGTATTACACATATTTTTCTTGTTGGTTGTTTTTTTTTTTGTTTGTTTTGTTTTGTTTTTGTTTTTGTTTTTAAAGTAAACTCTAGAGTAGAGATTCCAGTCCAGTAGAGATCAGGAGTCATATGCTCTAGGAACTAAACCAGGTCAGGTGCCTGTCTTGTTTTTATTTGAAGAAAACCTGTATTCTTTCAAGTTGGCAGATGGTGACCATACCTACCCACTCTCCTCTTGGACACTGATGTTTTCATTTTCTTCACTAGCATAGCCTAATATTTCAGTTGTAAACTTTCAGTGCCCAGAGATCCCAAGGGGTCCACAAAGGTGCACTTTAATGATCCCATGCTAAGATTGCCCCTGGTTAACAGGTTTGTCCAATGAGCCCTCATTCTGATCTCTACTAATACCAAATTTAGATAATCTTATGATGCAGTGACAATAATAAGTGTCAGTTAAAGCTGCATTTTAAAGTCCACTTGTTTTCCAGAAGAATAAATTAAGTTTGCCTTGATAGACAAATCTTAATTAAAAGTAGAAATAAGACAGAAAATTTTGTGAAGAAAAATAATTCCATTATGAGTAACAGGCAAGAAAAGCTGAAATAAACTCACTTTGTATATGTTACAGAGAGATTTCTGGCTGCTTTTGTAGATAACTCTGGAACTGAAAAGTAGGGCAGATAAAAAAATTAAAACTTGATTTCTTTCTTCCCTTTGCCTTCCTACTTCCCCAAGTAAAATCACATTTTCTTCCATTTTTGTGCTATCTTCTTTTTCTTCAGTAATTCTTTGAATATCTTTTCTTCTAACCAATTAATTGCTTATATAAACCCAAAAGCTTTTCAATTCTTTGAAACTACATTTCTAAATTGTGTTATCTTTACATTTCTAAATTGTATTGTTTCAGATAGTTTTATGAGTTGCTTTGCTTTAAAAAATTATTTCTCCTTTAAATTTCCTTTTTTAAATCTTTGACTCATATTTCAATGGAAATATGGTTTGTAAGTAAACATACATCAGAGTCACTCTTAACTTGAAGATAATCTTGTGTATTTTAACAAAAGCATAACACTTTTATCCCCTACCTCCCTTTTTTTAAAGGAATCAGCAGGCGGGGATCTTCAGTCTCCTTTAACACCAGAAAGTATCAATGGAACAGATGATGAAAGAGCACCTGACGTGACACAGAACTCAGAACCAAGGGCTGAACCAACTCAGAATGCATTGCCATTTTCACATAGGTACAGATTCAATTCAACCATCATGATTAAGTAAAATGTGTAAATATGGAAACTTACTTGGTTTTAGATAAATCTTGCAAAGTTACTACCCTGAGTGAAAATTCCAGGTCAGTCTTTTTTTTTTTTTTTTTTTTTTTCCCTTTTTTACTTTTTTTGTTAACCTCAGAAAGGTTTTTATAATTTATAGTTTATGGATGGCTAGATGGACTGGAATGAACATTTCCTTTATGTAGAAAAAGGGCTACCTAGTTAATTGCAGCACAAATCACTTTTCAGTGAAACAATATCTTATTATAAATCTCTTCTACTCTTTTTTTTTTTTTTTTTTTTTTTTAACCACAGCCGTAAAAGGCCTCTTTGTTAACCTGGTTTCCACTTTCATCTGTGTTCTTGAGGGTTATACATTTTTTTAAAAAAACAGGCTTCCTACTCTGAAATTAAGCTTTACCGTACTCTTAGAGGTGATCTCACCATAGGATTTCACAGAAGGAAACAAGTTATTGTCACTTCTATTAGTGTTAATGTCAGATTTAGATTTTGCATATCAACTAACAGAAGATAAATCTTCACATACTTCTGAATTTTAAAAGAATTTGGTACTTGAAAAAGATACAATGTATCTTAAACGTGTTCTAAACCAGTTACATTAATTATTTGCTATTCTGTGGTATTTTTAGGATGTAGGGAGGTCTGTGGAACTGTAGCCTTGCAAATGTAAACAAAAACCTATTAGTCACTGTCTTAAAATTAATTTTCATCCTTTGGAAACTTTTGACTAGGTAATTTTAAATAAAGTTAAGAGATGCACAACATAGGAAAACTATTTTCTTTTCAAGACCACTTCTTAAAAAATCAAATTCTTTAGCATATTCAGAAAAATTGTGAAGTGATAGCATCCAAACTCTTCCATGAGAATTCTAATTTCTATTGAATTTGTTGACTGTTAGAGGCAGCATAGATTATACATATCAGAGACAAACATTGAGAGACCTCATGGTCAGATTGAGGAAGAAGAAATTAGTTACAGGTTTTTTTTAAGAATGTGTGAGGAAAACTATTTGACTTTGAGGTATTCTAATTTTGTTCCTAAAAATGCAGTAATTTTGCATAAAACAGTAGACATATCTTAGAATTATCATGGAGATCATGCTTTAACTATTGCAGTGTAAGCATATTCTCTTTTCTGTTGTTATAAACATTACTGAACACATGAAAATTTTTGAGTTTCCTGAAGACTGCATTTTCACATTGATTTATAAAGTACACACTTCTTTTGAATATACAATTAGAATTAAAGAGCAATGTGATTAGTATGTAGATTTAAAAAAATGCCAAGGGAAGGAAAAATTTTATTCCTATTAAATTTAGCAGACCCATTTCAAAGACTTAAATGCACTGCATATAATTACAAACTTGATTTCTTTGGCTAACACTTAAATGAGCCATGTGCATTGAATACTGTAGCTTTTGGAAATAAGAACTTTTATATTTAACATTTGTAAAAAACTGTTTCTGCATTATACACCCCAAATTCTCAGAATGTTTGTTTTACTAATCCTTTGTACTTGAATTTACTAACTAGAATTAGTCATCTATTGATTTTCTCTGTTCCTGGGAGTCTAATAGGACTTACTTTGATTTGAAGATACAGCTTCTTTGGTAGAATCTATAGATTAGCCATGGAGATATTTTGAGTTCTGAAAAGAATTTAACAAGTCATTTTAAGCTTTTAATTATGTTAAAGGTATTAACACAATCTTATAGTTCTCCTGTTAGAGTATTTTAAATATTCTTTAGTTTATAAGATTTTTGAAGATTATTTTCTGAACTGGTTTGATTTCCACCTGAAATAGAAGACTGAATGTTTTATAGCCAATGTTAGAATCCCAAAATAACAGAAGAGACCTTAAAGATGGTATAAACCAAGATCTTCCAACTGGTAGTTTGAAATCAATTTAGGTTATTCATGGCATTCTGAGAAATGAAACATAATAAAATAGGAAACATCAGAGTAAAATTCACGTTAAAAGTAGAAACTTTATTTTAGTCATATACAGATTTATGTGTGTGCTCTGGATCATGGTGTAAAACATCCAAGTTTGAAAATGTGTACCTTTGACACATGAGGAGACTAAATCACAGAGGTTAGGTGAGTTGTGCTAGGTCACATTGTTCAGTAGTAAAAACTTTAGTAGTAGTACAGATCACCTTTTGACCCCAGTAGGTACAGCCGGTTAATAGTGTATTTTAGCTCCATTCCCATAACATGTACATTGTTGTCAGGAAGTTAATAACTTCCTGTCCTAGGAGAACTCTGTAGACATAGGATCAGTGTTTCATGAATTAGAAACACAAAGAATATTAAAGTAATCTTCACTTAAATCTGAAACTTGTAAGTGTTTACACTTGAAACACTTTTTTTTTTCCCGTGGCAAAGGAAGACAATTAAAGTCTATGGTTTTAAGGCTTATTTAGGCTATTTTTCCTTTTTTTCCTTATTTCAAGAGAAAAGAATGAACAAAAAATATTTTGCCAGCATTTCTCTGTTCTGCCGTCTTATTGCTACATAAGGAGCAAAACACTCGAATGTCTATGTCTATGTGTTGTCCTTTGTAAAGGAAGGATATGGGGAACAGTGATCTAGTTAGTCAAGTTAATTAAGAGTTGATGGTGTAATAGCACGTAGCAAGACAATTTGTGCTCTTAAAATTCAAACTGTATGCCTAAATCTCATGAATTAATTAACATACCAAAAGAAAGCCCTGATTTTCATTTGGTCCTGAAAATTTTAGTAATGTTGCTACAGTTGGCTCTTTACTCTCTGTAAGTTTTATGTACTTTTTAAAAAGTACTAGCTTTAAAGATATAAGCAAGATTTTTTTGTTCCTCTTTAAACTTATACAATTTTTCATATGTATATGAAAGAATACTGTAATGAACTCCCATTAGTGCATCACCCAGCTTCAAGAATTATGAAAAAATGGCTAATCTCAATTCATTTCTATCCCTGCACACTCTTCCACTTTTGTATTATTTTTAAAACAAATCTCAGACATAATTTCATCCACAAATACTTTTTAAACTACTTTTTAGCTTTTTAAAAACTTATTTACGAGGGTAGTACAGTTTTTTATATTCTCTAATTCAGTGGCATTATCAGGTTACCTTGAATTATTTACTCTTTGATTTGTAATTATACTGCTGAACTAAATTTTGAAATGTATGGGCTGTTAAATACTCCTTAGTCAAGTGCTAAAGTACTGTTTTATGCCCTTGCCATAACCTATGCAAAAACATTCTCACTGAGTAAGTTTCAATAAATTAATAAATTTATAATGTATTTATTTAAATGCTTTTTTAAAGTTTAGGGTGTGTAAAAAAGGGAGTTTGTGAGGATGAAAATATTCACTAATTTCTTTGAGGAAATAGCATTACATTTTATCTAACTTGCTATATTTTCTTAAAATATTTTTTAACCTAAATGATAAAAATCATTTTGGGACTGAGCAGGTATACACTGACCAACTGAAGTGTTCAGGGCATCCTTTGAGACCTTAGTCTTGGATTAGCTATATACTAAATGAAGAGCTATATGCTAATAGACCAGCATATACAATTGGGTGAAGGTTTTGTTTTCTCCTTCCAGGGAGTTATTGTTTCTTCATAACATTGACTGTATAGAATTCTGAAATTACTTGTTAGCACTTAAGAAGAAGAAAATATAGGATTTGTTTTTTTAAGATTTAAAGCTGTTTAAAATTCTCTTGGAAATAGTTAATTTTATTAGTGTCCTGGTGTTACAACGTAATACTGAAAACTAAAACTTTTTATTTTGTTCATTGTAAATTTATGCTCCCAAATATACAGGAATATGTTGATAAATAAGTGCTATTACCATATTTCTGAGAGTCCAGAACAGACATACACATGCATTAGTAGTTCGTGAAACTATTTTCGTAGTGACGAATTTTAATAACGTTTTGGTTATCTTAATGGAAAAAAGATTCTTTTAAGCACTGATTATATTTACATTCTTTTAATGTTTCAATAATATATTCTTATGGTGCTGCCAGAACTTCTACATTTTGGGGGTACTGCATGTATCTTCTGTTAAAGAGATTTTTCTGCCACTTTGTGTGTTTCCAACAGATACTCATTAAAGGATGTATGCAGAAATATCACTCTTTAGTACATTGATTTTGCTTTAAATCAGTATAACTATAATTTTACTCAAATTTATGGAATCTGGGTGGGTTCATTTCATTCCTATTTAATAGATTAATTCATCCATTATCAGAGTTTCAGAAAGCTACTATTTTAAAACTGATGAGGAATTTTTGTACAGTTTCAAAAACTAAATTTCATTGGAAATGTTACACACAATTTTACTTATATGTTAGAATTGTTAAGAAGTGCTTTATCTTGAATCAAATACAGTTTGTACTTACTCGAAAGATGATAGAAACAAGAAAAAAGTTTTGAGTTCTGGGGTTCTATACTCTCCACAGCTGTGCCTTCTGTCTCCCCCTCTAATGGATAGTAGGCAAAATTTACAAGATTTTAGTTGGGAACTAAAATAGATATAATTTCTGTGGCTGACTCTTGTTTGGATAAGATTTTGTGTGTATGGGGCGCCTGGGTGGTTCAGTCGGTTAAGCATCTATCTGACTTCAGCTCAGGTCATGATCTCGCAGTTCCATGAGTTCGAGCCCCGCGTCGGTCTCTGTGCTGACGGCTCATAACCTGGAGCCTGCTTCAGATTCTGTCTCCCACTCTCTCTGCCCTTCCCCTGCTCATGCTCTGTCTCTGTCTCAAAAATAAATAAAAATATTAAAAAAAAAATTTTTTTAAGATTTTGTGTGTAAAACTGGGACTTGAGTTCACAAGAAGTGCTTTATCATGAATATAATTATAGATGAAAATTTAAGTTGTAGGATTTCCCTTATAGTAACAGTTAAAAATGACATAATTATTGTTATTTTTCCACCATGGAACCTCAAAATTTAGAGTAGGTTTTTTAAAAATTAACTAAGACAGATTATGAAAGATTGTAACTTAACAATTTAGAAATGTCAGAATTTCCTTTACCTTGATTGTGAACAGGTAGCATTTTATAAGAGGTGCTATAGTAATTCAGTAATAGATACAATTTACATTCTCTGGGAAGTGAGAAACAATGTATGTATTTTTGAATAACAGGCAATAAAAAAATAGAGTTTAGTGACCCGAAGTGTTTACTTTATTAGCTTTCTAAATAAGTATACTTAAATTTTTACTTTGCGTTTTTCAAGAACTAATCCTTATTCTCTTCTAACGTCTTCTAAAATATTTTGAAGAAAATGTGGAAATTTGCTGAAGCATTTTTTCAGGTATTAACACTTAATACAGGTTATTTGTAAGAAGAAAAATACTATTTATATGAGACAAAGACATTACTAATTCACCTCCATCAGGAATTAGTCCCTTCTCCTTCTTCCCCCTACCAGTATCATTAATGGGAAAGAATGTTTACCAGTCCATTCCAGTGATTGTGAGCTTCTATTTTCAAAATTACTAGCTGGAGTTAGAGGTGTGGTTATTCACAATGGGACAGATTGATCCTAGATTAACTATGATCTCTTCCCTGTAGAGGGCTTTTAAATTTCCTTTTATTGTTTCATTTCTGGTTTTAAAAGACCATAGTGGAGATTCTGTTGGAAGGGAGGTATGTGATATGGATAGTTCTGTTCTAGGACTTAGAGGAAAATGTTCTTTGAATTTGGCTTCCCATTTTCCCTCTTATTAGAGAAGTAAGGGACAAGATCAAGATGTGTACAGAGGCAGAGGTCAAACAGGCTATGTAAATGTGTGACACTTGTGGTGTGGAAGAAATGGTGAGGTCTGTAGTAAAGTGAAGTGTGCAAGGTTCATCTGAAGGTAATAAAGTTTTTAAAAAATAAGGTCACACAGAGGGGTGGGGACTAGATGACCCATCTGGTTTCTAGTCTACACTTTCCAGAGGAAACTTTGATTTACGAATGGTTTAACTCATGGGAAGAATTTTAAGCAATTTCTAGCTAGTAATATTTGTTGTTGGAATAACTTATAAACTCTTGGTGGAGGTATTTGGGAGGATATATGTGCAGATGAATCCTGGGTATGTCCTCTTTGGTGACATATTACTCTGACAGGTGTTCGTTCACAAACAAAAATCACACAGTTTCAGTGGCATGGTATATATATAGACCACTCCATGGTCATCAGATGAGGCTTCCTCAGCCTCATCATCCTGTGCTTCTGTTCCTGTTGCCCCAAATTGCTTGCAGTTCTCCATATAGCAGCAACCATGCTGTTTCTCATCTGCAAGTCTTTGCTTCCTTGTTTTGGGAATGTCCTTCCTTCTCTTTGCAATGGCCTTGTACCCACAGTCCATACTGCCTGCCACCCACCTCTGCCTTTAATTCAGCCACCGACTGTTTGACCCCTACATATCCTTCAAGCTTCAGTACCACTGCCTCCAGTAAACCTTACTCTGGTGCCCTCATGTTGAATTACATGTCCTCCTCTATTAAATCTCTATTACCTCCTAACTTAATATGTGGAGGTTAACATGAAATTATCAGTTTCTCCTGCGGCAGGGATTGTGTTTTATCCATTTGTATTCCTGGTGTTTAGCATGGTAGACAGTCAGTAAATATGAATGCAACAGTTTCCCTTACAAAAATTGAGTACATGCATTGAATACCCTTGGTAGGGCTTCAGTCAACTGAAGTTACACCTACAGGTTCAGAAAACTTTGAAACTAAAATATAAAACTAGCTATATTCTTTGAAATTCAGTCACTCTTAACAAATTTAAGTCTTGCGTTTAACTGACTTAGTCTAATTTTCTTCGAAATCTCCTAGTTTGTATAAAGAAATTTTAAAAATAGTGTGTTAATAAACAATGTTCTTAAGTACCTGAATAACGTGAAAGATGCTAAAATGCTTTATTGTAACAGAATAATTTTTTATCCTTTTGATAATAATTTTTCTTTTTATCTAAAAAGCACCGCAGAATGTTTCAGTGATGTATTTTTTTTTGTAAAATTAGGCAATACTTAGATTCTTTGTTTTTAAAACCAGTTGTGACCAAAATGTGTTTTTTAAAAATTTCATCTCTTACAAAGGTCAACACAAGCACTTATTATTTGACACAAAGAAGTGAATTTCAGGACTATTGATTTTTTTTTAAATTAAGAATTGTACTATGTACATTTCACAGAAGTAAAGATTGAGAGAATACATTTCATATGGCAATAAGCTCACAGTACACTGAAAAGTATTGTAGGTAGTCATGCCCTAGGGACTAACCTTCCTTATAGGGTATATAAAATGTATATATGACTAACCAGTTAAATAAATGTACATTTTTATTTTCCATCATTTTGCCATTTTCCTCTGACAATTTAACTTGGCCGTGTATCCAGTGGAAACAAGAGAGTTAATTTTTATGACTGGACTAAACTGAAGTCTAAACGTCGATATTAGAACTTTGGAGATGGAGCGCTGGGTGGCTCAGTCGGTCAAGCATCCGGCTTTGGCTCAGGTCATGATCTCGCGGTTTGTAAGTTTGAGCCCAACGTCAGGCTCTGTGCTGACAGCTCAGAGCCTGGAGCCTGCTTTGGATTCTGTGTCTCCTTCTCTCTCTGCCCCTCTCCTCCTTGCGCTCTCTCTCAAAAATAAACAAACAAATAGAACTTTGGAAATAGAAGGAACTTTATATTACATAGTCTACCCACGTCATTTTACAGAAGTGGAAGCGAGTCCAGGGAAGGGGTATGCAGCATCAGTGTTTGCTAATGGCTAGATTAGAACAGAGAGGTCTCCAAAGACATTGATCATTAGGGTCCATCCTGGTTGAGGCAGCACTCCTGCTGCTAAACTCCAAGAGGGTTTGTTTTCTGTGTCACATTTCAAGATACTTTTCATCTGGATATTTGTCATTGTTCAACCCATATTTACCATTACTTGTTAAATTCATCTACTAGATTCTTAGCTTGTGGAGTAAGTCTTACTGGCTTGCATTTCTTGGTGTCTCATATAGTTTCAAGCCATTTAGATATGTAATAGATAAATTAGGAATTTGTTGTGCAAATAAATGTGTGTTTTTACCATTACTGAGATGACAGAGAAGTTGGTACATCTTGATCATTACCAAGAAAAATACACCATATACTAGACAGGGCCGACAAAGATATTAATATAAAGAATAATTAGTTTAACCTTTTAAATTCTAACAGGATCCACTTAGCTATTAATATTACCATCAGTAATTTTAGTAACTACTTTATTGAGGTATAATTCACACACTTAGCCATTTACCTATATAAAGTGTACAATTCAGGAGGTATTTAGTATATTTTGTAGAGTTGTGCAGCCAATACCACAGTCAATTTTAAAACATTTTCATCATCTCCCCAAAAGCCCTGTACCCATTAGCAGTTACTTTCTTTTTCCCTTTCACGTACTCTCCCTCCTTCCCCCAACCCAAGGCAATCACTGATTTTCTGTCTCTGTAGATTTGCCCATTCTAGATAGTCTGTATCAATAGAATTATATATCTGGTCTTTTGTGACTGAATTCTTTACTGAGAATGAGTTTTTCAAGGTTCATCCGCATTGTAGAATGTATCAATATTTCATTTCCTTTTATTGCTGGATGATACTCCATTGTGCGGATATACTAGACTTTATTAATCCACTCATTAGTTGGTAGACATTTGTGTTGTTTTCACTTTTTGAACGTTACACCATTGTTATGAATAATGCTCCTGTGAATATTTGTGTACAGGTTTTTGTGTGGCTATATGTTTTCAGTTCTCCACATAAACTGTACAACTAGAATTGTTGGGTCATATGGTAATTTGCTGTTTAACCTTTAGAGGAGCTGCCAAACTGTTTTTGCAAAAGCAGCTGCGCCATTTACACCAGCAGTGTATAAGGGTTCCAGTTTCTTTACATTATCAGAAACACTTGGTATTAGATGTCTTTTTGATTATAGCTATCCTAGTAGGTGTTAAATGCTATCTCATTATGGTTTCGAATTGTACATATTTCCCTGATAGCTAATATTATTGGGTATCTTTTCGTGTGCTTGTTGGTCACTTGTATATCTTCTTTGGAGAAATGGCTACTCAGATCCTTTGTCCATTTTCAGTTGGGTTGTTTGGTCTATCTTTGTTGTTGGGTTGTAATTCTTTATATATTCCGGATATAGAAACCCCTGATCAGATAATGATTTGCAGATATTCCCTCCAATTCTGTAGGTTGCCTTTTCCCCTTCTTTTTTTTTTTTTTTTTAATTTTTTAAAAAATTTATTTATTTTTGAAAGAGCATGAAAGGGAGGGGCAGAAAGAGAGGGAGACGCAGAATCTGAAGCAGGCTCCAGGCTCTGAGCTGTCAGCACAGAGCCTGCTGTGGGGCTCAGACCCACAAACTATGAGATCATGACTTGAGCCGAAGTCGGATGTTTAACCAACTGAGCCACCCAGGTGCCCCTGTCTTTTCCCCTTCTTGATTGTGTCCTTTGCAACACAAAAGCTTTACATTTTAATTAAGTCTAATTTACCTACTTTGTTCCATTTCTTACACTTTCGTGTCACATCTAAGAAACCGTGGTGTAATTCAAGGTAATGAAGGTTTACACGTGTTTTTTTCTGAGCGTTTTACAGTCTGAATTCTTACATTTAGGCTAATTTTTGAGTTATTTTTTTCTGTACATTGTGAGATAGAGGCTCCACTTCATTCTTTTGCCTGTGGATATCCACTTGTCCTGGCACTATTTGTTGAACAGATCATTCTTGTCTTATTGAATTGTCTTGGCATCCTTGTCAAAAATCAGTTGACTGTACATTTGAGGGTTTATTTTTGAACTCTGAATTCTAACACACTGATCTATCTATTTAGGTTTATTCTTCCTTTTCAAGATTGCTTCAACTATTCTGAGACCCTAGAATTTCTGCATAAGTTTTCAGATCAGCCTGTGAGTTTCTGTAAAGAGGCCCATTGGAATTTTGATAGGAATTGCCTTGAATCTGTAGAACAATTTCATGGGTCATCTTAATGTGAAGTCTATCAGTCAGTGAACCTGGGATGTTTTCCTATTTATTTACCTCTGCAATTTCTTTCAATAGTGTTGTTTAGTTTTCAGAATGTAATTTTTACGTTTCTTTTGTTAGATGTATTCCTAAATATTGTTTTTTTGATGCTGTTATTGAAATTATTTTCTTAATTTCACTTTCTAATTGTTCATTCCTAGTATATAGAAATAAGATGGTTTTTATACAGTGATCTTGTGTCCCATAAACTTGTGAAACACATAATTTTAATAGTTTCTAGTAACTTCCTTAGGATGTTTATATACAAAATCATGTCATCTGCAAATAGAGATAATAACATTTCTTCTTTCCCATCTAGATTTTATTTCATATTCTTGACTAATTGCCCTGTCTAGAACCTCCAGTATATGCTGAATAGAAGGGACAAGAGTGGACATCCTTGTCTTGTTCATTATCTTAGGGGGGGAATCTTTAAGTTTTTTATCATTAAGTATGACAGTATCTACAGATTTTTCATAGATGCTCTTTATATTCCTAGTTTTTTGACGTTTTTTTCCATTGATACTCTAGTTGGTTAGTGATTTCCTCCCCTTAGTTGGTAGCTTTAGAAATCTGTTCTTTGACAAATACAGCAATATGCTTTCCTTGTGTTTATCTCTTAAACGGTAATTGATAGTTTCTTTAACCGATAAAAGAACTTAATGGAGAGGAAGAATTCCTTTATAAAACTGTTAATATTTTTTATTTTATTTTTTTAAGTTTCTTTATTTTGAGATTGAGAGTGAAAGAGAGAGTGCGTGCCTGAGTTGGGGAGGGGCAGAGAGAGATGGAGAGAGAGAGAATCCCAAGCAGCCCCACACTGCCAGTGCCGCTGGAGCCCAATGTGGGGCTGAAACTCACGAACCTCGAGATCATAAGCTGAGCTGAAATCAAGAGCTTAACTAACTGAGCCACCCAGGTTCCCCTATCGATATTTTTTAAAAGCACATCACTAGGCTTTAGTTTTTCTATCTAAAATTATGAAACCTTCCAGTTTTCTAGCTTTTTATCTTTCCAAAGTATGTGGAGCAGCTTTTATGAATGGTGGTAGTAGGGGTACATTTACTTCCTTATCTGATTTTTGAGTGACTTTTTTCTTCATTGATTTTTTATATTAAAATAATTAGTAAAGGGGCACCTGGGTGGCTCAGTTGGTTAAGCGTCCGACTTCAACTCAGGTCGTGATCTCGTGGTCCGTGAGTTCGAGCCCCACATCGGGCTCTGGGCTGACAGCTCAGAGCCTGGAGCCTGCTTCAGATTCTGTGTCTCCCTCTCTCTCTGCCCCTCCCCTGTTCATGCTCTGTCTCTCTCTGTCTCAAAAATAAATAAACGTTAAAAAAAATAATAAAAATAAATAAAATAATTAGTAAAAATATGCCCTATTCATTTATTTTTGTTTCATTGATTCTTTTATTTTTCTTTTCAAATTTTTATTTAAATTCCAGTTAGTTAACATACAGTGCAATATTGGTTTCAGGAATAGAATTCACTGATTCATCACTTACATACAACACCCAGTGCTCATCATACCAAGTGCCCTCCTTAATACCTATCACCCATCTTGCCCATGCCCCACACTCCTCCCTCCATCAACCCTCAGTTCTCTATCTTTAAGATTCTCTTATGGTTTGTTTTCCACTTTTGTTTTTTTTTTTTTTCCCCTTCCCATATGTTCATCTGTTTTGTTTCTTAAATTCCACATGAATGAATGAAATAATTTGGTATTTGTCATTCTCTGACAGACTTATTTCATTTAGCATTATATACTCTGTCTCCATCCACATTGTTGCAAATGGCAAGCTTTCATTCTCTTTGATGGCTGAGTAATAGTCCATTGTACATGTATACCGTATCTTCTGTATCCATTCATCAATCAATAGACATTTGGGCTCTCTCCATAGTTTGGCTATTGTTGATAATGCTTCTATAAACATCAGGGTGCGTGTACCCGTTAGATTCTGTACTTTTGTATCCTTTGGGTAAATATCTAGTAGTTCTATTTTTAACTTTTTGAGGAACCTCCATACTGTTTTCCAGAGTGGCTGTACCAGTTTGCATTCCCACCAACAGTGCAAGAAGGTTCCCCTGTCTCCACATCCTCGCCAACACTTGTTATTTCTTGTGTTGTTAATTTTAACCATTCTGTCCGGTGTGAAGTGGTATCTCATTGTGGTTTTGATTTGCATTTCACTGATGATTAGGTATGTTGAGCATCTTTTCTTTTAGCCATCTGGACATCTTTGGAAAAATATCTATTGGGGCACTTGGGTGGCTCAGTTGATTAAGCGTCTGACTCTCGACTTCGCCTCAGGTCATGATCTCATGGTTCATGAGATTGAGCCTTGCATCGGGCTTTGTGCTGACAGCATGGAACCTGCTTGGGATCCTCTCTCTTCCTCTCTCTCCCTTTCTCTCTGTCCCTCCCCCACTTGTGTGCACGTTCTGTTTCTCAAAATAAATAAATAAACATTATCTTTAAAGAAAAGTGCCGGGTGCCTGGGTGGCTCAGTCGGTAAGCGTCCAACTTCAGCTCAGGTCAGGACCTCACGGTTCATGGGTTCGAGCCCTGCATCGGGCTCTGTGCTGACAGCTCAGAGCCTGGAGCCTGCTTCAGATTCTGTGTCTCCCTCTCTCTCTCCTCCTCCCCCACTCACACTCTGTCTCTCAAAAATAAATAAACATTAAAAAAAAATTTTACAAAAGAAAAGTGTTGGAGCACCTGGGTGGCTCAGTTGGTTGAACGTTCAACTTCAGCTCAGGTCATGATCTTATGGTTCGCAAGTTTGAGCCCCACGTCAGGCTCTGTGCTGACAGCTCAGAGCCTGGAGCCTGCTTCAGATTCTGTGTCCCCCTCTCTTTCTGCCCTTCTCCCACTCATGCTGTGTCTCTCTCTCTCAAAAATAAATAAACATTAAAAAAAAAACTGGAAGAAGAAGAAAAATGTCTGTTCATGTCTTCTCATTTTTTTTAACTGGATGATTTGTTTTTTGGGTGTTGAGTTTGATAAGTTCTTTATAGAGTTTGGATATTAACCCTTTATCAGATATGTCATTTGCAGATACCTTCTCCCATTCTGCATGCTGCCTTTCAGTTTTGTTGATCGTTTCCTTCGCCATGCAGAAGATTTTTATCTTGATGAAGTCTCAATAATTCGTCTTGGCTTTTGTTTCCCTTTTCTATGGCGAGGTGTCTGATAAGAAGTTGCTCCGGCTAAGGTCAAAGAGGTTTCTGCTTGTGTTCTCCTCTAGGATTTTGATGGTTTCCTGTCTCAAATTTAGGTCTTTACCCACTTTGAACTTATTTTTGTGTATGGTGTAAGAAAGTGGCCCAGTTTCATTCTCCTGCATGCTGTCCAGTTTTCCCAACACCATTTGTTGAAGAGACTGCCTTTTTTCCATTGAATATTCTTTCCTGCTTTGTCAAAGATGAGTTGACCATATAGTTGTGAGTCCATTTATGGGTTTTCTATTCTGTTCCATTGATCTGTGTGTCTGTTTTTGTGGCAGTACCATACTGTCTTGATGATTAAAGCTTTGTAATATACCTTGAAGTTCACAATCATGATGCCTCCAGATTTGCTTTTCTTTTTCAGGATTATTTTGGACTTTCGGGATTTTTTGTGGTTCCATACAGATTTTAGGAATGTTTGTTCCAGCTCTGTGCAAAATGCTAGTGGTATTTTAATAGGGATTGCATTAAATGTGTCGATTGCTTTGGGTAGCATAGATATTTTAACAATGCTTATTCTTCCAATCCATGAGCATGGAATGTTTTTCCCTCTCTTTGTGTCTTCTTCAGTTTCTTTCATAAATGTTCTGTAGTTTTCAGAGTTGAGATCTTTTACCTCTTTGGTTAGGCTTATTCCTAGGTATCGAATGGCTTTTGGTGCAATTGTAAATGGATCAATTCCTTGATTCTTTCTCTGCTGCTTCATTGTTGGTGTTTAGAAATGCAGCAGATTTCTGTACATTGATTTTATTTCCTTTGATTTTGCTGAATTCATGTATTAATTAGTTCTAATAATTCTTTGGTGGAGTCTTTCAGGTTTTCTACATGGAGTATCTTGTCTGCAAATAGTGAAAGTTTGACTTCCTCCTTGTAGATTTTATTTCTTTTTGTTATTTGATTACTGAGGCTAAGACTTCCACTACTCTATTAAATAGTAATGGTGAGAGAGGACATCACTGTCTG